>NC_086322.1:258686668-259366668 GCF_036172605.1 Pelobates fuscus
GGTGATGTGAGAAGGAGGGGGGTGATGTGAGAAGGAGGGGGGGTGATGTGAGAAGGAGGGGGGTGATGTGAGAAGGAGGGGGGTGGGGGGGGGTGATGTGAGGGGGGGGTGATGTGAGAGTGAGGGGGGGGTGATGTGAGAGTGAGGGGGGGGTGATGTGAGGGGGGGGTGGTGATGTGAGGGGGGGTGATGTGAGGGGGGGTGATGAGAGGGGGGGGTGATGTGAGGGGGGGGGTGATGTGAGAGTGGGGGGGGGGGTGATGTGAGAGTGAGGGGGGGGGGTGATGTGAGAGTGAGGGGGGGGGGTGATGTGAGAGTGAGGGGGGGGTGATGTGAGAGTGAGGGGGGGGGGGGTGATGTGAGAGTGAGGGGGGGGGTGATGTGAGAGTGAGGGGGGGGGTGATGTGAGAGTGAGGGGGGGGTGATGTGAGAGTGAGGGGGGGTGATGTGAGAGTGAGGGGGGGGTGATGTGAGAGTGAGGGGGGGGTGATGTGAGAGTGAGGGGGGGTGATGTGAGAGTGAGGGGGGGTGATGTGAGAGTGAGGGGGGGGTGATGTGAGAGTGAGGGGGGGGGTGATGTGAGAGTGAGGGGATGTGAGAGTGAGGGGGGGTGATGTGAGAGTGGGGGGGGTGGTGTGAGAGTGGGGGGGGTGGTGTGAGAGTGGGGGGGGTGGTGTGAGAGTGGGGGGGTGATGTGAGAGTGGGGGGGGTGATGTGAGAGTGGGGGGGGGTGATGTGAGAGTGGGGGGGGGTGATGTGAGAGTGGGGGGGGGGGTGATGTGAGAGTGGGAGGGGGGTGATGTGAGAGTGGGGGGGGGTGATGTGAGAGTGGGGGGGGGGGTGATGTGGGGGGGGGGGGTGATGTGAGAGTGGGGGGGGGGGTGATGTGAGAGTGGGGGGGGGGGTGATGTGAGAGTGAGGGGGGGGTGATGTGAGAGTGAGGGGGGGGTGATGTGAGAGTGGGGGGGGGTGATGTGAGAGTGGGGGGGGGTGATGTGAGAGTGGGGGGGGGGTGATGTGAGAGTGAGGGGGGGGTGATGTGAGAGTGAGGGGGGGGTGATGTGAGAGTGAGGGGGGGGTGATGTGAGAGTGAGGGGGGGGGGGGTGATGTGAGAGTGAGGGGGGGGGGGGTGATGTGAGAGTGAGGGGGGGGGGGGTGATGTGAGAGTGAGGGGGGGGGGGGGTGATGTGAGAGGGGGGGTGGGTGTGTGTGGGGGTGGGTGGTTGTGGTGAGGGGGGGGTGATGTGTGGGTGTGGGGTGTGGTGTGGGGGGGGGGTGTGTGAGTGGTGGGGGGGGGTGATGTGAGAGTGTGGGGGGGGGGGGTGATGTGAGTGTGGGGGGGGGGGTGATGTGAGAGTGAGGGGGGGGGGTGATGTGAGAGTGAGGGGGGGGGGGTGATGTGAGAGTGGGGGGGGGGGTGATGTGAGAGTGAGGGGGGGGTGATGTGAGAGTGAGGGGGGGGGTGATGTGAGAGTGAGGGGGGGGGTGATGTGAGAGTGAGGGGGGGGGGGTGATGTGAGAGTGAGGGGGGGGGTGATGTGAGAGTGAGGGGGGGGGTGATGTGAGAGTGAGGGGGGGGGTGATGTGAGAGTGAGGGGGGGGGTGATGTGAGAGTGAGGGGGGGGGTGATGTGAGAGTGAGGGGGGGGGGTGATGTGAGAGTGAGGGGGGGGGGTGATGTGAGAGTGAGGGGGGGGGGTGATGTGAGAGTGAGGGGGGGGGTGATGTGAGAGTGAGGGGGGGGTGATGTGAGAGTGAGGGGGGGGGTGATGTGAGAGTGAGGGGGGGGGGTGATGTGAGAGTGAGGGGGGGGTGATGTGAGAGTGAGGGGGGGTGATGTGAGAGTGAGGGGGGGTGATGTGAGAGTGAGGGGGGGTTGATGTTCTCAATGAACCCAAAAAACTCATTAATATCAAAGCTGAATATTTTTGTAAGTAGTTTTTAGTTTGTTTTTAGTTTTAGCTATTTTAGGGGGATATCTGTGTGTGCAGGTGACTATTACTGTGCATAATTATTAGGCAACTTAACAAAAAAACAAATATATACCCATTTCAATTATTTATTTTTACCAGTGAAACCAATATAACATCTCAACATTCACAAATATACATTTCTGACATTCAAAAACAAAACAAAAACAAATCAGTGACCAATATAGCCACCTTTCTTTGCAAGGACACTCAAAAGCCTGCCATCCATGGATTCTGTCAGTGTTTTGATCTGTTCACCATCAACATTGCGTGCAGAAGCAACCACAGCCTCCCAGACACTGTTCAGAGAGGTGTACTGTTTTCCCTCCTTGTAAATCTCACATTTGATGATGGACCACAGGTTCTCAATGGGGTTCAGATCAGGTGAACAAGGAGGCCATGTCATTAGATTTTCTTCTTTTATACCCTTTCTTGCCAGCCACGCTGTGGAGTACTTGGACGCGTGTGATGGAGCATTGTCCTGCATGAAAATCATGTTTTTCTTGAAGGATGCAGACTTCTTCCTGTACCACTGCTTGAAGAAGGTGTCTTCCAAAAACTGGCAGTAGGACTGGGAGTTGAGCTTGACTCCATCCTCAACCCGAAAAGGCCCCACAAGCTCATCTTTGATGATACCAGCCCAAACCAGTACTCCACCTCCACCTTGCTGGCGTCTGAGTCGGACTGGAGCTCTCTGCCCTTTACCAATCCAGCCACGGGCCCATCCATCTGGCCCATCAAGACTCACTCTCATTTCATAAGTCCATAAAACCTTAGAAAAATCAGTCTTGAGATATTTCTTGGCCCAGTCTTGACGTTTCAGCTTGTGTGTCTTGTTCAGTGGTGGTCGTCTTTCAGCCTCTTACCTTGGCCATGTCTCTGAGTATTGCACACCTTGTGCTTTTGGGCACTCCAGTGATGTTGCAGCTCTGAAATATGGCCAAACTGGTGGCAAGTGGCATCTTGGCAGCTGCACGCTTGACTTTTCTCAGTTCATGGGCAGTTATTTTGCGCCTTGGTTTTTCCACACGCTTCTTGCGACCCTGTTGACTATTTTGAATGAAACGCTTGATTGTTCGATGATCACGCTTCAGAAGCTTTGCAATTTTAAGAGTGCTGCATCCCTCTGCAAGATATCTCACTATTTTTGACTTTTCTGAGCCTGTCAAGTCCTTCTTTTGACCCATTTTGCCAAAGGAAAGGAAGTTGTCTAATAATTATGCACACCTGATATAGGGTGTTGATGTCATTAGACCACACCCCTTCTCATTACAGAGATGCACATCACCTAATATGCTTAATTGGTAGTAGGCTTTCGAGCCTATACAGCTTGGAGTAAGACAACATGCATAAAGAGGATGATGTGGTCAAAATACTCATTTGCCTAATAATTCTGCACTCCCTGTACATCCTACAGCAAAAAGCTTTATATTGTGAGAATCACAAGACCCAGACCTACATTTTGATGCATAGTATGTCTCTGAAATATTAACAATGAAGGCACAGTCGCAGTTTAGAAATTGCCCTTCAAATTTGAGCTGGCTAGGATGAAGTTTCAATGAATGTCAATGGACGGCGTGAGCTGCAAACATATGGTCTTACTGTGAAAACTATCAGGACTATGGCTTAGCCGTAGACATTTCTAGTGGCAGCAGGGATTCGCTGAACGTTTTTATATAAGATTTGTGTAGGTGGGCTTGAAAATGAGGGAGTGATGGCAGTTTAGAAATCATGTCCTGATTTTTCAGCTTTTGCCAGCTCCCACTCTAGCTTTGCCATTCATTCCTATGGGACAAATTTCGCCACAAGGATGACGGTATTCCGTGAACCATTCGGTGAAACGTTCCACAAAGTAATAGCAATCTGATCAGGAACAATCCGTACGTTTCGGTATATTATGGTCTATGTAGTGTAAAAACTGTGGGAGGAGTTAGGGTGGCAAATTTGGCTATAATAATAATATGTATGTGAGATATCATTAAGTCGTCTTGCTATGCAAGAACACTTAATAACTAGAAAAGCTACAATTTCTGGGGAAATTGTGTGAAGTGTTCTTGCCTCCACCAGTAGTCTACAACTGAAGTGGGCGGAGTAACTGTTATCATTTATATAGCACATTTAATTGCAACTTTGTTGCGCAGTTACATTAAACCATACATTTATAAAAACACTAGCAGGTGTACAAAAGGCCCTGTCTATGACATCACTTGCTGCTGCAGCCTGGCACAGGTCAGAGTATTTTGGCGGTTGCCATCTTCAACCGGTCGTATTTTAAAAACTATAAATCCTACAGCGAAGAGCTTTATATTGTGAGAATCACAAGACCCAGACCTACATTTTGATGCCTAGTATGCCTCTGAAGTATTAACAATGAAGGCACAGTCGCAGTTTAGAAATTGCCCTTCAAATGTGAGCTTTGCAGAGTGGAGTTTCAATGAATGCCAATGGACGGCGTGAGTTGCAAACAAATGGTCATATTGTGAAAACTATAGGGAGTATGGCTTAGCCGTGGGTATTTTTTAGTGGCAGCAGGGATAGCTGAACGTTTTGATATATGATTTGTGTAGGTGGGCCTGAAAATGAGGGAGTGGTGGCAGTTTAGAAATCATGTCCTGATTTTTCAGCTTTTGCCAGCTCCCACTCTAGCTTTGCCATTCATTCCTATGGGACCAATTTCGGCACAAGAACGCCGATATTCCGTGAACCACTTGGTGAAACGTTCCACAAAGTAATAGCACACCAATCGTGAACAATCCGCACGTTTCGGTATATTTCTGTCTATGTAGTGTAAAAACTGTGGGAGGAGTTAGGGTGGTAAATTTGGCTATAATTAGAACTAGAAAAGCTACAATTTCTGGGGAAATTGTGTGAAGTGTTCTTGCCTCCACCAGTAGTCTACAACTGAAGTGGGCGGAGTAACTGTTATCATTTATATAGCACATTTAATTGCAACTTTGTTGCGCAGTTACATTAAACCATACATTTATAAAAACACTAGCAGGTGTACAAAAGGCCCTGTCTATGACATCACTTGCTGCTGCAGCCCGGGACAGGTCAGAGTATTTTTGCGGTTGCCATCTTCAAACGGTCGTATTTTAAAAACTTTAAATCCTACAGGGAAGAGCTTTATACTGTGAGAATCACAAGACCCAGACCTACATTTCGATGCATAGTATGTCTCTGAAATATTAACAATGAAGGCACAGTTGCAGTTTAGAAATTGCCTTTCAAATTTGAGCTGGCTAGAGTGGAGTTTCAATGAATGTCAATGGACGGCATGAGTTGCAAACAAATGGTCATATTGTGAATACAATCAGGACTATGGCTTAGCCATTGACATTTCTAGTGGCAGCAGGGATAGCTGAACATTTTGATATAAGATTTGTGTAGATGGGCTTGAAAATGAGGGAGTGGTGGCAGTTTAGAAATCATGTCCTGATTTTTCAGCTTTTGCCAGCTCCCACTCTAGCTTTGAACATTTTGCCATTCATTCCGATGGGACCAATTTTGCCTCGAGAACAACGATATTCCGTGAACCATTCGGCGAAACGTTCCACAAAGTAATAGCACACCAATCAGGAACAATCCGCACGTTTTGGTTTATTTTTGTCTATGTAATGTAAAAACTGTGGGAGGAGTTAGGGTGGTAAATTTGGCTATAATAAGAATAATAATATATATGTGAGATAACATTAAGTGGTCTTGCTATCCAAGAACACTTAAATATGCACATTATTGACATTAGGCTGCCTAAGTCATGTGTACTGGAGGTGCAACTTGCCCCTGGCACATAATTGCCAATACCAGTCTGGTGCAGCATTTCAAGCTGAAACATTGCACATGCAGACTCATACCATCATGACCACTTCAAAAAGCTGAAGTGGTCATGTTGGTTGGAGTATCCCTTTAATTTAACCTTACACTATGCATTTATCATAATGCCTCTGATTAGAGGGGTCCCACACATTTATTCAGTTGACCTTTTATATTTTCACTTATGTTTCTTGATTTATGGATTCAAATAACCTAACATTAATAATAAGAGGGCATGCCTGGGGTACATGCATCTCAGACAAGAGAAAAACACAACCATCTAATTGACACAATTTCTGTGAATAAGATCCATGTCTCGAATTTCAGCAGAAGTCACGCAATATTCACTTGCAGGAACTTACATATGAAATCTTGGATGCCAGCAACTGCAGTCGATTTACTCAGCACTGGATATAACATCTGAAAAATAAAAAACAATGCACAACGATGGATATAACTTGTGAAAAATAAAATAAATTAAAAAGTATTAACACACCCCAGATGGGACTCGAACCCACAATCCCTGGCTTAGGAGGCCAGTGCCTTATCCATTAGGCCACTGGGGCTCTACACTGCTGTTTGTTGAAAAACTTGTTGTAGTCTCTTAAGAAAACTGATGTCTTATAGGATATTTATTATGTCAGTGTGATCTTTATAGTATAAACGCCTAAGGAAGACAATATTTCTTTGCTCTACGAATTCACTTTCTGCTGAATATAGTGTAAACTATCCTGTGCTGTTCTATAACATGTGTTTTTATGATTTTACTTTCAGTATTAGTAGAAATGTAGGACTCTTACTTTTCAAATCGTAGAAACTTTAATAAGACTATAGTGTGAATACTTTTTTTTTTTTTTAAATGACACAATTTTTAAAAAAATTTAAGGAAAAAAAAAAAACGACCACGAAGGGACTCGAACCCTCAATCTTCTGATCCGAAGTCAGACGCCTTATCCATTAGGCCACGCGGTCATCTGCCACGTAATGTGTGTTATATCATATAACATCCTATGCATTATACTATAGGAACTAAATATTCATTTTTATTTATTTGTCATAATATTACAACTTTTCAATTTCATGCTTATATAATGTAATTGAATTAATTGCTAGGAAAGGCATAGATTGTAAAAAAAAAAAAAAAATTTTTTTTAAAATGTAAATTAAACAAAATAGTGTATGGTAAAAAACCATCAATTCATAGGTAGAAATCTCATACCAAGTATAGAGCTTGCACAGTAAAAGCAGATCATTTTGGCAAAATAAATTCACGTGCAAGTACACACAGAATTGCACACTGGGAGCACACGCAAATATAGGGAAATAGTAAAATCGCTCTCAGTCGTTAAATTCAGTCAAAATAGTAAAAGAATTTAAACTTTTGAAGAGGGTTCATACTGTGTGAGAAGGCAGGGTTATAGTGTGTGGGACAGTGGGGTGGTACTGTGAGGAAAGGATGTAATATTGTGTGGGACGGGGGTGATGGTGTAAGAGAGGGGGTGGTAGTTTGAGGGAGGGAATACTAGGAGAGGGGGTGATAGTGTGAGGGAGGGGGTTGATGGTGTGTGGGAGGGGGTAACACTGTGAGAGGGGGTTAATGGTGTGTGAGAAGGGGTGATACTGTGGGTGTCTGTGGGATGATATTGTGGAAGGGGTTATACTGTGAGGGGGAGAATATTGTGAGGGAGGGTGATGGTGTAAGCGGAGAATATTGTGAGGGAGGGGGTAATACTGTAAGGGGGATGCTGGGATGGAGGGGATAATACTGTGAGGGGGATACGGGGAGGGAGGGGGGTGAAAATGTGAGCGGGGGGAATACTGGGAGAGAGGGAATACAAGTGAGGAAAAACTGACAAGTGGCTGCCACCCACGTGAGCCTCCTCAAAAACCTCATAATTACCAAAGATGATGACCGGCCTTTATTTACAATGTGGCAAGTAGCAAGGTTGTCTAAAAAACATCTGACCGAGTGACCTGTCCAGCAAGGACCCCAGGCAATTGCAAGGACCCCAGGCAATTGCTGCCGCTACTATCGGGTATAGCTCGAATAAGGCTGATGTTGTGGAGAAGCTTGGTAGGGACTTGACTTCACTAAGCCATGGACCCCAGAGCCATTGATTGCCACAGATGGTTGCGAAGCCCGTATTGGCCGCAGCGGCTGTCCAGAGTGTCAGGGAATTGTTGGAAATTGGGGGGAATAAACATGGCTTTCCCGTTCCATGTCATGAGAAAAGTGCGCCACGTCAGTAAGTCAGCCGTCGCTTGTGGGTCTAATGTGATGCGGAAATTGTTTGAGGAAAGTGTAGTCGGGAAATGAAGGATCTACTCGCCAGACCAATAACGGGATGTGAGAGAGTATTGGAGGCCCTTATAAATGGGACCAAAGCCCCTCCCACAACTACAGGCCCAGCCTTAAATATATTTATATATATATGTTATATATACACATTTATATTTTTTGTCCTATTTGCTTGTATAATGATTTTTTAACCATTAGGGTACTGCCGGACAGCTCAGGTGGATACCTATGCCTGCCATGTGATCGCTCTTTCAGATCAATCACATGGCTCCGGGGGATAAAATTACTGGGCGGGTTGACTGCCTGGGCTCGATGGAGGTGAGTACACCTCGGGCGGTGGGGCTCAAAGCCGTTATGGAGTTCCATGCCACCACAACGGCTTTAAAGCCTATTTAAAGCAGGACTGCATTGAACGCTGTAACGGCGTTAATGGGTTAATAGGACAAGCTGCCTCTTGATCAAATAGTAGACTTAGTTGTCTAGGTTGAGAAAAGACTGAAGTCCACTATAAAGGACTGCATAGAATTAAATTCAACTAAACCGACATCTTACAATTTGTCTACAAAAGTTCCTTACTCATCACAACATGTTTTATCAATCTGGAAGGTTCTAAAGCAAGTAAAGTTCTCATAGACTCATCCTCTCCACATTGTCATTTATCAAAATTATAACTTCTCAGATTTCAACGTAAATGTAATAAAAGTGTCCAGAACAAAGTAAACACACTTAAAAATCTGCTGATACATCTTGTATCCATTGATCAAGCTCTACTAGAGGATTTTCCCCTGGGTGAGAAGAGTGTTTCAGATCTCATGTGGAGCATCTTGCTCTTGGTATAAGTACCCCCAGCTTCATCATAAGTAAGTGGATGCAGCCCAGCACAGCACAGGAAAATGTTGGTGATGATTCTATTCTGTATAGCAGGTACTGTATATTCAGTAATCGAGAAGACTGTATTGCTGTTTAAAAAAAACTAGGAGTTAATTACTAAACCTTGGATTGTGGAAAATGACAAGGGAAGAGAAATGATAAGGTCTAAATAGTTGAAATAAAAATACATTGTCCATATCAGCTATTATGACGTACATTTTGCTTTCCCCTGGTTAATTCTCCATAATCCCAAGTTTAATAAATAACTCGAAAAGCATTGTGTGTACAGGCATATATTGTCAATAATGAAGAAAGCAATGTTATCGCTCACAATTCTTCTCTGTGTGTGCTGTAGAGAAAAATGTTATGTCATTGCTGACTTGTGTGTCTACATAGTTTGTAGTACCTCTCTATCTTTATATATGTAGTATAATGTTATCAGTTTACAGGAAAACGTGTGAGTAGCAGTTATTTGTCGTTTAACGCTTTGTTTTTAGGCGTGTATAAAGGGATGTGTAATAATTTAGGATAATTAACTTTCATAATATTCTCTCCAGCACTTCAGAGTCTTAATTGCAGTAGAGCTAAATTAGATTATTAGACAATTAAAGGGACACTATAGTCACCAGAACAACAGCTTAAAGGAACACTATAGTCACCAAAACAACTTTACATTAATGAAGCAGTTTTGGTGTATAGATCAAGCCCCTGCAGTCTCACTGCTCAATTCACTGGCATTTAGGAGTTAACTCACTTTGTTTATGCAGTTTAGCCACACACCCCTGCATGTGACTTACACATTCTTCCTAAACACCTCCTGTGTCATCTATTGTTTACACTTCCTTTATTGAAAATTCTATTAAATTTAGAATGTCTTGCTCTGTTAATAACTTGCTAGACCCTGCAGGAGCCTTATGTATGTCATTAAAGTTCAAGTTACAGAACAGGAAATAAAAACTGCTAAAGCAAGTTAACTGATTGAAATTGAAACCATTTTTTTATATGCAGTGTGTGTCAGTCACCATCAGGGGAGGTGTGGCTAGGCTGCATAAACAGAAACAAAAGTGCTTTAACTCCTAAATCACAGATAATTGCACAGATAACATGGCAACGCTCATCCTCTGCACTGTACTCTTGTGAGGAGAGAGTAGTCGGACTGCAGCCATAGGAGCTGCAGGCTGCATTGTGCGCACCACCACTGGACCACCAGGGATTGAAAAGGGGATAAATAATGTTTTTTAAAAACATATAAATTGGCTTATCCCCCCCCCCCCCCACACACACACACACACTGAACCCCTACACACACACACACACTTCACCCCCCCCCCCTACCCACACACTGCATACCTCTCTGCAGTCTGTGAGTGTATTCAATAGTGAGTGTGTTTTCAGAAGTCTTTATGTATTCGGCTGTCTATGTGTGTATATTCAGCAGCCTGTGTATTCAGCAATCTGTGTTTGTGTATGTGTATTAAGCATTCTGAGTATAGGTTTTTAGCAGTCTGTGCGTAACTGTCAGGGCTTACCTTAGTTGGAAGCCCGGTATGCAGAGATATACGCTCACCCTTGCAAATAAACACAGACCAAGGTGACCAGATAAGGAACCACCTAGCCTGTGAGTCTGTGCAGGATATTGCTCCAAGTTGCAGTACAGGCAAGGATACAAGCAGGAGAATTGTCGAGGATAAGCCATAAGTCAGAGGGGGCCAGAAACATAGAAACATAGAATGTGAAGGCAGATAAGAACCATTCGGCCCATCTAGTCTGACCAATATTTCAAAATACTTTTAATTAGTCCCTGGCCTTATCTTAAGTGTAGGATAGCCTTATGCCTATCCCACACATGCTTAAACTCCCTCACTGTGTTAACCTCTACCACTTCAGCTGGAAGGCTGTTCCATGCATCCACTACCCTCTCAGTAAAGTAATACTTCCTGATATTATTTTTCAACCTTTGCCCCTCTAATTTAAGACTATGTCCTCGTGAAGTCAGGATAAACAAGGGTAAGCCAAAGTCAGAGGATGCCAGAGGTCAGGACACATGAGAAGAATAAGCCAAGGTCAGGAGAACACTGGATCACAAACACAGGAACCAGAGTTAATGAACTGACACTTCCCTCAGGGAGGTCTTATACCTGGCTAAATAGACATCTGCTTCAGGTGGACGGAGATAGACAGGAGCAGCCACAGGTAATATCCAGCCCCCATTGCTAGAGACAAGGCAAGGATAAACATCACGCCAAACCAAAAAGAGAAGTGTGACTCAGAGATAAGACAGCAGGATTAGGACACAGAGGACCACAGTTCAAATCCCTAGAGCAGTTATGGCGAACCTATGGCACGCGTGCCACAGGTGGCACGCCATGCCCTCTCTGTGGGCACACGGCCACAGGTCCGCCATCACTGCAGAGTAGGCACCTGCCTGCCCGAAACGGCAGGCGCCTACTCTGCTTCCGTGTCGGGAGGCAGGGGGAGGGATCTGTGATGCTGATCCCCTGTCCTCCCGCGCGATGCTTTGTGGAGCGTTGCCGAGCGTTACCACACTCCACACACGCTCCACACAGCATCGCGCGGGAGGACAGGGGAGCTGCTTCACAGATCCCTCCCCCTGCCTCCCGACACGGAAGCACTGCCTGCCACCACCGGACCACCAGGGATGGCTGTGCCCCCCCCCACACTTCATTAAAGGTAAGAAGGAGGGAGGGGGGGGGGGGAATACTGACACACAGCACCCCTTCCCCCCCCCCAAGTACCCTTACCCCCCCAGCACCACCCCTATCTCCCCAGCACCACCCCTACCCCCCCACAGCACCACCCCACCCCCCCAGCAGCACCCTACCACCCCAGCAGTACTCCTACTCCCCCACAACAGTACCCCTACCACCCTCAGCAGTACCCCTACCCCCCAGCAGTACCCCTACCACCCCCAGCAGTACCCCTACCACCCCCAGCAGTACCCCTACCCCCCAGCAGTACCCCTACCACCCAGCAGTACCCTTACTCCCCCACATCAGCACCCCTACCCCCCCCAGCACCCCTACCCCCCCATCAGTACCCCTACCCCCCAGCAGTACCCCTACCACCACCAGCATTACCCCTACTCCCCCACATCCGTACCCCTACCCCCCAGCACCCCTACCACCATCAGAAGTACCCCTACCACCATCAGCAGTACCCCTACCACCCCCAGCAGTACCCCTACCCCCTCCACACACAGTACCCCTACCCCCCCACAGCACCCCTACCCCCCACACACAGTATCCCTACCCCCCACAGCAGTACCCATACCCCGCCAGCAGTATCCCTACCCCCACACAGTACCCCTACCCCCCAGCAGTACCCCTACCCCCCCACAGCACCCCTCTCACACACGCATACAGCACCCCTACCCCATGCACAGCACCCGTCTCACACACACACAGCACCCCCCTCACACACACACAGCACCCCCCTCACACACACACAGCACCCCCCTCACACACACACAGCACCCCCTCACACACACACAGCACCCCCTCACACACACACAGCACCCCCTCACACACACATACACAAAGCACCCCCCAAACACACACACAGCACCCCCTCACACACACATACACACAGCACCCCCCAAACACACACACAGCAACCCCTCACACACACAGCACCCCCTCACACACACATACACACAGCACCCCCCAAACACACACACAGCAACCCCTCACACACACAGCAACCCCTCACACACACAGCACCCCCTCACACACACAGCACCCCCCTCACACACACAGCACCCCCCTCACACACACAGCACCCCCCTCACACACACACACAGCACCCCCCCAAACACACACACACAGCACCCCCCAAACACACACACAGCACCCCCCCAAACACACACACAGCACCCCCCCAAACACACACACAGCACCCCCCCAAACACACACACAGCACCCCCACACACACACAGCACCCCCCCACACACACACAGCACCACACACACAGCACCCCCACACACACACAGCACCCCCCCACACACACAGCACCCCTCATACACACACCACAGCACCCCTCATACACACACACACAGCACCCCTCATACACGCACACACACACGCACCCCCCCCCCCCCCCACACACACACACACCCACACGCACCCCCCCACACACACGCAATTGCCGTGTTGGCAATTTAAGGGAAAAAAAGGTTGGCATGTATTGCGGTTTGGGCACTCGGGCTCAAAAAGGTTCGCCATCACTGCCCTAGAGTATATATACTTCCTGGTTGTCCTTGTTTCCTTGCCCTGTTGTGGTTTTTGTTACCTGAGAGTGTGTTTACTGTGTATTGGATTTTCTGTTTTCTGACCTTGGCTTGTTTGACTATTCTTGCTCTCTGTTATCCTGTTCTTGGCCTGGCTATCAATTCCGTGTATTTCTGTAATCTTGACCTCGGCTTGTCTCTCGTTTATTCTCTGTGTGCTTGCAGACATTTCATATATCTGTCTCAGGCACTGACCACGCCACTCTAAGGACCGGTACGTGTACCTTTACTGTTACCTTTAGGTTTGCGTGTTAGGGTTATTCTATTCCTGACAGTATGTATCCAGCTGTCTATGTGTTTGTATTCAGCAGTCTGTGTATATATTTAACAGACTGCTGTGTGTGTATTCAGCAGTCTGTGTGTGTGTATTCAGCAGTTTGTCTGTGTGTGTATTCAGCAGTCTGTCTGTGTGTGTGTGTATTCAGCAGTTTGTCTGTGTGTGTATTCAGCAGTCTGTGTGTGTATTCAGCAGTTTGTCTGTGTGTGTATTCAGCAGTTTGTCTGTGTGTGTATTCAGCAGTCTGTGCGTATTCAGCAGTTGGTCTGTGTGTGTATTCATCAGTCTGTCTGAATTGAGCAGTCTGTATATATGTGTACGTCAGCAGTCTGTGTGTATTGTATTTGTTGAAGGTACCAATAAATGTAAGCTTTCCCCAGGGACCTATTATTCTGTTAAGATGGCCCTGTTTAATAACCCCTGAAGGACCAAACTTCTGGAATAAAGGGGAATCATGACATGTCACACATGTCATGTGTCCTTAAGGGGTTAAGGGTATGTGTATGCTCTGATCATGTTCCTACAAAATGTAAAGACACTCATTTGAGTACCAGGAAGGGGATGAACTGTAACAGCCACTTCTGGCTAGGAATATGTTAAAGACTTCTAATGTGTATGTATTTCTCTGGTTTTTTTTTTTTTTTTTTTTTTAAGTGATTTTTGTATCGCTACTGGGTGTCCCGGTTTTTTATTTTAAAAATCTGGTCACCCTGTTACTATCTTAAGTCCATACTGCTATTGGCTGACTTGGACTCACTGTGCTCTTCGGGAGGGGGTTACGGTGAAGGATCTGGAGGGCAACTTTGTGTAACACTGTAACCCTATTGTATATAAATAAGGTTGTGTGGGGGTAGAAATAGATGTGCTGTTTTAAATTAAACTGAATATGCTAGTTTCATTTGGAACTGTGTGTCCTGTCTGGTTTAATCAGGGTTCCCAGAAACAGAGTCTTTGGACATATTAGCTGTCTGCATGGTTCCTGTAGCCAGCGACAAGTCAAAAAGAACTAGGCCTGAAAGTCGCAAGTGCCTTCATAAAGGCAAGAGCTATTCCCAGTGCAGGAAGAGGTGTGGATATCTGCCTGGGAAGGAGAGCTACAGAGGAATAGACAGAGGGAATGATACATGCCTGAAAGGAGAGAGCTGCAGCATGGTCCAGGGTGGAAGATACCCAAGTCAAGCATCAACGACTCATATCTGAAGCGCTCCAGGGTTCCTGATAGCTGTGAGATAGCAAACTTGGCAGTGGTACTTGGTCGGAGTATGGGAGCTCAGTCACAAAAGTAATCTAAGGACCAACGTTTTTGAAACTGCTTAATAATAGCATCTGTTGATCTAAAACATAGCAATATTAAAATAAGTATTTTACAGGCATTTGAGAGCTGGCAATGGGGTAGGGTGACCCATGCCCCCCTTCCCCTCCTTCCCCAAGCCATCTAAAACAAGAATAATTTATGGTTAAAGGGCATAGGAGGGCTGGCAAAGGGGCATGTGTACAATTGCCATCCCTCCCCCAAAACCACTAGCATACAGGGGTTGTAGGGCCATCACGTTTTTTGTGTGCCAAAAAAATGACATTGTTTTGCACTTGCCTACTAGGCCAAAAGTGCCGAGCCCTCCTCTGTGCAAGAGGGTCCCTGGTTCTTGTCTCTCTGGACTTTGCAAAGACTGCTCATCGAGCTGCATTGGGAACTCTGTGATTGGACAGCGACGGAAAGGCAGGGCAGAGTTAGAAAGGGAGGGCTTGCAAAGACAGCAGGCAAGAGAACTGCAGTTTTAGCAAGCTGTTTTTAGATATACCTCCAATTTAAAAGATGCATTATTAAATGCATGCAAGTTTTCATTTGGGTTATATCTACTAAAGCAGGCCCGGACTGGCCATCGGGCACACCGGGCAAATGCCCGGTGGGCCGCGATGGCCATGGGCCAAAGCCGGTAGGAAAGATCAAAAGATCTCCCCTGCCGGCCCATGCAGGGCAGCACCGGCCCCAAGAAGGAGTTCCCATCATGAGCCGCAGGGGAGATCGGGCAGTGAGCCGGTCACCGTCCGCACACGCCGAGAAGCTGCCTTCTCTTCCTCTCGCGAGCTCCGAGATTATCAGAGCGTTGCCATGGTAACCCGCGGCAACGCTCTGAAAATACGGTGCTCGCGAGAGGGAGAGACATGGTCTGTACCCTGCGGGGTACAAACTGAAATTACCTGCCCTGGACCGCCAGGGATCGGTGTGCGGCGTGGCCCCCCCTCACTGGACTACCAGGTACCTGCATGTTTCATCTCCCCCTGCAAAGTTATAATAGAGAAAATGTTGTTGTTGTTTTTTTTTTAATTAAATTATTAATTTAAGCCCATATCCAACCACAAAGTTATAAAAGGAATTTAATGGGATTTTTTTTGTTTTTGAAATAAATAATTAATTTAAGACCATATCTATATACACCCCCCTCACATATACACACACACTACACACACTGCACCCCCTGCACTAACACACAAACACACACTACACCCCCTGCACTAACACACTAAACCCCATGCATACTGCTCCCCTGCACCAACACACAAACACACTGCACCCCCTGCACCAACACACAAACACACTGCACCCCCTGCACCAACACACAAACACACTGCACCCCCTGCACCAACACACAGACACACTGCACCCCCTGCACTAACACATAGACACACTGCACCCCCTGCACTAACACACAAACACACACTACACCCCCTGCACTAACACACTAAACCCCATGCATACTGCTCCCCTGCACTAACACACAAACACACTGCACCCCCTGCACCAACACACAGACACACTGCACCCCCTGCACCAACACACAGACACACTGCACCCCCTGCACCAACACACTGCACCCCGTGCACTAACACACAAACACACACTACACCCCCTGCACTAACACACTAAACCCCATGCATACTGCTCCCCTGCACCAACACACAAACACACTGCACCCCCTGCACCAACACACAAACACACACTGCACCAACACACAAACACACACTACACCCCCTGCACTAACACACTAAACCCCATGCATACTGCTCCCCTGCACTAACACACAAACACACTGCACCCCCTGCACTAACACATAGACACACTGCACCCCCTGCACTAACACACAATCACACTGCACCCCCTGCACTAACACATAGACACACTGCACCCCCTGCACCAACACACAAACACACACTGCACCCCCTGCACCAACACACAAACACACACTACACCCCCTGCACTAACACACTAAACCCCATGCATACTGCTCCCCTGCACTAACACACAAACACACTGCACCCCCTGCACTAACACATAGACACACTGCACCCCCTGCACTAACACACAAACACACTGCACCCCCTGCACGAACACATAGACACACTGCACCCCCTGCACTAACACACAAACACACTGCACCCCCTGCACCAACACACAGACACACTGCACCCCCTGCACCAACACACAAACACACTGCACCCCCTGCACCAACACACAAACACACTGCACCCCCTGCATTAACACACAGACACACTGCATCCCCTGCACTAACACACAAACACACACTACACCCCTGCGCCAACACACAGACACACTGCACCCCCTGCACTAACACACAAACACACAGACACACGGCACCCCCTGCACTAACAGATAGACACACTGCACCCCCTGCACTAACACACAGACACACTGCACCCCCTGCACTAACACACAGACACACTGCACCCCCTGCACTAACACACAAACACACACTACACCCCCTCCACTAACACACTAAACCCCATGCATACTGCTCCCCTGCACTAACACACAGACACACTGCACCCCCTGCACTAACACACAAAAACACTACACACACTATACCCCTATATACACACTACACCTCGTGCACTTACACACAAACACACTGCACAGATGCTATACCTTTCTATAAATACTACACACACACTATATCCCTGTATGCACATTACACCCCCTGCACTCACACAAACACACTACACACACTCTATACCCCTTATATACACACTATACCCAGAGCACTTACATACGCACAGTAAACACACTCTATACCGCCTAAACATACACTACACTCCCTGCACTCACATACTTTATACCCCTATAAACACACATATTACACCCCCTGCATGCACACACACTGATTTATATCCCCTATAAATACACATTCTACACCCCCTGTACACACTATACCACCTATGCATACATTGACACACCTATACACATGTGCTCTACAGCCCCTATATGTATACACACACTAGAGCCCCTAGATACACTTACAAACACACTGTACAGCCTTACATGCACACACTACATCCCCTAGGCCCACATACTCCACAGGCCCTCCAAACACACACACACGCACGCACATACACACATACTTTACAACCCAGAAACACACACACACACACTACAGCATCTAACCACACATAGTACGCCACGAACAGACCCCTTTACACATACACTACAACACAAATTATTTTGTGGGGGGTGCGTGTTAATGGTGGTGACATTACACGTCCCCTTTCTGACCCCGCCCCTACTAGTGGGCTGCTCTGCCTTGAATTGCCCGGGCTGAATTTTTGTCCCAGTCCGGCCCTGTACTAAAGAGTATTTTTTTTTAAATTTCTTTGTATTTGGGCAGTGGAGTGTCCCTTCCAGTACTTTAGTGCAACACATGTTCTAAAGTTCTGTTTAGTGGGTGAAATCATACATAGAGGATTTCAGACTGTATTATATACTTCATCATTTAGCATTTTTACAACTTTTATACAATGAGCCTATAAAGGTCGCCTATGAGTTTAGACTCTGAAGGTCGTTCAGAAGGTGAAAAAAGGTAAGCACTAGGCAATTTGAATATGATACAATACGCCTCTTTTAGCAAAAGTAATCCAAATGTATAAATTACACACTTATCGGACGGGTGTGGGGACCTTTGTTTCCTCAGGGTACTTTCCAAGTGCAACATCACAGAAGATATGTCGGTATCATGATTTAATTGATCATGTCAATCTTACCAAACACCAGGAGTTGCTTTCACTATCCATCCCAAAGAAGGACTGCAAAAGTCCACTAACAGTCTCTGTTGGGGCAATGCTCATATCCATCCTGACTCTGGTAAGTACACGCAAAATAATTTTTTATTAGAGAAAATATAAGTCAGTGAACCGATAGTAAACTTTGACCCAGCATATGAATATTCAGTTGAAAAAGGGCAATGGAGCCCCATGATGAACAATATGAAAAATGTTTGGTGCTTCTAAAAAAAACTGTGTCTTGGTATGATAGAATGTTCTATTTATTTCAGGTGGTAGAAAAGGAAATTGTTGTCGAGACAAATTCTAGACCTTGGAGTGGATAGGTTAATGAAAAAGTCTCTCATAGGATTATGTACTAAAGTAAGAATTTCAAATGTAAGGCCAGAGTAATCAAATTAAAAGCATAGTTGACTTTAGGCCCGGACTGACCATCGGGCACACTGGGCAAATGCCCGGTGGGCCGCGGTGGCCAGGGGCCGAGGCCGGCAGGGAGATCACAAGATCTCCCCTGCCGGTCTTTGCAGGGCCGGCACCTATCTGAGCACCGGCCCTGCAGTAGTCCACGGCGGGCTGGTGGGGAGATCAAAGATCTCTCTCACCGGCCCACAAGCAATATATTCTGGCCGCCGGCGGGGAGAGGGGGAGGGAGACAGCCTGCCAGTAGAGGAACCTGGAGGAGCTTTAACTTACAGCTCCGCCGGGTTCCTCTCGCGAGATTCGGCTTGCGAGAGTGAACTCTAGACCACAGGCTAGAGTTCACGCACCACTAGGACCATCGGCATCAGCAGCAGGATCCCCCCTCCCAGGCATAAGGTAAGCAGGGAGGGGGGAAATAATCACTCAGGTCACACCAGCCTCATTTATTCACAGACACCCTGCACTTCTAACACTCACAGCACCCTCATACACACTGCACCCCTAACACTCACAGCACCCTCACACACTGCACCCCTAACACTCACCTAACACTCACAGCACCCTCACACACACTGCACCCCTGACACTCACAGCACACACACACTGCACTCCTGACACTCACAGCACCCTCACACACACTGCACCCCTGACACTCACAGCACACACACACTGCACTCCTGACACTCACAGCACCCTCACACACACTGCACCCCTGACACTCACAGCACACACACACTGCACTCCTGACATTCACAGCACTCTCACACACACACTGCACCCCTAACACTTACAGGACACTCACTCACACACACACTGCTCCCCTAACACTCACAGCAGGCTAACCCTCACAGCACCCTAACACACACTGCACCCCTGACACTCACAGCGCACACACACACTGCACTCCTGACACTCACAGCACCCTCACACACACTGCACCCCTCACACTTACAGCACCCTCATTCACACACACACTGCACCCCTGACACTCACAGCACACACACAATGCACCCCTAACACTCACAGCACCCTCACACACACACACTGCACCCCTGACACGCACAGCACACACACACACACTGCATCCCTGACACTCACAGCACCCTTACTAGCACACACATACACACACACTGCACCCCTGACACTCACAGCACCCTCACTCACACACACTGCACCCCTGACACTCACAGCTTCCTCACATGCACACACTGCACCCTCACACACAGCTTCCTCACACGCACATAGCACCCTTACGCAAACACAACACCCACTCACACACAGCACACACTGCAAACATCACACACACAGCACCCTTACCCACATAGCACCCTCATGTAAACACAGCACCCACCACTCACACACACACTACACCCCTCACACACACACATACACAGAGAACCCTCACACGCACTGCACAATATGCTTTCCTAGCATTTTTGTCTCCTAGTATCCCAACTATGGACACACCAGAGACAAATTTCAAGCAAACACAGTGCAAGCATGTTATTAAATTTGCTTGGGCTGTGCAGAACAAATACAGGGTCTTTTTCTCATGCCAGAGCTCTTCAGCAGAGCTCTGCGCATGGTCTACCCTGGAAGAGCATTGAACCAACATGCTCACTTTGTGATGGGACGTGCTTGTCATTGGTGATGACAAAACACACCCTATCTGGCCCCGCCCCCTTTTTAGTGGGCCGCTGTAATTAAAAACTACCCGGGCCGAATTTTCTTCCCAGTCCGGCCCTGGTTGACTTTGTTTCCAGTTTGGCTATTTTGACCTTAAATTTGAAATTTACCTCAAATTTACTTTTGAATTTCCACTTTAGTGAATAATTCTACAAGGAGGTGGAGAATCAGAGAAGGCCAATAAGCCATAAAACACAACCGAATTAGTATGAGTGGATAATAATGGGAGAGTTAAGTTGTCCCAATAAGGTAGGGTAGGTTTAGGATCCCAGGGTAACATCCAGTTTTTTATGAATAACTTGAAAATGGTTTGGTAAAAAATAGGAAGCACCTTTTCACTTTTTGTTAAAAATAACAAAACCTGCAAGCAGGTTTCCACTAGTGCAATAAGCCTTAGCAGCTGTAATGCTTGGTGAGTCCACCGTAGGGGTTACCACAATGGACAAATGCTTATGGATGCTGTTACATGTGTTTCTTCTTTTAATAAGTAATTTATCTTATGTAAAACTATAAGGCATCACAGAAAATTCTGTTTAGTCCTTCAGCAGATTTTGGGGGCAAGCACATTTGGTAAAACCTTTTTTATGTCTCTAGGCTGAGAAGACTCAATCTATCACCAGCTACATTTGGTTTTCATTGGTAAGAGCTAACAGAATCTCCTAGTAGCAAATGCTCTCATAAATCAGCTTTACTTTCCATTCATTAACACCATCCATTTTGTATCCCCAGACGTGGAAAAATGAATTTGTGGAATGGAACCCCGAGGATATTTGTAACATCAGCTCCTTCACATTCCCACATTCTTATTTCTGGGTGCCAGACCTCTACATTATGGAACAGTAGGACTACAGATGACACAAAACTAGAATAAAAGTCAAAACCTGCAGTGAATATGTAAAGGGGCATACAGAGATAGAGAAAGGAATTAGAATTGGATAAATAAACTTAGAAGTGTTGCTATTTCAAATTTAAAGAAATTACTGGATCATTTAGCAAGGAAAAAAAGTTTTATTCTGGGAGAAAGTGCAAAGAAAAAAAGGGCATGTCAGACTGCCCCGCTAAGGGGTGAGTGAGCTAGATACTATTGCCATTGGCATAGAAGGAACGTGTCTAATGAAACGCGCTACTCTTCCTCGAGTCGGGTATCCACAAAGGTAGGAACACCAGGAAAGACAAGACCAAATTCCGCTCTGTCCCACTAAATTCGGGACAGTTGGGAGGCTTGTAGGAGAGATATGTGACTGTATATGACTGCATAAAGTAATATTTCTCCTGATGTCATTCTTTTACTCTTTGCCAAACCAAATATTGTGAATATTGCCATTTAGAAAGGATTTACTGTCTCTCTCTTGCAGGGTGGTAGATGACACAACTGCATGGATGCCTTATGTAAATCTCACATCTGACGGGATGATCACGGCATCCAAGTTACTCCGAATTACAACAACATGTGCCTTAAATTTGTACTATTTCCCTTTTGATGTGCAGAAGTGTAAAATGACTTTAATTAGTTTTATGCACTTGGGTGAGATACAGTTTATCGCATTTTCATATTGTTGATTCTTTCCGCTTGTTTGCAGTAAAAGGGACACTATAAGCACCAAAATAACTTTAACTTAATGGAGTAGTTTTGGTATATAGATTATGCCGATGTAATCTCACTGCTTAATTCTCTGCCAGTTAGGGGTTAAATCACATTGTTTATACAGCCCTAGCCACACCTCCCTGCATGTGACATATACAGTCTCTTTACACATTTCCTGTAAATAGAGATCTAGAATTTTTTATCTCCTGCTTTGTTAAAAGCTTGCAAGTGCCTCCTGTGTTATTAAAGTTAACTTAACAGGGCAGAAAATAAAAACTTCTAAACTAAGTAGGGTTGCCACATGGCAAGTATTTTACCAGCGCAGCTGTTTTTTTAGGCTGTCTGGCCAGTGTCAGTATTGCAAAAATGCCAGCAAGGCGAAGGCCGGTATTTTTGCTGACTAGACTCTGGGAGAGTGGTGAGAGAAATGGAGCCAGAATATCCACCTCTAGTATAAATAACAGGTACCAAAGAAAAGAAAATGTTACTTGCGCTTTTTCCTTAATCCCTATGTATATTTAGACAAATGGAGGTCATTTAGTTGCTCCAATGGCCATTGGAGGGATGCCCGCCTGCCAACGTCAAGGCAGACCCCCCCTAAGCGGGTCCTAACACTGACCCTTCAGCCTGCTTCCTTGAGCTTCTGGCAAAGATATCTCTAATGAGACAGAAAGGGGTAATATATATTGGGGCTGATGTGTGTTGTAGTCCTTGCAGCTTAAGCGCAGGACTTCTCTTTTTGTATTTGTATTTACTTTGTATCACACAGCCTGGTTACAATGCTGCTACCCATCCCATGTGTTCCCTATTAAGGGTTAATAAGTAAAGGGGTGTATATAAAAAATACCCCTTTCTGTCTCATTAGAGATATCTTTGCCAGAAGCTCAAGGAAGCAGGCTGAAGGGTCAGTGTTAGGACCCGCTTAGGGGGGGTCTGCCTTGACGTTGGCAGGCGGGCATCCCTCCAATGGCCATTGGAGCAACTAAATGACCTCCATTTGTCTAAATATACATAGGGATTAAGGAAAAAGCGCAATTAACATTTTCTTTTCTTTGGTTTTTACTATATATTGGGGCTGATGTGTGTTGTAGTCCTTGCAGCTTAAGCGCAGGACTTCTTTTTTTGTATTTGTATTTACTTTGTATCACACAGCCTGGTTACAATGCTGCTACCCATCCCATGTGTTCCCTATTAAGGGTTAATAAGTAAAGGGGTGTATATAAAAAATACCCCTTTCTGTCTCATTAGAGATATCTTTGCCAGAAGCTCAAGGAAGCAGGCTGAAGGGTCAGTGTTAGGACCCACTTAGGGGGGGTCTGCCTTGACGTTGGCAGGCGGGCATCCCTCCAATGGCCATTGGAGCAACTAAATGACCTCCATTTGTCTAAATATACATAGGGATTAAGGAAAAAGCGCAAGTAACATTTTCTTTTCTTTGGTTTTTACTATATATTGGGGCTGATGTGTGTTGTAGTCCTTGCAGCTTAAGCGCAGGACTTCTCTTTTTGTATTTAAATAACAGGTACGCCAGGGGCGTTTTAGCCGCAAGGCAAACAAGGCATTTGCCTTGGGCGGCATTTTCCAGGGGGCGGCAAAAAACGCCGCCCCCAAATGCCCAGGGCAAGTGCCTTGTTAGCCTTGCGGCTAACTGGGCTGCCGGTCGGGCTGATGGGCTGGTCGGGCGGCTGGCGAGTGAGCTCTTCCTCTGAGCTCTCTGCTCAGCTCCCTCGCGCGCCGCAGAGTGAGGCTGGGAGCCGGAATATGACGTCATCTTCCGGCTCCCAGCCTCACTCTGCGGCGTGCGAGGGAGCTGAGCAGAGAGCTCAGAGGAAGAGCTCCCTCGCCAGCCGCCCGCCCAGCAACCAGCCCAGCAGCCCGACCGGCAGCCCCACTAGACCCCAGGGAGATAGAGAAACCCCCCCCCAGCATTCCCAAAGGTAAGGAGGCTGGGGGGTAGGTTAAATTAATTAATATATATATATATATATATATATATATATATATATATATATAATAGATATTAAATATATATAATATAATAATATATAATATAAATATATATAATAAATATTATATAATATATTATTATATTATATATATAATATATAATTATATTATATATAATATAATAATATATAATTATAATATAATAATATATATAATATAATAATATATAATATATATAATATATATAATTATTATATTATATATATTATTATATTATAATTATATATTATTATATATTATATATTATATTATAATTATTATATTATATATATTATATATTATTATATTATATATATTATATATTATATTATAATTATATATTATATATTATATATTATTATATATTATTATATTATATATTATTATATTATTATATTATATTATATATTATTATATTATTATATTATATTATATTATATATTATTATATTATTATATTATATTACATTATATTATATATTTTATTATATATTATATTATAATATATTATATATCAGAGAGTGTGTGTGTCTGACAGTGAGTGTGTGTGTCTGACAGTGAGTGTGTGTGTCTGTTAGTGAGGTGTGTGTCTGTTAGTGAGTGTGTGTGTGTCTGCTAGTGAGTGTGTGTGTCTGACAGTGAGTGTGTGTGTCTGACAGTGAGTGTGTGTGTCTGACAGTGAGTGTGTGTGTCTGACTGTGTGTGTGTGTCTGTTAGCTAGTGTATGCGTATCTGTCAGTGAATTTGTGTGTGTGTGTGTGTGTGTATATTTAGAAGGCGGGACGGGGGGGGGGAAGGGTTGGGTGGGGGTGTCGCGGGGGGGGGGGGGGGAGGTGGGAGAGGGGCGCCTGAGTTTTGTCCTGCCTAGGGCAGCACAAAACCAGGAAACACCAATGAGGTACGCACATTGCAATATACACACAATGACACACACTCAGACACAGTATACACACAATGACAAACACTCCCACTTTCACAGTATACACATACTGACACACTCGATACAGTATGCACACACTGCTACACAAACACTTGGGCGAATTATACACAATGACCCACTGCTATACCCACACGCATTCAGACAGTATATTACACACACAGTATTCATGCTCTGAGTTGACACAAACACAAACAGTATACACACTGCTACACATAGATAACGCTACATGCACGTAGGTATTTTTTAGTTATTTAGGAAATAGTATTCTTCCATTTTTTGTCTCAGATTTCACTCCCTGTGATGTTATGTAACATCATATGATGTCATACGTACATAATTGATTATTCAAGTTTGCATGACTGGTATTTTTTTCCAACAAACGTGGCAAACCTAAAGTTAAGAAAGATCTGAAAGAGAATGTTATGACAAGACAGGAGGTTTCATATTTTTCATTAACTTCTTTACTGAAACTTTCAGCAGCAAAGAAATAGTTAATATACATCAAGCATGTCAAACTCAAAGTCTGGCAGGGGCCACATAAGCAAGGTTTAAGTTTATGTGGGCCGCAAAAATAAATAAATTACATTTTCATTGAAACGTAGGTTTATTTTAAAAAGTACAGTATAGAAAAAATACTCACAGACAGACACACACACTGACAGACATACACACATACTCACTGACAGACACACACAGACACGCAATGAAAGACACACACACATACTCACTGACAGACACACATACTCACTGACAGACACATACTCACTGACAGACACACACATACTCACAGACAGACACAAACACAGACACAAATACTCACTGACAGACACACACACACACACTCACTGACAGACACACACACACTTACATATTCTTCAGTTCTGGTGGCAAAGTTGTCTTTGGCAGTTCATCTGCCTTCTGTTTGCCCTCAGCTTGGCCCCATGATGCTTTACCAAGCTGCTGAAGCCAGTCATGGCAGCTCTGAGGCAAGGGGAATCAGGTCTATCATCTATCTGGACACTATTCTGCTGATGGCGTAAGACTCCGACGTTCATCTGCGACAGAAGTCCTTCATGGTCTGCCTGCTCCAGGATCTGGGTTCGTCATCAACGTGGAAAAGTCAGAGCCGGTGCCATCCCGTTTCTGGGCTTGGTCGTGGACTCAGTTCAGGCTGTCCTCCACCATCCCCTCTTCAAGGTTGCCGTGATCTTTAAGAATATCAGGTGCTTGCTTGTCCTTGAGTCACCTTAAAGAACCTGGCTTGGATGATAGACCTCCTCTCATCCATCTGAAGGCTTGCTACATCAAGTCTTCAGCATCCTATGATCAGCGTGTGTCCCTCTTGGTCGAGGCAGGCCTGTAACTCCATTGGTGACTTCGGCACATAAAGGGTTGGAAAGGCAAGGCAATTTTCATCTCCATTCTGTACTTTGTCATGGAATCTCATGCCACCTGTCTGGGCTGGTGTGCGACTTGCGGTGGTAAGGCGACAGCAGGTCTCTGGACTCTGGAAGGAGCCTACATATCAACTGCCTGGAGTTGATAGCGGGGTCATTCATAGCTTCACCAAGGGAAAGTGTTACTGCTCCCTGCTTCTCCGCATGGACAACGTATCCACTGTCCTCTATTTAAACCTCTTGGGTGCTTCCCGATCCAAACTCCTGTTGGATCTCACAAAGACCTTTTACCAGTACTGTCTTAATAAGAACTTGTTGATCACTGTGGAGTATCTCCCAGGCCAGGACAATCTTTTGGCAGACTGATTTTCCCCCGGCACTGGAGGGATTCAAGCGTCTGGCAGCTTCATCCTCCCGTGTTTCACACGTTGGACTTCGTTTGGTGCCCCTCCATCTGGACATGCGCTCCTCCAGGCCTGGCCTCTCACAGGGACATATGCATTCCCATCTTTTTCCATGATACTTCAGACCTTGCATTGGCCCAAGCTTCTGGGGGTGTTGATTCTCCTCTTTTAAGGAGTCAGCCGTGGTTCCCTTTGTTTCTGGAATTGTCATGCAGCGACCCTCTACTGCTCCCTGCCTCCAGGTTTCTCCTTCAGGATCTGCATGGGAACCCACACCCATTGGTTTTGGATGGTCCTCTGTCTGTGGCGGCCTGGACTGTTTCCGGGGTTACTGAGATGTATCAGGCCTAGTATCGGTAGCTTGGGAGTTACTCTAGGACTATTTGGCACCTGGCACTAGACGATCATACCTGGTATGGCTTGTGTTTGTGAGAGCAGTTTGGATCCCTTTATGGCCCCTGCCATGGTCATCCTGAACTTCTTGGCTGAATTGTTCACTAAGTCATACCAGACCATTAATGTCTTTCCGTCCACAATTTCTTTGGCTCATGTTCTTTCTCAGGGCTCTTGCATTGGAAAGGACCCCTTGGTCTGCAGACTGGTCCAAGGTGTTTGCCCTTTGAGACCCCCCTGCTTCTCACTACTCCTCTTTCTGGGATATCTTTGTCAGCCTTTATTTTCTTGAGGACTGACCTGATAACGGGGATTAGTTTCTCTGTCAGCTTTCTGTCACATTTCAGATGTTCGTGCTTTTGACGTGGAGTCTTTCTCTTTCTCCCCTGACGGTGTCTCAATTTCTGTCACACAGAACGAAGTCTATTTCTTCTTCTGTGTCATACCCTTATTTCTTGAATAGGCCATGTCTCTGTGTGGCTTGCTCCCTGCGGACCTATATCTTTTTAACTTCATCTCTTCTACCCTCTGCCTCTCAACCATTGATTTACTACGTGTGACCGTTTAAGGCGGTCTCCATTCTACGATTGCTCGTTGAGTTCAGTGGATTTTTGTTTCTGCTTGCGTGGAGAGGTCCTTCAGGGTGCATTCCTTTCTTTGTGCTGAAGGATCGGCGGCTCTGGAATCCGAATATTCTCCTCACTGCGGGTTAGTCTTGGGAGTCGACTTTTCACTTGGGAATCGACTTTTATTTTTTGTCCGTGCTTTCATGCTTCTTCTGTCTTTATATTCACACTCGCTTGTTCTTTGCGCTTCCCTCCCCGTTTTCTTATTTTACTTTGGAGGTTTTTGTTTTTTTTATTTTGCTGTTCTCTCTGTTGTGAGTTTGGTTGACTTTATGTTGTGCTTTTATGCATATTGCCTGGTTGTGTTCTTTGTGCTTTTCACAATATCTTTCTCTCTTTGCAGTTTCATTGGGACTTCTGGTTCCGGTGGATCTCGTTTGGATATGCCTTTAGATTATATGCTCTCCGTCTCAACCTCATGAAAGAAAGAGGAAGTGGGAGTGTCTGCCTGAGAGTTTTGTTCTGTTGTTCTTTTTTCTGATTGGTTGTTTCTGAAAAGTTTTGTTAACTATTTCTTTGCTGGTAAAGGTCTCCATAAAGAAGGTAAAACTAATATGAAGGGCCTCTAATAAAATTTTGGCTTTTCCTTCATCAAGGCTAGAATAATCCCTAAGTGTGCAGTGAGAATGCAGGGGCGTGATCTATATATTAAAACTGCTTCATTAAGCTAAACTTGTTTTGGTGCTTAGAGTATCCATTTAAATTTCTTACTATATCAAGTCTCTATATTGAGAGACCCCTATATGTGTATTGTAAACATAAAATGCTGGCTGATTGAAAACAAGGAACCACCTAAATTTACTATAAGTAAGAATCTTGACTTACACATTGATTTTCTAAGCACCTCAAAGAGCCACACTGCTGATATAAAGAATTACACTGGGCAGTCAGTTTAGAAATGTGTGATATTTACTATCGCAGCTTACAGACTGACATTCTGAGGATAACTTCCAGAAAATGGATGTATTTCTCTACTGTAAATGCGGGGCTTGCAAGACCCTTGGAAAATACTTAGATAAGCTACGTACGTGGGTTTTACTTTTTTTAAATGTATTTATTTGTGTTAGAGACCATTGTCCCAGAGACAGCATGTAATAATTTATTAGTTTTACTTTAACTTTCAGTGCCACCAAGGAGAGCAAGACTTCATGCTACTCACTAGTGTAACACTGAAAATATACCCCCCAACATTAGTGTCTCGTAAAGTAGACAGGGTAAAACCTGTGGAGGGGGTACCCACCTGAAAAATAAGCAGGTCAAGGACATTTGATAGGCCTTTTAAATAGGTTAATTGTTGTGACAACCCTCTCCTAAGGAGACCTTACTCGTGGTCTAACCAGGTGCATGCCAACTGGGGGATGGGTTTTTTCCCCTGGTTGGCAGGGTAATGCACAAAGCACTCACCTCCCTTCCTCGTTGAACACCCCTTCTGTCACTTACCAGATTCCAGCGCATATGCTCCCACCCCGCGGACGTCAGCCGGCTGGGGAGGGGACCTAATGCGCATGTGCGATGATCGCCGCGCTCGCATTAGTACTTTCCCTATAGAAAAGCACTGTGCAATGGTTTCCTATGTGATTTTGGGTGATGATGAATGTCCTCTTGCATAATATGAGGATGTCCAGTGTCAGGTGTCAGGTGACCAAAAGTCACCTAACCACCCGGAAGTGGTGGAGTTATCCCCAGCAGGTAATTATTGCAGTTTATTAAAAACTGTAATAATTACCACTGCAGAGTTAAAGGGACACTATAGTCACCTGAACAACTTCAGCTTAATGTAGTTGTTCAGGTATGATCTATAGCTCCCTGCAGGCAATCTAATGTAAACACTGTATTTTCAGAGGGACTTCCTATCATGCAGGGCCCTAAAAAGGCCCTGTACAAGTCAGACGTATTAAAATATGTCTGAAGTGTGCAGGAGAGAGAAGGCACTGTGTGCGCGCCTTCTCTCTCCAGCCTGTCAGCAGAGGAGGGGGGCAGGCAAAGACCGCCAGCTGAGATGTCAGTCAGCTCAGCTCGCGGCCGCGCACATGCATGGTAGTGCGCTCAGGACTTCAGAGGGCGGCATGAATGCCGCCCTCTGGAGTATGTGCGCATGTGCGGCGAAGCCGCGCATGCGCATAAGGGAGCAATGACGCTTCCAAATGGAAGCGTCTGATTGCTCCCTGCTCGCGTCATTTTGACGAAATAGGGGGCGCGGCTTCACCAGGCTCCCGGCGCTGGAACCAGGTGAGTAAAAGACTCTGCCTGGAGAGTCCCTTTAAGGGACCTGGGACACTGCACCCATTCCACTTCAATCAGCTGAAGGGGTCTAGGTGCCTATAGTGTCCCTTTACGGGGTTATCCAAAATTGCCATTTGTAAAAATTTCCTGAGTGGGTTTAGATATGTAAACAGTTTGGTTTGTCCCAGCTCAAGCAGTGTATTAAGATCTCTGAGTTTACAATTAAACAAAAATTACCAAAAATAACTACGGTATATTCAATATTGGAGTAGCTCATAATAGTCCTACTTTGTTATATTAAGATTAGATCATTTTAGTGCTTAAAATGTCCCTTTGCAGTGTTTTTACTGCCTGGTGCTTACCAATATGTACTTTTTATCGCTAAGTGAATGGCGTGCCCTGTATGTAACAGTTTAAACTAGAAAGTAAAATCTGCTAGAAAGTATTAATCTGTTTTTTTTTTTAACCTATACAGATAACAATATTATTCTGAAGCCAAGCAGAAATTCATCTCAGTTGCGCAATGAGAGTCTTCGTTACTTTTTTGGATTTGGAGAGTGGGAAATCCAAGACATCACGGTGGAGCAGGACAATGTAGACAGTCGATCACAACTCATATACCGTGTAATAACATCACCCTGTGAATTCAACAAAAAATTACAACCGCATCGTGTCTCACAAAGAGTAGTCATTGCACCTCTGTTTTGTCCTCATGCTTCGCCACCTCTGTCACTTTACTATGGTCTTGTAGTCTTTGCATTTCTGCCAATGCAATGTACACCTCCACTTTCTATATTATGAAATTGGCTATACAGGGAGTGCAGAATTATTAGGCAAGTTGTATTTTTGAGGATTAATTTTATTATTGAACAACAACCATGTTCTCAATGAACCCAAAAAACTCCTTAATATCAAAGCTGAATATTTTTGGAAGTAGTTTTTTGTTTGTTTCTAGTTTTAGCTATTTTAGGGGGATATCTGTGTGTGCAGGTGACTATTACTGTGCATAATTATTAGGCAACTTAACAAAAAACAAATATATACCCATTTCAATTATTTATTTTTACCAGTGAAACCAATATAACATCTCAACATTCACAAATATACATTTCTGACATTCAAAAACAAAACAAAAACAAATCAGTGACCAATATAGCCACCTTTCTTTGCAAGGACACTCAAAAGCCTGCCATCCATGGATTCTGTCAGTGTTTTGATCTGTTCACCATCAACATTGCGTGCAGAAGCAACCACAGCCTCCCAGACACTGTTCAGAGAGGTGTACTGTTTTCCCTCCTTGTAAATCTCACATTTGATGATGGACCACAGGTTCTCAATGGGGTTCAGATCAGGTGAACAAGGAGGCCATGTCATTAGATTTTCTTCTTTTATACCCTTTCTTGCCAGCCACGCTGTGGAGTACTTGGACGCGTGTGATGGAGCATTGTCCTGCATGAAAATCATGTTTTTCTTGAAGGATGCTGACTTCTTCCTGTACCACTGCTTGAAGAAGGTGTCTTCCAGAAACTGGCAGTAGGACTGGGAGTTGAGCTTAACTCCATCCTCAACCCGAAAAGGCCCCACAAGCTCATCTTTGATGATACCAGCCCAAACCAGTACTCCACCTCCACCTTGCTGGCGTCTGAGTCGGACTGGAGCTCTCTGCCCTTTACCAATCCATCCATCTGGCCCATCAAGACTCACTCTCATTTCATCAGTCCATAAAACCTTAGAAAAATCAGTCTTGAGATATTTCTTGGCCCAGTCTTGACGTTTCAGCTTGTGTGTCTTGTTCAGTGGTGATCGTCTTTCTGCCTTTCTTACCTTGGCCATGTCTCTGAGTATTGCACACCTTGTGCTTTTGGGCACTCCAGTGATGTTGCAGCTCTGAAATATGGCCAAACTGGTGGCAAGTGGCATCTTGGCAGCTGCACGCTTGACTTTTCTCAGTTCATGGGCAGTTATTTTGCGCCTTGGTTTCTCCACATGCTTCTTGCGACCCTGTTGACTATTTTGAATGAAACGCTTGATTGTTCGATGATCACGCTTCAGAAGCTTTGCAATTTTAAGAGTGCTGCATCCCTCTGCAAGATATCTCACTATTTTTGACTTTTCTGAGCCTGTCAAGTCCTTCTTTTGACCCATTTTGCCAAAGGAAAGGAAGTTGCCTAATAATTATGCACACCTGATATAGGGTGTTGATGTCATTAGACCACACCCCTTCTCATTACAGAGATGCACATCACCTAATATGCTTAATTGGTAGTAGGCTTTCGAGCCTATACAGCTTGGAGTAAGACAACATGCATAAAGAGGATGATGTGGTCAAAATACTCATTTGCCTAATAATTCTGCACTCCCTGTAGTTCGAAAAGATAAAACTTATCATTACAGCTGCATGTGAACAATTGCAACTCTAACAGCTCTACCCTAATATGGAGTTCTCACACTACTGGCTGTGGGTTATTTGTGGCCCTCTAACCTTCTCTTTCCACCTGAGGGCATAGTGGTGAAGCAGGTGGCACCTCTAATAGCAGGATGTCCAGTCAGACACTGGACACCTGGTATTCGTTGCCAGATGTCATTGTGTGACTGGACACTGGTTGTCCAATTGGAGGCTGCTTCCACAATAACGTAGCATGGCTGAGCAGCACCCCAAAGGAAACAAACAACACACATGCTGTGCGCATGTGCGCTGTACGAGAAGGTAACAGGAACATAACGGAATGCCATACGCCTGTTCCATGTGTGCACAGTGTGCACTCAATAAAGCATCATGTCAGCATTATGCACCTTCTCAGGATGACATTAAGCCATGCTACATTAGGGGTATAGGAGCGCCCCTGCGTAATTGTGAGTGTGCGTTTAATTGTGCGTCAATGAGTGTGTGTTTTATTGTGTGCATCTGCAAATGTGTGTGTTTCTGTATGTGCAAAGTGTGTGCGTCTTAGTGTATCTGTGAGTGTGTGCCAATTTATGTAAATTGTGTGTGCCTATGTGTGTCGGGTCATAGAGATCAGTAGCTCTCTGTGAGAGAAAATCTCAGCCAGCTGCCCCCAGGTAAAATAAAGACCCCTGTACTAACATATTTATTTATTTTTAAAGATTATTTATTGAGGCATGCTTGATTTTTCCACTAAATAGACAAAAATCCTAAAGAAGACATAAAAATTAAACAGGACGTACAATTACATACATTTAATGGTGGATGTATATATATTTATATCTTCCTTCGTGGAACATGTTAGTTTTTAGGGTTAGACATATGTCATCACACAGTGTTTGTGGTAGGCTAAGTTTATATATATGAGAGAGGCTATTCGATTTACACTTGGACTGAAGTGACTGGACATTTTGAAAGTACTAAAGTACTTTAGCTTGTTAAAAAGCTTTATGTGTGAGGAGTTTGTACTTTGTACTTTTACAAATTAACCTTGGTTTTCATTCTTCATGGGTTTTGTTTTAGTCTAAGAGAATGGGTTCTTTTATTTACATTGTTCTGATCTATTTTCTTGAACTTTATTGGCAACTGCACATTCCATGACTTTTGTCCAATCCTATTCTTCTCACTGAGAATCAATGGAGACCTATGGCACATGCGCAGCAATCACCAATGTGATGCTTCTAGAGCAGCGTTGAATCCAGTGCTTCTCCATGAAAAGCAATAACAGTGTTCAGTGTCAATATGCTTTTTGTGATGATGCCGAATGTCAAGACCTTCAACCTTTTTTAAGGCTTACACGAGGAAGTGCCTCTAGAAGCTGCTTGCATGTTAATTTGTTTAATTATTAATACATTTTTGCCCGTTTTGCAGTGATGACGTTTCCCATTTCTTTGGTTAGAATAATAGAAATAGCGTGAAAAATACCCAACAATATTTTTATTGTATAAAATAACCTGGTTGATCAGGCTGTTCATTTTCTTAACGTGATTATTGTTTTTAATGCCAATTCTCAACCAGAGCCTCCTCACAAATGATTTCATACTGATGTTATATGCTTATTCTATGAAATCTTTACTGGTCTATCCTTCTTTCATTCTCTTCAGGTAATCATGAAACGTCAACCAGGCGTATATGTGCTTTGCCTAATTTTACCCACGCTTTCCTTGTTGTTCATGAACCTTCTGTCTTACTTCATGCCCAATGCCTATCAAGAGAAGATTGCCTTTAAAGTCACCGTACTCTTAGGAGTGTCTGTTCTCTCACTCATTCTGAATGACTTCATACCCAGCTCCTCCAAACAAGTTCCTACGATTGGTATGACATCACACAACCAGAAATCATATACATGCACGTTATCATGCATGATTTGTTAATGAATGCTCATTTTAAAGATGTTATTCCCATACTCATTTAATTTTAAAGGAGAACTTGTATTTTGTAGGATTTTTAATATTATGTTTAGTTTTCACTAATTTAACAAATGTGTATTCATGAGGTCTGAAAAAAAAAAATCCATACCTCTTTGTACTTCAACTGGGTGCGTCCATTTTAGCTTCCCTGTCTGTCGTTGTTATTAGCACTATCCTTCGCATCTGGCAGTCAGCTTACAGAAGGTATTGGCTGTTGTTTCTATTAGCCTATGTTTTGCAAATATGTTTTCAGTTTGCTACATTTTTTAGTTTAATGAATAAAAATCCATGTGGCAATTGATAATGGTTACATGCCAAGTGCTTTGTGGGTTTGTGCATAACCTAACCACCCTAACAATTCCATGCAGTCACTTTATAAATCCTTGAAGGAAAACCTCAAGCACCATAACCACTGCAGCATGCTGTAGTGGTTATAATGAGACAGTGATGCCATGGGATTCCCTCTCTCAACATGTAAGTAGTCAAACCATTTGATAACGCATTGACCTCTTTCCGTTGGTCGCTTAGCACCATTCCCTGCCTCTCTGTAGCCGGAATCCAGTGACCATCAGTCAGAGTGGTTTAATAAAAGAACAGTGACTGAGTCACACCCCACAAAAACTAAAGATTTAGACTTTAGAAAAACAGATTTTTCTAAAATTAGAATATGTGTAAAGGAGTCATTATTAGACTGGAGCAATTTAAATGGAATCCAAGAGAAATGGGATTATTTAAAAGTTGCACTGCTGAAGGCAACAGAAAATTGCATTAGGCTTGTCAGTAATAGCAAAACATTCAAGAAACCACTGTGGTACTCTGCAGATGTGGTTAAAATAGTAAAAAACAAAATAAATGGCATTTAGTAATTATAAAAAAAAAAACCAGAGTGAGGAAGACAGAATGAGCTATAAGATTAGACAGAAAGAGGCTAAGCAAGTTAAGTGCTTCCAAATCACACACAGAAGAGAAAATAGCCCAGTCAGTAAAAAAAAAAGGTGACAAAACATTTTTTAGATACATAAATGAGAAAAGGAAAGTAAAACAAGGATTAGTTAGATTAAAAACAAAAGAAGGAAGGTATGTAGAAGAGGATAAATCTAGCTGATCGCCTCAATGAATATTTTTGTTCAGTATTTACAGATGAAAATGAAGGAAAGGGGCCTCAGTTAGGAAAAAGGACAAATGAGTAATTTGTTACATGTGAGTTTACAGAGGAAGAGGTTCTATCTCAACCATCAAAAGTAAAGACAAATAAGTCAATGGGACATGATGGAATACACCCAAAGTTATTAAAAGAGCTTAGTGGTGTACTAGCAAAACCATTAAAAGATTTATTTAACCAATAATTGTTAACAGGAGTAGTCCCAGGAGATTATAAATTAGCGAATGTTGTGCCCATTCACAAGAAAGGTAGTAGGGAGGAGTCGGGCAACTATAGGCCAGTAAGCCTTACTTCAGTAGCAGGGCTGCCATCAGAAATTTTGGGGCCCCTGACAAAGCACAAGGTCTGGGCCCCCCCTCCCCCGCCCCCTCCCTCCCGGGCCCGCCCACGCCCTACCTAGTCCGCTGACAATGATGCGGGACTGAATGTGGTGTGTATAATGTAGTGAATTAGAATGTGTGTAATGGATGTAGTGTTTGTGTGTATTAGATACTGTTTGTGCAGTAAATGCAGAGTGTGTGTTTGTGTAGCGGATGCAGTGTGTATAGTGAACGCAGAGTGTGTTTGAGTAGTGGATGTAGTGTGTGTACAGTGATGTAGTGTGTGTTTGTGTAGTGGATGTAGTGTTTTTATGTACTAGATTAAATGTGTTTAGTGGATGCAGTGTCTGTAGTGGATGTAGTGTGTGTATTAGACGCAGTGTCTGTGTATAGTGAATGCAGAGTGTTTCAATTTGTGGTGGATGTAGTGTGTGTACTGTGAATACAGGATGTTTGTGTAGTGGGTGCTGTGTGTACAGTTAATGCAGAGTGTGTGTCAGTATAGTGAATCCAGAGTGTGTGCATAGTTTAGTGAATGCAGAGTGTGTGTTAGTGTGTAGTGAATGCAGTGTGTCAGTGTAATGAATGTAGTGTGTGTAAGTTAGTGCAGTGAATGCAGAGTGTGTAAATGTGTAGTGAATGCAGAGTGTGTGTTAATGTGTAGTGAATGCAGAGTGTGTGTTAGTGTGTAGTGAATGCAAAGTGTGTGTTAATGTGTAGTGAATGCAGAGTGTGTGTTAATGTGTAGTGAATGCAGAGTGTGTGTTAATGTGTAGGGAATGCAGAGTGTGTGTTAATGTGTAGTGAATGCAGAGAATGTGTTAGTGTGTAGCGGATGCAGAGTGTGTGTTAGTGTAGTAAATGCACTGTGTTAATGTGTAGTGAATGCAGAGGGTGTGTTAGTGTGTAGCGGATGCAGAGTGTGTGTTAGTGTAGTGAATGCAGAGTGTTAATGTGTAGTGAATGCAGAGAGTGTTTGAGTAGTGGATGTAGTGTGTGTACAGTGATGTAGTGTGTGTTTGTGTAGTGAATGTAGTGTTTGTATGTACTAGATGAAATGTGTTTAGTGGATGCAGTGTCTGTAGTGGATGTAGTGTGTGTATTAGACACAGTGTCTGTGTATAGTGAATGCAGAGTGTTAATGTGTAGTGAATGCAGAGAGTGTTTGAGTAGTGGATGTAGTGTGTGTACAGTGATGTAGTGTGTGTTTGTGTAGTGGATGTAGTGTTTGTATGTACTAGATGAAATGTGTTTAGTGGATGCAGTGTCTGTAGTGGATGTAGTGTGTGTATTAGACGCAGTGTCTGTGTATAGTGAATGCAGAGTGTTTCAATGTAGTGCGTGTACTGTGAATACAGGATGTTTGTGTAGTGGATGCTGTGTGTACAGTTGATGCAGAGTGTATGTTAGTGTAGTGAATGCAGAGTGCGTGCATAGTTTAGTGAATGCAGAGTGTGTGTTAGTGTGTAGTGAATGCAGAGTGTGTGTTAGTGTGTAATAAATGCAGAGTGTGTGTTAGGGTGTAGTGAATGCAGAGTGTGTCAGTGTAATGAATGTAGTGTGTGTGTAAATTTGTAGTGAATGCAGAGTGTGTGTTAATGTGTAGTGAATGCAGAGAGTGTGTTAATGTGTAGTGAATGCAGAGAGTGTGTTAGTGTAGTGAATGCAGAAAGTGTGTTAGTGTAGTGAATGCAGAGAGTGTGTTAATGTATAGTGAATACAGAGAGTGTGTTAGTGTGTAGCGGATGCAGAGTGTTAATGTGTAGTGAATGCAGAGAGTGTGTTAGTGTGTACGGATGCAAAGTGTGTGTTAGTGTAGTGAATGCAGAGTGTGTTAATGTGTAGCGAATGCAGAGAGTGTGTTAGTGTAGTGAATGCAGAAAGTGTGTTAGTGTAGTGAATGCAGAAAGTGTGTTAGTGTAGTGAATGCAGAGAGTGTGTTAATGTGTAGTGAATGCAGAGAGTGTGTTAGTGTAGTGAATGCAGAAAGTGTGTTAGTGTAGTGAATGCAGAGAGTGTGTTAATGTGTAGTGAATACAGAGAGTGTGTTAATGTGTAGTGAATACAGAGAGTGTGTTAGTGTGTAGCGGATGCAGAGTGTGTGTTAGCGTGTAGCGGATGCAGAGTGTGTGTTAGTGTGTAGTGAATGCAGAGAGTGTGTTAGTGTGTAGCGGATGCAGAGTGTGTGTTAGTGTAGTGAATGCAGAGTGTGTTAATGTGTAGCGAATGCAGAGTGTGTCAGTATAGTGGATGCAGTGAGTGTGTTAGTGTGTAGTGTATGCAGAGTGAATGTTGTATTAGTGAATGCAGTGTGTGTATTGTATTAGTGTATGCAAATCCTACTACCAGGCCCTCCCGGGCAAAAACTTGATACACAGACCTCTGACTAAGTTCGAGAAACTATGCACACAGAGACGACACATCTGCAGGGGAATCTCACACCTCTACGAGATGCTGATAACCTCCACACCGAGGGAACCACTGAAACACATAGCGCGCTGGGAGGAAGCCACAGGAGTCACGCTGACAGCCCATCAATGGACTAACATACATATCCTGACCCACCAAAGCTCATTAAGCTCCAAACAACAAGAACTCAACTACAAGCTGCTGACCAATTGGTACAGGACGCCCGAGCGGATCCAACAAATGATACCAGACGCCTCGGCGACCTGCTGGCGCTGCAAAAATGAGATTGGCACAACACTCCATATTTGGTGGTCCTGCCGGAAGATAACCCCATACTGGAGTCAAATTCGAAACCAGATCAAACATATCACAGACACAGATATTCCTATGCGACCACTCCAGATGCTTCTTCATCACACACCGCTCCCTATCTCAAAATATAAAAAGACTCTGGTCAAGCACCTCCTGAATGCAGCTAAGATACTCATCCCCACGAGATGGCGCACCTCACAGGTACCCACCCTGCAAAACTGGATGGACAAGGTGGAGGAAATACACGGAATGGAACAACTGACCGCCGCGTTACGTGGCACCACAGAAAAATACATGCAGGTCTGGACACCGTGGATACTACACATATCGGGTAGACCGACCCTACCACCTGCACCAGCGTCCGGCGCGGAATCGGGACTTGGGCCGCACCGGGTGACAGAACCGTGAGGGATCTCCTCCGGACCCCGAGGAGGCGGGCGGCTAGATACTGGAGTAGGTTGTGGGGGGACCGCGTTCCATATGGCGACTGTGACCTCTCACCCCCTTCCCTCCCCCCCCCCCCCCCCTGAGGAAACACCCCGACCCTGGGTCAGGCGCCTAGGATCGGCCAGTTTAGTTGGTAGCTAATTCCTGATAATACAAGGAGAAACACGGAAATATGGGATGTCCATGGGTACATACTGGGAGGCATGGGGGCCCCTGGACCACGCAAGTGGCTGGCAGAGGACAGACCCTTGAAGCCCACATAGGTACTTACCCTATACCCTACTGGTCACCAGATAGGGATCTCAAGACTTACGAAAATTAAAGCCAGACAGACCAGAGACTGTACATCCAATAACGCCCGCTGATAGCGCCGACAATTGAGGTCTACCTCCCGAGCAGAACCTCCCAATCCCCCCCCTAGTTAAACTTACCAAGACCCCGTACACTTACATTTTGGTGCTCAATGCACTGCTAATTATCCCAGTATGTTCATAACAAGTAGGACTGCTAGACGGCACACCTGCAACCCATTATCTGAGGCCTTAGAAGCGCGTAGTCAGACTACGTGTTTACAGTAACATTTGACAGTCTAGCTTAATATGTACACGTAAATTGGACAGTGGTTACCCCATAGCAGCCTCACGATCACCGAACCTGTATTGTGATAGGATAACCATGCTATGCCTAGATGTACTATTACTGTACCTGTATTGTTTCTGAATAGCATACTTACTCAGTTATACCGTACGCATGTAATCTACTGTTGGAGCAAACACAGACTAACCTTTATACCAATTCTTGAAACATGGCTTGTGATGCAGCGATTGGCGCATCCAATACAAAATGAGGATGTAACGCGCTAGAAAAGCTATACTGTAACATTAAAGCCCCAAATTGTATGGTAAACGTACACTCCCTTTTCTTCATTTTGTACCCCATTTCATAAATGTTTCAATAAAAACAGATTGACAAAAAAAAAAAAAAAATGCAGTGTGTTTGTGGTGTTAGTGTATGCAGTATGTATGTTGTGTTAGTGTATGCAGTGTGTGTGTTAGTGTATGCAGAGTGTGTTAGTGTATACAGTGTGTGTAGTGTCAGTGTATGCAGAGTGTGTGTTGTGTTAGTGTATGCAGTGTGTGTTGTGTTAGTGTATGCAGTGTGTGGTGTGTTAGTGTATGTAGTGTGTGTGGTGTGTTGGTGTATATAGTGTGTGTGTGTGTGTGTGTGTTGTGTCAGTGTATGCAGTGTGTGTGCTGTGTCAGTGTATGTAGTGTGTGTGTGTGTGTGTTGTGTCCGTGTATGCAGTGTGTGTGCTGTGTCAGTGTATGTAGTGTGTGTGTGTGTGTATTGTGTCAGTGTATGTAGTGTGTGTGTGTATTGTGTCAGTGTGTGTGTGTGTGTTGTGTCAGTGTATGCAGTGTGTGTGTGTGTGTGCTGTGTCAGTGTATGTAGTGTGTGTGTGTGTGTGTGTGTTGTGTCAGTGTATGCAGTGTGTGTGCTGTGTCAGTGTATGTAGTGTGTGTGTGTGTGTGTGTGCTGTGTCAGTGTATGTAGTGTGTGTGTGTGTATTGTGTCAGTGTGTGTGTGTTGTGTCAGTGTATGCAGTGTGTGTGTGTGTGTTGTGTCAGTGTATGCAGTGTGTGTGTGTGTGTTGTGTCAGTGTATGCAGTGTGTGTGTGTGTGTTGTGTCAGTGTATGCAGTGTGTGTTGTGTCAGTGTATGCAGTGTGTGTGTGTGTGTGTTGTGTCAGTGTATGCAGTGTGTGTGCTGTGTCAGTGTATGTAGTGTGTGTGTGCTGTGTATTGTGTCAGTGTGTGTGTGTGTGTGTGTTGTGTCAGTGTATGCAGTGTGTGTGTGTGTGTTTGTTGTGTCAGTGTATCAGTGTGTGTGTGTTGTGTCAGTGTATGCAGTGTGTGTGTGTGTTGTGTCAGTGTATGCAGTGTGTGTGTGTGTGTGTGTGTGTTGTGTCAGTGTATGCAGTGTGTGTGTGTAAATGTGCTGGGGTGATGGGGAGGGGGGGGCATTTTAACATAATAATAAAAAAAAAATTTAAATTGTTTCTCCCCCCTCCCTGCTTACCTGTGTCTAGGGAGGGGGGGAGATTCCATCCCCGGTGGTCCGGTGGAATGGTGGGGCCCCCCGGCTCCCTGTTACCGCAGAGGGGGCCCAGGCAGCACACAGCCTCTTCTCTTCTCTCTCTCCTCCAATAACTCTCGCGAGACCCGCGGAGCGTTGCCATGGCAACCGGGTCTCGCGAGAGTTATTAGCAGAGAGGAGAAGAGAAGAGGCTGTGTGCTGCCTGGGCCCCCTCTGCGGTAACAGGGAGCCGGGGGCCCGCGGCTGCACACATAGATAGCGATATTCGCTATCTATGTGTGCAGAGAGGGAAAGTGGGGCCCAGGACTGCCAGAGCAGTCCGGGCCCCCCAGGGCCGCCGGGCCCGTGACAACCGTCATGGTTGTCACCCCCTGATGGCGGCCCTGTTCAGTAGTGGAGAAAGTGATGGAAACCATGTTAAAGGATAGGATTGTTGAACATCTAAAATCACATGGACTTCAAGATCAGAGACAACATGGGTTTACTTCAGGGAGATCATGCCAAACTAATCTTATTGATTTTTTTGATTTGGTAACTAAAATAATAGATCAGGGTGGTGCAGTAGACATTGCTTACCTAGATTTCAATAAGGCTTTTGACACTGTTGCAAATAAAAGGCTTATCAATAAACTGCAATCTTTAAGTTTGGATTCCAATATTGTTGAATGGGTAATGCAGTGGCTGAGTGACAGGCAACAGAGGGTTGTAGTAAATGGAATATATTCGAAGCATGGACTTGTCACCAGTGGGGTACCTCAGGCATCTGTACTTGGACCCATTCTCTTTAATGTTTTTTTTATTAGTGATATTGCAGAAGGTCTTGATGGTAAGGTATGTCTTTTTGCTGATGATACTAAGATATGTAACAGGGTTGATGTTCCAGGAGGGATAAGCCAAATGGCAAATGATTTAGGTAAACTAGAAAAATGGTCAGGGTTGTGGCAACTGACATTTAATGTGGATAAGTGCAAGATAATGCATCTTGGACGTAAAAACCCAAGGGCAGAGTACAGAATATTTGATAGAGTCCTAACCTCAACATCTGATTTAGGGGTGATTATTTCTGATGACTTAAAGGTAGGCAGACAATGTAATAGAGCAGCAGGAAATGCTAGCAGAATGCTTGGTTGTACGGGGAGAGGTATTAGCAGTAGAAAGAGGGAAGTGAACATGCCATTGTACAGAACACTGGTGAGACCTCACTTGGAGTATTGTACGCAATACTGGAGACCGTATCTCCAGAAGGATATTGATACTTTAGAGAGAGTTCAGAGAAGGGCTACTAAACTGGTTCATGTATTGCAGGATAAAACTTACAAGGAGAGGTTAAAGGAACTTAACATGTATAGCTTGGAGGAAAGATGAGACAGGGGGGATATGATAGAAACATTTAAATACATAAAGGGAATAAACACAGTAAAGGAGGAGACTATATTTAAAAGAAGAAAAACTGGGGGCGGAGCCGACAGCCGAGCAGACAGGTCGCATTCACTAAGAGCTCCGTGCATTTTCAGCACAAATTACCGAAAAAAGCGATAAAACTTACCCCCCAACTTGCAAAACAAAGCTGAACTCACCTGGCAAGCTCGCCAATCATGGGCAGAAAAAACAAAAAACTAAAACCAGATCAGATCCGACCTGGCACAAGCATTGGGGACCTATGGAGGCGAGCACATGGCGCCCTTGAGCCCAACATGGCCGCCTATATCGATGACAATGAGGACTCCGATGAACAACTCTCGGACCCCGAAGAAACATACCTACCCACAACGTTGATACCACCGCAGCCGGACTCAGCCCCGGTAACGAAGGCGGTCATGCAGGAACTGCTAGCGGACCTCCGCCGGCACATCCAGACTGATGTGGCGGACATACGGAAAGATATCCAGGGCCTGACAGGCCGCATGGGAAGCCTGGAGCAAGACGCCCGCAACCACACACGGCAAATATCCGTGATACAACAGGAGCTAAAATCGATGCAACAACAGCGCCTAACTATGGAGCAAAAGATGGCGGCAATGGAGGACTCGTACCGCGCCCAAAACATCAAGATAAGAGGCATAACAGATACGGTCCTGGACACTGAGCTACCACACTTTCTGAGACGCCTGATGAGCAACATACTCCCGCTGAAGCAGGCTAAGGGAGTGTCCCTCGATGGTATGTTCAGAATCCCCAAACCAACAACGGCCCCAGCGGCAGCACCTCGAGACCTAATTGTAAGATTTCAGAAGCGTCAGGATAAAGAAGCAGTCATGACCGCAACCAGGGGAAACGCACCGTACGCTTTTGAGGGCATGGCCCTAACATTTTATACGGACTTATCCAGAGGAACTATGGCCTGGCGCACAGCCCTCCGGCCCTTTACCTCCCTGCTCCGAACACACAATATCAAGTACCAATGGCGCTCGTCTCACAAGCTCCAAGTATTCCATGGAGACACTACATACTTAATAGCAGACCTGCAGGAAGCGAGGACGCACCTTACAACCCTAGGCCTACCACAGGACTCTATGCAGCAACCCTGCTCAACCCTAAAGCCCCATGAGTGGAACCCAGCTACCTCCGAGACATTTGTCCCGAGAGGGCACAACCACGCTGCGCAGAAGACGGCCCCCACCTGAACAACCCTGGAGATCATGTGGGGCCCCGCCAACCACTCTAACCGCAGCCTCGGTGTTGTCAGAGGACTGAAAATGAAAATGTTTTACGGTTGAAAATGTTTTACAGTTGAAAATGTCTTTTATGGTTGAATTTGCCGGTTACACCTACTCCACAGAGGTACTCACACAACATACGAGACACCCCTGCCACTATACAGCAATTAGCCACACATAGCCCCCCCTGCATCCACAAACTCCCACGACACCAGGGCAGCAGACTCGCCCACACCACCGTCACCTACCGACACTGACTCCCGCTGCCATACCCGGAGATACACATAGGGAGCCACGGGCCCCAATCTAGATATGCCCTCTCTTAAGTAAGTTTAGCACAATCTGCACCATGCAGTAGCAGACCACCAGAGTATAAAACACCGACCAGTCGACCCTACCCACAAGAGTAACACACTCAGGACCCCTTATATATGATGTCCACACATTAGCCCACCCTTGCCCGCAACCTACGGGCATCAGCGATCGCACCCCCCAGGAGCACCTATCATCATGCCGACCAAGAGGTCGCAAGGGATCTAAGAGCCCACTAGCCTCCCGCACAAGTCACAACGCAGGCATGCACTTAGTGAGACCACGCAAGTTGCTACATACATTAGCCGGTACCGATACGTGTTAAACGCTGCTGCACGTCAGTGATTCGCCTATTTAGTCACCACTTAATGTTTAGCCCTCACGGTAAAACGCACCCGAAAGATCATGTCCAAACTTACCTAACAACTGATACGCCTAATTACTTAACCACTTACTGTTTAGCCATCACGGTAGAACGAACCCAACGGAACGTGTCAAAATGTAGTACCTCCTGGAGTTAACTTAAAGTGCTTGAACTGAGCTAGCTACTCTTTATCTACAAACACAAAAGCACAATGTTATAGATGCCATATTTGTATTACCAGGTGCATCTAATCTCCTCACACCAGCTGCTATGGCAGTAAAGATTTGCATGTCCACTACAGGCACGAAACATAAAGAAGTCTCTCAAAAGTTAAGCAGACATGTATACTTATATCTTGTATACTACTTATATCTTGTATACTACTACTTACTCCGCTATCTAGATGACCAGCCATACTTTGACGGTTACCCGATAATGCTCTCTTAAAAACTTAAAATGTGCTATACTCTTATGCCACGTTATGTTTCCATTAATTGTTACATCACTGCTTGTTACCGCTGTTGTGGCTGAACAAGCCTATTGTTATACCATGCACAACAAAAATAAAGAATTAAAAAAAAAAAGAAGAAAAACTACCACAACAAGAGGACATAGTCTTAAATTAGAGGGGCAAAGGTTTAAAAATAATATCAGGAAGTATTACTTTACTGAGAGGTTAAAGGATGCATGGAATAGCCTTCCAGCTGAAGTGGTAGAGGTTAACACAGTGAAGGAGTTTAAGCATGCGTGGGATATGCATAAGGCTATCCTAGCTATAAGATAAGGCTAGGGACTAATGAAAGTATTTTTAAAAATTGGGCAGACTAGATGGGCCAAATTGTTCTTATCTGCCGTCACATTCTATGAAGCTCTTAGCAATAAGCAGGGATAGGCAATCTTCGGCACTTCAGATGTTGTGGACTCCCACAATGCTCTTAAAGCCATAATGCAGTTGGCTCTCTCATAGTAAGCAGATCCTGCACTTCAGGGCTTACATCCTAGTAGGCTTGTCAATTCAATAAAGAAGAAAGGCAGAGACTCAGCGGACTTCAGGTAAGAAATCAAACTGTTAGCAAATGGTTAGTGAACGGTTTGATTACTAACATGAGGTACCAGTTCACTCCTTGCCCCATGCACTCTACACAGGACACTGTAATAAATGAGGCACCTCTAAGTGGTCATTTGCCATTGATACATTGTTACATGTGACGTTGATCTACTGACAATTAGTTCTTAAAACCGCATATACACCACACATTGAAATTATTATATTACTGTCTGTATGCATGTACCTGATATGTTTTATGTTTTTCACATCCTCTATCCTACTGCAGTGATATTCTTTATTGGCACTCTTGCCTTGATGATGATTGAGATCATAGAGATTTTCCTCATATTGCACATTGGAAATTATGTTCACTGCAAGGAATTAGCGAAAACCAGAAACAACCTTCTTAGCAAAGGTACTCAAACTTTCTTCTGTCGTAATAAAATAGCACTTTTCCTTTTCTGGAAACATTTGCAGGGTTATTTGGTAAAATTGAATTATTGGGAATTCAAAATGACCAAGGCCAAAGTAACAGAACTGGAGTCTGGAGGTATAGGTAGACTGGAGAATTTTGGCCTTCCAAATTCACTCTGAATTCACTCTGAATTGGCAGTCCGCTTCTAACAAGATTATTCCCGAAGGGGTGAATTGCCAGGAAAAGAAACAGGAGATGTTAAACCAACACTTTACTTTAGTAGAGTTGAAAAACATAGTATTGGGATTAAAAGCGGGGAAATCGCAGGGTACTGACGGATTTACATTGCTTCTTAAGAAGATAACGGAAAGAAAATATTTAACAAGACATTTAACTAATAAATTATTGGCAGAAGAGGTGAATATATTAGAGGCCCCACTCTCGTTAGAAGCGTTGAAAGGAGTTATTAAGTTAATGCCATATGAGAAAAGCCCGGGACCAGATGGACTGACAGCAAGATATCATAAGAAATTTGAAGATCTCCTTTGGAAATACCTCTTGGAGACCTTCAATGCATTGCCCTTATATGGCACTCTGCCACATTCTATGATGAAAGCAAGGATAACTGTGATACCAAAACCAGGGAAAGATCCTACTATATGTAACAATTATAGGCCAATTTAATTGACAAATATAGACTTAAAAATATTTTCCAAACGACTAGCTAATTGTTTCAAGCCCTGCTTGGATGGATCAGACCACTCTGATCAATCGGGCTTTTATTAATATAATTATTAATATTATTCATAGAGCAAAAATCCTGAAACAATCAACTTTGCTTATATCAATCGACGCTGAAAGGGCATTTGACAGAGTGGACTGGTCCTATCTATTTTTAGTATTAGAGGCACTAGGGCTTGGGACAAGATATTGAAATTGGATTCATACACTTTATAGGGGACCATCAGCTAGTGTGAGAGCTAATGGGCAACTATCTCAACCATTCCCAATAAGAAATGGAACTAGACAAGGATGTACCTTGTCTCTGCGAATTTTTGCTTTAGTTCTTGAGCCTTTCTGAATGCATTAAGAATGAGTCCATCAATAAAAGGGTTTCCAGTGGTGGGAGTAGAGATTAAGGTTACTGCTTTTGTAGATGATGTTCTTCTCTCCATCACTAACCCGTGTAGATCATTAACTGGGGCCACTAAGGAAATAGAAATATTTAGTTCACTTTCTAATTTTTAAATTAATGTTGATGAATGCAAAATATTGGGCCTTTTATAACATATAAAGCAAAACAACATTTACAACAAAGATTTGGGTATAAGTGGAAAGATGGGAAGATTAAATACTTCTAAAGTACAACTGACAGAGGAGATAGGTAATCTTTATAAATTTAATTATTCCCCTATACTTGAGAAAATTAAGATATGCCCTAATAATTGGAATTTACCATGTTTTTCCTTTTTTTGGCAGGGTCAACATTTTGAAAATGATGATTCTGCCAAAACTACTATATTTGTTTCAGGTTATTCCTATATCAATTTCAAATTAAATTTTTCATAAAGTTAAGTGTTTGTTTCTATCCTTCATTTGGAGTAATAAGTAAGCATACATATCATATGAAATATTGACAAAGTATGGGTAGAGGTGGAGTGGGTATGCTTCACATCTCTAGATATTATCTAGCTATTTTGTGTAATAGTGCGTGAGTGGACGGATATAAAAAAAATGAAACCATGGGCTGCAGTGGAAAAGAGATTTGTTTCCGTCCCGCTGCATACATTGCTACAGCAAACATGTACTATAAAAAAAATATTTCCCAACCCCCATTTCTTGTTTGGTAATATAATTCTGACATTAAAAACTATCTACGCTTCAGCCCCAGTATATGGGCTCTCATCATTATTGCCATCCTGATGAAAGCCCATGTACTGGGGCTGAAATGTCAATATTTTTTGGCTGGGAGCAAATATAATCAAAAATCTTTTACATTACATAAATCCCATAATTTCCTCCATTATGGTAGGAAAAAATGTATTAACCACTACAGGAGGGTAAACAACGCCATTCATTATTAGACACTATTAGATGTGCATAATTAATTGGCTTTCTGAAGAAAAATGTTATGTCTCAATGGAAATACAGAGATCCAACACCCTTTGAAAGGTTATGTGTTATAAAGAAATATACAAGAGGCTCTCTCTCCAGTATATTATTTAATTCAGAAAAAAAATGGAGGAGAAACGGCAACCTTTCAGAGGAAGTGGATGAATACTTTACATTTACAAACATCAGAGAATGATTGGACGATAATTTTTCGTAAAGCAATGGAGGCTTCAATAAGCTTTGCAAGAAGAGAGATCTTTTATAAGCGTATCGCACGGTGGTATAAAACTCCTGTAAATATTCATACTTTCAAATCGTCCTATAGTGATCAGTGCTGGAGATGTGGGGAGGAAAAGGGCGATATTGAACACATATGGTGGTTCTGTACAAAAAGTTATTAACCTCCCTGGCGGTAATCCCGAGCGTGGCTCTGGGTTAATTTTCAGTACTAAAAGCGGTAACCCCGAGCCACGCTCGGGATTACACTGTAGTATCACTTACCTTGTCCCTACGAGCCACTGGTGTCCTCCCGCAGTGTCCTCAGCCCGATGCCGGCATCCGTCTTCCGGGTTCCCTTTCCCTGCGAGCGCCGCTTGGCAGAACCAGGCGGGAAATAAAAAAATAAAAAAATACACATACACACAATACATTGTAAAAACAATGTACCGTTTTAACATTAAAAAATACCGACATAATCAAACCGCCAGGGAGGTTAATTTAATTGAAGAGGTGCTTCCTTTTACGTTTTCATTGACACCATCATGGGTGCTTCTCGGTTGGCCTTTTACTTTTTCGGATACTCATAAACAAAAATTATTATGTCTACTATTAGGGGAAGCCAATGTGCTTATCCCAATCCATTTGAAGCAAAATAATGTTACTACAATGGATCAGTGAATAGCTAAGGTTGAAACAACACAGGATATGGAAAACATACACTGGTACGCTCGGGGTAATAGGGAAAAATATTTGGTAACATGGCCCCCTTGGATTAGATACGGGGAGATATGATTAATCTACATAAAAGAATAGGGGAAGGAGAGGATTAGATAGTACAGTCTAATATAACTCCCTTTAGCAAATACATAAACTAGGCTGATAATTAGATTAATGTATCCAGGTTAATGAACTTTCTTTCCACATATAGAAAAATATATTTAATTTTAATATAGTATTCAATAGATCATAATTAAGATATACAGGTCGTTATACATTATATTGCTGATTTTTAAAATGTATTTATAATATGCATTTATTGTGTTTATTTATATATATATGTATATATATATATATATATATATATATATGTTTTATTCTCTTTGTTTCTGTCGACCTGTAAGATATGGTAAAACATATGTACTGGATATATAATGTATTTTATCATTAATTATTGTTGATAAATATGTCCTGTTATGTAATTTTGAAAATCCGAATAAAAATCTAATTAAACAAAAAAAAAAAAGATAGCAGACCCCGTGATTTCCCCACTGCGAATCAGAATGTTTAACTATTTTGGGGGAAAAGGGGACATACCTCAAGAGATGCTCCAAATCTCTATCTGCCCAATTCCTAAAGTGGGGAAAGATCCAAGTCTAATTACAAACTACAGACCCATCTCACTTATAAATATAGACATGGAATTATTTTTAAAAAATCTTGGCAGATAGACTCAAAACAGTAATGTCAGATTTAGTACATCCCGACCAGACCGGCTTTATCCCGGGTAGATCAGGGGAAAATCACACCCGGAAATTAATAGATCTGGTTTCAGAGGTCCAACAAAAGCCCATACCAACAGCCTTCTTCGCACTAGATGCCAAAAAGGCTTTTGATAGGGTTAATTGTGCCTTCCTATGGGAGACTTTAGATACTTTTGGGATCAATGGTCTATTTAAGAATTGCTCTATGGCCCTTTATAGCAACCCGAGCACCAAAGTAACCGGTCCATTTTAAAGCTCATCTTTCTTTAGTTTCCAAAATGGTACACGGCAAGGTTGCCCTTTGTCTCCTCTGCTTTACGCTCTATCTATTGAGGAGATAAAGGGCATCAAAGTGAATAAGCAAAAGAGTAAATGTAACACTCTACGCAGATGATATTCTACTTACACTGACAAGATCTCTATTCCTGCAGTTATTTTAGTTATCAATGAATATGCATATTACTCGAATTATAAGTTGAATTTATCTAAGACCCAAATTGTGAGCAGAGGTTTAACATCATCTCAAAAACAATCCTTACAAAGTAAGTTCCAATTTATCTGGAGCAAGGATTGGTTATACTACCTCATTATGAAGTTAATGTTGGACTTAAAACGTGTTATCCCAGACAAATTACAAGATCTCAACCAGCAAATGATTAAAAAAATAGAGGTCTCATGTATGGGAAGATCAATCTGGTTAAAGTCTATTTGGTCATTAAAGTACTATATCTGTTCAGAATGATTCCACTTTGTGTTCCGGGGCCCGTCCTAGAAAAATTTAATAAATTATTCCTCTCCTTTATTTGGGGAAGCAAGAAACCCAGAATTGTGCGTAACATAATTAAAAGAGAGAGCACCCAAATGGGATTGGACTTTCCCGACCTAAACCTACTACATGATGTAACTATGTTCACACATGTGATGGCTTGGGGCATTTAAACCTAGAAAAGACCAGGGCAAAGGTCAGAGTTATATTAGGAACTAAATACTATTTAACTCAGGCTACACCTCTTAATTTTCTTTTTTTGTTGTTGTAAATATATATTTATTGAATATTTTTCAACATTACTTGGAGAAACAGTGCGGACTCGCAGGTCCCAATCGAATAATGCAACTTCGATCATGCATAAGAAATAGTGATCATATTAACATATTTCGGTGACACGCAGGTCACAGGTGAAAGCGTATAGCAGATACACGTTGGACTCGCAGGTCCCATAATGTATGTTCAGTCATGTATTACCCTCATATTCCTAATAAAGTCAATGGGTTGCCCCCCGGTAGTGTTGAGAGTTGCGGGTCATCTATTCGCTGGTGACTCCTGTATGAGGGCAGACTTTAAATCGCAAACTGTGGGCTCCGAACATCGTGGGATCTCGGGAGGTAGTTGTAGGGTTATGATTACCTTGCCCCCATGATGAACAAGCACTTCAAATAATTAGTGGTAAATATTGTACTGGCTGTTAAAATATGCATTGCTAGAGATTGGAGAAAACCAGACCCCCCGCAGTGGTCTAGAATAATTATTCAGATTACACATCAAGCACATATAGAAAGACATTTTTTTTATGGTAAATGGGAAACTTTCTTCCTATAAGGAAATTTGGTCCCCTTGGTTGGAATATATTAACATCCCAGATGGGAGAGTGCCTATATCCAAGTGTTTATCGATAGATTACTGGCTGCGATTTCTCTCTTCCTTTTTTCTTCTTTTTACCTAAATATTTTTATCTGACAAAGGAAGGATTAATTCCTTCCACAGAAGGAGGAGGAAGAACTTCGATGCTCAGGAGAACACAATCGTTACTAGAGAATGTATGGTAAAATGGGTTATGAATAAGGATTGACGTTGGATAATACTTTAAAGAGGGAGGGCAAGGGAGGGAGAAGATAGCACTCTCTTTTCTTGCTATTTCTCTTTCCCCTTTCCTTTTGTTTAGTTTTATTTTTTTCCCTTCTCTTGTGTCAATCTTATGTATTTTTATGTATGTTTGTATCTACGTATTTGTAAATGAAAAACCATAAAATTCTAAAATAAATAAATATCTTCTTGCACCAGGGCCCTCTGTACAAAGTTTTCAGGAAACACTCCTGTCTATGTATTTAGAGGAAATGCAGTAAATACAAGATTCTAAGATGTGGAATTCTTTGAAATACAGAAGACACACTGTGTATGGCTAACTGAAAAGCATCATTAGGCCATCATTTTAACATAGAAGTAACAGTCATGACATATTTTGCCATTTTTGAACCCCAAATAAAAAGAATTGACCCACCTCCATACAAGTCATTGCTCAAATAGGCCCACTTAGCACTCAATTTGGGAAAGAAAAGAGTCATCTTCTGCCATTAAACCAAGATTTATGCTGTCTTGCAGAGCCTTTCAGCTCCGAACCAGCATCTGTGAATGAGGAACCGGTGACAGGAGATGGGATGCACAGTCTACTAGGCAGGATTCAAAGAGACATGGAGCTGGTTAGAGAACAGATCCTAGCCATAAAGAAAGCGGAGCAGTTGGAAAATGACAATGCAGCTTTTCTGCGTGGCCTGGATAAACTTGTTTTCTACATCCATCTACTGCTTGCTACTTTATTCTATACAATGATCATCCTCAAATGGAGCCTGTGAGAGGTTTCCATGCACTATATATGGACTCGGGGGGATTTGAAAAAGCACAGTTCAAAAGAAATCTGTAACTGCATGAGATAGATAAAATATTGGGGGGGGGGGGGGGGGGGGTTTTGATGGATTTTTCACAAATTCCAAAAGGCAGACACATAAATCAACACAAATACAGATATACACATTTACACATATACAGCGTGATTAATATTTGCACACATTTAGGCATGCAGCTACTGCTATGACATGAATGCCCTGATTTCTATGCGAAAACCAGGTTAAAGCCCCCTTTTCCCAGTATGTGTAGCAGCATTAACAAGTGGTGGTCCTGGCAAGATATATTTTTTAACAATATGGATGCATGCATTAAGGAACAGAATGGTTGACCCCTCAGTTAGCACCTGCCTAGTAGACATTAATTCCTCTGGCTTCTCAAGGGGAGCACTTGTTTTGCTGGTCCCTGGACTGGCCACTGAACATACTATGTTAAAGAAAAATCGCATGGACTGTACTTTGAAGAAGGCAAAACCATTATGAACATCTCTCAAATAGGTTTTTGAATGATTAAATGTATATTTTAAGGTGAATGTTAATAGCAGATACACCATTTATTCTTCCTGGTCAGTGAGGACACAAAGGTGAAGTCCTGCTGTTGGGAATAATCACATTATGGACGGTTACTCCACGACACTCTTAAGAATTTTAAAGACAACACTCTACAAACTGAGCACTGTCTCTTATAGTATTCACTAGATCTTCTTAATGTTATAGTAAATATTTCCAAATGTATCTTATGTTGGATGTTACCTTGAATGCATGCATTGTCTCCCAGTGTAGCCCATACTATTAAAGAATTATATTTCATATCCCTTGGAATGTAAGCTTGTTTAAGCAGGACCCCACAGCGCCTTCTGATCCTGTTCTTCCAACTTGTCTTGTTTCAAATACTGGTTAACCCACCCATTGCACTGTGGAATATATTGGTGATGTATAAATAATGTCAATATTTTGTGTGAAGTTTGTAAAAGTCACAGTGTGTACCTTGTGTTAGGAGGGGTTATTTAATGTAGTTCTTTGTAGAGCTAACCAAATTGTTTGCCTTAGAAGGACACCAGTGGCACCAGAACAACTACATATTAATGTATTTATTCTCGTGAGTAGAATCCAACAGTAGTACAAAGACCTATTTTAAAATGTATTTTTCAAAATTAGAACATGATTTGCCCTACTCTAGTCCCTTGCTTTTAATCCCAATTCTACGTAACCAGTTTTTTCCACCAGGACTGATACCCTGGGATTTTATGGGCTAGGTCGCAGAATGTAGGTATCCAGAGCTACCTAAAGTTGTGGAAGGATTACCATGTTTCAGGAATGAAAGGTAGGTACATACAAGAACGTAATTTTGCCCAAGCTAAAGGAATTCAGAAAGCAACAGAAATGAACGTCTCTGATGGGTTGAATACCAGAAGAGCTTAATCAACCTTACCTACAACCATATTTGTCCCCACTCCACTAGATGGCATACAATTTCCATTTCAGTTGCAAAAATTTATGTGCAGACTTTTACTTCTTCAAGGAAGATATTTTGGTCAAATAATAAATAAACATGCTGACTGGTTCATTTATAATAAAAAAAAAGGGATGAAACACAGACCACCCCCAGCACTCATGATGATACCGACAACAGCCACCAGGTGCAGATTGATGTGTCTCCTAAGCCAGGAGGCTCTTAGACTTAAACTTCCAAGAACTTAGCCTCTGGTTTGGGGGATATGTTTAATTTTCTTTTAGTTGTCCCTTACTGGGCTCCCCTACTCTGTCTCTTCATATTGTGGGGCACAGGAGGGATTTACCGATTTATTTACAAAGCTAGCTTTTTATTACATGAGTTTCGTGCTTACAACGTGGAGGGAACATGTGCCGGCTGACAAATACATAGTGATGAGAGTTTTTGGCTAATTTTCTGATTATAATAGGGGCCAACAGGCACCCTCCCTGCTGCCCAATTACAGCTTTATTGGCTCTCTGGATGCTCAATAGACCTCCAATAATTCCAAAATGATTTCTCTCTAGATTACAGAGGAAATTTTGTCTATCAAGCATTTAATAAATGCATATTATAAGTTTAGGTGTGAGGCAACTTTGTGTCTTTATTTGTGCACAAATGAGTATCAGCTGCTACGAATGAATCAAATGTCTTTAAATCTGCACATGAACGAATCGACCATGCAAGAATTACTTATTCAACAAATGGCAACTGCATTGTCTTCTACAGGAGGAGAAAAGTCTCAGAACACAGCAGAACCCAGGTAGATTGCAAAACATTAATAATTTGTTGCGATATCTGGGAACTGGGCCCTCGGTACTCCCGATTGCAGTGATTATGATGATTGGAATAACCATTTAAGGGACATTTTTAAATGATGTACTAGTATCCACCTGGATGTTAATGGTTAAAGCAGGGTATAAATAGTCTGAAATACATGATTTGATACTGGATTTGAAGGACAGCATTACAGGTCATTGGATCAAATGAACCAAATATCCTCTTTAAGAGGATGTGATAGCATTGAATGTTCCAGCCTATTATGTGCATTGGCAGCTATATACATTTATGTTAATAACTAATAAAAGACATTTCACTCTATAAGTCCAGACATTGAAGTAGCTCAAAACACATGTTTATATTGTAATGAAGATTATAAGAAAACTGTACTGACAGGAACTTCAGGCTTACCACAAGAATACAGAGGAAAATACTAGATTTTATTTAGTCGTTAAGGGGGGATTCTCAATGTTTTACAAATCACTAATTGGCCTGTGTGGCCAGTACGCATGTTTTTCTTTGTCCAGTTTGGTTTCTGGGAATGCTTCGTTTACGTCTTCAATGGTCATCTGGTCAAAGGGGATCATGTTTCGGAATTTCTCTAACTGAGGATTAAATGAAAAAAATATCATCAGACAATGGAAATGATATAAAACCAGATTACAAATCCAGTGTATGTTTAAAAAAATAAAATAAATATTACACACACACTTTTTATTGGACAAACAGAATTTTTTAATGACAAGCCTGGGAGAACCTCCCTTTCTCAAGGCCATTTTGACCTTCAGACAACCTTCAAACTTCCAACAAAAAATTATCAACAGGAAGCTACCCACTGATAGGGAGAATAAAGAAAACCAGGGACCAGTCAATGCAAAAAACCTTGCTGCAAACTGTGCCAGCACATATGCACAGACAACACAGCCACACACAACAATAGACCCTACAGCATTAAAGGTTCATACTCCTGCACATCCAGCAATGTGGCATACATGATTTACTGCAGTAAATGCCACCTATGCTACATTGGGGAACCACACAGCAATTAAATGTTAGAATGAATATGCACAGACACTCCATTAAAACACTACAAAGAAGAATCATACTGCACTCCTGTGGGACACCACTTTACCGAGCCTAGCCACTCAATGAAGGACCTAAAAATCAAAGTACTGAAAGGGGGTTTTAAAAATACCCAAGAAAGAAAATCCTTTGAAGCAAGAAAGATCAAATTGTTTAACAGCAAGAATAGAGGACTAAATATTGATTTGGGTTTCCTGTCCCACTACCAACACTTTACATGAACACTCTTCCACATTATCTTACTGTTCTGTCATATGTATCAACACTTTAAAACACATTCCAATGATATGTTTATTCTATCAATATACAAAGTACTGTGCATATGCTTTCCCATACTCTTAGGCATGTATGCTTATATGTGTGACTGTGCATGAGTGCATGTATGTATATGCATGAATACATGTATGTGTATAGGTGTATGTGTACATCTACATATATATGGGTCTATGTATGTGTAGGCACACTTGTATGTATATTGTTGTATGCACTTGTGTATACTTGTACATACATACACACTACTTGTGTATATGTGTGCTGGATATAGGCCTTCAAGCATATCCTGTAACTCTTGGTTGGGAATCCATGTATTCTTAATATAAGTAATTATTTTGTTTTTACTCTCCCCTTCTAGCACCAACTTCTGCACAGTTTGCTTGTGTATTTTTTCTCTCATTTCCCCCCCGTCACTCTGATCTTCTCACAAGATATTTACGACCCTCCTCAAGAATGGTGTCTATTTTCTATCAAACCTGCGTCTCATCTCCACTCATGTCGCTTTAACCCCTGTATCACTACTCCACTTTGAATTCTCTGTGTCGTCTTACTCAGAAATGCTTTAGACTTAAAATTATTTAATGACAATCTTTCGGCAGAACCTCCCTTTCTTTTAGTCCAATAAAAAAGGTATTACAAGATACAAATTTTCTGATTTTTACATTTACATCACTGGACTAATACAGCTACAATCTCTACTTTAACATTATATATGTCTACACATACACCAAAAATCTTGCACTGAACGACTTTATAATAATATAGCCCAGTGCAAAGTGGCTTTGTAGTCTGACGCTGGACATCCTGATGCTCTACATGAGGACATCCAGAGTCAGTTAAATCCTAATGTGCTTGCAAAGCTCACAGAGCATGCATATTACCCCACTACGTCGGATGACGTCAGGTGAGGCAGAGCGCCAAGATACATCTGTGCTGGTATCAGGTAAGGATTTTTATTATTTTTTTTAACCCTTGCAGCTCCAGGGGAAGAGATCCCTCTGACAAACTTAAAGGGACACTATAGTCACCAGAATAACCACATCTAATTGCATTTGTTCTGGTGAGTAGAATCATTCCCTTCGGGCTTTTTGCTGTAAACACTGTATTTTCAGAGAAAATGCAGTATTTTCATTACAGCCTAATGATAACTCCCCATGTCAATCCTTAGATGGCTGTTAAAGGGGCTTGCTGGGGCAGTCCTGCCTAGTGTGCAGCACTGCCATTCAGTTTCTCCACCTTCTGCATGCAGACACTGAACTTTCCTCATAGAGATGCACTGATTCAATTAATCTCTATGAGGAGATGCTGATTGGCCAGGGATGTGTTTGAATTGTGCTGGCTCTGCCCCTGATCTGCCTCTTTGTCAGTCTCAGCCAATCCTATGGGGAAGTATTGTGATTGGCTCAGACCACCACTTCTGATTATGTCAGCAGACAGAGGCAGTTCACAGGCAAACAGGGGCAAAGGAAACAGCTGAAGACTTGAATAAAAGGAAGATTTTATTATATTAAGGGTGGCAAGAGCAGGTCAGGGGGGCTAGATGGTGGTTTTAACACTATAGGGTTAGATACATAGGTTTGTGTTCCTGACCCTATAGTGCTCCTTTAAAGGTACTCTAGCGACTTCCGTACCATAAACGTTTTGAGGGTCCTGATGAAAGTTTGCCGAGTCTTACTGAAACGTTGAGCAATAGTCTGAAAATATTTTTGTTCCCTAGAGTGCCACTTCTCTGATTAAGTGGATTATCTGCAAAATGTTGCACCAGGCAATAGTATTATGAATAGATCTAGATAGACAGAATATACTGATCAGCCACAACATTAAAACCACCTGCCTAATATCGTGTAGGCCAAAACAGCTCAGATGTGTTGAGGCATTGACTCCACAAGACCACTGAACATGTCCTGTGGTATCTGTCACTCAGACATTAGCAGCAGTTCTTTAAAGGGGCACTCCGGGCACCATAACAACTTCATATAAACAAAGTTGTTATGGTACCAGGAGACCCCCTGGTGTACTTGCCTCAAGTGGTAAACTGTTTTACAAGTCATGTTTTTATGAAAGATTTCAAAAAGCTGGATGCTGCTTGGGGGGAGGGGGGAAGTTGAGATTGGCGCTGGAGGCTCACTTTGCAGTTAAACCGTTCAAGACTGGAATAACCCTTTGAGGTAAGAGTGCGCCCAGGGGCTTCCTGGCACCTAACAACTTAATTTAGATTAATTTGTTGTGGTGTCTAAATATTCCACAGATGACCAACTGGATTAATATCTGGGGAAATGTAGGCCAAGACAACACCTTGAACCCTTTGTCAGGTTTCTCAAACCATTCCTGAGTACTTTTTGCAATGTGGCAGGGTGCATTAACTTGCTGGAAGAGGCCACTGCTCTCAGGGACCACCATTGCTACGAAGGGGTGTACATGGTTTGCAGCAATCTCTAGGTAGATGTCAGTACACTGGTTTCATGGTTTGTTTAGAATGTGATTAAAAGTTCTTGAGCTTACCAACAAAGCTCACCATAATTGAGCCCCTGCTTACATGTCCTTCCTCATTAGCAGATATGCTCCAGCCAAACCTCATATCTCCACCTATGACCCGATTCGCGCCTGCAGGACTTTTTCAAGGCTTCCCCTTCCCAATGGAATGCCCTCACTCCCAAATTAGACTCTCCCAGGTTCTGCAGCCCTTCAAAAACACTTTCGTAGAGAAGAACATAAGCTTACCCCTAGACTCCTTATCCTTTACGACCTTCCTCTGCTATCTCCCATCTACTGTGCTCCAGTCTCCTAAGCACCCCCCTCCCATCCTTTCTGGTATATACATATCATTGGATTCTTTCACTTCATATTTGTCCCTCATCGTTTTGGATTTTAAGCTCATTTAGGTAGGGCCCTCTTCACTTGTTTCCGTACGTCAAACACATTTGTCAGAAAAAAAAAATGTCTTGTTTATCTATTGTACAGTGCTGTGGAAAATGCTTGCCCAATATGAATAATTGCAATACGGGACAGTAAAGAATAATGTAGTGCTATTTTAATTTCTCACCTCCTTCTCATATTGAGAAACCCTAGCTTGAGATTCCTGGATGTAGATTGCAGCACTTTTTGCCTAAAAAACAAAAACAAAAAAACAAGTTAGAAACATGAAAGTACTTACACATTTTACTTAAAAGAAAAGTGACAAAAGAATATCGCTGACCTTAAAAAGGACACTCCAGACCCCTAAAGTATACGTGTATTAAAATGCAGAAATTGACACTTATATAAAAATTTTTATTTTTGTTGTGCATGAGAATTACAACAGTGCTTGCACAGCCACAATAGCTTTCACAAGTTCTATTTTCATTTGATGTAACAGAAACATGGCTTGGAGATATCTTGCACATTTTTTGTTTTTAGAATACTATGACATGCTAGGTTAGGTATGCATATAACTTCGAGTAACATGAATAAGTACACTTATGCTTATAATGTGATTTGCAGGTCTTGTGTTACGCCTAATAGAAATAAATTAAATTGACAAGTTTTTTTACACATGAGGCTTAAGACACAATAGCAGTGTGATAAAGTGGCATATGGAAACTTGCGAGTAAAGAAACGATTTTATACTACTAGATTTGCATCAAAGGGAGTTACTGTAGTCTGGAGCTGCAGTTTGTTAGCCATAGTACATTGTTATTATTAACTAGACAGTGCTAAAACATTGTTAACTTAAGGTAGAATATTGTCTAAGCCTACTGTTAAGTCTGATTAATGCTGGACCTCTAGGTTGACCGGCTTCAGTGCTGCAGTGGCTGCATGTTACCGGAACGTTGGGCGCTTGTGGTAGTGCCCCTGTTAGCCGATGCCCTCTGCTGGGATACTGTCAGTACCCGCTGGAGGTCCTCTGGGTGGCGATTTGACGCGATGGTTCTCTGGGCACGATGGGAGTTGTTGAGGTGGGTCATTGAGCCGGGATATGGCTACTCTCAGAATGGAGGGTGTTCTAGGTCTAACAGCTCTTGTTTTTGGCGGCACTCTTTTTTTCGCCGTTCTGTGCCGGTAGGATGGTAGTTTGGCTCTCCGCCGCCTTCCCGCATTTCTGGGCTGCTTCAGGGCTGTTGGTTCGCTGCTGTGGGTCGGGCGGCGGGGTGTGCAGCTTGAGGCAGGTATCGGTGTCCTCTGTCGCAGCCTAAGCTCCAATCTGAGCCAGAAGTCCGCAAGGATTTGTTCCAGGCTGATCAGTGAGCCCTGCCGTGGTGCATGGCAGCCCTCCGGCCGCGTGATCACCGCCATCTTTGGCGGGTCTCTCGGCCCTCCGCTTGATTTCCCCTTCGTTGCTGCTCTGTCTGGGAGGACTACCAGGGGTGGACCGGGATCTCCCCCACCGGTCCCAGGAAGGGGGGTTGCGGGGAACCCGCTTGTAGCAGTCGGTCCCCGGGCCGCTCCAGGCTGGGAGCTCGGCCGCCGCTCCCGTCCAGGCCTCGTGCCCTCGCGGGTATTGCCCGCCGTCTGTCGTCCACCCACGGTCCGCATTACCGGTTGACCGTGGGGGCTGATAGCCAGTAAGTCGTTTGGGGTCATTTGCTGCCGCTTATAGAGGATTGAGGGTGCCTTTAGATCCATTTTTGCACAAATCTGTAGGGAGCTTCAGTCAGGCACGTCTTCCCTCCATGACAGTCAGGCCCCGCCCCCGACACTTATATAAATTAACCTTGTTACACCACTCTGGCTGTCATGTCAATAAGACAACCAGTCCTGCTACATCCTGATTTTTAGCTCAGTGGAACTAAACAGGCAGCCAATTGCTTGCAAAGATTTCTCAATGAGCAGCATTAGGAAGTCTGTGATTGGACAGCCACAGAAAGTCTAGGCGGAGTTAGAAGGGGAAGGCTTTCTATGACTTCAGACAAAAGATCCACAGCTTTTGCATGCTGTTTCTGATATACCACCAATGAGCAATACAGAATTAAATGCATGCATGTTTTCATTGGAGGGGATATCTACCAAACTGATTTTTTTTTATTTTTTTTATTTGGGCAGAGGAGTGTTTAAAACATACAACAAATGCAATTCACTACAACACAGCAAATCAAAATGTACAAAGAACTTACAGAATCCTGCTCCTGAGCATTTATCTTCGCGGTCTGGGTATCCTTCGGCTCTGGGATACTAATAGCACCGAACTGCAAGACAAGAAAACACATTAATGTAGAACACGCTTTAGAAGTCAAGTTCCAAAACCTAGGATAAAGTAGGATTCACATAACTCACAATGCAACTCAATGTTATTCACATTGTGTGATAAAAATCAGGGTGTGGAAATTAACAGACATAATTTTACATGTATCGACTTTAAAGCAGATCACAATTGCTTTTGTTGGCATCAGAATACATTTTATTTTGGGGAAATTCATAAATCATGCATGTCCCACTACTAAAAACAGCCATATTTGTATTCTTCCACTGTTCAACTACAATGATATCCCATATGCATACCTTTTTCCCTAATACAACCTTTCAAGGGATTGCTCAGCCACGGTATTTAAAGGGCTATGAGCAGCGCTCACTTTGAGGCCAGCCAATAACAAAATTGTCTCGTAATGGATTGTGGGGAAAATGTAGAACTGATGAGGCAGCATGTTTGATTGGACACTTATACAACATAACCACTACAGCTCAGTGTACTGAATATGTTAGCTAGAATATTTGGGTGCCATTCCTCGGTTTTATGTCAGGCTGTTTAGAAATGGCACCGGGAGAACACACTATCTTCAGCCACATTTATAACGTGGAATTAAAGGGACACTGTAGGCACCAAGACCACTTCAGCTAATTGAAGAAGACTGGGTGCTGTGACCTTTTTGCACTTAGTGCTACAATGCGAAACATACAGACAGCCACTAGAGGGCTTCCGGAATCCAAACTGAGTTTTGGTCCATTATTTGATGCTGGACGTCCCCATGGACCTCCAGCGCCACATATTCCCCATAGGAAAGCTTTCCTATGGGGAGGGCTAATGCGAGCGCGGCTATTGCTGCGTATGCGCATTAGGTCTCCCCCGCTGGAATCAGGGTTTTAACCTTCAGCCCAGCGGGAGGGGACCATTCCAGGAGCCTATAGTGCCAAGAAAACGGGTATGTTTTCCTGGCACTATAGGATCCCTTTAACACTTCTGCATTAACAATGTAAATTTCAACCAACCTTTATGGTATGGTAGTTATTGGGTCAGTGTGCTGGGGAGGCAGATATTTTTGGTGTTGCTCTACAAATTGTATTCTAACAGTATTTCAGTATTCCAATTTCTGACCAATCGTCTCTTGGCAAAGAGTATATATATCAAGGGAGCATCGAAAATTGTTAACTCCAATCAATATAACCAAGCCAAGCTTGACACCAGATTAGAAAGAAAAAGTGAATAGGGAAAATGACTCAATCGAAATAGGGTAGTAAGGAAAAGATGCAACAAATAATTGTGGCCTCTGGTAGGAAAAACTCAATTAACTTGTTTGTACATTTGGTCAATCATGGGTAAATGCAGTTTTAACATTTTAGAAACAGGTGTTCATTAACCAGTTTATGTTCTATATAAATCCAAAAATAAACAATTAGTTGCTTGACTCATCAGCTGAATTAATGAAAACACAGCAGTATTCTTCCAGGTTGGCAAAGAGTTCCACTTGTACATAGTACTTGTAGGAGATTCCTATGTACATTGCCCCGGGATTGACTGGATTCCAACCAATCACATACCACGGCATGTTTATCAGTATAGTTAGGCTTGTGGAGTTTTCGAGAATACCCACGGTGGTAACTTTCAGTTATTCATGGAAAATTACCATGACTTGGGTTGCACACACTCAAACATTTTAATAAGTATAGCCAAAGCTTTGAAAAAAAGGTTATGATCTCAAACCTATTATTCCCTACCTTGAGAGAAAAAAAATAAAAAAATAAATACCTTTTTACATAATATACTATCATAACTCCAGGTCACGATTCTGACTTTACACATACCTTTTTCTCAAATTCGTCCACCATGCCTGCCTTGGCAATTGCAGCACGATAGTGTGCCCAGTCAATGGTTGGAGGCTTCTCTGGAAGGGATGTTAGCCTGCAGGAACAAAGTGACAAAATTAATATGATTTAGTCTTTCTTGCTACAGATTGTCAGCTTATATTTAAGTTTCTCCGTTTTGCTACATTTTGTAGACTCACTACCACATATTTTAATGTGATTCTTAAAAAAAATAAACATTGTGTTTTATATAATGAAAACAGCAAACATCTAAATATACATTTTATAAGGAGACGCTGATTCCAATCAAGCAATTATTTTACGATAGGTCCACTTTAATTGCATGTCACCTAACATTCAGAAACCCCAGCATGTAAGGATCACGCAACCCACCACAGACCAAACTCACTTTGCAGCTATTGTATCACTGCGGGTCTTGAGGGCATTGAACATTGCCTTTTGATTTGGGGGTACCCTCTCTGCAAATGCCATCCAGTCTACAGCTTTAACAGCAAATCTACGTCCTGCCATGGTTACGTTCTGAAAAAGAAAAACAATAAATACAAATACTGCGGAAAGAGCACTGAGTAAGCAGTACAAGAGCATCAAAATTGCTAATTACAAGGGTTAGCAAAAGTCGTGACACTAAAAAGTATCCTCATAATACCACTGCCACAAAAAAATATCACAATATTGCAAATGATAAACAGAGAGAATGAGGAGTTGCAGAGAATGGTACAAAATATTTTTTTTCTCAACATCATCGCTAGAGAATCAATAGTTAGCTCCAGATACACATGCTTAAAGGAACATGCCAAGCCTCTAAAGCACCTGAGCTGGTTTCCTCTCTCTTACTTTAGAGGGACAATCTAAGCAACAAAACATCTTTAGCTTAAAAGGACCACTATAGTGCCAGGAAAAAACTTGTTTTCCTGGCACTATAGTGCCCTGGGGGTGCCCCCACCCTCAGAGTCCCCCCTCCCGCCGGGCTGAAGGGAGAGGAAGGGGTTAAAATCTTACCTTTCTCCTCCTCCTTCAGTCTTCATCAGCTGAATGCGCGGCAAGAGCCGCGTGCGCAGTCAGTCCATAGGAAAGCATTCTCACTGCCAGTCCATAGGAAAGCATTCGTTTCTATGGACGCTGGCGTCTTCTCAATATGAAAATCACAGTGAGAAGTGCGGAAGCGCCTCTAGCGGCTGTCAATGAGAGCCACTAGAGGCTGGATTAACCCATATGTAAACATAGCAGTTTCAATCCTAGATAGACATGGCACCCAGACCACTTCTTTAACCCCTTAAGGACACATGATGTGTGTGACATGTCATGATTCCCTTTTATTCCAGAAGTTTGGTCCTTAAGGGGTTAAGCTGAAGTGGTCTGGGTGCCTATAGTGGTCCTTTAACAAAGAGGTTTTAGTGTAAAGATCAAGCCCCTGCAGTCTAACTTTTCAATTCTCTGACATTTAGGAGTTAAATCACTTTGCTCCAGCAGCCCTAGTCACCTCTCCCCTGGATTAAACTCACACAGCCTCCTTATTTATTACACAGTGTGCTTAATGTAGAGTTATTTATCTCCTGCACTGTTATTAGTCTGCTAGAGCCTTCTGTGTGTGTTTAAAGTTCAAGTACAAAAGCAGTAGATAGGAACTTCTAAAGTAAACAAATTGTGCTGTAAGATCTGATTAAAAAGTAAACCTTTTGTCCCCCCCTGTGGAGATTGTGGTGTGAGGCTGCAGGGGTATGATTAAAACGGATATATCAAGCTAATGTTGTTTTTGTGCTTAGAGTGTCCCTTTAGAAAGCAAAACAAAAAACCAAACACCCCAGCATTTTTATAAGGCATCTGTGTAGCCATCTGGCTGTCAGAGAGCCAATAGAGTGTTTACGCTCACTCAAGATGGAAGGGAGAGCTTCTCAATGATTAGCACTGGTTCAAATGCTCTTCAATGAAAAGTACTTCGAGCACAGATCAGGGATTGCTGCTCATGCACCCTGCCTCTCAATGTTTTTTTTTTTTTTTTTTTTTTAAACTATTTGCCGGCTGGCAGCAAATTTACACAAAATAAGTGAGATATCTTTCTCAGAATGCTCTGATTGGTTGGATTACAAACAAACTAATCAGAGTGCTCTAACTGAAATTAATTAGAGCGAGAAAGCCCCTGTAAGATCTTTTCCCGCCCTACAACCTTAGTCTGAGCCATGCCCTTGAAGGGCGAAGATGGATAATTTTATTGCATTACATTTCATTTCCAGCATTTTGGGGGTGATTAGGTTTTTCCTTTTTAATTTTAACAATAGCGATAGTACTTCAGGGATTTTCATTTGGCTTTTTTGGGGGGCTGAAGAAAAAAAAAAGATTTAAGAATAAAGAAGACATTCTAAGACATCCTAGTGAGTATAATTAATTTTTTTTTGTACACAGGTATTTCCTCCCCCCCCTTATTAGGGATGAGGGGTATGTGGGTTATTTGTTTCAGCACTGAGATAAAAAAGAGCTATAGACACCAGAACTACTACATTAAGCTGTAGTGGCTCTGGTGACAATAGTGTCCCGTTAATCTGCTGTATAGAGCACTGACTTTCAGCGATGCATGCAGCTCACCAAAAGGACTGGGGCCACTAAGAATGGCAGCATCTGACAAAGGGGAGCCCCAGTTATCAATTGATACTTCGGACTCACTGGTGTAAGCAGGGATTTAACCTTGCTCGCACAGCAATGACGGAATAATTATATCATGTATTGCTAGTGGTGTAAAACACAACATGAAAAAATTATCCTGGAATTATAAAAACATTTTCTTGAGTATCACATGTTGTGGTCATAGAAATGTAAGCGATTACTTCAACTTAAAATTCACACTTTAAGAAAACCCTGGTTCTAGATAGAGTAATCCTTGATCTACCGGTCCCCTCTCTCCCACCCTAATCAAAGAAAAAAAAAATGAAAAATACATACTCCTATGCAAAGTTCTTCCTGCAGCCTGATCCCTGCAAACATCTCTAGCAGCCAGGGGAGAAGATGTAGGGGGAATAAATAAGTGGTACAAAGGACGGTTGGGGAGGGGTGTGATATGCCTATTTTGGACAACTGTTGCCAATATGCAGTTTTGTGTTCTGATGACAGAAGTCTAATATACACAGAATTGAGATTAAATGACAACCCACAGTGGCGATGAAGTAAGAGGGGAAGTTACAACTCAGGCAGCACAGGGTTCATTGCTAAACTCTGTACATAGAGTCTCCAGGCACCATGACCACTTCAAATCATGAAGTGCTCATGTGGCTTAGAAGACACAATTAGAAGACAACCCAAAAACAGCTTTAAAAAAAACAAAAAACAGCCAATTCTGTTATTATTATATTATACTGAAAGTATTACAATAAGGCACGTTAGATATTACGAATTATTTTTATTTCGAATGCTCCACTGCACATAGGCATACCCACAGAAAATAAATAATTAAAAAAAAAAAAATATGTAAAAATTACAAGCTTACACGGTGTTAATCACTAACATATGAACTATCAGGAATGTAAAATGAATTAGAATTTTATTCCAAAAAATTAAGAGAATAGTTAACTTTCACAGTTTGACTATTTTTGACCTACAATTTAAATTCACCCTTGGTGAATAACCATCTGGGGGTGTATTTTTCACACTCCTCGCTGTTTACAATCTACTGATAACATATAGTGAATATGATCCCATTCTGATCCTGTGACAGACTCCCATCAGACAGAGCTGATAGGACATATCACACAGGGTCAGGCAAGAAAACCAAAAATAAAAATAACAAATTAGAGGGAACTCGAATAATATGTCATTCTGGAGCCTCCCATACACCGAGCTTGCTATAGACATTGATATTCCGCTATCCGTTTAGTAGTTTGACACCGAATTCCCCCTCTCACCTTGCCTTACCCACCGACCTCCAGATAGCCGGGTGACTGCAATGGCCGCCGATATGGACGTCACTCGCAACTTCCGGCAGGCCGTCCGACAGCCAACCAATGACAGCGCGGAATCCATAATGCCATCTAGCCAATCAGCGAGGCCGTGTCACAGCGCAGCCGCGTAGGGGAGGGGGGGTTGGCTAGATTTTTTTTCCCCACGTGACCGCCGACCAATAGAAAAGCCGGGCTGTGTTTTCGCGTCGTGACGTCACGTAATGAGATGTCTGCGGTCTGTAGACTAAGCTGCTGCTTTGGCAGCTACGTCGGAAAGTACTGTCCTCGCTTTACGGCGGCGCTAGGGTGTACCAATATGGGCGCTGATGGGGGGATATGGGCGCTCGGAAGTGACGCCATCACACCGGAAGCGCCTCATACTAGGTTCTTCGGGGGTGATGGCTCCGCCGCTGTCCCGGTGGTGCCCGGTGTAGGCCGACAACATGGCGGAGCCGCAGCGGGAGGCCGCTGATCCTGTGGGTTCGCCTTGCAGCCTGACTATCCCCGGCACACGGAGCGGGCCCCCCAGCCCAGGCCTGTGTCCGGGGCCCCGCTCCCCTCGCAGCCCAGTACCGCAGGAATGTGCCGGCCGCAGGGGCTCCAAATGGGTCCGGCTAAACGTGGGCGGCACCTACTTCCTGAGCACAAAACAGACTCTGTGTCGGGAGCCCAAGTCCTTCTTATACCGGCTGTGCCAGGAGGACCCCGACCTGGACTCGGACAAGGTGGCTCCCATATCTAACCCTGCTTCCCCACCCTCATATATAACCCTGCTCCCCCCCTCCTCATATATAACCCTGCTTCCCCCCCTCCTCATATATAACCCTGCTTCCCCCCTCCTCATATATAACCCTGCTTCCCCCCCCTCCTCATATATAACCCTGCTTCCCCCCCTCCTCATATATAACCCTGCTTCCCCCCCCCTCCTCATATATAACCCTGCTTCCCCCCTCCTCATATATAACCCTGCTTCCCCCCCTCCTCGTATATAACCCTGCTTCCCCCCCTCCTCATATATAACCCTGCTTCCCCCCCTCCTCATATATAACCCTGCTTCCCCCCCTCCCCATATATAACCCTGCTCCCCATATATAACCCTGCTCCCCATATATAACCCTGCTTCCCCCCTCCCCATATATAACCCTGCTTCCCCCTCCCCATATATAACCCTGCTTCCCCCCTCCCCATATATAACCCTGCTCCCCCCTCCCCATATATAACCCTGCTCCCCCCTCCCCATATATAACCCTGCTCCCCCCTCCCCATATATAACCCTGCTCCCCCCTCCCCATATATAACCCTGCTCCCCCCTCCCCATATATAACCCTGCTCCCCCCCTCCCCATATATAACCCTGCTCCCCCCTCCCCATATATAACCCTGCTCCCCCTCCCCATATATAACCCTGCTCCCCCCTCCCCATATATAACCCTGCTCCCCCCTCCCCATATATAACCCTGCTCCCCCTCCCCATATATAACCCTGCTCCCCCCTCCCCATATATAACCCTGCTCCCCCCTCCCCATATATAACCCTGCTCCCCCCTCCCCATATATAACCCTGCTCCCCCCTCCCCATATATAACCCTGCTCCCCCCTCCCCATATATAACCCTGCTCCCCCCCCCCATATATAACCCTGCTCCCCCCTCCCCATATATAACCCTGCTCCCCATATATAACCCTGCTCCCCATATATAACCCTGCTCCCCATATATAACCCTGCTCCCCCCCTCCCCATATATAACCCTGCTCCCCCCCTCCCCATATATAACCCTGCTCCCCCCCTCCCCATATATAACCCTGCTCCCCCCTCCCCATATATAACCCTGCTCCCGCCCTCCCCATATATAACCCTGCTCCCCCCCTCCCCATATATAACCCTGCTCCCCCCTCCCCATATATAACCCTGCTCCCCCCCTCCCCATATATAACCCTGCTCCCCCCTCCCCATATATAACCCTGCTCCCCCCTCCCCATATATAACCCTGCTCCCCCTCCCCACATATAACCCTGCTCCCCCCTCCCCACATATAACCCTGCTCCCCCCTCCCCACATATAACCCTGCTCCCCCCTCCCCATATATAACCCTGCTCCCCCTCCCCATATATAACCCTGCTCCCCCCTCCCCATATATAACCCTGCTCCCCCTCCCCATATATAACCCTGCTCCCCCTCCCCATATATAACCCTGCTCCCCCCTCCCCATATATAACCCTGCTCCCCTCCTCCATATATAACCCTGCTCCCCCCTCCCCATATATAACCCTGCTCCCCCCTCCCCATATATAACCCTGCTCCCCCCTCCCCATATATAACCCTGCTCCCCCCTCCCCATATATAACCCTGCTCCCCCCTCCCCATATATAACCCTACTCCCCCTCCAACCCTGCTCCCCCTCCCCATATAACCCTGCTCCCCCTCCCATATAACCCTGCTCCCCCTCCCATATAACCCTGCTCCCCCTCCCATATAACCCTGCTCCCTCCCCATATAACCCTGCTCCCCTCCACATATAACCCTGCTCCCCCTCCCCATATAACCCTGCTCCCCCTCCCCATATAACCCTGCTCCCCCTCCCCATATAACCCTGCTCCCCCTCCCCATATAACCCTGCTCCCCCCTCCCCATATAACCCTGCTCCCCCCTCCCCATATAACCCTTCTCCCCCCCCTCCCATATAACCCTTCTCCCCCCGCTCCCATATAACCCTTCTCCCCCCGCTCCCATATAACCCTTCTCCCCCCTCCCCATATAACCCTTCTCCCCCCTCCCCATATATAACCCTGCTCCCCTCCTCCATATATAACCCTGCTCCCCTCCTCCATATATAACCCTGCTCCCCCTCCCCATATATAACCCTGCTCCCCCCCTCCCCATATATAACCCTGCTCCCCCCTCCCCATATATAACCCTGCTCCCCCTCCCCATATATAACCCTGCTCCCCCCTCCCCATATATAACCCTGCTCCCCCCTCCCCATATATAACCCTGCTCCCCCCTCCCCATATATAACCCTGCTCCCCCCTCCCCATATATAACCCTGCTCCCCCCCCATATATAACCCTGCTCCCCCCTCCCCATATATAACCCTGCTCCCCATATATAACCCTGCTCCCCATATATAACCCTGCTCCCCCCCTCCCCATATATAACCCTGCTCCCCCCCTCCCCATATATAACCCTGCTCCCCCCCTCCCCATATATAACCCTGCTCCCCCCTCCCCATATATAACCCTGCTCCCGCCCTCCCCATATATAACCCTGCTCCCCCCCTCCCCATATATAACCCTGCTCCCCCCTCCCCATATATAACCCTGCTCCCCCCTCCCCATATATAACCCTGCTCCCCCCTCCCCATATATAACCCTGCTCCCCCTCCCCACATATAACCCTGCTCCCCCCTCCCCACATATAACCCTGCTCCCCCCTCCCCACATATAACCCTGCTCCCCCCTCCCCATATATAACCCTGCTCCCCCTCCCCATATATAACCCTGCTCCCCCCTCCCCATATATAACCCTGCTCCCCCTCCCCATATATAACCCTGCTCCCCCTCCCCATATATAACCCTGCTCCCCCCTCCCCATATATAACCCTGCTCCCCTCCTCCATATATAACCCTGCTCCCCCCTCCCCATATATAACCCTGCTCCCCCCTCCCCATATATAACCCTGCTCCCCCCTCCCCATATATAACCCTGCTCCCCCCTCCCCATATATAACCCTGCTCCCCCCTCCCCATATATAACCCTGCTCCCCCCTCCCCATATATAACCCTACTCCCCCTCCAACCCTGCTCCCCCTCCCCATATAACCCTGCTCCCCCTCCCATATAACCCTGCTCCCCCTCCCATATAACCCTGCTCCCTCCCCATATAACCCTGCTCCCCTCCCCATATAACCCTGCTCCCCCTCCCCATATAACCCTGCTCCCCCTCCCCATATAACCCTGCTCCCCCTCCCCATATAACCCTGCTCCCCCTCCCCATATAACCCTGCTCCCCCTCCCCATATAACCCTGCTCCCCCCTCCCCATATAACCCTGCTCCCCCCTCCCCATATAACCCTGCTCCCCCCTCCCCATATAACCCTTCTCCCCCCCCTCCCATATAACCCTTCTCCCCCCGCTCCCATATAACCCTTCTCCCCCCGCTCCCATATAACCCTTCTCCCCCCTCCCCATATAACCCTTCTCCCCCCTCCCCATATATAACCCTGCTCCCCTCCTCCATATATAACCCTGCTCCCCTCCTCCATATATAACCCTGCTCCCCCTCCCCATATATAACCCTGCTCCCCCCCTCCCCATATATAACCCTGCTCCCCCCCTCCCCATATATAACCCTGCTCCCCCCCTCCCCATATATAACCCTGCTCCCCCCTCCCCATATATAACCCTGCTCCCCCCTCCCCATATATAACCCTGCTCCCCCCTCCCATATAACCCTGCTCCCCCCTCCCCATATAACCCTTCTCCCCCCTCCCCATATAGCCCTGCTCCCCCCTCCCCATATATAACCCTGCTCCCCCTCCCCATATATAACCCTGCTCCCCCTCCCCATATATAACCCTGCTCCCCCTCCCCATATATAACCCTGCTCCCCCCTCCCCATATATAACCCTGCTCCCCCCTCCCCATATATAACCCTGCTCCCCCCTCCCCATATATAACCCTGCTCCCCCCTCCCCATATATAACCCTGCTCCCCCTCCCCATATATAACCCTACTCCCCCTCCAACCCTGCTCCCCCTCCCCATATAACCCTGCTCCCCCTCCCCATATAACCCTGCTCCCCTCCCCATATAACCCTGCTCCCCCTCCCCATATAACCCTGCTCCCCTCCCCATATAACCCTGCTCCCCCTCCCCATATAACCCTGCTCCCCCTCCCCATATAACCCTGCTCCCCCTCCCCATATAACCCTGCTCCCCCTCCCCATATAACCCTGCTCCCCCTCCCCATATAACCCTGCTCCCCCTCCCCATATAACCCTGCTCCCCCTCCCCATATAACCCTGCTCCCCCCTCCCCATATAACCCTGCTCCCCCCATCCCATATAACCCTGCTCCCCCATCCCATATAACCCTGCTCCCCCATCCCATATAACCCTGCTCCCCCATCCCCATATAGCCCTGCTCCCCCCCTCCCCATATAGCCCTGCTCCCCCTCCCCTCCCCATATAGCCCTGCTCCCCCCCTCCCCTCCCCATATAGCCCTGCTCCCCCTCCCCTCCCCATATAGCCCTGCTCCCCCCTCCCCATATAGCCCTGCTCCCCCCTCCCCTCCACATATAGCCCTGCTCCCCCCTCCCCTCCACATATAGCCCTGCTCCCCCCTCTCCATATAACCCTGCTCCCCCCTCCCCTCTCCATATAACCCTGCTCCCCCCTCCCCTCTCCATATAACCCTGCTCTCCCCTCCCCTCTCCATATAACCCTGCTCCCCCCTCCCCTCTCCATATAACCCTGCTCCCCCCTCCCCTCTCCATATAACCCTGCTCCCCCCTCCCCTCTCCATATAACCCTGCTCCCCCCTCCCCTCTCCATATAACCCTGCTCCCCCCTCCCCTCTCCATATAACCCTGCTCCCCCCTCGCCTCTCCATATAACCCTGCTCCCCCCTCCCCTCCCCATATAACCCTGCTCCCCTCTCCCCATATAACCCTGCTCCCCCTCCCCTCCCCCTTTATAACCCTGCTCCCTCCCCCTATATAACCCTGCTCTCCCCTCCCTCCCCCCATATAACCCTGCTCTCCCCCTATATAACCCTGCTCCCACATAATGTCTTATTATTCCATGTGTGAAGGCAGCTGGGGGCGTGATGCTCCCCCCTCCCCATATAACCCTGCTCCCCCCTCCCCATATAACCCTGCTCCCCCCTCCCCTCTCCATATAACCCTGCTCCCCCCTCCCCTCTCCATATAACCCTGCTCCCCTCTCCCCTCTCCATATAACCCTGCTCCCCCCTCCCCTCTCCATATAACCCTGCTCCCCCCTCCCCTCTCCATATAACCCTGCTCCCCCCTCCCCTCTCCATATAACCCTGCTCCCCCTCCCCTCTCCATATAACCCTGCTCCCCCTCCCCTCTCCATATAACCCTGCTCCCCCCTCCCCTCTCCATATAACCCTGCTCCCCTCTCCATATAACCCTGCTCCCCCTCCCCTCCCCTCCCCATATAACCCTGCTCCCCCCTCCCCTCCCCATATAACCCTGCTCCCCCCTCCCCTCCCCATATAACCCTGCTCCCCCCTCCCCTCCCCATATAACCCTGCTCCCTCCCCCTATATAACCCTGCTCTCCCCTCCCTCCCCCTATAAAACCCTGCTCCCACATAATGTCTTATTATTCCATGTGTGAAGGCAGCTGGGGGCGTGATGCATGCTCATTCTATTCTATATTGGGTTGTTTATTTATTTAACCCTGCTTCATTACCATACCCTGTGTAATCACCACAGCCCCATGCTATGGTTATGTTGCCTAAAGTCTTCTGGCACCATACCTTGCTTAAATGATCCCTGTGGTCACCAGAACAACTACAGCTTACTGTAATTATGGGGAGTACAGTCAGTCCCTGCAGGCTTTTGAATGTAAACACAGTGTTTATATTGCAGCCTAGGAACACCTCTAGTTGCCACTCGTCTGACAGCCACTAGAGGTGCTTCCTGGGTCTGTGCAGCACTGATTATCAGCCTCTCCGCACTCTGAATGGAGACGCTGAACGCTCCCCGGAGCTTATACATTGACTCAATGCTTCTCTGTGAGGCTATGCCGATTGGCTAGGGTGGTGTTTGGCCCCGCGCCACCTCCTTGGCTAAGATCATCGGAATTGACAATCTCAGCCAATCAAATGCTTTCCCATAAGTAAGCATTGTGATTGGCTGGGTCATCAATTCTGATCTCGGCAAAGGAGGCTGGGCCAGCACCCTCAGACCCGCTCGGTTTCTAAGTGTTTTTAACACTTTATTCCTGACCCTATAGTGTTCCTTTACAGAAGCAGCTTTGGTGTACAGATCATGCTTCTGCAGTCTCACTGCTCAATTCTCTGCCATTTAGGAGTTTAATCACTTTGTTGTTGCAGCCCTAGCCATACCTCCCTGTATGTGACTTGCACAGCCTGCCTAAACACTTCCTGTAAAGAGTCATGTAATGTTTACACTTTATTGCAAATTCTGTTTAATTTAGAATTTCTGATCTCCTGCTCAGTTTATAGTTTGCTAGACTCTGCTGGAGCCTCTTATGTGCAATTCAATTTCACTTTACAGAGCAGGAGATAACTTTTAAGTAAGTTACTTCTATTTGAAAATGAAAACATTTTGTTTTCATACAAGCTGTGTCTGTCACAGTCAAGAGAGGTGTGGCTAGGGCAGCATAAACAGAAACAAATGTGATTTAAAGGAACACTATAGTCACCTAAATTACTTTAGCTAAATAAAGCAGTTTTAGTGTATAGACCATTCCCCTGCAATTTCTCACTGCTCAATTCACTGTCATTTAGGAGTTAAATCACTTTGTTTCTGTTTATGCAGCCCTAGCCACACCTCCACTGGCTATGATTGACAGAGCGTGCATGGAAAAAAAAACTGGTTTCACTTTCAAACAGATGTAATTTACCTTAAAGGACCACTCTAGGCACCCAGACCACTTCAGCTTAATGAGGTGGTCTGGGTGCCAGGTCCTTCTAGGGTTAACCCATTTTTTCATAAACATAGCAGTTCAGAGAAACTGCTATGTTTATGAATGGGTTAAGCCTTCCCCCTATGTCCTCTAGTGGCTGTCTCACTGACAGCCGCTAGAGGCGCTTGCGTGCTTCTCACTGTGATTTTCACAGTGAGAGCACGCCAACGTCCATAGGAAAGCATTATGAATGCTTTCCTATGTGACCGGCTGAATGCGCGCGCAGCTCTTGCCGCGCATGCGCATTCAGCCGACGGGGAGGTGAAGAGGCGGATCGGAGGAGGAGAGCAGGTGGAGATCTCTCCGCCCAGCGCTGGAAAAAGGTAAGTTTTAACCCCTTTCCCCTTTCCAGAGCCGGGCGGGAGGGGGTCCCTGAGGGTGGGGGCACCCTCAGGGCACTCTAGTGCCAGGAAAACGAGTATGTTTTCCTGGCACTAGAGTGGTCCTTTAAATAATTGTATCTCAATCTCTAAATTGAACTTTAATCACATACAGGAGGCTCTTGCAGGGTCTAGCAAGCTATTAACATAGCAGGGGATAAGAAAATCTTAATTAAACAGAACTTGCAATAAAGAGCCTAAATAGGGCTCTCTTTACAGGAAGTGTTTATGGAAGGCTGTGCAAGTCACATGCAGGGAGGTGTGACTAGGGTTCATAAACAAAGGGATTTAACTCCTAAATGGCAGATATTTGAGCAGTGAGGCTGCAGGGGCATGTTCTATACACCAAAACTGCTTCATTAAGCTAAAGTTGTTCAGGTGACTATAGTGTCCCTTTAACTTCTAAATGACAGTGAATTGAGTTGTGAAACTTCAGAGGCATGATCTATACACAACTGCTTTATTAAGCTAAAGTTGTTTTGATGACTAAAGTGCCCCTTTGAAAGGAACACTTCAAGCACTACAGCCTGCTGTAGTGGTTATGGTACCAGCAGTGCTCTAGCAAACTCCCACAGTAGATGGTTAAAACTGTTTTAAAAAAAGTTCTAACTAGAGTCAGCGGGATTCATGCTGTAGCATCCTCTGCAGATGGATTTAGGCAGGGCTTAGCTCAGTGAATCATGTTGATTGGTGCCCAGTATGTTGGCAAAATATTTAATGTTTTGAATATTTGCTGTGGGAATCTGCAAGGCACTCTTGGAACCATAGCCACACTGGGCTGTAGTGATTATGATGCTTGGAGTGATTCAGTTTAAAGGGACACTCTAGTCACCAGAACAACTACAGCTTATTGAATTTGTTCTGGTGAGTTGAATCATTCCCTTCAGGCATTTTGCTGTAAGCACTGTCTTTTCAGAGAAAATACAGTGTTTACATTACAGCCTAGTGATGGCTGTTAGAGATCCTTCCTGGGTCATGGCTGCCTAAAATGCATCCAAACATTCAGTGTATCCTCCCTCTGCATGCAGACACTGAACTTTCCTCATAGAGATGCATTGATTAAATTCCTCTCTATGAGGAGATGCTGATTGGCCAGGGCTGTGTTTGAATTGTGCTGGCTCTGCCCCTGATCTTCCTCCTTGACAGTCTCAGACAATCTTATGGGGAAGCATTGTGATTGGATCAGGCTACCACTTCTGCTGATGGCAGTGGGCAGGTCTAAAGGAAACAGAGCCAGAGGTAGCAGCTCCATCCTTTTTTTTTTTTTTTTTTTTTTAGGGAGGCATGGGGGGGACCAGGGTGGTTAGATGATGGTTTTATCCCTGTAGGGTCAGGAATACATGTTTGTGTTCCTGACCCTATAGTGCTCCTTTAATATAAACCAGGATTCCTCACCGCACTTGGACACCTGCCCTTCTTCGGCCGCATTGATATTGTGCAATTAACACTTGTCTATTATATATGTCCTTTTCAACCAGTCTGGGTGAAATAACTGGCTGTTATTGCTTGGATAACCAGCCCTCAGCATTTTCAGTTATTTATTGTCTGGTTTGGACAAATTAACTTTGGTGCAGAAGTGTCACATTCACATTAGCAGTGTGGCCACTGAGATGGCCACTTCAGGAGAAAAAAATAGCATCTGAGCCACAGCTGTCTCTTTTACAAATACTATACATTATTTCATTTGTCAAGACAGCTCACAGGGCTTGATCGACATTTCACATGATAGCTGCAAAATACCAGAAATATACAGTATCAAATATTTCTACCACTACCATTGAAATGATAACAATGGCACACAGTCTGACTGCCTATTACTTTCAAACTATGTAAGATTCAAACATTCCCATTGATACCATATTTCATTTAATCAGTTCTTTTTCTTTAATGCAACTCTGTCACCCTTTACATATTTTGCAAATATTCCCCTTGTTGATGTAACTTGGCCACAAGAAGAGCCCTGACATATGTCAAACTGTTTATAAACATATTGACATTTAGATTTGGGATGGTACCAGGATACTCCATGCACCATCATTTTCACACCAAGCAATATTGGCTGTGTTAGTTTGTTTACCTTTAAAAACTGATATTCCAGCATTTTTATGGAAAATTAAGGGTGAAATATAGGGTATTTATCCTCATATGTAAAGGATTAATGGTCGTAGGATTCATTTATTGCATAGATACTTTGAAGTGCCAATGGTACTTGGATTCTGTATGTGAATCGTTTCGGTTTGAACCAGTGTACATGCAGAGATGTAGCATGTTGCTGTCAGAGGTCTAACTCATTAGCCTGCCTTTGCACAAAAGTTCAGGACTGCCTAATGGTAATCTGTGCGCAAAAGTAGTCTGTCGTTAGCATGCCACCCAATCCTCCACTCAGCCAGTTCTCTGGTATGAGGGGGAGTGATGTCACTGATATAGGATTGGGTTGCAGCGAGAATTTGACCTTGGCATGTGGTTGCAGGTAAGTTTTTATTAATATTTTCATTTTTACGGGATACCATGCCAGCAACGCTTACTCTATTTAAATGGCAGATGTGAGTGTCTCTCTGGAATGTTCCTTCTCTCTAGTGCAGGCTTCCCCAAACTCCGGCCCTCCAGATGTTTCTGAACTACAACTCCCATGATTCTATGAATGAAATAGGCTGAGGATCATGGGAGTTGTAGTTCAGCAACATCTGGAGGGCTGGAGTTTGGGGAAGCCTGCTCTAGTGGATCCCTGTAGCAATTGGTGATAAAATGCTAGAACCATTAAAATTTATGTAAACAAACACCAGGGACAAATGGTAAAATGGTATTCACTTACTAGTATTTGGGGAAGTTATTGTAGTTAGTGAAAAGTCTGTTTTTATTTTTCCAGGATTATTTTCTCTCATTGCTTGTATCACAGGATTTCTAGAAAGCAGATGTGGTGCCCATATTTAAAAAGGGATTAAAATCTCCGCACGGAAATTAGAGCTCAGCATCTGTGATTGGGACATTAGTTGAGAGATTATCAAGAGATAATATTCAGATTTTAAACAATGTAATTACAAGAACAGAATGTGATTTTACAAAGACAGGTTATTTTAACTTATTGTGACTGCATTTTACTACAAAAATTAGTAAAAAATGTAGACAGAGTACCGCTTAGCAAATCCAGGTCACCATGATGACAAAATAAACTTTTCCCATGGGGTTTAAATGGTCACAATATAAACATAATTACTTCTTATTAAAGTGGTTATAGTGCCAAAATGTCACCATTGTATGCTTTCTTTCTAAAAAGTTTTATTCTGGAAACCAAGAACAATTATTTTTCTGTGTGTTCAGCACTTTCCGTGGGCTTTCAATTAATCCCTTAACGTCGTTGGGGCTTTATATGCCATCCTACACTGTGTGAGCTTAAAGGGATACTATAAGTGTCAGAAATACCAAGCTGTATTCCTGGCAGTATAGCTCTCTCTGCCTCCCCCCTCTCTCGCGCCCCCCAAGACATGAATTAAAGGTTAGAAAACCCTATATTTACTAGCCTTACCCCAGCGCTGATGACACTCGGCGCTGGGTCAAATCTCCGCCTCCTCTGACATGCCGCCATGAGTGGATGCTAATGCGCATTAGACCTTGAATCAATGCTTTCCTATGGGAAAATATCTAATGCTGGATGTCCTCATGCAGAGTATGAGGACGTCTACGGTCCGTTTCCTTCCTGGCTTCCCCACTTCCTCTCATCTAGCACTCCTTTCCTTATATTTGGGGATTTTAATATCCCAATCAACAACCTCAATTGCACTGATGCTTCTCGTCTGCTCTCTGTAACCTCCTTCTTTGGCCTTAAGCAATGGTCCAATTTAGCAGCCCATACAGCGGGAAACACTCTTGATCTCGCCTTCACCAATCTCTGCATCTCCTCTAATCTCTCCAATATTTATTTTCCTCTAGCTGACCACCATCTGCTGACTAATTCCTCTCTTGCAACTGTTATTAGTCTAATCCTATCCTTACCTTTTGTGTCACTTTACCCCACTCCCTCTAGCATGTAAGCTCATTGAGCAGGGCCCTCAATCCATCTGTTCCTGTGTGTCCAACTCGTCTCATTACAACTACATGTTTGTTAGTTCACCCACTGTAAAATGCTGTGGAATTTCTTGACACTATATAAATAATAATTAAGAGCCTCCAGTGACTGTCTGGGAGATGTTTAACACTGCAGCACTAAGTGCAATAGGGACACTGTACTTGGACTACTTCACTGAGCTAAAGTGGTCTGGGTGCCTATTGTGTCGCTTTAAATATCTGTAGGACAACGTAGAACGCACTGCAGACTTGGTATCAGAAGGTTAGATCTTTACTCACACCAAGGAAGCTGTAGTGGAGCTCCACTACCCCAACTGAGTCTCTCTGCTGGATTATCCTCGTAGCTGGAAAAAGCGCTGATCAGTGATTCTAACCCTTTTCCCCACTAACTTGACGACAAATAGTTCTGGGAGTACAACTGATTTTATTGAACCGAATGCAGCCTTCTATGCACAGACCCCCAACAAAAAAAATCTATATGAAAAATTTGATATCAAAAGGCTTTCAGGAGAAAAAAATAGCATCTGAGCCACAGTTGTGTTATAAACACTATACATTATTTAGTTTGTCAACACAGCTCACAGGACTTGATAGACATTTCACATGATGCAAAATACTAAAAATATACAGTCTCAAATATGTCTACCACTACCATTGAAATGATAACAATGGCACACAGTCTGACCACGTAGTCCTTTTGAACTAGGTCGTATTCACAAATTACCATTGATACCATATTTCATTCAATCACTTATTTTACTCTTTCACCCTTTACATATTTTGCAAAGATTCCCCTTTTTGACATTGTCACTTGGTGTGTGGAGATCTTGGTGTGCTTTTCCAGCACAGTCTTCATGAGCATTTAAATTAAGTTGTTTTGGTGCCTGGTGTGTTCCCTTAACACTCCAGTCTGCGTGAAAGTGTTTGGATGGATGTTATCAAACAAAATTCCTCTAGTTCTTACATATTTACATAGCTGAAAAGAGACTTGCGTCCATCAAATTCAGCCTTCCTCACATTTGTTTTTTGCTGTTGATCCAAAAGAAGGCAACCCCCCCCCCCCAGTTTGAAGCACTTCCAATTTTGCAACAAACTAGGAAAACAATTCCTTCTTGACCACAGAATGGCAGTCAGATTAATCCTTGGATCAAGAAGCTATTACCCTACATTAAAAAATTGTATCCTTGAATATTTTGTTTTTGCAAGTATGCATCTAGTTGCTGTTTGAACATATGTACAGACTCTGATAAAAGCACTTCTTCAGGCAGAGAATTGCACATCCTTATTGTTCTTACAGCACAAAAAACTTTTTCTTTGCCTTAGACAAAATCTTCTTTCTTCCAGTCTAAACGCATGACCTCGTGTCCTATATAAAGACCAGTTTGTGAATAGATTTCCACACAATGGTTTGTATTGGAACCGGATATATTTGTTTAATGTTATCATATCCCCTCTGAGGCTACGTTTTTCTAAACTAAAGAGGTTTAAATTTGTTAACCTTTTTTCATAGCTGATATGTTCCATTCCTTTTAATAATTTTGTAGCCCTCTGCACTTTTTCTAGTGCCTTCCTTCTTTAGAACAGGTGCCCAAAATTGCACAGCATATTCAAGATGTGGTCTAACCAGTGATTTATAAAGAGGCAAAACAATATTCTCATCCCGAGAATGAATGCCTTTTTTCATGCATGACAATACCTTACTGGCCTTAGCCACTGCTGATTGACAAGGCACATTGTTGCATAGTTTGTTGTCTATAACAATTCCCAAGTCCTTTTCGTGTGTTGTTATCCCTAATTCGCTTCCATTAAGGGTATACGTTGCTTGTGCATTCTTTACGCCGAAGTGCATAACTTTCAACATTAAATTTCATCTGCCATTTAAGTGCCCAGCCCCCCCCCCCAGTCTATCTAAATCCCTCTGCAGCAAAGTAATATCTTGCTCACATTGTATTACTTTACAGAGTTTTGTGTAATCTGCAAACACTAAAACATGACTTGCAATGCTTTTTTTAAAGATAATTTTTAAACGTGTTAAATAGAAGGGATCCCAGAACAGAACCCAGAGAGACACCACTTGCCACTGTTCTATCAAAAAACCCTACCCCGTGAAAATTCCCTACCCTCGTCACTTCCGGTGACGCAGCCGCACCGGAAGTGACCCTCATCCAATGGAGGAGGAGGGTGTGCGCCGCCGCACAAGCGCACACCAACTAGGTAGGGATTTTTCACGGGGTAGGGGAAATGAATGCAACAGTGCGCACGCGCGGCAAAGTACTCCCGTCGGAGGTACAGCGCGCGTGCGCACGAGTTGCAAGGGAGCGCTTCACAAACTGCGCATGCGCAGTATAGGGGTAGGGAAATTTGATGGCTATTAGCCCTGTGAAATCTCCCTACCCCTATACTGCGCATGCGCGGACTCATCATCAGATTAAAGCCTCTCCCTGCTCCCAACACTCTCAGCCATCCAAGTTTGAGGGTGAATTATGGTGGGACGGTGGGTGTTTATGTGCATTATATTGGGGGGGTCTGTGCAGATCAGAGTTCGCGCATGCGCAGTATAGGGGTAGGGAGATCTCACAGGGCTAATAGCCATCAAAATTCCCTACCCCTATACTGCGCACGCGCGAACTCTGATTGTCGGATTAAAGCCTCTCTCCCTTGCCACTAGTGCGCACGCGCGCTGTACCTCCGACGGGAGTACTTTGCCGCGCGTGCGCACTGTGGCGTTAATTTCCCCTACCCCGTGAAAAATTCCTACCTAGCCTAGTTGTGCGCATGCGCGGCGGCGCACACCCTCCTCCTCCATTGGATGAGGGTCACTTCCGGTGCGGCCGCGTCACCGGAAGTGACGAGGGTAGGGAATTTTCACGGGGTAGGGTTTTTTGATAGAACACCACCTCTGTCCAGCTTGAAAATGTACCATGAATGACAACTCTTTGTACTCTTTTTTTTTTTTTTTTTTAAGCCAATTTTCTACCCAAGAACAAGCATTTTCATCTAGACTGATTTCCTTGAGTTTGAACACAAATCTATTGTGTGGAACTGTATCAAATGTCTTGGCAAAATCCAAATAAATCACATCCACTGCAACACCCTGATATATACTTCTACTTACTTCTTTGTAGAATGCAATTAGGTTAGTTTGACATGACCTGTGTTTCATAAAACCATGCTGATTTTTGCTGATAACCATGTTCTTCACAAGGAATTCTTGAATATTACCCCTTAATAACCTTTTAAATACTTCTCCAGCCACAGAAGTTACGCTCACAGGTCTATAGTTTCCAGGCAAGGATTTTGAACCTTTTCCATTTATCCTCAGTGTTCTTTTCACTAAGGAGTTTATGCCAGTCAATATATTGTAAAGCTGCCCTTAACTTATAGAAATTTACCTTTTTAAGATATGTTTAAGTATACCCCATATGCTTTTGTTTGTTTGAGTTTATTTCAAAGGACACTATATTGTGATCACTATTTTCCAAGTGCTCACCTACTTGAATGTTGGTCAAAAGATCAACGTTGTTTGTTAGAACCAGGTCCAGACAAGCGTCCTTTTTGGTGCTTGTACAAGTTGTGACATGAAGGTGTCATTTAACAAGTTCAGAAACCTAATTCCCTTTGCTGAATTACTAGTCCCTCTGTCCCAATATATGTCTGGGTAATTAAAATCTCCACAAATTAACGTGTTACCCAGATTTGCAGCTGTTGTTGCTCGTCAATATTAACATTAGGTGGTTTATAACATATCCCAACCAATAGTTGATTTCCCGTTTTGCCCCAAGCAGATATTTACCCATAAAACTTCCACATCTTCCTCATCACATTCCACTTGCTTAAGATTTGGCTTTAACTCATAGTTGACATACAAACATACCCACTACCTTTCCAGTTTTTTCTGTCCTTTCTAAATAACGTGTACCGAATTAAGTTATGCCTATTATCTCATATTGTTTAGTGTATGCTATTGCCTCTAGTTCCCCCATTTTGTTATTTAGGCTCCTTGCATTAGTAAGCATACATTTAATATTATCATGAGTCACTTGTAATTTTTGTAAATGATCAACTTTACTTTTCTCTGTTCTGAGCTTGTCCCTCCCACCGTATCCCCTCCCCCCCTTATACTGAGCTAAAGTCCATCTCCTTTATGTCCTATGTCCATTTTGTAGATTGCTATGACCGTCTCCCCTTACTACTAGTTTAAAACCTCCTCTAACCTTCTAGCCATCCTATCCCCTAGCACTGCAGACCCTCTCCTGTTTAGGTGCAACCCATCACTGATATAAAGGTTGTACCCAAGCGCAAAGTTGGCCCAGTGCTCTAAAAACCCCAAACCCTCTTTCCTGCATCAAGACTTCAGCCACGCATTGACCTCTCTAATCTCCTGCTGCCTTTCCACTGTAGCGCGTGGCTCAGGTAATATCTCAGAAAATACCACCTTGGAGGTCCTTTCCTTGGGTTTGTAACCTAATTCCCTGAAATCATTCTTTAGGACATTCCACCTTCCTCTTACTTTGTCATTGGTACCAACTGGACCATGACCGCTGGGTCATCCCCAGCCCCTCCCAATAATCCAACCACTCTGTCAGCAGCATGCCGGATCCGAGCACCTGGGAGACGGCAAACTGTCCGGTTGAGCCGATTAGAGTTCTAACTTCGAGGATATCTTTTATGGCATTTAAAATACTATAATAAACTAAAGATAGTGTGGACAGGACACCTACATACACCTATTGTAAAACATTTAAAACACGATGTGGTTAAATAAATAAATTGCAAAATGCAGGCAAAGAGGACAGATTTGGAAAAATCGGCCAACTTTTCATTTTGAAAACTCTAAAACACATTGTTTATTGAACAAGCCCCTTTGTGTTACATATAGCTTAACTGTGTTATGAACACAAAGTGAATTAAAGAATCTTTAAATCAAACATTACCTTTTTGTGTCATTTTACCCCACTCCCTCTAGCATGTAAGCTCATTGAGCAGGGCCCTCAACCCCTCTGTTCCTGTGTGTCCAACTTGTCTGGTTACAGCTATATGTCTGTTTGTCCACCCATTGTAAAGCGCTGCGGAATTTGATGGCGCTATTTAAATATCATCATAATAATAATAAGCAACATGTATACATATATAACAAACGTCGTAACAGACACTAACAATATACAAAACTCATCTGGAGGGGTAAAGGAAATAATAATACCTCCAATGCTACTCTGGGAATCTTCGGTGACCGATACAAAATACTCTGTTTGGATACAGTTTCTATCCCTTTTAATATAAGCATGTATGCTTACTTCTCTTATGACAATTTTTAACCATTTCATTGCCATTGTGGTGCTTTCTGTAAATTCCACATATTCATAGTGAAACAAATGGGAATAGACAAATTATCGGTTCCACCGAATATTAGAAGCGATATTTGTCATTTTACTGATAATTTGCATAAGCCTTGTTGTTTACTGATATTACTGATAATTTGCTCAACTCTTCCAGTCGGACCCCATCTTTCGCGTCCGGAAACCCCAGCCACCAGCCAATGAGGCTCCACGTCGTGACTTCACATCATTTAACTATGCTGGCTGCCTGCCTGTCTGAGAGTAATAGGAGTGGGATTACTGACAGCATGTTCAGTTAATACCAGATTTGTGTAGAAATTGTGTTGCTTTTTCACAACTTTAAATGTACATGATATCGGCATATGTTATCGGCAGTCGGCTCAAAAAGCTGACTGATAATCTATATCCTCATATCATATCCTCAAAAAATGTAGACAGAGTACCGCTTAGCAAATCCAGGACACCATGATGACAAAATAAACTTTTCCCATGGGGTTTAAATGGTCACAATATAAACATAATTACTTCTTATTAAAGTGGTTATAGTGCCAAAATGTCACCATTGTATGCTTTCTTTCTAAAAAGTTTTATTCTGGAAACCAAGAACAATTATTTTTCTGTGTGTTCAGCACTTTCCGTGGGCTTTCAATTAATCCCTTAACGTCGTTGGGGCTTTATATGCCATCCTACACTGTGTGAGCTTAAAGGGATACTATAAGTGTCAGAAATACCAAGCTGTATTCCTGGCAGTATAGCTCTCTCTGCCTCCCCCCTCTCTCGCGCCCCCCAAGACATGAATTAAAGGTTAGAAAACCCTATATTTACTAGCCTTACCCCAGCGCTGATGACACTCGGCGCTGGGTCAAATCTCCGCCTCCTCTGACATGCCGCCATGAGTGGATGCTAATGCGCATTAGACCTTGAATCAATGCTTTCCTATGGGAAAATATCTAATGCTGGATGTCCTCATGCAGAGTATGAGGACGTCTACGGTCCGTTTCCTTCCTGGCTTCCCCACTTCCTCTCATCTAGCACTCCTTTCCTTATATTTGGGGATTTTAATATCCCAATCAACAACCTCAATTGCACTGATGCTTCTCGTCTGCTCTCTGTAACCTCCTTCTTTGGCCTTAAGCAATGGTCCAATTTAGCAGCCCATACAGCGGGAAACACTCTTGATCTCGCCTTCACCAATCTCTGCATCTCCTCTAATCTCTCCAATATTTATTTTCCTCTAGCTGACCACCATCTGCTGACTAATTCCTCTCTTGCAACTGTTATTAGTCTAATCCTATCCTTACCTTTTGTGTCACTTTACCCCACTCCCTCTAGCATGTAAGCTCATTGAGCAGGGCCCTCAATCCATCTGTTCCTGTGTGTCCAACTCGTCTCATTACAACTACATGTTTGTTAGTTCACCCACTGTAAAATGCTGTGGAATTTCTTGACACTATATAAATAATAATTAAGAGCCTCCAGTGACTGTCTGGGAGATGTTTAACACTGCAGCACTAAGTGCAATAGGGACACTGTACTTGGACTACTTCACTGAGCTAAAGTGGTCTGGGTGCCTATTGTGTCGCTTTAAATATCTGTAGGACAACGTAGAACGCACTGCAGACTTGGTATCAGAAGGTTAGATCTTTACTCACACCAAGGAAGCTGTAGTGGAGCTCCACTACCCCAACTGAGTCTCTCTGCTGGATTATCCTCGTAGCTGGAAAAAGCGCTGATCAGTGATTCTAACCCTTTTCCCCACTAACTTGACGACAAATAGTTCTGGGAGTACAACTGATTTTATTGAACCGAATGCAGCCTTCTATGCACAGACCCCCAACAAAAAAAATCTATATGAAAAATTTGATATCAAAAGGCTTTCAGGAGAAAAAAATAGCATCTGAGCCACAGTTGTGTTATAAACACTATACATTATTTAGTTTGTCAACACAGCTCACAGGACTTGATAGACATTTCACATGATGCAAAATACTAAAAATATACAGTCTCAAATATGTCTACCACTACCATTGAAATGATAACAATGGCACACAGTCTGACCACGTAGTCCTTTTGAACTAGGTCGTATTCACAAATTACCATTGATACCATATTTCATTCAATCACTTATTTTACTCTTTCACCCTTTACATATTTTGCAAAGATTCCCCTTTTTGACATTGTCACTTGGTGTGTGGAGATCTTGGTGTGCTTTTCCAGCACAGTCTTCATGAGCATTTAAATTAAGTTGTTTTGGTGCCTGGTGTGTTCCCTTAACACTCCAGTCTGCGTGAAAGTGTTTGGATGGATGTTATCAAACAAAATTCCTCTAGTTCTTACATATTTACATAGCTGAAAAGAGACTTGCGTCCATCAAATTCAGCCTTCCTCACATTTGTTTTTTGCTGTTGATCCAAAAGAAGGCAACCCCCCCCCCCAGTTTGAAGCACTTCCAATTTTGCAACAAACTAGGAAAACAATTCCTTCTTGACCACAGAATGGCAGTCAGATTAATCCTTGGATCAAGAAGCTATTACCCTACATTAAAAAATTGTATCCTTGAATATTTTGTTTTTGCAAGTATGCATCTAGTTGCTGTTTGAACATATGTACAGACTCTGATAAAAGCACTTCTTCAGGCAGAGAATTGCACATCCTTATTGTTCTTACAGCACAAAAAACTTTTTCTTTGCCTTAGACAAAATCTTCTTTCTTCCAGTCTAAACGCATGACCTCGTGTCCTATATAAAGACCAGTTTGTGAATAGATTTCCACACAATGGTTTGTATTGGAACCGGATATATTTGTTTAATGTTATCATATCCCCTCTGAGGCTACGTTTTTCTAAACTAAAGAGGTTTAAATTTGTTAACCTTTTTTCATAGCTGATATGTTCCATTCCTTTTAATAATTTTGTAGCCCTCTGCACTTTTTCTAGTGCCTTCCTTCTTTAGAACAGGTGCCCAAAATTGCACAGCATATTCAAGATGTGGTCTAACCAGTGATTTATAAAGAGGCAAAACAATATTCTCATCCCGAGAATGAATGCCTTTTTTCATGCATGACAATACCTTACTGGCCTTAGCCACTGCTGATTGACAAGGCACATTGTTGCATAGTTTGTTGTCTATAACAATTCCCAAGTCCTTTTCGTGTGTTGTTATCCCTAATTCGCTTCCATTAAGGGTATACGTTGCTTGTGCATTCTTTACGCCGAAGTGCATAACTTTCAACATTAAATTTCATCTGCCATTTAAGTGCCCAGCCCCCCCCCCCAGTCTATCTAAATCCCTCTGCAGCAAAGTAATATCTTGCTCACATTGTATTACTTTACAGAGTTTTGTGTAATCTGCAAACACTAAAACATGACTTGCAATGCTTTTTTTAAAGATAATTTTTAAACGTGTTAAATAGAAGGGATCCCAGAACAGAACCCAGAGAGACACCACTTGCCACTGTTCTATCAAAAAACCCTACCCCGTGAAAATTCCCTACCCTCGTCACTTCCGGTGACGCAGCCGCACCGGAAGTGACCCTCATCCAATGGAGGAGGAGGGTGTGCGCCGCCGCACAAGCGCACACCAACTAGGTAGGGATTTTTCACGGGGTAGGGGAAATGAATGCAACAGTGCGCACGCGCGGCAAAGTACTCCCGTCGGAGGTACAGCGCGCGTGCGCACGAGTTGCAAGGGAGCGCTTCACAAACTGCGCATGCGCAGTATAGGGGTAGGGAAATTTGATGGCTATTAGCCCTGTGAAATCTCCCTACCCCTATACTGCGCATGCGCGGACTCATCATCAGATTAAAGCCTCTCCCTGCTCCCAACACTCTCAGCCATCCAAGTTTGAGGGTGAATTATGGTGGGACGGTGGGTGTTTATGTGCATTATATTGGGGGGGTCTGTGCAGATCAGAGTTCGCGCATGCGCAGTATAGGGGTAGGGAGATCTCACAGGGCTAATAGCCATCAAAATTCCCTACCCCTATACTGCGCACGCGCGAACTCTGATTGTCGGATTAAAGCCTCTCTCCCTTGCCACTAGTGCGCACGCGCGCTGTACCTCCGACGGGAGTACTTTGCCGCGCGTGCGCACTGTGGCGTTAATTTCCCCTACCCCGTGAAAAATTCCTACCTAGCCTAGTTGTGCGCATGCGCGGCGGCGCACACCCTCCTCCTCCATTGGATGAGGGTCACTTCCGGTGCGGCCGCGTCACCGGAAGTGACGAGGGTAGGGAATTTTCACGGGGTAGGGTTTTTTGATAGAACACCACCTCTGTCCAGCTTGAAAATGTACCATGAATGACAACTCTTTGTACTCTTTTTTTTTTTTTTTTTTTAAGCCAATTTTCTACCCAAGAACAAGCATTTTCATCTAGACTGATTTCCTTGAGTTTGAACACAAATCTATTGTGTGGAACTGTATCAAATGTCTTGGCAAAATCCAAATAAATCACATCCACTGCAACACCCTGATATATACTTCTACTTACTTCTTTGTAGAATGCAATTAGGTTAGTTTGACATGACCTGTGTTTCATAAAACCATGCTGATTTTTGCTGATAACCATGTTCTTCACAAGGAATTCTTGAATATTACCCCTTAATAACCTTTTAAATACTTCTCCAGCCACAGAAGTTACGCTCACAGGTCTATAGTTTCCAGGCAAGGATTTTGAACCTTTTCCATTTATCCTCAGTGTTCTTTTCACTAAGGAGTTTATGCCAGTCAATATATTGTAAAGCTGCCCTTAACTTATAGAAATTTACCTTTTTAAGATATGTTTAAGTATACCCCATATGCTTTTGTTTGTTTGAGTTTATTTCAAAGGACACTATATTGTGATCACTATTTTCCAAGTGCTCACCTACTTGAATGTTGGTCAAAAGATCAACGTTGTTTGTTAGAACCAGGTCCAGACAAGCGTCCTTTTTGGTGCTTGTACAAGTTGTGACATGAAGGTGTCATTTAACAAGTTCAGAAACCTAATTCCCTTTGCTGAATTACTAGTCCCTCTGTCCCAATATATGTCTGGGTAATTAAAATCTCCACAAATTAACGTGTTACCCAGATTTGCAGCTGTTGTTGCTCGTCAATATTAACATTAGGTGGTTTATAACATATCCCAACCAATAGTTGATTTCCCGTTTTGCCCCAAGCAGATATTTACCCATAAAACTTCCACATCTTCCTCATCACATTCCACTTGCTTAAGATTTGGCTTTAACTCATAGTTGACATACAAACATACCCACTACCTTTCCAGTTTTTTCTGTCCTTTCTAAATAACGTGTACCGAATTAAGTTATGCCTATTATCTCATATTGTTTAGTGTATGCTATTGCCTCTAGTTCCCCCATTTTGTTATTTAGGCTCCTTGCATTAGTAAGCATACATTTAATATTATCATGAGTCACTTGTAATTTTTGTAAATGATCAACTTTACTTTTCTCTGTTCTGAGCTTGTCCCTCCCACCGTATCCCCTCCCCCCCTTATACTGAGCTAAAGTCCATCTCCTTTATGTCCTATGTCCATTTTGTAGATTGCTATGACCGTCTCCCCTTACTACTAGTTTAAAACCTCCTCTAACCTTCTAGCCATCCTATCCCCTAGCACTGCAGACCCTCTCCTGTTTAGGTGCAACCCATCACTGATATAAAGGTTGTACCCAAGCGCAAAGTTGGCCCAGTGCTCTAAAAACCCCAAACCCTCTTTCCTGCATCAAGACTTCAGCCACGCATTGACCTCTCTAATCTCCTGCTGCCTTTCCACTGTAGCGCGTGGCTCAGGTAATATCTCAGAAAATACCACCTTGGAGGTCCTTTCCTTGGGTTTGTAACCTAATTCCCTGAAATCATTCTTTAGGACATTCCACCTTCCTCTTACTTTGTCATTGGTACCAACTGGACCATGACCGCTGGGTCATCCCCAGCCCCTCCCAATAATCCAACCACTCTGTCAGCAGCATGCCGGATCCGAGCACCTGGGAGACGGCAAACTGTCCGGTTGAGCCGATTAGAGTTCTAACTTCGAGGATATCTTTTATGGCATTTAAAATACTATAATAAACTAAAGATAGTGTGGACAGGACACCTACATACACCTATTGTAAAACATTTAAAACACGATGTGGTTAAATAAATAAATTGCAAAATGCAGGCAAAGAGGACAGATTTGGAAAAATCGGCCAACTTTTCATTTTGAAAACTCTAAAACACATTGTTTATTGAACAAGCCCCTTTGTGTTACATATAGCTTAACTGTGTTATGAACACAAAGTGAATTAAAGAATCTTTAAATCAAACATTACCTTTTTGTGTCATTTTACCCCACTCCCTCTAGCATGTAAGCTCATTGAGCAGGGCCCTCAACCCCTCTGTTCCTGTGTGTCCAACTTGTCTGGTTACAGCTATATGTCTGTTTGTCCACCCATTGTAAAGCGCTGCGGAATTTGATGGCGCTATTTAAATATCATCATAATAATAATAAGCAACATGTATACATATATAACAAACGTCGTAACAGACACTAACAATATACAAAACTCATCTGGAGGGGTAAAGGAAATAATAATACCTCCAATGCTACTCTGGGAATCTTCGGTGACCGATACAAAATACTCTGTTTGGATACAGTTTCTATCCCTTTTAATATAAGCATGTATGCTTACTTCTCTTATGACAATTTTTAACCATTTCATTGCCATTGTGGTGCTTTCTGTAAATTCCACATATTCATAGTGAAACAAATGGGAATAGACAAATTATCGGTTCCACCGAATATTAGAAGCGATATTTGTCATTTTACTGATAATTTGCATAAGCCTTGTTGTTTACTGATATTACTGATAATTTGCTCAACTCTTCCAGTCGGACCCCATCTTTCGCGTCCGGAAACCCCAGCCACCAGCCAATGAGGCTCCACGTCGTGACTTCACATCATTTAACTATGCTGGCTGCCTGCCTGTCTGAGAGTAATAGGAGTGGGATTACTGACAGCATGTTCAGTTAATACCAGATTTGTGTAGAAATTGTGTTGCTTTTTCACAACTTTAAATGTACATGATATCGGCATATGTTATCGGCAGTCGGCTCAAAAAGCTGACTGATAATCTATATCCTCATATCATATCCTCAAAAAATGTAGACAGAGTACCGCTTAGCAAATCCAGGACACCATGATGACAAAATAAACTTTTCCCATGGGGTTTAAATGGTCACAATATAAACATAATTACTTCTTATTAAAGTGGTTATAGTGCCAAAATGTCACCATTGTATGCTTTCTTTCTAAAAAGTTTTATTCTGGAAACCAAGAACAATTATTTTTCTGTGTGTTCAGCACTTTCCGTGGGCTTTCAATTAATCCCTTAACGTCGTTGGGGCTTTATATGCCATCCTACACTGTGTGAGCTTAAAGGGATACTATAAGTGTCAGAAATACCAAGCTGTATTCCTGGCAGTATAGCTCTCTCTGCCTCCCCCCTCTCTCGCGCCCCCCAAGACATGAATTAAAGGTTAGAAAACCCTATATTTACTAGCCTTACCCCAGCGCTGATGACACTCGGCGCTGGGTCAAATCTCCGCCTCCTCTGACATGCCGCCATGAGTGGATGCTAATGCGCATTAGACCTTGAATCAATGCTTTCCTATGGGAAAATATCTAATGCTGGATGTCCTCATGCAGAGTATGAGGACGTCTACGGTCCGTTTCCTTCCTGGCTTCCCCACTTCCTCTCATCTAGCACTCCTTTCCTTATATTTGGGGATTTTAATATCCCAATCAACAACCTCAATTGCACTGATGCTTCTCGTCTGCTCTCTGTAACCTCCTTCTTTGGCCTTAAGCAATGGTCCAATTTAGCAGCCCATACAGCGGGAAACACTCTTGATCTCGCCTTCACCAATCTCTGCATCTCCTCTAATCTCTCCAATATTTATTTTCCTCTAGCTGACCACCATCTGCTGACTAATTCCTCTCTTGCAACTGTTATTAGTCTAATCCTATCCTTACCTTTTGTGTCACTTTACCCCACTCCCTCTAGCATGTAAGCTCATTGAGCAGGGCCCTCAATCCATCTGTTCCTGTGTGTCCAACTCGTCTCATTACAACTACATGTTTGTTAGTTCACCCACTGTAAAATGCTGTGGAATTTCTTGACACTATATAAATAATAATTAAGAGCCTCCAGTGACTGTCTGGGAGATGTTTAACACTGCAGCACTAAGTGCAATAGGGACACTGTACTTGGACTACTTCACTGAGCTAAAGTGGTCTGGGTGCCTATTGTGTCGCTTTAAATATCTGTAGGACAACGTAGAACGCACTGCAGACTTGGTATCAGAAGGTTAGATCTTTACTCACACCAAGGAAGCTGTAGTGGAGCTCCACTACCCCAACTGAGTCTCTCTGCTGGATTATCCTCGTAGCTGGAAAAAGCGCTGATCAGTGATTCTAACCCTTTTCCCCACTAACTTGACGACAAATAGTTCTGGGAGTACAACTGATTTTATTGAACCGAATGCAGCCTTCTATGCACAGACCCCCAACAAAAAAAATCTATATGAAAAATTTGATATCAAAAGGCTTTCAGGAGAAAAAAATAGCATCTGAGCCACAGTTGTGTTATAAACACTATACATTATTTAGTTTGTCAACACAGCTCACAGGACTTGATAGACATTTCACATGATGCAAAATACTAAAAATATACAGTCTCAAATATGTCTACCACTACCATTGAAATGATAACAATGGCACACAGTCTGACCACGTAGTCCTTTTGAACTAGGTCGTATTCACAAATTACCATTGATACCATATTTCATTCAATCACTTATTTTACTCTTTCACCCTTTACATATTTTGCAAAGATTCCCCTTTTTGACATTGTCACTTGGTGTGTGGAGATCTTGGTGTGCTTTTCCAGCACAGTCTTCATGAGCATTTAAATTAAGTTGTTTTGGTGCCTGGTGTGTTCCCTTAACACTCCAGTCTGCGTGAAAGTGTTTGGATGGATGTTATCAAACAAAATTCCTCTAGTTCTTACATATTTACATAGCTGAAAAGAGACTTGCGTCCATCAAATTCAGCCTTCCTCACATTTGTTTTTTGCTGTTGATCCAAAAGAAGGCAACCCCCCCCCCCAGTTTGAAGCACTTCCAATTTTGCAACAAACTAGGAAAACAATTCCTTCTTGACCACAGAATGGCAGTCAGATTAATCCTTGGATCAAGAAGCTATTACCCTACATTAAAAAATTGTATCCTTGAATATTTTGTTTTTGCAAGTATGCATCTAGTTGCTGTTTGAACATATGTACAGACTCTGATAAAAGCACTTCTTCAGGCAGAGAATTGCACATCCTTATTGTTCTTACAGCACAAAAAACTTTTTCTTTGCCTTAGACAAAATCTTCTTTCTTCCAGTCTAAACGCATGACCTCGTGTCCTATATAAAGACCAGTTTGTGAATAGATTTCCACACAATGGTTTGTATTGGAACCGGATATATTTGTTTAATGTTATCATATCCCCTCTGAGGCTACGTTTTTCTAAACTAAAGAGGTTTAAATTTGTTAACCTTTTTTCATAGCTGATATGTTCCATTCCTTTTAATAATTTTGTAGCCCTCTGCACTTTTTCTAGTGCCTTCCTTCTTTAGAACAGGTGCCCAAAATTGCACAGCATATTCAAGATGTGGTCTAACCAGTGATTTATAAAGAGGCAAAACAATATTCTCATCCCGAGAATGAATGCCTTTTTTCATGCATGACAATACCTTACTGGCCTTAGCCACTGCTGATTGACAAGGCACATTGTTGCATAGTTTGTTGTCTATAACAATTCCCAAGTCCTTTTCGTGTGTTGTTATCCCTAATTCGCTTCCATTAAGGGTATACGTTGCTTGTGCATTCTTTACGCCGAAGTGCATAACTTTCAACATTAAATTTCATCTGCCATTTAAGTGCCCAGCCCCCCCCCCCAGTCTATCTAAATCCCTCTGCAGCAAAGTAATATCTTGCTCACATTGTATTACTTTACAGAGTTTTGTGTAATCTGCAAACACTAAAACATGACTTGCAATGCTTTTTTTAAAGATAATTTTTAAACGTGTTAAATAGAAGGGATCCCAGAACAGAACCCAGAGAGACACCACTTGCCACTGTTCTATCAAAAAACCCTACCCCGTGAAAATTCCCTACCCTCGTCACTTCCGGTGACGCAGCCGCACCGGAAGTGACCCTCATCCAATGGAGGAGGAGGGTGTGCGCCGCCGCACAAGCGCACACCAACTAGGTAGGGATTTTTCACGGGGTAGGGGAAATGAATGCAACAGTGCGCACGCGCGGCAAAGTACTCCCGTCGGAGGTACAGCGCGCGTGCGCACGAGTTGCAAGGGAGCGCTTCACAAACTGCGCATGCGCAGTATAGGGGTAGGGAAATTTGATGGCTATTAGCCCTGTGAAATCTCCCTACCCCTATACTGCGCATGCGCGGACTCATCATCAGATTAAAGCCTCTCCCTGCTCCCAACACTCTCAGCCATCCAAGTTTGAGGGTGAATTATGGTGGGACGGTGGGTGTTTATGTGCATTATATTGGGGGGGTCTGTGCAGATCAGAGTTCGCGCATGCGCAGTATAGGGGTAGGGAGATCTCACAGGGCTAATAGCCATCAAAATTCCCTACCCCTATACTGCGCACGCGCGAACTCTGATTGTCGGATTAAAGCCTCTCTCCCTTGCCACTAGTGCGCACGCGCGCTGTACCTCCGACGGGAGTACTTTGCCGCGCGTGCGCACTGTGGCGTTAATTTCCCCTACCCCGTGAAAAATTCCTACCTAGCCTAGTTGTGCGCATGCGCGGCGGCGCACACCCTCCTCCTCCATTGGATGAGGGTCACTTCCGGTGCGGCCGCGTCACCGGAAGTGACGAGGGTAGGGAATTTTCACGGGGTAGGGTTTTTTGATAGAACACCACCTCTGTCCAGCTTGAAAATGTACCATGAATGACAACTCTTTGTACTCTTTTTTTTTTTTTTTTTTAAGCCAATTTTCTACCCAAGAACAAGCATTTTCATCTAGACTGATTTCCTTGAGTTTGAACACAAATCTATTGTGTGGAACTGTATCAAATGTCTTGGCAAAATCCAAATAAATCACATCCACTGCAACACCCTGATATATACTTCTACTTACTTCTTTGTAGAATGCAATTAGGTTAGTTTGACATGACCTGTGTTTCATAAAACCATGCTGATTTTTGCTGATAACCATGTTCTTCACAAGGAATTCTTGAATATTACCCCTTAATAACCTTTTAAATACTTCTCCAGCCACAGAAGTTACGCTCACAGGTCTATAGTTTCCAGGCAAGGATTTTGAACCTTTTCCATTTATCCTCAGTGTTCTTTTCACTAAGGAGTTTATGCCAGTCAATATATTGTAAAGCTGCCCTTAACTTATAGAAATTTACCTTTTTAAGATATGTTTAAGTATACCCCATATGCTTTTGTTTGTTTGAGTTTATTTCAAAGGACACTATATTGTGATCACTATTTTCCAAGTGCTCACCTACTTGAATGTTGGTCAAAAGATCAACGTTGTTTGTTAGAACCAGGTCCAGACAAGCGTCCTTTTTGGTGCTTGTACAAGTTGTGACATGAAGGTGTCATTTAACAAGTTCAGAAACCTAATTCCCTTTGCTGAATTACTAGTCCCTCTGTCCCAATATATGTCTGGGTAATTAAAATCTCCACAAATTAACGTGTTACCCAGATTTGCAGCTGTTGTTGCTCGTCAATATTAACATTAGGTGGTTTATAACATATCCCAACCAATAGTTGATTTCCCGTTTTGCCCCAAGCAGATATTTACCCATAAAACTTCCACATCTTCCTCATCACATTCCACTTGCTTAAGATTTGGCTTTAACTCATAGTTGACATACAAACATACCCACTACCTTTCCAGTTTTTTCTGTCCTTTCTAAATAACGTGTACCGAATTAAGTTATGCCTATTATCTCATATTGTTTAGTGTATGCTATTGCCTCTAGTTCCCCCATTTTGTTATTTAGGCTCCTTGCATTAGTAAGCATACATTTAATATTATCATGAGTCACTTGTAATTTTTGTAAATGATCAACTTTACTTTTCTCTGTTCTGAGCTTGTCCCTCCCACCGTATCCCCTCCCCCCCTTATACTGAGCTAAAGTCCATCTCCTTTATGTCCTATGTCCATTTTGTAGATTGCTATGACCGTCTCCCCTTACTACTAGTTTAAAACCTCCTCTAACCTTCTAGCCATCCTATCCCCTAGCACTGCAGACCCTCTCCTGTTTAGGTGCAACCCATCACTGATATAAAGGTTGTACCCAAGCGCAAAGTTGGCCCAGTGCTCTAAAAACCCCAAACCCTCTTTCCTGCATCAAGACTTCAGCCACGCATTGACCTCTCTAATCTCCTGCTGCCTTTCCACTGTAGCGCGTGGCTCAGGTAATATCTCAGAAAATACCACCTTGGAGGTCCTTTCCTTGGGTTTGTAACCTAATTCCCTGAAATCATTCTTTAGGACATTCCACCTTCCTCTTACTTTGTCATTGGTACCAACTGGACCATGACCGCTGGGTCATCCCCAGCCCCTCCCAATAATCCAACCACTCTGTCAGCAGCATGCCGGATCCGAGCACCTGGGAGACGGCAAACTGTCCGGTTGAGCCGATTAGAGTTCTAACTTCGAGGATATCTTTTATGGCATTTAAAATACTATAATAAACTAAAGATAGTGTGGACAGGACACCTACATACACCTATTGTAAAACATTTAAAACACGATGTGGTTAAATAAATAAATTGCAAAATGCAGGCAAAGAGGACAGATTTGGAAAAATCGGCCAACTTTTCATTTTGAAAACTCTAAAACACATTGTTTATTGAACAAGCCCCTTTGTGTTACATATAGCTTAACTGTGTTATGAACACAAAGTGAATTAAAGAATCTTTAAATCAAACATTACCTTTTTGTGTCATTTTACCCCACTCCCTCTAGCATGTAAGCTCATTGAGCAGGGCCCTCAACCCCTCTGTTCCTGTGTGTCCAACTTGTCTGGTTACAGCTATATGTCTGTTTGTCCACCCATTGTAAAGCGCTGCGGAATTTGATGGCGCTATTTAAATATCATCATAATAATAATAAGCAACATGTATACATATATAACAAACGTCGTAACAGACACTAACAATATACAAAACTCATCTGGAGGGGTAAAGGAAATAATAATACCTCCAATGCTACTCTGGGAATCTTCGGTGACCGATACAAAATACTCTGTTTGGATACAGTTTCTATCCCTTTTAATATAAGCATGTATGCTTACTTCTCTTATGACAATTTTTAACCATTTCATTGCCATTGTGGTGCTTTCTGTAAATTCCACATATTCATAGTGAAACAAATGGGAATAGACAAATTATCGGTTCCACCGAATATTAGAAGCGATATTTGTCATTTTACTGATAATTTGCATAAGCCTTGTTGTTTACTGATATTACTGATAATTTGCTCAACTCTTCCAGTCGGACCCCATCTTTCGCGTCCGGAAACCCCAGCCACCAGCCAATGAGGCTCCACGTCGTGACTTCACATCATTTAACTATGCTGGCTGCCTGCCTGTCTGAGAGTAATAGGAGTGGGATTACTGACAGCATGTTCAGTTAATACCAGATTTGTGTAGAAATTGTGTTGCTTTTTCACAACTTTAAATGTACATGATATCGGCATATGTTATCGGCAGTCGGCTCAAAAAGCTGACTGATAATCTATATCCTCATCTGCTCTTGAAAAATATCGATCGCTCCCTAGAAACAAACCTGAGTATAAAGTGCAAGTATATTTTGTTATTTGTACCTTCTCCCTATTCATTAAAATCACATTATTTATGATGCTTAGCCATACAATTAGCATAGCATCTGTTCCATGATGAGACCTATTCTACTAGTTTTTATGGATATATATTAAAAAATTCACATCAGAAAAATGGTCAAATATGTTGAAAAAAAATGATTCACCTAGTTTTAGAGTTAAAGGACCACTCTAGGCACCCAGACCACTTCAGCTTAATGAAGTGGTCTGGGTGCCAGGTCCTTCTAGGGTTAACCCATTTTTTCATAAACATAGCAGTTTCAGAGAAGCCGCTAGAGGCGCTTGCGTGATTCTCACTGTGAAAATCACAGTGAGAGCACGCAAGCGTCCATAGGAAAGCATTATGAATGCTTTCCTATGTGACCGGCTGAATGCGCGCGCAGCTCTTGCCGCGCGTGCGCATTCAGCCGACGGGGAGGAGAAGAGGAGGATCGGAGGAGGAGAGCTCTCCGCCCACCGCTGGAAAAAGGTAAGTTTTAAACACTTTCCCCTTTCCAGAGCCCGGCGGGAGGGGGTCCCTGAGGGTGGGGGCACCCTCAGGGCACTCTAGTGCCAGGAAAACGAGTATGTTTTCCTGGCACTAGAGTGGTCCTTTAATGTAAATGGCAAAGCCAATCAGTTGTCATTAGGTAAGCTGCATAATTTTTTTAACAAATTAGGAAATGTGTAATTTTTCTTTCTTTTATAGGATGAGACCGGAGCATATCTCATTGATCGAGACCCTACGTACTTTGGACCCATCTTAAACTATCTTCGACATGGAAAACTGATCCTTGACAAAGACCTTGCAGAGGAAGGTGAGGATTGGCTTATGTTTAAATTGGTAAACTTACAGACCATATAACTCTGCATTGTCTAAAAAAGGCATTGCATGCTATGGTAGAAGTTCACAGGTTTCACCTTCATAGAGGCTTTTGAAAGTCTCTGTGAAGGTGAAAGCATTAATAAAATTATAAAAGCCGTTGAATGCAGTAATAAACACTTAACGCGTTTCACCTTCACAGAGACTTTCAAAAGCCTCTGTGAAGTTGAAACGTGTTTATTACTGTATTGTACTGCTGTTATCTTTTTAGTAACTCTTATATATCAATTTGTTTCATTAGTTATGTTTAATAATTCCTTGGACTTACCTTGATCTTTCCGCTGGAGCCTGGATACACATTCTTTGGTGGGGAACATACCACCTGAGCCCTGTGGACTAAGCAAAATTATTAAGCAGTGTTATCAGTGAGATATATATATATTTCATAGATTTTGTTTGCACAGAATTTTTACCATGTTTTTGATACAGTAAATACTTTTTTCCACTATATTGAAGTCCTGGAGTGCTCCCTTTATTGATATATATATATATATATATATATATATATATATATATATATATATATGAGGTTCGATATCACTGTCATTTTATCTTGCCCTTATATTTATAAAAAAGAAAACAAACCAAAACCCAGTTTCCATCCAGCCTCATTTAAACTGGAAACAAAAATGTAATTTCCAAAAATGTGTTATTCGAGCGGTTCCCAAACTGTGTGCCGCAGCGCCCTGGGGGGCCACGATGGGCACACAGGGGCGCTGCAAAATGTATCCCCAGTGCTATGTTCATAGCACCGGGAACCGTGCCTTGCTCTCCTCTGCCGATTCTGCAGGATCAGAGGTCTCCCTTACCGGCCCACTAGCACTAAAATGCTGCAGCCAGCAGGGGAGGGAGAGAGGACCAGGGGAGCTCTGACATTTTTTTTTGGCTTGGGGCGCCTTGGAAACATATTGAGTTATTAAGGGCACATTGAATCTAAAAGGTTTGGGAACCACTGTTATATATATAAAAATGCATGTGACAGAAAAACAAAAAACTGTAGTGAATACTTGTGTTTAGTTCTCTTAAGCTATTTGCTGTTGGATAACAATTTGCAGCCTCCCTCCCCTAAACATTGGCGTTGTTCTTTTATATTTGGTAAAACATAAAAAAAAGTGTAGAGTAGAGGGAGTACCTGATCAAATCATGGCGTTGAGGTGGGTGGAGGTACTGCTGCTTCCCGCAGACTTACAGCTGTGAGTGGCGCTGCTCTGCAATGCTGCCATTAGTGTGTGTATTTTTATATATATATATACACAAAAATGCTTACAAGCTTGCAAGACCCTGTGTTGGGGTGTATACCATCCTGAGCCACCCTACCTGCCAGTCCCATGCACTGAGCACTCTACTCAATGAAGATACCAACTATCCCTAGGCAGGGATTGTACCGCCAAAGCGAATCACTCCAGCTCCACAATTTGTAAGTGCATTTCCTCTATTTATATATCTAACTGTATGGAATATACTACACTTTATTTTGTTATACTCTTCTTTTTTACATATGCAGCTACCAAAAGAGTGTATCTACCTTAAAGAATATGCCAGGGCTCTACTCCCTCTTCCCATTACGCAAATCTGCTATTGGACTGGACAGAGAGACTCTGGTTTGGGTGTTTGAGCTGCCCGTTTGTTTCAACTGTATGCACTAGAAATCTAGTACATAGACACTGTAACAATGATCTCACTCGCCTCAGATCAAAGGAATTAATTGACATTGTAACAGTGATCATGATGGCAGGCTGTCATCACGATCACATGACACGAATCAGCAGCATTGGCCTCAGGGGGACTGCCTGGGTTGGCAGGTGATCGCAGATACTGCGAGCAGCATGTTGGGTGAGATAAGGGGGGCAGAAGGAGAGCTAGATCTTTAGGACGTGCTAAGCATCCTAAAGCCCTACTTTTGTATAACAGCATAGCATGCCCTAAAATTGTTATTGTTAAATGAGCCTGCTGTAGTTACAACTATAAACAAACAGAAAGAATGGTGTGGTGTTTTCGTAATCAACTAATATGAAAAGCGTGAAAACAAATATATGCAAATATGTTGATTTTTTTTCTTTGGTATGGTGTTAAATCCACATGCATTTCATATACTTAAATATTCAGTAATTCCAATCTTTAATCACTTTAAGAAAAACATAATAAACACAACATATTGTAAAAACAAAAAGGTTAAAATATTGCACTCCCATACGCTGATCTATTGACAGTGTTCCCAGAGGTACGTAGATCGGTCTGCAAGAGCTGTGCTGTAAGGCTGGTTGTGGTGTCCCAATAAGATCAATCCCCAAAATGGATAATACAGCAGGATTTTCCTTCAATCCTCCTACCTATATTTGGTGTGTATATGGAGGGTATTTGTTATTTCACTGATTGGTATATTCATTTTGGGGTCACTTTTGCCCGCTAAGTCCGGACGCATGCACAACCAAATAGGTAGTCAAAGCGAACCACTGCGGCCATTTTTATGGTTCCGATATTCTAATTTCTTAGTTGGAGAGACCGGCGTCTCTTCCATACATGTTCCTCCTGGAGATGAGTGTTAGTCGAGATGTTGAGAATGATTGATTGATTCCCAACGTCGGACTATGATATAGTTTACTATGTGGCCCTTGACGATCCGGGTGGCCATTGTAACGGATCACCTGGCACCCCGACTGGGCACCTCAGTTGACTGATGTTTCCTAGCTGACGCCGAGGACTTTAAGCACCGCACCTGACACCACAACCACCGCAGACTCCACAACCACCGTAGCTTAGCTGGAGTCTCGCCGTCTTCCTTCCACCCTGTATGAACCTCCGACATCCAGGACCGTGTGGGGAAGACCTCTCCTCCAGGAGAGCATATCCGGAAAAGCACTTAAAAGAGCTAAGTGATTAGAACCCAGGGGAGTATACAGAGTATAGCAGTTCCCCTCCAATCACGAGACAAGGCTACTTGTTGAGGGTCAAACAGTAACAGAAAGTTTAATGGCACAAAGGTGACGCCCAGATGGACCTAGTTGGGCACCGAATACAAAACATACAAGCCAATAAAAACAGAGGTTTACATTCAGACACTCCCATACAGTGTACGCAATCCCTCCCCTCTGCCTGTGATACAATTAACAAAGACAATGGACTAACTCAATTAACTTTGAGCAGAAAAAAAATACATTTTACAGAGTCTGGAAAACACCCCAAAACATAACATATCCCCATAAATCTTACATCCTGATAGCCCTGATCTGGGTGAACAACATATCCAAAAATCACCCAGATCAGAGCAGGGGTTCAGGAACTTCCTGGAATTCTCTTTTGACCGACCTCACGCACATTTTCATGCCCAAAACAGTTCCAGAGAATTAGGCTGTGCGGTTGGTCTATTTTCAATGTTAAAAGTGCACTTTGAATAGTCGAACGGGACCGTTCGTGCACTAAGTCAATGTCAAAGTGCCGTTCGCCTACCGTCGAAGAGCAGAAGTCCCAGTGAAGGTAAAGTTTCAGCGGTGTTCGTGCCGTTGCGTGTCCGATTTGAGCTCCATGAACTCGACAACAAAACACAGCAGACCTCGTTCGACTAAATAAAATGGCCGCCACGTGTTCGCATGTCGAATGGCGGCCACTTCGACTTCGGCTGCATTTGAAGGGCCACTTCGAAATTGCAAATCCTTTCCAGTGGCATTTAAAGGGGCATAAACAGTGCCTTAAAACCCAATAGGTCACAGGGGCCATAATCCCAAGGTAAAAGGCAGGCCATTAGACCTCTCCAACAGCCAGTGGCGAAGTTGCTTTCGTCACAGCCATGTTTTTGGTCGAGCAGGGAACTGAGCACAGGAAATACGTATCAAGCATGTATAATGTACGATCAACTCTGATTGGAGGAGTATATAAAGAGGGACTTTTTTTAAAGGACCACTATAGGCACCCAGACCACTTCAGTTCAATGCTATGTTTACACTGCAGGGTTAATCCAGCCTCTAGTGGCTGTCTCCCTGACAAATATGTATTCTAACGCAATAGAGCCCTAGTCACTGTTTAACTAACCATTTATTTGCTTACCTTAATCCAGTGCTTGACTCCCTCAGCACTGGGCCGCAGTGCTGAGGGAGCCAAGCGCTGGATTAAGGTAAGCAAATAAATGGTTAGTTAAACGGTGAATAGGGCTCTATTGCGTTAGAATACATATTTGTATTCATAATGCTATAGTGTTCTTTAATGCGGCATTAGCTCTGCCTTGAAGTCTATACAGACGAAACGCTTACAGGAGCAGTTGAAGCCTTTGTTCTCCAGTCTGGACTTCTACAGTTACCACTTCATAATAATGGATTTGAAAATATTGTGACAAACTGCAGATTAATCTTATTGTGACACCACTACCAGCCTTGTAGCACAGGTCTTGCAGACCTATCTACGTGCCCCTATGACCACTGTCAGTGGTTCAGCGTTTGGGAGAGCGATATTCTATACTAGATAGGTGTTTGTTTTTACAATATGTTGTGTATGTTTTTTAAAAAGATTAAAGATTGGAAGAACTGCATATCCATATATTTGAGACACTATACCAAAGAAAAAAATAAAGGTATTTTCATTTATTTTGTTGATTAGTTGTTTGTGGTAAGGGTACCACTATTATAAAAACTAACCTGGTGGCCACCAGTCATAGCCTCCAGGAGAGCCAAAAACTTCTGCAAGGAGTTTCCGTTCGTTATTAATCTGAAATTGAATATATACATTACATCAGAATGTTTGTGTGCTTGGAGTGCCCCTTAATTAACATTTTTGTATCTTCTCTTTTCAGGAGTTCTAGAAGAAGCAGAATTTTATAACATTGCCTCCTTAGTGCGACTAGTGAAAGAGCGTATCAGAGACAACGAGAATAGGACCTCCCAGGTAACAGTTCATGTGTGCCACTAAAATGTAAAAGTTATGTGCAGATGGAGTAAATCATAGATAGAGGGATGCTACCCAGTGTGTGTTTGTGTATATGACAAGCAATTGACAGAATTACACATGTTATAATAGAAAGCAGGCACTGTTTTAATACGGGTAACATTACCAGGGTTAATCACTAAAGTGAAATTTAACAGTGAATTTCACCTTTAAATCTACCTTTCTCCTATTATTTCTCTCTCAGAATCTGTTCTTTTCTTTATTTCTTGTATTTGTCCTACTCCTAAGGGTGAGTACGTTCTTTGACACCAGAAATGGAACTGACTTGAGCTCCACCTTGTGTCAGAGAATGTCAGGTGTAGGAAAAATACATAAGACAAAGTAGCCCCTACTTTACCTTAAATTTTAAAGAAGGAAGAACAGATTCTGAGAGAGGAAGAGAAGAGGAAACAATATAAAAAAGGGAAGTTCACGTGACAGTGCCGCTTTAACCCCTTAAGGACACATGACATGTGTGACATGTCATAATTCCCTTTTATTCCAGAAGTTTGATCCTTAAGGGGTTATGGCAAAATGACGTAACTGGAAGAATTCTCTAAGTCGGCTATGCTTTCCGTTTAGCTACCTCGGGCTAAAATTTTAAATTCACTGTGAATTCACAATAAGGTCAATAACCTTGTATGACTTACATGTGTTCCACTAGCTTGTAAGGTTTATGTTCCTGTACCTTGTGAGCATTTAGACTGCGATTGTGAGACACGAATAGGCTGTATACAATATTGGGTAAACTGCAGGAATAAGTACATGTGATAATACCCATCAAAAAAGCTACTTGCATAATGTTATTTTCTTGTATTTATAGAAACCTTGTTGCCTATCCTAACACATCTCTGATTTTACTTTATATGCTGTAATACTTTGGTTATAACAAAATAGAATTCTTGAAGAAGGTTCGATAAATGTGCTTCATTGCCATAAGATATATGTATTGACTGGTTTTATCCCTCGTTCCTTTAGGGTCCTGTCAAACATGTATACAGAGTGTTACAATGTCAGGAAGAGGAACTCACACAAATGGTGTCCACCATGTCTGATGGTTGGAAATTTGAGCAGGTATGTTCATTATGCTGCACTTAATGGACTTCAATGGGTTATTCCAAAGACAAAAACAATGTTTTCAACCGTTAGGAATTTGTTGAAGTTACATAGTGTTTCTCGGTGTGAAAAGGCATCATCTTCACCTTATCATCTAACAAATTCTTGTCTGTGCTTGAGCCATAATGCTGCTTCAGTGTAAGATGGATTTTTTTTTCCCAGGGGGAGGAGTGAAAAGACTTATCACTCAGGTAACACCCTAATTAGCTGTCCTGGTGCAACCTGCATTACCTCCATAATTATCCTCAACAGTGATCCCCGTAGGTTGTATAAAATATTCAAATGGATGTTTTTCAAGGAGAGTATGCCTGTGCACATAAGTGGGTAAGAAAATAAAAATTTTAGGCTCAAAATCAGATGAATCATCTAGAGCAGTGGTTGCCAACCCAGTCCTCAAGGACCCTCTACCAGTCCAGGATTTAGGGATTACTCAGGTTTTTTTAGAACGAAATGCAAAAACAACAGGGTAATCCCTGAATCCTGGACTGGTAGGGGGTGCTTGAGGACTTGTTTGGGAACCTCTAATCTATAGGTATAGTGGGGTACATTTGAGAGCTTGCAAGACGCAGCAGTGTCAACTTTTAGGGGTCTTTTAACATGTATTTTCCACATTCCACCAGCAGCACTTTTTTATGTGCTCTATGATAGAAAACCACAAAGATCGCTTTTAGAAATGCCACAAGAGTAGATCTAATTTATTTACTTATTTTCAAACCAATTTTACTGAATGAACCAGTGTTCAGGTGAGCTATTGCAGGCATGTAAATATTCAAAAAGTGACTTTTGAATGCACTATAGTAAGGAAGTGAAATCACTATTTTTGTCTACCGAGTTGTATAAAATGTGGAATGAAAGGTTACATTTATCTTTAAAATGTGTGGGTAGAGCTTTGTACAAATAATGGCAACACAAAATTTAACAAAACGCATCAAGGTTTAAATAAAGTTATATTGTTGGCCACTTTGCTGTGAATTAAACTTTCAAGCAACTGTTCTCATTTTATTCTATTTTTCACTGTTCAGAAATCCATATTTGTTAAATATTGGAATAAGTAAACCTATTAAAAATCCTGGGAAGTGACCGTTCCACTAGTTTTTTTTTTTTTATAATTCTTTATTTTTGTAGTGCAGATATAAAGTACAAACTGACGAGAGGTACCCCAAAGGCAATCCTCTGGTCTTTCCCTCGCGTAACATGCGGGGCATAGGAATAACATGCACAATTTTTATTTTTTCTCAGGCTTAGACGTTTGGATTTAAACACAGTTTTAAAGTATAATGCATTGAAGTCGGTATGAGAACTAGGCTATGAACATTCTAAATAATGTAATTACGTGTCATTAATGATAGAAACATGCTGGGTCTTTAACAGTTAAAACTTTACATTTGGTATCATCGAGAAAGTGAGAAATGTATATGACAGGCACATTTTTTTTATATTTGACGTTTTCTGCCACTTAAGTTGGGCTGATAAAAATAGGCATATACTGTAATAAGGCTCGATCAATGTTTATGCTAGTCTATAGGTGTTACAGGTTATGCATGTATATTTATGATAGCTGCTTAAACATGTTGGCACAGTTTAATTATAGTAGACGTTCAGGCTAGATTTCAGATCTACTGCATAATGCATTTATGAGAGAATAATCAAATAGGGATTATAGCAGTACAGGGCTTCATAATAGTCGGGCGGGGGCCGTCTATGGTACAGCAGCAATATGTCCCCCAGCCCGCCAAGGCTCCATCCGTCTCCCCCATGCATGCCACCGCCTGCCTGCAGGACTCTCCTTGTCTCTGTGGGCACTCAGAGGCAGGAACCATCCACAAGACCCCCACACCTAGAGTCTATGAACCTCCTGCCCCCTGCACCTCCCCAGAACCTCTCAAGCCTCTGTGGAGCGTGTGCCCCCATGTCTCTCCTGGTGCCGGCCACACTCTTGGGGATGGTGCACGCCATTCACGGCCACCGGTCCGCCGGACAGCCCGTCACCACCTGGACCACAGGGCTCACGGCATCAGGGACAAGTTCCTCCGGGGACCCCTCAGACCCGGTGGGCAGGGCACCTACTCCTCTTGCGGGCTGGTTGCCGGAGAATCCATCCGGAGGCTGGCAGCACCGATGGCCACATGCTCTGTCCAGGCCAGATCCCCACGGTAGGTGAGTACAATTAAATGGGTTCTAAGCACCCGATGGTGAGGTATCTTCCGTTATGACTGTCCCCATAACAGTATAGTCCATTCTTCCGACAGGCTGTTCTGCAGGCAGCCATCGCCAGCACAGGCGATCGGCACCACACCAGCCCGGGGATTCCCGTCGCCGTGAGGGCCGCCGCCATGAGGTCTGGATTACCCCCGCCGACCATGGGGGGGGGGAGCGGGGCCGCGCCGCCGGCAGGCACCGGCCTCGTGGTGTCAGTCTCTCATCGCTGGCGTATGGGGTTTTCTCACGCTGCCGGCCCTGCTCAATTGCTTCCTGAGGCTCCCAGTCGTGAGTAGGCCGGGAATAACAGCACCCACCTTCCAGTTTGCTGTTGGTGGTTTTCGGGTGTCTTTCTGGTGCTAGGGTTATGCACCTCGCCGTTATTGCGGAGTTGTCGACTTTGGGGTGTTCGGCACCCGCTTTTAGTGCCTTTTTCATGTGCTCGGGTCAGGAGCTAATGCTTGTGGCTGCCAGTCGGCCCGGCCCCGCCCCCCCTCCACCGTTCCACTAGTTATACAAGAGTCTACTCACTAAACCCCTTATTTGTTTATTTCCACATATGATTTTCTTTTTAACGTTCCTGTATATATTAGAAGATTATAAATTGACATTTTATCCTATAAATATGCCTGTGTTCATTTAGGATGTAATGGATTATTTGCAAGACTATTGTTCAGAAATAGTAACAAATCAGCCACAGTAATAAAAAAAAAAAAAAAAAGTCCACTACAATTTAATGTAGTAATTTTTTATTTCCCTCAGCTGATCAGCATTGGCTCTTCCTACAATTATGGTAATGAAGACCAGGCAGAGTTCCTGTGTGTGGTGTCTCGGGAGCTTAACAACTCTACAAATGGACTGGTCATTGAGCCCAGTGAGAAGGCCAAGGTGAGAGGTTGGATGTGTTGTTGTATGTGATGTTCAGTTAACAAAAGTTCTATATTTTTTTTGGAAATATGGTTGAAGTTAATAATAGATTCATGGACATTTTTCCTTAAAGGACCACTATAGTGCCAGGAAAACAAACTTGTTTTCCTGGCAATATGTGGTCCTTGGGTCCCCCCCACCCTTATGCCCCCCCTGCCGCTGGGCTGAAGGAGTTAAAACCCCTTCAGCCACTTACCTTTCTCCAGTGCCAGACTCCTTCGGCGCTGGTGACCTCTCCTCCTCCTGCCGACATCAGCGCCGAATGCGCATTCGCACCAAGAGCCGCGCGCATTCAAACTGCCCATAGGAAAGCATTACTCAATGCTTTCCTATGGACGTCAGGGTCTTTTCTTACTGGGATTTTCACAGTGAGAATCGCGGAAGCGGCCTTTCTCTGAAACGGCTATGTTTTCAGCTGGAGGGTTAAAACTAGAAGGACCTGGCAACCAGACCACTTCATTGAGCTGAAGTTGTCTGGGCGCCTATAGTGGTCCTTTAAGAATGCTGTTGATTAATGGATTGAAACATTGCTTCATATGGTGAGTTGCAACTAAAGTGGCCGTTGACTTAACATAACACTTTTAATTCTTCGTAGAGGTGATGTACTGCAAAGAAAGGTGTGCATGTATGTGTATGTGTATATGTAGCTGAGCACACACATTCTTGACAATTCAGCAGTTTCAAGCCTTACTGGTTACTTATAACCTCTGGAGAAAAGGTGAGTAATTTGTTAGTTTTTTATTTTTTTGTTTTGTTTTTTACATGGATATAGGGAAGTGGTGCAAGGGCGAAGGGGGGATTCTGGACCGAATGGATGAGAGCATCAGGGCTGTAGCATTCTGAATAAGATATGTATTCCTAATGCTAAAGTGTTCCTTTAAGTCCCATAATTTTTATTTATTGCTAATAAAATGCTTTTTTGGAGAATGAATTTACAGTAGAGATCCATTTGCTCTGTGTGTAAATGAAAGAATCCCTGCATGTGCCAAATTGCTTTCTGCTACAACGTTGTGAACATTTCTTTTTTTAGATTCTTCAGGAGCGAGGATCTCGAATGTGAAGTGAAGAATGGATTAACATCTGATTTAGAGTTCCTCTGGGCTGCAACCAAAACCCTTGCTGTTTGTTGAGCTCATGCGCTGTATTACTGACTTTTTCCTGTTACCCTCAGCAGGCCTTAACAGCCCCAGGTTCAAGGGAAACTTGTCCTCCCTTAGGCGGCCTGTGATTTGTGTTGTATGGGAGTGTCAAGTATGTTGTGGTTCAGTGGATAACCCCCCTTTGTTTGGGACCGTTTTTTTTTTTTTTCTGTGTGTCTTCTATCTATGGCCTGTTCTTAAAGAGTCAAGCATAATCTGTTCTCCAATTTCGACTTCTGCAAGCATATGAAGCTTCAAATTAAATGGGGAATCTTTGGACATTTCCTTTGGATTACCTTCCTTTCTGACAGTTGCCAAACATCACGATTTCCTGTCTCAAGTACTGTTTACTGTGCAGTTATGTCTCCTGTCATGATTCCAAGGGAGACCCTTTGCCTGTGGCCTAATTTTCTGGGAATTTACTGCCCAATGTTTTCTCCGTAGGACTTGAAGAGGCGGAAAGTTAATTTACTTCAACCAGGGTCTCGGCTTAATACCACGGTAGCAGAGAGCTACTCACCCCACTGTGGATACTGTCCAGCTAATTTTGCTGGAGGGGACATTACCAAGGGCAGTTTTGTGTTGTCTGTGCATGTTTTCCTGTCCCTTAAACATGAGTTTGTTTCCCGAGAGGGTGTTTTCTGTTTTTGGGCTACCTACCTCTGTCAAAATTTGCACTTTTATCACATGCAAACTTTCTAATAACACCTTGTTACAGTGCTAGGCAGAGATGTGGGTGATTGCTACTTTGAGTATATAAATTCCCAACACAAGAACTGTTTATTGCCAAAGTTGTTGTGCTGTTTTGTTTTTGCTTTTTTTTCGATTTCTCACATGTTCAGTGATTATTCCAAAAACACATGATTTGATGTCTGACTGTAGGACACACTGGAAAAATTGTACTCCTTTTAATAAAGTATTATTAAAATAACGTTAATGGACATTACAGGAACATTTTGGCATGAAATTGGAATTTAACGGGATCCAACTTCTATTATATTAAACTTATAAAATAAATGTCACTTTTATTAAAGGTATAAAATAAATGTCACTCTTAATCCTTTCTATCACTTCTGTCAAGCATAGAACATTTTACATTGTTTTTCTTTTTACCATTTTAAAACTGATACATTTGAAAGCATCTCTGTTACAAAATGAGTAGGAACATAGAACTACAGTTCAACACCCTTTTGGAACAAATATTTAGATTTAAAACTCCGGGTCAGGTCCTTCTTGGTTGGACTATCCCTTTTTACGAGACCTTATCCTCTTTTTTATTTTTTTATTTTCAACCTTCAGTTCTGCCTTTTTTATTTACCGAGATAAAGAATTATAATTTTTTTTTCTTTTCATATTTCGTGACATAATTTGTTTTATTTTGTTAAATTTTTTTAATGAGAAGTGTGTATGGAAAAAGATAAATCTTTCCTGAATATACAAATGCAATTTGCATAATTACATGCATTTTTCATTTCAGTAGGCATGGATTGCACGTTTGTTTAACCCCTTAAGGACACATGACGTGTGACATGTCATGATTCCCTTTTATTCCAGAAGTGTGGTCCTTAAGGGGTTAATGAAAACAAAATAGTATTTTATTTTTTTATTTTTTTTTAACCTTTTTCTCTTGAGCCAAAATTTTTATATACTAAATAATGGAATTACAGATTAGAAAATAGTGTTGGAAATAAAATTTCTGCACATGTAATATACATTCCACCCCCACTTGTTCTACAATCATATTTTCACATATATGTTATATGATATGAACAAGCATTGTGTTCCAATATCATATCCAAAAGAGACATTAATACCTATCAACAGATTAATAATTATTTAGAATGGGACAAACACAATCTTCCAATCAAGCCTAAACATGATTTGCGAACAAAGGGACCCTACAGAATCTGGTAACTGAACAGAAGGGAACAATTCCATTCGAATGCAGGGATACAAAGTATAATTAAGGGAACACATACGAGGAGTCCCATATCCCATGACAGGGCTTAAGTGGCATAGCATGCCCTGTGGATTTTAATCTGCAAGCCCAATATTTTACCCTGTAACTCTCCAAAACACCATCAAACCTGTACATGAGAGGTACTGTTTTACTTGTGAGACTTTGTTGAACATGAATGTTTTAAAACAGTAAAACCTATAATAACGATATCATCAGTGAAAATGCAGTTTGTTTGTTCTGAATATCCTCGGTTGTCTACTTTTGCAAATGGTATGCGATGATGGGGGTAATACTCATTCTTGGGCTGCCATATGGTTTCAAGGTCAACACAGGCCCAGCAAACATACAGTTACAGGCAGACAGTCACACACACAGTTACTGGCAGGCAGGCAGTCTCACACACAAACACACACGCTCTCTCTCTCTCTGTTGGAGGAGGAGTGGAGTGGATTCACTGAAGTCCTTCCCTGGAGCCTGTTAGTTGGAGAAGCAGGGATTCCTTCTTGCTTCACCTCCATGTGCAGCAGTAACAGCAGTGGGTAAGGGCCGTTTTATGCCCCAGTTGTGGCTAAGGTACTTTTAGAAAAAAACAAAAATTTTAGACACAACAGGGTAATCCCTAAATTCTGGCGTATTCTGGGGTACCTAAGGGCTGGGTTGGGAACCAGTTCTCTAGCATATAGTTTTGTGCTTATTCATGATGGTATTGGCTAAAGTGCTAAATTCTTGCTCCGCTTCTTTATTAAACAATTCAATGGCATTGTCCCTGGAATGTGTGTAAACTACATTTATTCATGAAGTTGTTTCATAACACAATACCTATACCTGTTACGTTTGTAAAGCTCCAATTACTTTGGTGTAGCAAAGAATCTAGTTGAAAGAGATCATGCTGTTCATTCAAAGAGAGGTTAGATTGACACCTAATGGACACAGAGAAAACTACAATCAAATCAAAGAAAACTAATCAAATTCCCGTTATTCCACGCCCAAACATCGATCCATCCATCCAGGATTTACGTGATGGATCGATGCCTTTCGGTGTAGATTAACAGGAATTTGATTTGTTCATCGCAGGTGAAAAGGACTTGTGCACAGGTCTTAAAGGGGCACTCCATTGCCCAAATACAAAAGAAATAAAAATCACTGTTTAGTAAATATACCCCCAAATGAAAACATGATTGCATTTAATTATGGGGGTAAATACAAAAACAGCAATACATGCAGTTCTCTTGACTGCTGCCTTTACAACCCCTCCCCTTTTAACCTCTCCCAGACATTCTGTGGCTGTCCAATCGCAGGCTTCCCAATGCAGCTCAAGTCTTTGCAAGGCAGGTGCTCTGGGCAATTGCAGACTCTGGAGTTTATCTTCACTGAGCTAACCAAACCAGGAAGTAACAGGACCTGTTGTCTGATAGAGAGTCATAAGGGTGTAACCAGCATAATTTACAAAAGTGTAAATTTCTATTGAAATCTACACCTTTTGAAAAATGAATAAAGGAACACATAAAGCTTTTCAGCAAACTAAAGTGCTTTAGAGGTCTGTAGTGTCCCTTTAATTATCATCACTGTCAAATTTTCTATGTGAAAAAACTTAAGTGGGGGGGACGGAGCTTGGCCACCATGTCGAGCAGTCGCATGAGACACGAGCTCTGCAATTAATTGTCTAAATCACCAACGATAAATCCACCCCGACTGCACAAAACGGCTTGAGGTGATACCTGGAGGAGCCTGACTGTTGCAGGGATCCCTGAAGCAGCTTGCATCCATCTGTCGCAGTAGAGACCTGAGCAGTTTGCCTTGCGGCCTGGAGTGGTACAAGCCGGCAGTTACGGCCAAACTCACCGGCAGAACACTGGGTCAATCTGCGGCTCAGTCCTGTACCCCTTCCCCCCTCCCTTTGGACCAGGGGGGTATCCTGGTCCCGGCTACCAACATCACTGTTACCAGTGTGTCACTCACCTGAATCAAAGCCTGTAGCCTGCTAACATCCGCATGAACTTGGTGTCGCCAAGGCGGACGCTTCTGAGCCTCTTGTGAGCTATACAGAGTAGAGGGCTCCCCATAGCTTAGTGGAGCATATCCTGCAGAGGCTCGATGACATCTTTACACGCTTTTGGACTAAACTAGAGAGCCACATGACAACAAACCCACAGCAGCCTCAGGAAGGAGATTGGAGGAGAGTGAGTGAGGAGGTGAGAGGATCTCTTATGGGCGAAGCAACTCCCAAGCTTTCGGTCTCACCCGATGTTAGTGTACCCGGGCCGAAGGCAACCAAGGGCTCGACCCCAAGGATTCGACCACACAGGTGGAGGGCTGTGCGCTGCTGGCAGTGCAAGACCATCAAGGACATCCGTCTCCCCCAGCGCGGGAAGGACTGGGACTTTCAGAGTCTACCAGCCTGCGGCTCGCAGATGCCGGCCTATGTCAGAGCCTGGGGCTGGAGGGAGATTCAACCTCACTCCCACTACACGGCTGACCCCACCAATCCCCTTGTGGAGACGGAGCACATCCCAAGCATGGGCATCGGCTGAAGACTGGCATGTCACCCTGAGCGGCACATGCTCTGAGGATGCCTGCTCTTGCCAAGCTCAAGCTGCTTTATTATGTTTTTATGTTACTGTATTATCCTCTTATATGCCTTTTCTTTTACAAAGCTCACACCTTCACCTTGTGTAGTTCAGGGTCACCACAGTGAGTTTAGTGACACACCAGCCGTGATTGCAAACCATGTTGAGTAGCACAGCTAAACGTCTGAAAATGCAAAAAGTCAGTTAGTACAGCCTGTTGCTCCTCTCATTTTTATTCACCTACCTGCTGACATATTTCCCTCATCTTGATAACACACCTAATTAGTAATCACCTTGTCGAGCCTATACTTACCTGACTCTCTTAGACATGTATACCTAGTTTGGTTTACCTTGTTTTACTATTTTTTTTGTTTTTGTAAAATGTGCAACACTCATGACATGCCATGTATTGTATGTGTAATATTGATGTACATTTACAAAAAAAAGAAAAAAAGCGCTGCGCATCTTGACCTTTTGAGCATATTTTTTGGTAATACTTCATGTGAAATGCCTATGTCATATTTTGAGCATGTACTTAACACTGCACTCCAAAAATAAAGAATGTAAAAAAAAAAAACTTAAGTGAAAGGCTTCATGGATAAACTGGTTAAAACCTCAAATAGTATTCAACTAATTGGACTTTCTAGAGAACAGTAAGTTCTTTATTAGATGCATTCGGTATGTTCTGTGTTGCTTTGGACCAAGATGTTAAAATTAATTCACTGAGCACTTTCATCCGATAAGCGTGGTATTGCAATTTGCACTTTGATAGTTTGTGTGTGTTTGAATTGTTTTCCTGTTTTTTTTGCTCATGAAATCTTTTGTGCTGGTTTTTGTGTTTTTTTTTCATTATTCCCCCCCCCCCCCCCCCCCCGCTTTTCTCAATCTTTTATCAGTAACAAAGGTACTTAAAGGAAAACTCCACACACCTACAGCACTTTTGCTTGCTGAATTGATTTATGTGTGAAGAGTGTGTACTCTTTCTTCCAATTTTTTTTTTGAAGTGCAGATTTCAATATAAATTGACAATTTTATAAATTAACCTTGTGACAATCAGACCACCAGTCCTGTTACTTAACTGTAGTTTAGATCAGTGAAGCTAAACTCAAGAGTCAGGCAATTACCAGGAGCACCTGCCTTGCAAAGGCTTCTGAAGGCGGTGCAGCCTGGGTTGGTTTAGAAGGGAAGATCGGGCAAAGGCAAGAGACAAAGATAAGCACCTTTTGAAAACGGAGATACAGCTTACCCCAATGAAAAACTGCATGTTTACATGCATGTTTTCATTGGTAGTATATCTACAAAGTAGTGTTACTGTGTGTGGGGGGGAGGAAGACGGTGCATTGTATTTGGGCAATGCAGTGTCCTTTTAACTCCTTGTAATGTAGAATTATAACCAGTGGAATTAAAACTCACACTTTTATGGTTAGAGATTCTTTTAATAAATAATGTTACAGATTGTATATGTCTATAATTTGCAGATGGTCTCACTCAGGCATCAATGGCCAATTCTGACCATGCCTCTGCCCATAATTCTCCCTTACACAATTGTGTGAGCTTTCCAAAATAAAAAATAAGATCCGATTTATCCACATATTGTAACTGCCCTGTATAATACACTGATCAGCCACAAAATTAAAACCACCTTCCACTTTTGGTAGGTACTAACCACTGTATACTGGGAACACCCCCACAAGACTTGCCATTTTGAAGATGCTCTGTCCCAGTCGTTTAGCCATCTATTTGGTCCTTAAGTCATTCAGACCTTTTCACTTGCCCATTTTTGCCTCCAACACATGAAATTTAAGAACTGACTTTTCACTTGTGGCCTGATATATTCCACCCTTTGACAGGTGCTATAGTAACAATATAATCAATGTTATTCATTGGACCTATCCGTGGTTTTAATATCATGGCTGATCAGTTCAGATCTTATATAGCTTCTAGTAGCAAACATAGTCTGTTTCTTAGTCAATACTCCGCAGTCAATGCAGAGTTTTGGGCTGCAGCATCACATCATTCTTCTGCTGATTAAAGGCTGGAGGTGTATTTTCATGTCTGTTGGCAGTTCTCCAGGAATGAGACAGCAGAATGGAATTGTGTGCAGGGCCTTTCCTAGTTCAGCACTGTGTAGGTTTGTGCTTGGGCGGGTGGTTAAATGCTCTCCAGACATGGCCCGGCCAACTGGGATTTTTCTTGAAAACCTGCAGTGGCGGTTTTCTTACTACATTGGCACACATTGGGTTGATGGAATACCTTTGAAATAAAAAACAAACAAACCAAAAAAAAAAACAACACAACAAAGCAAAATCCTTTAAACGTGAGAAACTGGTGAAAATTGGCCACACAATACGACTAAAAATACAGTAAATGAAACAGACAATCAAGAGTTCTACATACATAATCACATTACACACTGCTTGAATGGTATGCAGAATTACCTGAATAGCTTTAAGGTGTAAATAAAAAATAAAAAAAAACTCCTTAATACCTAAGTAACAGGTTTCAAACGTTACTTTCAATCAAAAGCCTTATTGTCGCTAATATGTTACTCATGAGAGGACAAGCAGAAAAATGAGCAATTGGTCAAACAGGGACACGTCTAATTCCAAGGAACATGGACTAAACAAAGGTAGTTGATTGAACCTAGTTTATTACACATTTACCTTCAGTGTCTTTTTTTTCCCCCTATCAATTATCTTTCCTTTCTCTTTCCCTTCTTTTTTAGTCTTTTTTCATTATAGCTAACTAATGAGGTCTTTAATGTGTGTGTTGAAGTTGGATTTGGGGGTGTCTGTATGTGGTGATGCTATGAGTGTGGAGGAAGGCTACTTATGGAGTTGCTGTATGCGTTTGTGTAGGAAACTGCATGAGCAAGGTGGCTGTATGTGAGGACTACTTGTGTTGTTACTGCTTGTGTTTTGTGTGTTATGGATGCTGCTTGTGGTTTTGTGTGGGGAGACTGTTTGTTGTGGGTGGCTGTGTGTGTGGAATGGCTGTTTGCTATTCCGCAGTTTTGTTCAGGATTTTATAATAAACTTACCTTTGCCCACATTAAAGATGGCGCCAACGTGCATTCGACATCACGTCATAGACGTGCACGCACATTTTGGGGTCAGAGGCCAGAGACAGCCAATTACAGCCTACAGAGGGTTATTTAAAATAAACTAATTACCTTTTTGCCAGTGCCCTGTTGTGGTTTCCACTAGCTGGTTATCCGAGAGTGTGTTCCTGATTGGGTATTTTAATTTGGCTTTGTTTTGACTTCCCTGATTTCTGGTATCCTTGACTTCTGACTTTCCTCATCGTTGCGTCTCATTCTGTGTCCCTGAACTTGGCAAGTATTTTGACTATTCTCTGGTACGTTAAGTCCAGCCATTCTTAGGTCCGGTTAGACGTTATCCTTAGTCTTTAGGTGTGATACAATTCTGCGTGCTGGATCAACTATAATCCTGACAAAATGAAGGTCAGGTATATATGGTGTGACTAAGGAAGCAGGCAGTTGAAAAACGGTTTCGTTGTTACTAAACCTTTTTTTTTTTGACAATCATGTTTTTTTTTTAGGAAGATGCACAATACCAAATATGGGCAGTGCCAAAAAAAGCAATATCATAGGCAAATATGAAAACAGTAGCGCAAATCAGCATGTAGTAAATTACCCCAGTATTATATGTATAAACTCAAGGGAAAAAACATTATAGCACAATCAACGTGTTGCTAGGTTTGCAATGAAAAACTGTTCCGGAATGATAGATATATAAGGATATCTAATAGCGTATTTATGTTACGTGACAGTACCCTATTACCCAGGTGTGTCGGGGAGGCATGTTTAAGGCTCACAGGGCCATCTTTGAAAGCTTTAGTAATAAAAAATATCAACTGGGTTTGACATATTAGGGAGAGAACCCCTACATGGTTCAGTAATGATAATAAAAATGATGCAACAGAACAGTTCTAAAATCAAAGCAAACAAGATATGCAACAAATAAGAGCCAACTAGTTACGGCTTAATAAAAAATAAGGAACTGCAGGAGCAGTTCAGCAGTCTGTATCATATCACAGGACATTAAGGCAACCCTACAGTCATTTCTGGGCGTGAATGACACAACATTAGCAATGTCCCATTGTGGAGATGAAGTGGAGACCTGATGGAGAGACGGATGATCATTCAGGCCCAGAGCCTGGTAGAATCTCGGTGCTCCAGCAATAGCTTCTAGCTTATGCTCATTACCCTCTCAGGATGCAAACAGCACACGAAGCAGGCCCCATTGGTATTTCATTCTCGTGGCTTGTAGACATTGGGTGACAGGCCGAAAAGATGCCCTCCAGGTGAGAGTAGCTCGGTTAAGATCCTCGTAGAAAGACAGACTGGAGCTCTCAAAGTCCAGTGGTTGTTTAGCTCAGACCGCAGCCAACACCGACCGTTTGTCAATCATGGAATGGAATATCACTATTACATCTTGCAAGGTAGCAGCCGTGGGTCCACAGGGACAGCGTACTCGGTACACTGCTGTGATACACAATGCAATTCCTCTTGGATCATGCGTAGTCTGCTTGGAACATTTTGCTCAAGTCATACAGGAGGTTTCTAAGATCAGCCCTCATAGTCGGAACACTGTCCTCTCCTCCTAATGCAGGCCGTTTATCAACCACCACAGTTGGGGTCTGGGCTGCAGGGATCGGGTCAGGAGAATCGTAATTAGTCCATTGAGAAATGCAGAAAGACGTGGCCATAAAAGGAGTCAGGAGGCATCAGAGCCAGAATGAGAGGAGTGCCAAAAGAAAGGAAGTCAGAATGAAATATGTTCAAGGAATTGGTCAGGATGACTCAAGGGCAATAAAGGAACTCAATTATTTGATTAGGTGGATAGAGGGAACTTCAATGAAAGGAAATGATAAGGCAGGGGCAGGAGGACCAGTTAATACATACAGTGAGGGGAGGGGAGTTAGTTCAGATTTTCCACTGTGTGCGTATTGAACATGGGTAGTTGAAGTGGAATAGCGGAGTCCTGCGATGAAGTTGGTAGAATTTCTGGATGAGCTAGAGCAAGAATAGGAATTTAAGGACCTTGGATTCTGAGAAATATTGTCAGCTGCTAGAAGCAGGAGGACAGACAACATAAAAGTGACATGACTCCACCACCGCCTTGCTGACGTCGCAGCCTTGTTGGAATAGGGTGGCCGTCCACCAACCATCCACTACTCCATCCATCTGGACCATCCAGGGTTGCACGGCACTCATCAGTGAACAGGACTGTTTGAAAATTAGTCTTCATGTATTTTTCTGCCCAATGCAGCAGTTTCTGCTTGTGAGCATTGGTTAGTGGTGGCCGAATAGAAGGTTTATGCGCATTCGCAAGACTCTGGAGGACTCTACACCTTGATGTCCGTGGGACTCCAGAGGCACCAGCAGCTTCAAATATCTGTTTGTTGCTATGTAATGGTATTAATTGGCGGATCCGGGGAGGGTGGGGGGGGGGCAACGGGGCAATTGCCCCGCCCCCCGAGATTCTCACCTGCTAGCTAATGCAGGGCTGGCATTGTCCAAGTGCCAGCCCTGCTATGTGTCTGTGGACCGGGGAGGGAGATCAGTGATCTCCCTCCCCGGTCCGCAGGCACATTGCTGACAGCCGTCAGGGAGGGAGAAAGGACCCGGGAGCTCACCCTGCAGCACGGAGCGTTGCCGCGGTTACCACGGCAACGCTCCAAATCTCGCGAGAGTGAACTCTAGCCCTGGAGCGCGGGCTAGAGTTCACTCTAACCACCACTGGGACCACCAGGGATTCCCACTGGGACCACCAGGGATGGAGAAATGTCCCCCTCCTCCTCAATAAAGGTAAGAAGGGAGGGGGGACATAAATATATATATATTATTAAATAAACATTTTTTTTTATTAAAAAGCCTCTCTTCCCTCCTTCTCCCCCCCCCATACACACACTGCCCCCCTTACACACACACTGCCCCACAAACACTGTCCCCATACACACACTGTCCCCATGCACACACTGTCCCCATACACACACTGTCCCCATGCACACACTGTCCCCATGCACACACTGCCCCATACACACACTGCCCCATACACACACTGCCCCCATACACACACTGCCCCATACACACACTGCCCCCATACACACACTGCCCCACAAACACTGCCCCCATACACACACACTGCCCCACAAACACTGCCCCCATACACACACACTGCCCCACAAACACTGTCCCCATACACACACACTGCCCCACAAACACTGTCCCCATACACACACACTGCCCCACAAACACTGTCCCCATTCACACACACACTGCCCCACAAACACTGTCCCCATTCACACACACACTGCCCCACAAACACTGTCCCCATTCACACACACACTGCCCCACAAACACTGTCCCCATACACACACACACTGCCCCACAAACACTGTCCCCATACACACACTGCCCCACAAACACTACCCCATACACACACTGCCCCAAAAACACTGTCCCCATACACACACTGCCCCGCAAACACTGTCCCCATACACACACTGCCCCATACACACACTGTCCCACAAACACTGTCCCCATACACACACTGCACACCCATACACACACTGCCCCCATACACACACTGCCCCACAAACACTCTCCCAATACACACACTGCCCCACATACACACACTGCCCCACATACACACACTGCCCCACACATACATACAGTGCCCCCCATACACACACAGTGCCCCCCATACACACACTGCCCCACACATACACTGCCCCCAACACACACACACTTCACCGCTCAAACACACACTACACCTTTCACACACACTTCACCCCTAACACACACCACTTCTCCTATGCCCTATATCCCAGCAGACCCCAGGTAAGTTGTCAAACTGTTCTTAAACGGGATGACTACTTACTCTGGCGTAGGATCCGGGCACTACTGGCACCATAACTACTACACTGAGCTGTAGTGGTTATTGTGCCAGGATTATTTATTTAAATAATCTACGAGTGCCCCTCCCAAGATCAGGCTCTGGATGGTATTTTAGCAGCTGCTCTCTTGATCCGATGCATGGATCTGGCAGAAATCTTCCTCAATGGGCCTTTATCTGCACGAACCCGTCTGTGCTCTGAATCAGCCACAAATCTCTTAATAGTGCGATGATCACGCTTAGGTTTTCGTGAAATATCTAATGTTTTCATACCTCATCCAAGGCATTGAACTATTTCACTCTTTTCGGCAGCAGCGAGATCCTTTTTCTCCCCCTTATTGCATGAAAATGGTGCTATGCTTAATAATGTGGAACACCCTCCTTTAGTAGTTTTTCCTTAAATTGGGCTCACCTGGCAATCTAATTATCACAGGTGTCCGAGATTGTTTTCAGTGATCAAAAGAGCCCTGAGACACAATGCCATCCATGAGTTAAACTGAAAAACGAAATATTTCATCTTTGTGACACTTAAATAGAATTTGCATAATAATTTGGAACAGGGTGTAGAGACACATTGAGGACCTGGGCGGATGAGACACATGGAAGGGCTGGATGGGGATGAGAGACATGGGAGGCGATAGAGGGCAATTTTTGCACTGGGGCCTGTTGGTTTCTAGTTAGGCCTCTGCCTGGAGCACCGGCTCTGGCTGTGAGGGCGTCTTCCATGAGCCAGTTTGGATATGTACACTTTAACTAACTCGAAGGAGCACAGGTGGGCAGCAAACATGCATTACTGAGTCCTGGAAACACGCTTTGCAAGGACTCATCAGTTAGGTGCAAAATGAGTGCCTATATGGAGCTGGAATATTATGATATATCCTTGCCCGTGCAAACAGCATGAAGCCTGACATATCGCTCTCAGGACTCTGACTCCCATACCACTCAGCCATGCAACCAAAGCCAAAGTTAGTAGAAAGAAGTATGGGAAGTAGATATGTGCATTGTGACCCAAATAGGGGGAAAGGGAGTAATGGGCAGTGGGCCTATGGCCCTGGGCATGCTTAATCTCCCTCTGGGGTAACGTTCAATAACTGAACCATTCACCAATGGCAATCCATTTTTAGAACTTTGCCACAAAATTACTCTTCATCCAAGGGGGAGGAGGGGGCGGTTGGACGAAGAGTAATTCTGTGGCAAAGTTCTTAAAATGGATTGCAAGAGTTCTAAAAATGGATTACCATTGGAAAACAAAAGTAGTTTAGTGTGTTCCAAAGATTGGTGTTGATGGTGGTGGTGGGGGAACCATCGTGCATTCCAATCTTTGGAACCCACCTCAATTTCTTTGTTTTTCTTTGTTTTCCACTACTTGGACTCTTGACTCCTGTCCCAAGACCTGCATTTTGAATCATCAGCGAAATACAATGTAACATAGGGTTGAGGAAGTAAACGGGCAGAATCCATTTCTCCTGCTCAGTGTGTGGGTCTATAATATAAGTAAAGTTTCTCATCCCCAAACACCTCTCTCACCCTCACCTACCGCTACCAGTCCCCCTCTGTAGCAACTCAGACTCGCCCTTTCCATATCACCTTAACCCCTCCTCTGCTGGGAGTCTCAACATCTCACATCACTCAACATCCCTGGCTCTGCTCCTCCCTGAACTCTGTCAACCCGTCCTCCACTCACACTCAAAAACACCCTCAGCTCTCCTCCCTCCTAGGGATTTTAATATGTTTTCATTTCTTGTAGGATTTTCCCCCCCTCATTCCTGTCCCCCGCCCCCCTTAACTTTTCTGTCTCGGACCCCGGCATCTACACAAGGCTTCCATATCCTCCTATGGGGAAGAGGCAAAAAGCAGAGCAACTGAATGGGTTAATGGAAAAAGGAGAAGGTGAGATGCTAAAGTGAACAGTATTCTATGAAGAAAGACAGGATGAAGAAAGAGGTGGGGTGATAAGGGACTCTGTGCACGTGGGGATACGGGGGAATAGAGGGCCAGTAATGGGGCAATTCAGGAAGAGAAGTGAAGAGCGTTCAATAATTGTATCCAATGCTTTACATTAAAGTTTCATGGGATTCCAAGTGAACTATATCATATCTGCTGTCTTGCTAACCGTGTAGTTCCTTACTGAAATCCCAACAGATATCTTGCTACAGATGTGGCAAACTGTGAATTATTGCTTCATATATCTTTACAGTTACTTATATAGCTTTATGCTGCGTTTGCTTCCTGTATCATCTGTTCTAAAACTGTAATCCTAAGCACCACCTCCTCCTGCTGCACTATCAGTTATCAATCTTTATTCATCTTTTTACATTTTATTTTATTTGATGATTTTTTTATTTTATTTTTATATCCACCCACAGGAACTAATTGTGGGCAATATGCTTCCCTAGGTACTTTGTGTGGTAAGAGTTTTATTTTCTTTTTCTAGAAAATGTATTTCTTTACATGTGCTCTATGGGAGGAGGACTGTTGTGGAAATAGGTTATCTCAGTGATGGAACGGATATAGACTAGAGAGAACCAATTTTTGGGGTAGATCTACCATTGTCCACAATGCTTTTACAGCTGTGGTTGTACCATTTGTCCATCTTTGCAGGTTTGTATTTGTTTGCAGTGTCTGTGTGTAACTATGTTTGTGTATAATGCTGCTTGCATACAGGGAATCATTTGTGTGTAGTATTGGTGTTTAAATGCAGGAGTATGCTTGTGGATAGTGTTAGAATGCAGGGGTGTGTGAAATGTTAACCATTTAATGCCGTTAGGGCATACCATGCCTCCCTGTAAAAACTTGATTTTTACGCAGTTAGGGCGGCATGGTATGCCCTAACAATCTGATGCCCTCCAGACCAAATATACACACCTTCTGCAATGATCCTGGTCGGGGGGACTTCCTGCAGCCAACCCACCCCTTCCGGGGCAAGTACAGGTAAGATCCTGACACTCACAAACCGCAGACCACGTGTAACCACACCAGACCAGGACCTACACATCCAGCATCTTCACCTCCAAGATCGTCTGACACCAGCCACCCGGACAGCTGCCGGAACAATCGGTTTGCATAACCAAAGAATTTCTGCAAAAACTGTCAGAAACTGTCTCAGGGAAGCTCATTTTCATTTTCGCAGACAACGTGTATGGTGTCATGTGGATGAGCGGTTTGCTGATGTCAACGTTGTGGATCGAGTGGCCCATGGTGACGGTGGGGTTATGGTATAGGCCGGCGTATGTTATGGACAAAGAACACAGGTGCATTTTATTGATGGCATTTTGAATGCACAGGGATACCGTGACGAGATCCTGAGGCCCATTGTTGTGCCATTCATCCACGACCATCACCTCATGTTGCAGCATGATAATGCACGGCCCCATGTTGCAAGGATTTGTAAACAATTCCTGGAAGCTGAAAACATCCCTGTGACGAAGTGCCCTTCGCCACTTTGTCCTGGAGAGGCCTGCTTGCCTGCCTCCTCCCCTGCGACTATGGTCCTGGACTGTATTGCACTTTAAACACTATATTTGGGCATATGGATTTGTATTAGGCTGACTCTAGCCCTTTAACTATGCTGTAGATCTGGACTGCTAATATAACCGAACAGCCGGGGGATTTATACGAATATATTGCATGGGAATACCATTACTGGAGAATGCAGCCGTTCGTATGATTTCATACGAATTCTTTGTGCTCTGAATAGGTGGCCGCCATTTCGGGACTTTACACGTGTTCGCGGCCATCTTGCGCACGAACAGCGGGGTTTGCCTGTGAACGCATGGAACTAAAAACGGATACGCAAACAGGCGAACACCGCTGAGTCCTCCAGACCTCCATAAATTCGTACTGAAACCACCGAACGTCCCACCGTTCGGTAGTTATACTTAATCGTCTATGGGGATTTCAGCGATCACGGAGATGCGAATGGATGGCAAGAATTTCGTATCTTTTGTTCATACGATTTAAAGCTGTACCCCCTGTTTTTGGGGTACATCCAGAACTTGGGTAAAATATTGTACGTTATAATTATGTTATGTGTTTATCTGAGGGGAGGAGATGCGAATGGATGGCAAGAATTTCGTATCTTTTGTTCATACGAACGAAGACCGACCGCAAGGCCAAAACGTATGGAACTATTTTCGGCTAGTTGGTCTGTGCGGTCGGTCAAAACTTTGGAACTCTGTATCTCCCGAACCATTCATACGAATGGGCTGAATTTTGGATATATTGTTCTGAATGAGAGCTATCAAGCGATACCGGATTTAAAGCTGTACCCCCTGTTTTTGGGGTACATCCAGAACTTGGGTAAAATATTGTACGTTATAATTATGTTATGTGTTTATCTGAGGGGAGGAGACGTGGGGGTGTTACCATGCATATGATTGGTTAATTTCATCCTCCCCCTGGGAGTGTCCTGTGTGTACCTTTTTCTAATAAAAAGCAGGCTGGGTGTTCCAGTCCTCAGTTCTTCTTGACCCTTCAAAACGTAGCCTCGTCTTGTTATTGGAGGGAATTGCTGTATCACGCTGGGGATTGCTATGCTCTGCATATTCTCTGCATATTCCCCTGAGCTTAATCACTTAGCTCTTTTAAGAGCTTGTTCCGGATACGCTCTCCTGGAGGAGAGGTCTTCCCCACACGGTCCTGAATGCTGGAGGTTCATTCCAGGGTGGAAGGAAGACGGTGCGGCTCCAGTTAAGCTCCGGCGGTTGTGGTGCCTGCGGTGGTTGTGGTGTCGTCTGCAGTGCTTGGAGTCCTCTGAGAGCGCTAGGAGCATCCATCAACGGAGGGTACTCGGTCGGAGTACACGGAGCTCCGTTACAGTGGTGGCAGCGGTGGGATGGCATCCTAGTGCGAGGAGAAGCAGCTCAGAGACACTGGTAACGTTTGGAGTTACAATTGAGGGCAACGCTAGCCATTGCGCAGCGTCCCTATCTGCGGCAGTATGGAACAGGCATGGATAGAGCCCTGCGAAGAGCACCTCAAAATGATACGTTGCAATGAGGGTGACGAGTACATTGAGGAGGTAAAGAGGCGGTTGGTCTGCTATGGCCCAGACCTTACAATCGAGATGGTCTCCAAAGTAATGGACCAGTTGAGTGCTGAGAACCGTGCGGCAATGGCATTTGAGCGACTACTGTGGAAGTTGAGGATATGGACACCCAGTCTCAAGCAGTATGTATTACAGGAAGCTGAAGGTGTCGTTCTTCCTTCCCAGCAGCAGTGTGTCCTACAGAGAGCAGAGACAGTTGGTCCCTCTCTACAGCAACAGGACAATGTTACGGGAGTGGAGACAGGCGGTCTCCCTCTCCAGCGGCAGCCTGTGTTTCCGGGAAAGGAGCCCAGCGGCCCCTCTCCCCAGCGGCAGTGTGTACCCCAGGGGGCCGAAGGTGCCGTCCTTCCCCCTCAGCAGCAGTGTGTCCTACAGAGAGCAGAGACAGTTGGTCCCTCTCTACAGCAACAGGACAATGTTACGGGAGTGGAGACAGGCGGTCCCCCTCTCCAGCGGCAGCTTACCCTAACAAGGGGAGACACCAATCTCCCAGACGGCGCAGATGGGACCGTGGTCTCTGTGCCTGACCTACAGGGATGCTGGACAGCCTGTCCAGATCCCCAACTACCCTCACCGGGACAACAGGAAGAGGGGGTAAGTACAAATTCCCCTCCCCAGCTAACTCCTATCGTGGCACCAGGGTTAACAGAGGTGATGTTAACCCCTACTGACTTCCATGTTCCCTTGGCTACTGAGCCGGACTATGGTCTCAGCACCCCAGCAGAAGAGCTGGCAGCTGGGCAGAGTGCAGTTGGCCTCTGCCCTACCTTTGTCCCTGATCCCGAGCCTGATGTCCTGCAGGCTACCCCAGCAGAAGAGCTGGCAGCTGGGCAGAGTGCAGTCGGCCTCTGCCCTACCTTTGTCCCTGGTCCCGAGCCTGATGTCCTACAGGCTGCCCCAGCAGAAGAGCTGGCATCAGGGCAGAGCGCCGCTGGCCTCTGCCCTTCAAGTCCCCTCAGCGTGTCACCTCATTACCACAGCCAAATACCCAGGTGCAGTGACTGTGTGTTGTGGGTGGGCTACTCTGGCATCTGTTTATTGTGGGTTGGTGGATCGACTAACGGAGGCACTGACCGACAGAAGGTCAGGTGCCTGGTTAGTCTTCCCCCCAAAGGGGAGATGTGTGACGAAGTGCCCTTCGCCACTTTGTCCTGGAGAGGCCTGCTTGCCTGCCTCCTCCCCTGCGACTATGGCCCTGGACTGTATTGCACTTTAAACACTATATTTGGGCATATGGATTTGTATTAGGCTGACTCTAGCCCTTTAACTATGCTGTAGATCTGGACTGCTAATATAACCGAACAGCCGGGGGATTTATACGAATATATTGCATGGGAATACCATTACTGGAGAATGCAGCCGTTCGTATGATTTCATACGAATTCTTTGTGCTCTGAATAGGTGGCCGCCATTTCGGGACTTTACACGTGTTCGCGGCCATCTTGCGCATGAACAGCGGGGTTTGCCTGTGAACGCATGGAACTAAAACGGATACGCAAACAGGCGAACACCACTGAGTCCTCCAGACCTCCATAAATTCGTACTGAAACTACCGATTAAGTTATACTTAATCGTCTATGGGGATTTCAGCGATCACGGAGATGCGAATGGATGGCAAGAATTTCGTATCTTTTGTTCATACGAACGAAGACCGACCGCAAGGCCAAAACGTATGGAACTATTTTCGGCTAGTTGGTCTGTGCGGTCGGTCAAAACTTTGGAACTCTGTATCTCCCGAACCATTCATACGAATGGGCTGAATTTTGGATATATTGTTCTGAATGAGAGCTATCAAGCGATACCGGATTTAATGCTGTACCCCCTGTTTTTGGGGTACATCCAGAACTTGGGTAAAATATTGTACGTTATAATTATGTTATGTGTTTATCTGAGGGGAGGAGACGTGGGGGTGTTACCATGCATATGATTGGTTAATTTCATCCTCCCCCTGGGAGTGTCCTGTGTGTACCTTTTTCTAATAAAAAGCAGGCTGGGTGTTCCAGTCCTCAGTTCTTCTTGACCCTTCAAAACGTAGCCTCGTCTCGTTATTGGAGGGAATTGCTGTATCACGCTGGGGATTGCTATGCTCTGCATATTCCCCTGAGCTTAATCACTTAGCTCTTTTAAGAGCTTGTTCCGGATACGCTCTCCTGGAGGAGAGGTCTTCCCCACACGGTCCTGAATGCTGGAGGTTCATTCCAGGGTGGAAGGAAGACGGCGCGGCTCCAGTTAAGCTCCGGCGGTTGTGGAGCCTGCGGTGGTTGTGGTGTCGTCTGCAGTGCTTGGAGTCCTCTGAGAGCGCTAGGAGCATCCATCAACGGAGGGTACTCGGTCGGAGTACACGGAGCTCTGTTACAATCCCATTTCTTGCATGGCCAGCATACTCACCGGACATGTCACCCAGAGAGCATGTTAGGGATGCTCTGGATCTGCGTACTCGACAGCGTGTTCCAGGTCCTGCCAATATCCATTTAAAATGATATATATATATATATATTGTTTAATTAAACCATGTAATTAATATGTTATATTTATATATAATTTCATTATATGTATGATATATTAAACACTTTAATTGGCAGTCGGCACAACTACCTGGGTTGTCAGGCAGATCCCCAAGTACAAAATAATGGAGGGAAAATAATAATTAAATCATTTAAATAAATGATAAAAAATGATATATATATGATATATATGTAATTGTTACTGTGTATATATGTTAAGGCGGAGCCTGTAGTTGTGGGTGGGGTTTACCGGCCTATTTATACCCAGACTTACCTCCACTCAGGGCCGACACCGATCCAGACTCCTTTGCGACCACTTCTGGTTCTGGTCCACTTACGGTTGCAGTTTGCCTCAGCGTTGCTCCCACCAGGAACGAAGTATCACACTGACTTAATCCTGGGAGACTACCACCCCTCACCCGCAACCAAGGGCAACTTCCAGTCTCACGGAGGGCACACTTCACCGCAGGCGATCCAGACCGCCAACCGCAATCAAACTGCCGCGTTCTGCCCCCACCGCCGCTTTACATTCAGGCCGCGAGTTCCAACGGTAACGTGAGTAGCCTTAGATCAGCGCGGCTCTTCCGTGCTACCTTTCGAGTCACGGCATCTTGCTCAACTCCCACTGAGCCCCCGGCCTCTTAACTCCCTACGGATAGATTGCCAACTTACTCTTTACCGCTCCTACCAGTTCTCTGGTCACACCGATCTCCAACCTTCCCTTCAGCTCCCAGGTCTCTGCTTCTTGCTTCCTGGGTCCGGTCGTTCGCCCCGCAAATCGTGAGTTTGACCATGCTGGGCATTACACACATTATGCATTTGACAGTCGAACAGGGCCGACCTTAACTCATTCATCCACCACATACATTCTAGTCGGTCAGTCACGATTCAACCACCTTTCAGCCAGTTAGCCACATGTTATATATTCACACCCCTTGTTCCCCTCACGGACAGCCAGGCATGACAATCTTGTCAATTATAAACGTAAAACGGAATATAAATTAGTATAATGAAGCAAAATATTGCATATTCGGTGGTTTCATAACTGTTTAGGTTTATCTACATCACAATTAGGCGTGTTCTTTTCTTAGACAAAGTGCTATCTCTCCTCCAACACATACTTGTTGCTTGTTGTCATATGAAATTACAGTACTAATGCTTTCCAAACATGCTTAGGATGGCCGTTATGTTCACACTTAAGTTCTGTTTTCATTTGCATTCCATGATTTTAAACCTCGGCTTTATTAACCTCGTCCTAAATTACTACGAACAGTCTCTCTTGTTACTGGTTCATTCACTAGGTACTGACCTAACTTATTTAAACCACCGAATGCATTCCACTCGGTCAGTAACTTCTTTACATTCGGTCCACGAATTTGACCACCTTAGTAGTTTACAATAAGGGTTGCTATTTACTTAGTCGTGTTCAGTCAAATTGACAGTGACGTTGTACCCACACAGCAAGTTCCTTAATTAGCTTTGTTACCTCATTAGCATATTCTGTGATTTCATATAGGTATAGGGTAATCCACTTCCCAATTGAGGGTTCTTTTCCTAAACAGCGCGCTAAATATCCTCCTACAAATGCGCATCGCTTGACTATTGCGACTTTACTAAATTAGCGCTTTCCAAATATGCACAATAAGGCCGCTAGGTTCACACTCGCGTTCAGCCACCATTTGCATGTCTGGGTTTTGGAGCCTCGGCTTTGTTAGATTCTGGTTGCACATTGGTATGTACAATATACAGTCCTACATTAACACGTGCATTCTTTTGTGCCCGCCGGTTAGTACGCTAGGTGCTTATGGAGTCACTCAACTGGTTACTCTGCAATCTCTCGAATCCCATAATATCTCACTTAATAATTGATCATTCCGTATTCACACTTAAACTATCCACACGACACCCAGATGGTATCCTACTAAGACATACCTCAGCCCCTCCTTAGTGCATTAAGTTCAATTACTATTCTGCTTACTTGGGTGTGCGTATGCGGCTAGAGCCACACATCTGTACAGTAAACACTGAATCCACACTCTATCTAAAAATACTTTCAATAAGTCACCTGTATGCGGCCACCTTGCCATCCAAGTATTACTATGGGCTTGGCCTTGTACTGTTTACTTAAGTCACAGCCCTCCTTAGGTATTCACGACTTACTCTGCACATGGCCATCAGGGTACTTACCGCTACATCCTACTCTTTTCCCCTCCAATTTGGCATGCCACATGGAAGCCATACTGTTTCCCCGGATTATATATACGGATTATATATACGGCTCTAGCATACCATGTTCAGGTACACGGCCACTTCTACCCAGCGGACAGAACCCGGGGCATTACAGAGGGACCATATCCTCTGTTTACATACATTTATCCATTCCCCCCTATTATGCCACTTCAGCTGTCACATTGATATGTTATGGGCAACCAGGTCACCTATTTCACGTTCTAATTTGCCACAAGTCATTCAATTAATGAAGTAGCCTGGCCACAGCTTATAGACGGAGCTCCATTGTGTCTTACAATTCTATTTGTCTACCCCCCACTACCCCTTAAAGACCATCAAATATACCAGGGATCTTATACTGCCCACCCGCCGTTCCCAGGCAAATTTTACGGATTCCACAATCTCGGTTTCTTAACCAACTGTAGCCACGAACAATAGATACATCTATTACTGTACGTTACATGGCTGGTCAGCTCCCATGTCAGTTCCAGCCTATAAGAATTAACTACCACTCGATAATGGTGGTCAACCATTACTCATAGCCTCCCTCCATATGTTCCAAACAACCTCTGCAGGCTATCCAATACACCCAAATTACAAATCCTCCAATGGCCAATTACACATGGTATAATCTCTACATTCTGGCACTTAGCATTCAGTAATACCACTATGCGCAGCTTCGTTAAGCCATCACTACTTACGTTACATACGGCCCTTTGCGGGCAATCATTACAACACTATTACGGCCCCTCACTTGGGCATTTACATACGACAGCGGCACCATTGGGCCCTACTCAAGTCTTCGTACGAGCCTCTCCACACTATCATTATGTATACAGTCGCAGGCAATTCTTGTATATCCGATTTGCTTTCCTGACATTAAACTTAAGACATGGGTCAAACACATACTTCAGCTCCTTCGGAAATGCCCCTATACGCAGCCCTCAATAGGCCGTCACTACCTACGTAACATATGGCCCGTGGTGGGCAATTCTCTATGACACTATTCCGGCCCCTCACCCGGGCTATTGCATACATCCGGGGCCTTATTGGACCCACTAAATTCCTCGCACAACCCTCTACAGCTGCATTTCTATGTTCAGTCGCAGGCTTAAGGAATCTCTGACATTCATGTAGAATCATTATTTAAATGTCCAGAAAGCCTTTATACGCGATCCTCACCTGGCCGGCACCACCTACGCTATATACGGCCCTCTGTGGGCAATCCACAACGACTCAATTCCGTACCCTCACTTGGGCCATTACATACTACTGTCGCTTTGCTTGGCTCTCTCAGTTCCCCGTAATCCTCTCTTTTCACACCTAGGAGTCCTGTCACAGGATATTAATGAATCTCCAATATATGTACCCCTATAATAAACCGGAGACGTTGTTCAACTAAATACCTCAGGTCCTTCAGAAATACCTCTATACGTGACCTTTACAGGCCACCAATACGTTGCATACGGTCCTCCACGGGCAATTCACCACAAACACGATTCCGACCCCTCACTTGGGCTATCACATATGACCATGGCCTCAGTGGGCCTACTCAATTTCCCCGTGCGACCCTCTCTCCACATTGTTAGGTCTAGTCGCAGGCACTTTTTGTATATCTGATGCTTGCCTTGGCAGTGAAAAAGAGACGTTGAGTAACACGGATTTCGGGTCCTTCGGAAATACCTCTACACACAACCTCACTGGGCCATCAGTTCCTACTCCAAGTTGCCACAGTGGACTAACGCATAGGAGCATTCTCGAAGCTGGGAAGTTGCTACCTATACACCCATCTCCGTGGCATTCACAGAGTTCCAAGACGAAGGTACGTACTGTCTCGCCAGGTGTCGGACATTTGGGGCCAAGCGTAACCCCAGAACTTTCACGGAAACACTACGCGAGCACCTCCAAATACGTGAATTACAGCCCATGAATTAATTCAATATGTGAATTAATAGCAATACGCTACCCCTATTTCCTCTATGTCGAGGTTCCCAACAGAACCCCTCAAAACATCACCGACACCGTGGCTTTATGCTCCTCATCAGGAGTCTCTCATACCTGGCAAGGAAACAATAGGGCCCCCACCGACCCAACCTTTTCGGTATCCTCACGGAGTCGGCAACCAGGCTAGCCAGGTTAACCAACGATAAAGTTTAACACATCATCAACACACATGAGTAACCACTCCCGCAAAGACCTGCAATCCCTACTAGGCTTTTACATTCACATTTCACGCAATACCACCGGGTCGCTCATTCATACCACGACTACCACACCTCCTACCAGGGGCTCCACACGACTATAACACCGTCTCTTTTGACTCGCACGCAAATAGACCAATGAGGTGGTGTCAGTTTCTTAATGTATCGAAAGGGATTTCTACGTTCATCCCCCACCAGATGTAGAATCACTGGGTACGTGTATCGACGCAGCAGGCCATTCAGTATTCACGACCATATGCCAAGATTGGTGGTTCTGTGGCCTATGGCCCCCCCCCGAAACCCAGACACAACAATCCGCCTGCACCACTTTCACACTAATTCGACATTTAAACCATAAGTTGCAGCAGATCACACCCGGGGTTCCTGACGGGAAGGCAAACCATCACATGATTTCCAATAACTAAGTAGCTCAAGTAAATATAGATAAAGGGTGTTCTCCCTCACGTGCATGCATTGAACCCATAAGGGGAATCACCTAGTTGGCAGTGTCACGTAATCTACATTTGGTATGCATACAAGTACCTGGCGGGGATAATCTCACGGCCGACGTTCTATCTCATTCGAACATTAGCAACACCTCATGGCAGCTATATACACAAGATACACCCAGTTAGAGGTCCAACTCTATCCGAACCACGAAGGCAGAGTCCGGTGGTAGGGTGGATGCATTTAATTTTCTTTTTGCCTCTTTCTCATGGAGAGACAAAACTAAACATACCTACTCACACTATACGACAAATCACTCGCTACCGCATATTCATGAACTACATGACGACCCGGCTACCAGAATAGGCTAGGTCCCGTTGACCATCATAGGCCAAACCCCCTAAGATTGACGCCGCATCAACTGCTTCCATCAGATAAGTACCGGCACACATTAATCGAGGAATTAGGTTGATGGGAATCAGCAGCTTACAGCAAGTACATTCCATGACCTAAGAGAGAACTCGGGAAGCCTTCACAGAATGGGTCGGGTAATCGATATCAGCATTAAAGTGTTATGATTAAATCTTTTTGCCCTCATTTATTTCAGGCCTACCCGATCGTCGGTTTAGGCACACCACAACCGACTCTCATACATAGCCAACGGCGTTATGTACGGCTTATTATCCCCGACTACAAATGTTAAAGCGGAGCCTGTAGTCGTGGGAGGGGTTTACCGGCCTATTTATACTCAGACTTACCTCCACTCAGGGCCAACACCGATCCAGACTACCCACCCGCCACACACCTTAACAAACACTTCCTTGGTGGGCCCTCATTTATTTCAGGCCTACCCGATCGTCGGTTTAGGCACACCACAACCGACTCTCATACATAGCCAATGGCGTTATGTACGGCTTATTATCCCCGACTACAAATATATATATATATATATATATATATATATATAATATATATCCAACAGAAAATATGCACAACGTGGAAGTAGGTATAGTGTACTAGCTCAAAAACACCTGTAAAGTGGTATCCCCTACACCACTTAAAACATAGAATTATACATACATAAAACAAGTGGAGCTTTTAGATTTCAGCAGGCGTTCTGTAAAAGTAAAATACATACAGAAAACTATTTTCTGTATGTATTTTACTTTTACAGAACACCTGCTAAAATCTAAAAGCTCCACTTGTTTTATGTATGTATAATATAATATATATCACTTTTAATTTCTAGCAGAGGTGGGTTTCTTCATAGTGTTGGCTTGTAAATGGAGTGGAGTCTTTTCGTGTAATGTTGGCGTTTCAAGAGGTAGAGTGTTCACATATAGGCATACAGATTACCACACAAACACTGCCACACAAAGATGCCCACACATACACTTCAAGAGATATACACACAGATCCTCAAACACTAACACAAATGCGTACACTCTCACTCTCTCTGAGTTCAGCTCTCCTTCCTCCGTTGCACACTTTTCACCCCCAAGTACTTGTAAAGCTGTTCCAAATGAGCATCCCTGTCGCCCTGCCTCTCTACTGGCTTTGCCAGTGCAGATAGGAAAGTCACACAAGTGCCTGCGGCAAGCATTCTGGATTGCTGGGTCTCTGGTCCCACTAGGGCATTATTCTAATTAAATAAAAAAAGAGTTGGAGTAACACTTTAATATTACTAGGAAGAAAAAGTAATGTTCTCAAGTTGAAGGATTTTTTTTATTCTTCTTAAGTAGACATGGAAAACTTCTTCGATAATGGCAGTAAGTTTTGCCGGTAAATAAGGTGCACTCTTGTACCTCTTTTTTGTACATTAGAGCAGGCTAGTGTGCGGAGGGTAATCTGGTCGCACCATAGAATTCTCTGGCTAACCATGCCAATTGTGGAATATTTATGACTGTGGCCGACAAAGTACTCCTAAGGGCACGTCTATCCTGAACCCGGAACTTCACCACCTGGGACAGGGTGCGGGTCGACTTTTCTTGGAAGACTGTGAAGCCCAGGTATACGAACAAGGGGATCATAAAGTGAGGTTGAGATCAGTCCAGGGCATCCTTGCGGGAGAGTAATAAGGAGTCCGGCTATGAGGTAATGGAAACCTTTGTAAACGAAGATGAGCCGTCACTGGTCTTAGCAGTTGGTGAATCACCAAGAGCCCGCACTTAGATTGGAGAATAGATAGGTTGACCTGGCCAGGCCGGTCATTCCCCAGGAAACACAGCAAACTTTGGTACGTGGAACAGAAAACTATCGATTCCGGAGGTTAAAGACTGTGTAAACTCGCCCGACTTCTTACGAATAAGAAGGCTGGATCCGTAGAAACCACCGGAGTCAGATGGGAAGCTGATACGCTCTTTAGTCGACCAGGGTCTGGAGTTTAACGTCTACAAGCGCCTGGCGGTCCGCCGTCCAGACCTGGTTCGGTGGGAATGGTGTCCGTATAGGGATGGAATGGAATCATTCAAAATGGCTGTAGTAATGACCACGCTGTCGTTCAGTGTAAAATATTTATTTAGTACCCCTGCAGGGGTAGTGATGACAGGGTTAAACCAAGGAATAACTGAGGCAGTGAATCCACAGACAGCTGCCTAAGGAACAGAACAGCACTGCTCTACAGTGCGTCCCCTGCCGCAGCAGGGGTAGGAGGGAGAAAAAGAGGGTAAGCAAGGATAGAAATAGTGACCAGAAAGTGCACAAGGAATTATAGGCAACTATGGGCAAACTATACCAATAAGTATTAATCAATAAAGGTACAAGAGATCAGTAATATAAAATTCCACAGCAACCCACTAAGAGCAGGAGGCAGTGGTACTCTGACCTGTACTGAAGTGGAGCAGCAAAGAAAGAGGAGGTTATGTGTGGGGAGGGGAGCTTAATTGTATCTACCTTTTTCTGATTGGTTGTTTTTCTCTGTGTTACTGTGCTGCTATGAAGCCTCCTGTCATGTTATAAAAATCCCAATGAGACATGGCAGTCAGAGGAGAATAGACCAAGAACAGTGATAGTGATAAGGATGAAATTAAAAACAAAACGGATGAAGTGTATGAGACGGAGAAGCGAAAAAAACAGGAGAAAGGGAATATTTAAGTTTTTCATATGCTGTATGTAATTGATATGCATTAGGATTGTTGAACATTATATATATGTTGGATAGTTGTGTATGTAGTTAAACTATAATTATACGTATGCAAACATTACATATATAATAATGCTACTTGAACTGTAAATTGTATGTCCTTTAACCCCTTAAATCCGGAGGGCGTACTATTACGCCCTGCAGGAGCCGGCTCTAAACGCCGGCGGTTGTAATAGTACACCCTCGATATAATGGGCGCCCACGTGGCCGGCGCTAATCACCCGCTGCAGATCGCGGTCGGGGGGATGCCTGGCCCCCCAGGCAATCGCCCCTGTGGCCGGTGACCGCGATCTGCAGTCTCTGATCGCAGTGACAGGCTGTCACTGCGATCAGTATTTTCCGTGTGTCAGCCGATTTCAAATCGGCTGACACATGTGGCCGGCGGCTTTCCCCTGTGCAGATCGCGTTCGGGGGACATACCTGGAAGGATATTGAGTAAATATATATATAATTATAATTATATATATATTTAAATATAATAAAAAATATGTAAATACGTTAAAAAATAAAAATAAAAAAAATAATAAAAATAAATAATTAAAATATATATATATATATATATATATATATATGTGTGTGTAATTTCGTTCTAACTATTACCATATAATATTTTAATATAAATAGGTCCTTTTATTAATTGCAATTTGCGGGACCTGCCTGACAACCGAGGCCGAAAGCATAGGGAAGTAAATTTTCTAGCACTATATTTAATCCTATAACTTTCCATGACACCATAAAACCTGTACATGGGTGGTACTGTTTTACTCGGGAGACATCGCTGAACACACATATTTGTGTTTCAAAACCGTAAAATGTATTACAACGATGATATCGTCAGTAAAATTGACGTTTTTTGAATTTTTCACACATAAACGGCACTTACACTGACGATAATATTGCTCGAATACTTTTTACTGTTTTGAAACACAAATATGTGTGTTCAGCGATGTCTCCCGAGTAAAACAGTACCACCCATGTACAGGTTGTATGGTGTTTTCAAAAGTTACAGAGTCAAATATAAGGCTTGTGTTTCAGTTTTTTCACATTGAAATTCGCAAGATTGGTTATGTTGCCTTTGAGACCGTATGGTAGCCAAGGAATGAGAATTACCCCCATGAAGGCATACAATTTGCAAAAGTAGACAACCCAAGGTATTGCAAATGGGGTATGTTCAGTCTTTTTTAGTAGCCACTTAGTCACAAACATTGGCCAAAATTGGCGTTCAAATTAGTTCTTTGCATTTTTCACACACAAACAAATATTAACGTTAACTTTGGCTAGTGTTTGTGACCAAGTGGCTACTAAAAAAGACTGGACATACCCCATTTGCAATACCTTGGGTTGTCTACTATTGCAAATGGTATGCCATCATGGGGGTAATTCTCATTCCTGGGCTACCGTACAGTCTCAAAGGCAACGTAACCAATCTGGCGAATTTCAATGTGAAAAAACTGCAAAGTGTAACATGCTATATTTGACCCTGTAACTTTCCAAAACACCATAAAACCTATACATAGGGGGTACTGTTTTACACGTGAGGCATCGCTGAATACAAATATGTGTATTTTATTGCAGTATATGCAAACAGTATTATGACAGTCACAGTTAGAATGTCACGTAGAACTAAACATTTTTAAGAAATTCTTATTTTTTCCCCATTTGTCAATATTAAATTCATATTAAATTGTGTTTTATACCTATAATATTTGATGTTAAATGAAAGCCCCGTTTCCCCTGAATAAAATGATATATAATAAGTGTGGGTGCACATAATATGAAAGAGGCGAATTACGCCTGAACAGACATATAGCGCAAATAAAAATTTTTGTTTACGTTTTGTTTTGATCACAACGTGTACATTTGGCTCAGTCCTTGAAGGGAAACTCCAGTGCCAGGAAAACGATCCGTTTTCCTGGCACTGGAGGGTCCCTCTCCCTTCCACCCACCAATCCCCGGTTACTGAAGGGGTGAAAACCCCTTCAGTGACTTACCTGAGGCAGCGGCGATGTCCCTCGCCGCTGTCTCCGCCTCCGCAACGCTCCTCCTTGTGATTGCGTCGGCCGGTGGGCGAGACTGATCTCACCCACCGGCCGAGGAGACCTAATGCGCATGCGCGGAAATGCCGCGCATGTGCATTGGCGCACCCCATAGGAAAGCATTGAAAATGAATTTCAATGCTTCCCTATAGGGAATAGAGCGACGCTGGAGGTCCTCACACAGCGTGAGGACGTCCAGCGACGCTCTAGCACAGAAAACCTATGCTATGCTATGAAGGAGGAAGTGACCTCTAGTGGCTGTCTAATAGACAGTCACTAGAGGTGGAGTTAACCCTGCAATGTAATTATTGCAGTTTATGAAAAACTGCAATAATTACACTTGCAGGGTTAAGGGTAGTGGGAGTTGGCACCCAGACCACTCCAATGAGCAGAAGTGGTCTGGGTGCCTGGAGTGTCCCTTTAAGGGGTTAAAGATGAATAAAGAATATAAATAACAAATAAATAAATGAAAGTGACACACATTGAAGAAAAAAAAAAAGACTTGCAGAGAGGTAAACTGCAAATATATGAGAGGTGGTAAAAATAAACCAGTGATAGGGAGATTGAACGCATATGTAGGTACACAGTTTCATCAATTTCAGCAAAAATTATTGCTGCAATCCGTTCATTAGGCTTCAGGATTCCTGTGTATATCATATCAGACAGTCAACATTCTAATGACATGATCAAACAGTAAATAGACTGTTAAAAGCATTTTTGCTTTTCATTCTGAAAGAAAAGTAGCAGTCTCTTCCTGAATTAAATTGCTCTTGTGTTTTTTAGTGCCCATAAAGAGGATAATAATCGCTCTTAAGTTTCCTTCCCTCTGGGATAAAGCTTTTCTGATGTATGTGATTACTTTGTTGAGATATTATAGAATTACAGACTTTTAGTACCTTACAATGGGACTGTCATTTGTTCAATTTTGAAGCAACCCATTAGCTAACAGAAAGATAAAGGTCACAGGCAAACATACAGCGTTATGGAAAAAATACCCCAGTGGACATATGTTCCTTGCAGATGTCCATGCAGGAACCATAATATTAGCAGAATGCTAAAGTGCTGCAGAGTGTATGTTAAAAAGGACACTGTAGGCACCCAGACCACTTCAGCTCATTGAAGTGGTCTGGGTGCTGTGTCACTTTTGCACTTAGTGCTGCAATGTAAAACATTGCAGTTCCATAGGAGTTGCAATGTTTACATTGCAGCCCTAAGTCTGCCCTCAGTGGCTGTCTCCCAGTCACTAGGGGCACTTCCTGAATTGAAACAGACCTTTGGTCCGGTAACTGACGCTGGACATACTCACGCTCTGCATGAGGACCTCCAGCATCAGATTTTTCCACTATGGGTAAGTCTAATGCGCTCGTGGCATGCGAATTAGACCTTGCTCGTCACAGTACAGAGAAGTGGGCAGTGCGTCACCCCAGCACTGAGGGACATCAGCGCTGGGAAAAGTTAAGGGTTTTAAACCTTTATTTACTAGGGAGGGGGGGAGCGGTATACCTTTAATCTACTTCTTATCCATCACCCAAGTATACTCATCAGTAGCATTTATTGGAGGAGAGGATGGTTTCACTTTTATAGACATTTACCCTTTAAGTAGAAACAAAACTCAGTGGTTGGCCCACCTATTAAAAAGTAGATGCTTGCAGGCTAGTAATACGATAAAATGCAATTTATTATATTTTTTATTTTTTTTTCACAACTATAAGAATGTGGTGAATTAGTCACGTGAACTAAGGGTATGAAAATTGTGATATCATTCTAAAATAGCTGACTCCGCAGTGAAAAACTCACAGATCTGTAATGTTATTACAGCTAATTTTGCGATAGCTTGGTTAGATAACATTAAATTGATCTGTGTGTCTTATTGTTTTTAATTAGTTTTTTAAAGAAATTTTCAATAGAGTTTGGCAAGTAAACAATTTTCCAGTTATATTAAAGGACCACTCTAGTGCCAGGAAAACATACTCGTTTTCCTGGCACTAGAGTACCCTGAGGGTGCCCCCACCCTCAGGGACCCCCTCCCGCCGGGCTCTGGAGAGAGGAAGGGGTTAAACTTACCTCTTTTTCCAGCGCCGGGCGGGGAGCTTTCCTCCTCCTCTCCATCTTGATCGCAATGTCATCGGCTGAATGCGCATGCGCGGCAGGAGCCGCGCTCGCATTCAGCCGGTCGCATAGGAAAGCATTTACAATGCTTTCCTATGGACGCTTGCGTGCTCTCACTGTGATTTTCACAGTGAGAAGCACGCAAGCGCCTCTAGCGGCTGTCAATGAGACAGCCACTAGAGGATTTGGAGGCTGGATTAACCCTCATTATAAACATAGCAGTTTCTCTGAAACTGCTATGTTTATAAAAAAAAGGGTTAATCCTAGAGGTACCTGGCACCCAGACCACTTCATTAAGCTGAAGTCGTCTGGGTGCCTAGAGTGGTCCTTTAAAGGTATACATCAGGATATGTTGCGACAATTACACACTTTGTGATGGCTGATGTACCCAGTGTTTGGTATTTTATGTCATTATAATGTACAAACTACAGGTATAAATGGTAACAATGCTGTAGTTACAAATGATAATATGGTAACAAAATAAGAATACATTAGGTGGTGCATCTTTAATGAGCTTATGTGTCATTCACTCCAAAATAATTTATCAAAGCAACGGGAAAGGTGTCCATAAAGTGGCTATGTCACATAGAACAGTGTTTTCCAAACCAGTGTTCAAGGTAGGCCATAAATTCATGATTTAGAAATGTTTCCTGGTGTGTGCCAATTGAGATATGGGTAAAACCTAGACAGCTGATGTGCCTTGAAGACTGGGTTGAAAACTACTGGATAAAGTAGGGATATCACAGTTATTATTATCATTATTGGCATTTATATAGCGCTAACTTATTCCGCAGTGCTTTATTACATTACAAAAGGGGGAAATTTAACAATACATAAGACAATTACAAAATGTTATAGGAACAATAAGTTAAAGAGGACCCTGCTCAAACACATTGCTCCGTTTTGGCAAAAGGTAGCATTGGCCGTTAAGGGGATAAACCACGTGGCCAGTCATAATTTGTTAATATACATTTATTTATTATAATATTGCTATAAACAAATTACATGTTTAATAAAGTAAAATATAGGGCAAGCTCAACGGATACATATTTATCTAATCTATTTTCTATATAAATAACCTGAGACCTCCAGGTAATTACTGTCTTTGCAAATATCTGCTGAATTCTTCTGAAGCTTAAGGGGACATTATAAATATTTTTCAAAATGCATTTTATTTTTATTAATGCCCATAAGTATCAAAAGAAAACAAGCGTACTGCATTGGGAACAAATCAATTTGTGTTCCCAATGATATTGCAGGGTATAGAGTAACCCAGTGTCTCAACTAAATGCTGCTCTGTACTCGCAATTCTTTTCTTTTTAAAGATCCTAGTGAAACAATGTTTAGCATTATTGCCCCATTTAAAGAAACAACAAAAGGATTTAAAAAAAAAAAATCTTCCTTTAAATGGGAAAAAAAACATCTTTAAAGAGACACTCTGATCAATATACCTATTACGACTTGCTGTAGGCACCCTGGTGCTGTCTCTCTTAATATCAGACTGTTTAAGAACAGTTTGATATAAACTGAGTGCCTTCCATCTCACCACAGGGGAGCACTAACAATTCACATGCCCCCCCAGGCAATAGGAGATCAATGGTTCCCAACCTGGTGCAAGGATTTTTCACTAAACAGACAAAGTTTCCTTCCCCCGCTTCACACTCTTCAGCCCAGTTCTCTCACACAGATGTCATGAGCATGCTGCCTAGCACCCAGAACCCCCCCCCCATCCCCCCCAAATATGGCCAGGTTCTCTATTGTATTACTCAATAAAACACTGTTTCTGGATGGTATAACTGTTGCTGGCATGCCTGCTCCGCTCCCCCATTAAAATAAATAATCAGGCAAATGTAATTGCACACTTGCACTGGTGGGCTAGTAAAGAGTGTTGTGCATGTGCCTCTCGTGTTGTATGCGTTTGGAGGCTGCTTGTTTGATTGCATGTTTGTAGTGGGGGCTGTTTCTGGTGTAGTGTGTGCAAAGGGGTCTCTTTGTGGGGTGCTATGTGTGACTAGGGGCTGTGGCATGTGTGTGCATGTCTAAGGGCTGTAGAGATTATGTGTGTTTGTCTATGTCTGTAGAGTGTGTATGTGTGTGTGTTGGTAGGAGATGTAGAATATGGGTATCTAGGGGCTGGAGAGTGTGTTTGTGTGGTGTGAGTGCAATCCAGATAGGTTTGCAAAAAGGTTAACTCTTTAAAGACTGATCTGTTTATTAATATTTGAATATGACTCATCCAAAGTAAAATCATTCAATATTGAAGAGTGAGCTCTGAGCTTTGAACAAAGACTGAAATATCCACAAAATATGCAAAATTACCAGTAATATTTATTACCCTAATTGGCTCTAAATGTCCGCATAAGGGATGGTCTTAGATAAAAAAAAAAATCACACAGTTACCAAATAAAACAGATATGAAAATCAGCTGAAACCAGTCCAAACAAGGCTAAAACATGGCATGGTCCTAAAGGCTGGAGGCAGGACAGGGAGCAGGAATGTTACAGCAGCCACACTGGACCCCAGGGAAAGGATCCACTGCAGCTCTCCCAAAGATGGGGAAGCCAGGTGGACGTAAATTAAAAGAAAACCAATAATAATAATTTGAATGTGTGTATCTGTCAGTGGGTGTGGGTGTATTTCTGTCTGTCAGTGAGTGTTTCTGTTTAGGTGACTACCCCTCCTCTGATTGCATGGGAAAAGTGTTTTTACTCACATTATTTCCATTGGCTGAGATGATCAAGATTGATGCTCTACCACATGTGCTGCAAAATTCTGTGCTGCACCAATCAGTTTCTCCTCATAGAGATGTATTGAATTAATTCATCTCTATGTGCAGCATTCAGCACAGCACCTGAAGACGCTGAATGTATGTGCTGCACACTTTAGTGAAAAAGGCAGTGTTTACATTGAAAACCTGCAGGAACAGGATATAGTCACTAGAACCAGTTCATTAAGCTGTAGTAGTTCTGGTGACTATAGTGTCTCTTTTAAGAATTTTATTTTTAGCGTTAAAAATAAAGCTTTGTTGGTTTAAAAAACAAGCTGGCTCCTCGATTCAAAGCGAATTTGTCAAGCCCTGCTATAAGAGCATTATAGGAGATGTCATACACAACATTTAGAGTTCCAAAGGCTGCCTAACCCTCGTATAGAGTGTGTAGTGTATATGTATATGGGATGTAGTGTGTTGGAGGTGCCTTTTGTATACAGGGGTTGCACTATGTATTTAAAGACATTCACTCCCCCGTCCACTTGTTACTTTGAAGGAATGGGGAACATTCTGATCCCTGGTGGTCCAGTTGAGCTGAGTATTTGGTCTGCACCTCCACTGGGTCCGCACCTCCACATGAATAACTTTCTCGATAATTCCAGCATATATAGCAGTATCATAATGTTAGCAGAGACTGCCGTACTCCATTCCCCAACATAAGAGTTGGAAAAAGTTATATACCTGTGCAATATTATATTTAAAACGTAACACTAGCAGTGCTATAGTTATGTGCTGTATTATTTAGTGCAAATTCACAAACAATTTTTTATATCTGCAGCAACCATTGAAATCCTGTGACATAAAAGACCAACAATATATATCCAAGTGGTGGCAAGAATTATAAAGTATACAATACTTATAATTTTTGTCAGTACACTTTATGGTTTATTGTTAGATCCATCCTGGCTAAGTAGACAATAGTAGAATATTTTTATTATACTTATTGTAATTTTCTACTTTCCTGGATAACCATGACATCATCACTTATGGGTAATTACCAAGACAAATCAGAAGGGAGGGACAAATACATTCACTGCTCAATTATTTATTAGATGTTACAACCATGAGAATGACTTTCCCAAAAGAACTTGCCACGTCCAATTTATAATGACTGAGTCAAAGGAGAAGGCCAGGTAGTTGCCGTACAAACCTACTCCAGTGGAACCTCCGCAGCTGAAGCCCAGGATGCAGCCATCCCTCTGGTAGAATAACTGTTCTGTAGGACTTTGAGATGGCAAGAGAAATCCAGCGTCTTAAGGTAGGTTTGGAAGCTGCTTCACCCCTCATTGAACCCACAGGAATAACAAACAGCTTAGAAGGTTTATGATAGACTTTAGATAATTCTAAAAAAATATGGAGACACCTTCTAACATTGTGTTTCCTCTTCAGGGGAAGTAGGGGAGGGAAAAAAGGAAGGAAGACAAAAAAATCTTTAAGGATGTAAAAACGAGATACAACCATGGACAGATATTCTGTTTCAGGAAAAAGAATGGCTTTGTCTTTATGTAAGAATGGGTAAAGTTCCTCAGATGACAAAGTGTGTGTTGTATAAGCAATGGCTTCCAAAAATACAAAAAACTGTCTTCAAGGTTAACAAGAACTCCTGGATCTCTTGAAGGGGTTCAAAAGGGGCTTTAGTAAGAGCTGTTAGGACCAACGGTAAGTCCCAGGGTTTAAATAGTTCTTTTACAGAGGTTGAATATAAAGTACTGCCCTTAGCTATAACTGGATCCAAGGTCTAACTGAAGTTGGTGAGAGCTGACAATGCCAATACGGAGATCATGGTCCAGCCTTTCTTGCAGGAATTCCAAAATATTGCTCCGATGGGAAGAATTTTAATTTCCTCCATTCCTTTCAAATCTTTAAATACACTCCATATTTTATGATAGCAGGAGGACATTGACGGTTTCTTTGTTTTTGGAAGTGTATATGCAACTGCAGAGAAAAACCCAGCCTTTATCAGGGATTCTTTCTGAAAAGCCAGACTACAAGACAGGGTTTTCGTGGATGGATGAGTTGCTGATCCCTTGGTGGAAGATTCCAAGACAGGCAGCATCCAAGCACCTTGTAGGCGCAATCTCATTTAAAGAGGAAACCAAGAACTCCTCGGCCAATAAGGGATAATCACAACTTTATTACAAAACACCGGGTTCGTATTATGCACTGAAACAGATTGAAAAATGACATCAACTGACATAACACAGTTAGCCAATCAGGTAACAGGACAGCTTATAAATAGTTAAGACCATGTTCCAAAGAACTCTTTCTTTGCTGCTCCTCGACGGGAACAGATGAGTATTAGTTCTACAACAAAGAATTTGACTAAAAGTCTCATTATTACTTCTTTATTGCTTTTGTGTATTTATCTTTATTTAATGACTTGTTTTAATTTATTCTAACTTTGTTTATTGGATATTTTGTTTATTCAATTTATTTGGTTTACTTTGTTTGAATATGTATTGCTTTAGTATGCTATTGCTTTAATTAACATTTTGCTTATGTGATTTTTTTTAAAATTCTGTTTCTAGCTTGTTGTTTTTCTTCATTTTATGTTAAGAACTCTGTGGATCAATGGGAGTTGAGGAAAAATGTATCCTACGAGTCATGTCATCTTGGGTTTATATGAGACAACATTTTAAAATATGAAAGCAAAAAAAACCTTTCATCCTGTCCGTCACCTGAGAACAGGAATAAAAAATACAGTGGCAGACTGGTAGGGGTGGTAGGTTTGTATGTGCATAATTATTTTATTGATATTTAGAATTTTATGTCCTGGCACCTGAGAGGCAAAGCTAACCCATAAGTGATGCTGTCAAGGTTAGCCAGGAAAGTAAACTTAAACGAATGATAGATTTTAAATTCTTGTGCACCATTTGGATATTTATTAATGCCACTTTTGTCAAACCTGAATGAAACTGATTGGCTAAGAGCACTGTTCCAACATGCCAATAAAGATTGTCTACGTGAATTTCACATTTTCAAAGGTCAAGCTAGGCCCTCTGCACTGGGAAGACTATTAATGATTTTAAACAAAGATGTATTCCTAATTCTAAGGTGTCGCTGGGCGGCAAGGGAGGATGCTCTCATGTTCCTCCTCTACTCCCTCGCGCACCTGGCAGTGATGCTGGGAGCGGGAATATTATGTAATTCTGGCCTTGGCATACTAAACTGTGAGCAAGAGGGGGCACTGCATAAACATGACAGCAGCCCCAGTGGACCCCAGGGAAAGCTGATGCACTCCAGCTCTCCTATTGGTAGGGAGGCTGGATGGATTTCAATTAAAATGTATTTTAAAGGATCACTATAGTGTCAGGAAAACAAACTCGTTTTCCTGACACTATATAACCCTTAGGTCTACCCCACCCTCAGGGTCCCCCTCCCACTGGGCTGAAGAGGTTAAAACCCCTTCAGCTACTTACCTTTATCCAGCGCCGGGCTCCCTCGGCGCCGGTGACCTCTCCTCCCCCTTCGACGTCAGCTCCCGAGTGGAGCAGAATGTGTATGTGCGGCAAGAGCCGCGTGTGCATTAAAAACGCCCATTGGAAAGTATTATTCAATGCTTTCCTATGGACGCTCTGCACACTGGATGCGATTTTCGCATTCAGCGTCGCAGAGGCGCCTCTAGAGGCTATCAGGAAGACAGCCACTAGTGGCTGGATTAACCCTGCTATGTAAACATAACAGTTTCTCTGAAACTGCCATGTTTACATGTGAAGGGTTAAAACATGGGGGACCTGGCACCCAGACCACTTCATTGAGCTGAAGGGCTCTGGGTGACTATAGTAGTCCTTTAAAAGGATCATTTCTGAGTGTGTGTGTGTCTATTAGTGAGTGTGTGTCTGTTTAAGTAACCAGCCCTCCTCTGATTTCATGGGAAAGGTGATTTTACTCACCTTTTTTTCCCATGGTGTGTCAGTCTCGCCGTGGCTGGCTTCACCTTCTTGGCTGAGATAGCCAATGCTTTGGAGGCTATTGTGCATGCACTAATCAGCATCTCCTCATAGAGATGTGTTCAGTGCCTCTATGTTGAGCGTGGAGATGCTGAACATAGGTGCTATACACTGTGCAGCACTGGACTAGGAAGCACCTCTAGTGGCCGTCCGAGTGATGGTTACTAGAGGTGTTACTAGGCAGCAATGTAAACACTGCCTTTTCTCTGAAAAGGCAGTGATTAAATTGAAAAGCCTAAAGGGACAGACTATAGACACAAGAACCACTACATTAAGCTGTAGTGGTTCTGGAGACTATAGTGTCCATTTAAGAATTGTATTTTTGTCGCTGAAAATTAAGCTTTGTTAGTTAAAAAAACCTGGCTCCTAACTTTTTCAGCTGGCTCCTAGATTTCAAGCACATATATATATATATATATATATATATATATATATATATTTCTTGGGTATGGAAGATCTGGAAAAGGGTGGCGGCAAAGTGACAATGTTTAGAGCTATGGCCTCACAGCATTCTTCCGTGAATTAAAATGGCAAGACGTGTGTTAGGTTGTTTCTTGGCACAGTACGAGGCAGCAGGCAGGATTTGGACAGGAGCTTTGTCAGCTCAGCACTATGTAGACGTATGCCTCCAATCTCATCACCACATCCTGAAATGTCCCACTGGAATATTCCTGACAGAATGCATTACCTTGGGATGAAAACGCTACCGGATTATGAAGGTGTTATGCAAGTGACCGCAGTGTGAGATTAGATAGTGCTCATGACATTCATTACACAAGCAGGTTGCCATTGCAATAAAGTTGAACAATCAGAGTCTGTGTCATTTAACATTGCACAGATCTCTCTCCACCATACTGTGTAGATCACACTGACGGAGGCTTGAGGGATATATAATGTCACATCTTTATATCATGTCTCAGAACTACTGCAGCCTCTATCTGTCAGATCCATACATTGCATGCTACATGTAAGTGACACCATCCACACAGAGATTAGTGGGTTTTGTGAGCTACAAGAGGCCATTTGTTTGTACCTGCCTCAAGGCCAAAGGTTAACAGCCCTCTTGAGGCTCGGGTCAATTCTGGCCTGCAGTCATGTGTTTCCTAATGAGGTTACTGTTACAGCACAAAGTTTGTTGAAAATATATAATTAAATATATATATATATATATTATGAGTTGTTTCTACATGGTTAGAAGAAAACACTGTTTTTTTTATTTATATTTTCCTAACATTCCAGGACATGCAATAAATATTACATTACAAAACATGGGCAATATTATCTTTTTCTGTCCATACTTCTTTTTGCTTTATCTCCTCTCCATCCATCACCTATCTCAAGTTTTCTCTTATATCTTAGGGTCTCACATGACTACCCTATCTCAAATACTCTTTAAAAAATATATATTTTATCCGTGAGATTCTTAGAAAAAAAAAAAAAATATATATATATATATATATATATATATGTGCGTGTGTGTGTGTATATATATGTATATATATATATATATATATATATATATATATATATATATATATATATATATCAGCATCAAAAAGTTACGTTTTATGTATCACCACATTTTTCATTTTGATTTTCAGTTCTTAGAGGGCTAGAACCCCTCGGTCTGATGGTAGACCAACAGCGATCTCTTGGTAATGTATGGGAGATCCATGTCTACCCAGTCGTATTTTACAAAAAAATAATACCTTGTGGCTTAACGTGAAGCTTAAAAGTTTTGAATTACAAACTCTGCCTCATTTATATTTTGTATGTTTTATTATGTAAGGAATAACTGACGACAGGCCATTGCATTATCAGAAAAATAATGCACACCCGAGGTGGTAATGCGGTCATGACGCAAAGCGGAGTGGCCGTTACACCTCGGCTGTGCATTATTTTTTTCTAATAATTCAACGGCCTGGAGTCAATTATTCTGCTTATACTACAGTTACCACACCTCGAAACATTGTTCAGATGATGTATTTCAAGACGTTTGTCAAGTTTTTGTCATTAACACGCTCTTGTATATAGGACTGATTTCTTACGCAACTGTAATGCGGTCAAGAACTACTTAAGCCGTGCGTCTCCCTGAAAATAATGCACACCTTAGAACGTTCGTCAACCAATCAGATTGAAGCATTCAACGTCCCTGTAGTATAAATGGATATAATATTAATAGGTGTATTTAACATTTCACAAGTTACAGCTGGAAGGGATACAATGATTGCAGAGGTTTTGTAGACATTAGAGAATGTAAAACATGTCTTTATTTGAGGATACTCCTGCCTTTTAGAGTTTTCGATCTGAGTGTGAATTTGAGGTATACACCCTCAGCAAGGAATGGAAAGCACACAGGTTTTCACAGGTATTATACTTATAAACTAATCTGGAGAAAAACATGGTTTAAATGATTTAAGATCATGCAAACCAATTAGCAAGGTGAGGCAGCTGGTGAGGCAGAAATGATTTAGGTATGAGGAAGATGCTGTAAGCAGCATCCAGGCTTTAAAAAACAAACAAAAAAACAACACTCTAAGAACAATAACGACTACAGTGTAGTAGTTATGGTACCAGTAGTGTCCTGGTGCCTCCCTCTCCCATTTAGAAACAGTTTCACTTAATACCTGAGGCCCATCTGATGCTGCTCCCTGCCTCCTCACAGACTCCAGGACAGCCAGAAGCTCCTGCTTGGAGCTTCCGTTAGCTCTTCTGGCTAAGCCCTGTGGTGCAGGGCCAGCTTATTCACTGATAGCATCAACTGATCACACTCAGACGATGAGTTAAATTCTGCATCACCAGGTTGAGTTTAGCTAGAGCTTCTGGCTCTCTTGGATGGCACGAATGGGTGCCTGGTGAAACCCGGGTAAGAAATCAAACTGTTCTAAAACAGTTTCATTACGTACTTTGGCTGCGCACCAGGGCACTTCTGATTGGAGTGTTCTTTTACAGTTTTGGCACCATAACAACTTCATTAGAATGAAGTTGTTATTGTGCCAGGAGATCCCTGACGCTGGCTTACTTTACGGGGTTAAAGCATTTGAGAACAGTTTAACCCCAAAGTCGAATCTCCCAGCCTCTCTTCCCTTTCCATTTTCTAAAAATCTCTAAACCAAAAGGCATCCAGACGGACAGCGAATGTTAACCCTTCATATTTCGGGGGAGACACCTCTAACTGATATACCTTTACCTTTCGTGAGTGCAATTTTGATGCGGGTTATAGTGGTTAAAATTATATTACACTATTGCATATTTCTCTTCTGTTTATAGTTGTCTCCCCATACTACTGGTTTATATATAGCATTTAAAGGAAACTACTGGGAGGTTTCCTGGAGAAGCTATTTAGACACAAAAAGTACAAGTTAAGGTTATGTGTGTGACACTATATTTGTGTACATATGTATTAAAGGGAAACTATAGGGCCAGGAAAAAAAAAGTTGTCAGCCGGAGGGGAAGACCTAATGTGCATACGCAGCAATGGCCGCACTCTCATTATATTTCCCCAATAGGAAAGCATGTATAATGTTTTCCTATGGGGCTTACATGACTCTGGATGTCCTCTTGCACAGCGTGAGGATATCCTCAGTTAGGCGACCAAAATTCGCCGAACCACACGCAAGTCCCTCTAGTTGCTGTCTGGTAGATAGCCACCTGAGGGGGAGTTAACCCTCAAAAGTAATTATTGCAGTTTCGGAAAAAACTGCAATAATTACAATTGCAGGGTTAAAGGACCTGAGACTATGCACCCAGACAACTTCAATGAGTGTCCCTTTAGGCTTTAGCTGACCAGGAAGATATGTTAAATGAAAACTTCAAGCACCATAACCACTACAGATTGCTGTAGTGGTTATGGTGCCAGGATTGTCTGGCGTCCGCTCATTGTAAGGAGGCAAAACATTTTTGAATGGTTTGACTTCTTACCTGGGTTGCGACGGCGCTGCTCCTTGGCTCCACTACTATAAACCCTACGATGCTGAGTGCGATCAGGGCGTAGCTCGGGAAATAAAACAGAAGTTCCTGATTAGGAAGTGTCAATGGTATTAGAGTTGGGTAGAGTAGAGTAGAGTAGAGGTAAGAAATCAAACTGTAAAAAAAAGGGCTTGACTTCTTTATTTTTTTTTGTCTTGTATGACTCACAACAGCCTTTAAAGGAGGAAGCAGCGAGAGATTTGATAGTAATTTTCACTGACTGCTGCATGGTGTGTTAATTCAGTAAGAAAGGTCGATGCAAGTGATATTTAACCAGTGACAGTGCCCTAAGCTGTGTAGTAATGAATCAGCACTTCTTGTAGTTTCCACAGATAGCAAGTTCCCAGATAAGGGCATCATTATTATTAGGCTTGCTGTTGGTGTGGCTTCACTTGCATAACTGCTCTGTAATGTTTGTTTGGGTTAACATGACACAATCACTATGAGACTCCTGCCACTAGCAGGATGGTATGTGCAAGATGAAATACAGTCTCTCACTAGCTCCTGCCATGCATATTTTGTTTCCACTTCCCTAAATCTGCCCTGACCACATCCAGTGTTAGTTTTTCTTCATTGAGATCTGCTCAGAACCCTGTATTCATCCCCAAGAGTTCCATTGAATATTATGACACCTATGTAACATTAATTTGGGTAATCACAGGCAAAAACAAACTACTAGATGATCTCTGGAAGTCATCACCTGCGTGTACCAGCAGAGAGATAAAATCCACGTTGCGACAGTATCTAGAGATGCTCTCTCCAAAAGGAAGATTGGGTGAAAGGTCTCATGACCTGTTAGTACAGCCATATCTGATGCCATTCACTCCATCCCCTGGCATGGAGTGTTGCTGTGTCACTGTTACCCAGATCAAGGCATAATGCAGGTGAAAGGGGAGGGATTGGTTGAACACCTGCAGGCGTGTCCTGGGGAGGGTGGAGAAGACTTTCCACTACACAGGCAGGTAGACCGAGAGAGGAAACAGCCAGCAGTATCTGCCCAGCTCTGTGCCCAGGAGATGCAACGACGACAAGGAAACGAATTAGTATAACAATTGGTAAGTACTTGGGAGGGAGAGTGGGACAGACTGTTACGGAGTGATTGCACTCCTGACGCTAGGTGATCATTAACTGTTTTAGAAGATTATGTTTCTGGGATTAAATATGCGATCTATACCTATCAGAAGGTAGCCAGAGACTTGTTATGACTCTGCCTTGGGGATTATTCACTAAACATCGAGTTGTGAGTGAATGGAAAACTTTATCCACACTATTTGGTTTTAAATAGCTACAAAAATGTCTGTGATATCATTTTTTAAGTGTGACTTGCAGTGTGAGTAATATAACAATAGTCATGTTTTCTGGCATAATATGTCTGACAACATACATCTATACCTATGTGCACACACAAACACATACCATGATAATTTAATGTTAGATAATGGGATCTATTGTTTCATATATTATTTTAGAGTGAACACTGTGTCTGTCTAAATGTGTATTCCTCATACAAAGTATAAAATGTAATGATCAATAATCAATGAAGTGCACCTGATAATAAATTCTGTTTATATTTTGCCATGCTTATCTGTAACTCCTGATGAAGCTCATTTAGAGCTGAAACATTGGATGTAGAATTAACGTATTTGTTTTGTTGTTGTTGTTATTGACCACTTCTTCATTGGATTGTGTCTGTTGGTCACATTTGTTCCGTTCCATGACAAATAAAGGAAGGAGGGTTACAAGGATAAAAGCCTGGGGATTAGGTGAGGAGGAGGGAGAAAACAGAAAAGATTTTGTGACAAGGGAATTAAGAGGAGGGAGAGAGGAGAAGAAAGGTGTAAAAAGAAGGCAGTGTTAAAAGAAATTGTGAGAAAAGGCGAAAGATTGAGATGGAAAGAACAAGAGACAAGGACACAAATAAAGGACTGCTGGGGAACAGTGTGAAGTGTGGGGGGGATGTCATTGAGAACAGGAATCAGAGGGGAGTTAAAGAGACCAAGGTTTCACTTAGGGAATGTGTCAGAGTGCAAAGTTATTGGGCCACAGAGACCAAGTGACAGAGGGTGAGGGAATGTTTTGAAATATCCTTCTTATGATAGTAATAATGAATGAATGATTTGGGAATGAAAGGATTGTCCAGAAGAGAAAATAACAGAATTTTGTACTAGAGCTGTCAGGAATTCAAAGTGAATATCAAATGTGTGTGTTGTCTCTGTATTGTGTATATGTGCTATTTAGGGTATGATGCGTGTATGTGGGCTGCCTGTGATGTTAAGTGTGTGTATGTGGGTTGTTTGTAGTATTGGGTGTGTGGTAGAGTCTGTGATGCTTTGTGTGTGGGAGAATGTTTGTGGAGTTGTGTGTGTAAATATTTGGGATGTCTGTGGGGTTGTGTATGAGAGCTGTCTGTAGTGTCTATATGTTTATTGTGTGTGTGTGTGTGTGGGGGGGGGGGTGTTTGCAGGGGCGTTGTTGGGTTGGGGCTCTTTACTAAAATAAACTTTTTAGAAACATATTTTTGGACATGGAGTGGGACAGGAATACTTATTAATCCTTTGTGGTTTGGTGGTGGAACTCACAATCTTCAGTTCACTATTGATGGGTGCCGACCACTTCTGGCTCTCACTCTGATTTGGCGCTTTGCAAGTGAGTCAGAGCGTTGCCATGGTATCCAGGCATGCTATAGGTTGCCAAACTTTATTAAATATTTATACATATATATACAGTAGGGATCGACCAATATTGATTTTTTTTTTTAGGTCCAATACCGATATTCGGTGACCTTTCAGGCCGATAACCGATAACTGTTACCAATATTCTTCCCCCCTCTCTGCCTTTTACCTGTGGCCACGGAGGGGGACATTACACTCCCTGTTGGTCCAGTGGATTTTTATTCCCCCTTCCTGCCTTTTACCTGTGGCCAGGGAGGGATACGCTACACTCCCTGGTGGTCCAGTTTTTTTTTTAATCCACTCTCCCTGCCCTATACTTGTGGCCAGGGAGGGATATTCAATGCTCCCTGGTGGAAACAAAAGATAGTGTGCACAGGGTCCCGGCCGCCGCAGGCATTATCGGCAATATTGGTATCATTATAGGCCCATCTACAATGTGAGTACTACACAATTAACTAATAATACAGACAGGGCAGCATACACACATCCACTGGATAGGCTGTGTGTACGCTGCCCTGTCTGTAATATTAGTTAATTGTGTAGTACTCACATTGTAGATGGGCCTATAATGATACCAATATTGCCAATAATGCCTGCGGCAGCCGGGACCCTGTGCACACTATCTTTTGTTTCCATCAGGACTTCTCTCCAACTCTCAAAAGCCTGGTGTGCAACTCTTGAGAGTAGGAGAGAGGAGCTGAAGAAGCATGCACCAAATATCGCCAAATATCAGTATCATTATCGGCAGTTACCGATATTGCTTAAAATGGTGAATATTGCCCGATAATATTGTCCAGACCAGTAATCTGTCGATCCCTAATATACAGTGCTGGAGTCGCGATTGTAGCTGCATTAGTCCAGTGATTCAGATGTAAAATAACAGTTGAAATTAGTATCTCATAATACCCTTTGTATTGGACTAACAGCATTTGAGAATGACAGGATATTTTTCGAGAGATCCTCAATTTCTCAAGTACGTCTGCGCAAAAATAACACAAAGAACTAAAGGTTAAGTTGTGGTACAGGGCGTAAAGCCTCATGAGTGCAGATAACACCAGTCTGATAGAAAAAAACAAACAACCCCCCTCTCCCTCCTCCCCTCCAAAAAAAAAAAAACGTTCCGGAGATAGTACTAGAATGGTGAGAGTTTTAAAAAAAAAATTATACAGATTAAGAATGCATGTACTCACATTCAAGAATCCAGAATATGCATGAAGGTATATGTAAAACCTGCACATACATATACAAACAAACAAACAAACAAACATATATTCATCCCTACATACATATACATATGCACGCATATATTCATACATACTCATATACACACATATATATACACGCACATTTGGGCATACACCCATACATAAACACCTATACATATACATTGCAGAGAGATAATTGTAGGACAAAACATGAAAAATATTATTTTGTGAAAATATTCAATAATATGAATACATTTATAATTGTAATAATATTAAAAATCTTAATTAATTTTAATATGGATATTAATGTGGCAATATTGGTTATAGAAACATGCATACATTTTTTATATAAAGAGATACCTTCTATTTTGTCTCTGATCCTAAATTCTTGTAGTTCTATCTAATTTTTAATTCAATACAATATAACGTACAATAACTATATTATTTAAAATATAATTTATTGTGACAACAACAATCTATACGATAGTAACATAATCAGTGATCATACAATGCTTAACAAAGAAAATTGCTTCAAGGATGCTAGAATATAATTTCCAGAGTAGAAAATGAAATTTGGATAATGGGCAATTTAGTTACTGGCTCAAAGAATGTATCACCAACCAATGCAATAACTCAATATAATATGTTGCATTAACATTTATTATTCTTGACCATGAACTGAAATGGTATAACATTACAATATCTCATGCAATAAAGAAGCATAAATCACATTTGCTGCTTCTACAAAATATAATTGACTTGTTTAGACAATCTCTAATAACCAACTATTTCCACAAATGTATGCAAACCAAATTAACTGGGCAACTAAACTACTAAACTTTATAGTTTGCCAGCATCAACAAAATCTGTTTGTTTACCGTCTTAGTTAAAGTGGTCGAAGTGTTTCGAAGTTGTAAATTGAATTTGGCCATTATCTAATAAGGCATTTGGGTGTCAATGAACAATTTGTCTTCTCAACTTTTCTCAATGTCAGATTTTTTTCCCCCACTGTTTGGTTTTAAATAGCTACAAAAATGTCTGTGATATAATTTTTGTAATTGTGACCTGCAGTGTGAGTAATAGAACGATATTCATATTTTCTGGCATAATGTGTCTGACAACATACTATACCTATGTGCACATACAAACACATATGCTTACATATAAATATGCTCACGTATATACATATATATATATATATATACATGTACAGTAAGGGTGGTGGGGTAGGGGTTTTTGCTTTAACCAAACTGCCCCTTCAAACCTCTAGCCACCCCATCGCTTTCTTTCTCTTCATTTGAAGTTCACTCGATTCACCTTTTGGACCCCACCTTTGCATACAGTGGTGCATTGTCACCACTCCCTTAAACATACTACTGTCGCACCCATCCTTAAAAAGCCACCTCTTGACCCGTCTTTACTTTCTAACTACCATTCCATTTCTATACTCGTAATCCTTTCTCCTCAAAAGCTTCTAGAACGACTTGTCTTCAAACGTTTAACATGCATTCTCAACCTCAACGCTTTCCCTGACCCCTTCAAATTTTGCTTCTGCCCTCCTCATCTACGGAGACTACTCTGATTAAATTACCTAATAATTTAACTAATGAGGCTAAATTCTCAATACTAATTTGTCTAGACTTCTGCTCTCCTGTCTGTTGATTATGCTCTCCTTCTGCAAATTCTACACTCCCTCGATCTCTGTGACACTGTCCTTTCGTGGTTCCTGTCCTATCTCTCCCTTTTGGTTTCTCTTGACACTGCTTTTCTTGGAAAACGTATTAATTCCTTTGGATTCTGCTACCACCTGTATGCCGATGAACCCAAGTTATATTTGTTCTCCCCTGCTGGTCTAGAATGTGTCACCAGTTGCATCTGTGATTGGATGCCCTCACACTTTCTAAAACTCAATCTCTCTAACACTGAGCCTCTTATCTTTTCTCCTCATAATACTGCTACTCCTTTTTGACTCTCTCCTCAAGTTGATGGTATGTGCTGTGGCAATGGCTTAGACATGAATGGCTGAGTGTTATTTTGAGGAGACCGCAAATTTGCACTGTTATACAGGCTGTACACTTACTACTTTACATTGTAGCAGAGTGTCATTTCTTCAGTGTTGTCACATGAAAAGATATAATAAAATATTTAGAAAAATGTGAGGTGTGTACTCACTTTTGTGAGATACTGTATATATTCAACTTTGAATTCGTTGTGTCGTCTTTGCTCAGAAATGCTTTAGACTTGAGAAAGGGAGCTTCCCCTGAAAGCTTGTCATTCCAAAATTCTGTTAGTCCAGTAAAAAAGGTATTAAAAGACAACAATTTTATTTGTTTTTTGCATCTGCATCACTGGACTAATACGGCTACAATCTCTACATATATATATATATATATATATATATATATATATATATATATATATATATATATATTACTGGTATTTATATAGCGCCAGCATAGTCTGCAGCGCTTTACAATATTATCAAAGGGGGAGATTTAACAATAAATGAGACAATTACAAAAACTTACAGGAACAATAGGTTGAAGAGGGCCCTGCTCAAATGAGCTTACAGTCTATAGGATATATATATATATATATATATACCTACATAAACATATACCTACATATATAGATAGGGCCACACACACAGAGGCCTGCACGCATTTGAGTATGTCTATACATTACTATATTTGCACTCTGTGATCCTACACAGAATATTTATGACCCACTGTAAGAATGGTATCTGTTTTCTATCAGATATGTGTATTATCTGCACTCGCTTTAAGCCCATATAATAACTCAACTATGAGATCTATGTGCTGTTTTTGCTCAGAAATGCTCTTCTAAAAGCATGGCCACGGGGCAGAGGATAGAGTAAATCTGTTCCTGTATGTGTATATATACATATAATCTATACACACACACATACTTTTAGATTTAGAGTCAGCATTAACTTTTGTACATTTATTTAACTTGTAACCTGTCAGTAAATGCTTCAGGGACATTATTCTGTAATGAAGGAAGACAGAGCAGTCACCAACTGTTGACAGCTCCACTTTAACAAGACAGACACCTGCATTTATAGGCAAGCATGAGAGAAAGCTGTTACACGGCAGGTGCATTATTGTTAGCGTTGGAAATGTATAATGGTTTTACGTCTGTTTGTAATCTAGTTTGAAAAAAGACTTGCACAAACATTCACACCTCTCTTTTCCAGCTATTGAAGTCAAAACAACGTATTTCTCGATAATCCTGGAAACTGTAAAATTCTAATATTTAGGTGTATTCATATAAAAAAAACTTTCCCATCTATATGAAGTAAACATCTTTGCTCTTTTAGTCAATTTATCAAGACGTTGACTGTTGGAATATTTCCTCTGTCATTCATAGTTGGACACATCCATATAAATTTATCCGATTTCCTAAACTCTTGTATACCCTGAAGATTTAGTTTTTTTGTTTTGTTTTATTTTGTTATCAATGTTTGATGAAAAAACTTTCCAAAAACTTATGTTCACCTCAGCCTGACTAAACTTTTCCAAAGTAAGCATCTATGGTTCTAAATATACTTGATGTTATGGACTACAATGAAGCAGCCGAAACAACTGACTGGGCCACGTCATGATGCACTGCCTACACTACTGTTTGGTTGTTAGTCATTACTGGAGACTGCCAATAAGCTCTTACTTCCCTTCTCCATAACAGCCCATCAATTGCCCAGCCTAAGACTTGGAGCCCCAAGATTATCATAGAGGACCATTGGGAACATACTGAACATGAGCAACAATTGCCATGGTCATCCAATCGCATACTGCTCATAGAGAAACAATCAACCCAACACTGTAGTGACTTTAATTTATTTAAAGACTTCATAAGGCACTGCCTGTGGTGGCTATCTGATTGACAGACACCAAAGGCTGACAAACCGGGTCTAAGCACCAAAGCTAGAACAATTAAGATGCAGTGGTTTTGGCTTTAAAACTCTTCCACTGGAATCCCTGAAAGGACCAGACATAAACAACAGTTCCAAAGAAACTTTGAGTTAAATTCTTTATTTTTTTTAACAGTAACTAGCCTATAAGAGCTTTGTATTTATAGAAAACAACACAAGAAAATATAACTGTCACAAGAAAAAAGAGTTAGAGGAACAAAGATTAAAAAAAAGCAAAGTACCATTACCACAATATGCAAATATACCTCCATTACCACAATATGCAAATATAACCACTTCTCACAGCGCACATAATTGTGAAATGAAACATTCCGTCGACAGATAACTCCTCTCTTACGACCTCAGGTGTAGGTTAATGAGGGAGTTTCTCAGTTATTCCCAATAACATAAAAGAAGAGGTGAATTTATAAAAGTGCTGATTTCTGCAACTTCACAAAAGAAACCTGCAGAGACATGCAGTTAACCTCTAAAGCGGGGTTCTCCAAACCCTGCCTCTCCTCCAGAAGTTGCTGAACTACAACTTCCATTATTCTTTGAATGAAATAGATAGCAGAGAATCATGGGAGTTGTAGTTCAGCAACGTCTGGCTGACCAGAGTTTGGAGAACCCTGCTCTACACTGTACATATACCTCTGCCTACACTGCTCCTCATGTCGCATACAAGAAAATGGCCTGTAAAAGCTCTGCATTATTCGTTTTACTCACCAATAACCATTCTTATTAGCCATATGTTTTTATTAAGCGTTCCAAACCCACTTTGCTTTAGCAGGCTGAAATGTCCCTTTAATGAGGGAGGGCACCACTGAGCAGTGGCCAGGAAGGCTGTTTGTTTTTATCTTGGAGCCCTGCAGCAAGTTAGCAGCAAGGTTGCCTTGGTGTGGTGATTAGAGCTGGCAACATGAGGTTTGCACCTCTGGTGGGTGCAGACCTCATTAATGGCTCTCTTGTTGTCCGGTACTCTCTATAAGTCAGAGCGCAGATGCTGGATGTTTCAAACTTGTGCTCTGACTTGCTGAGGGAGTGATTACTAAAGTGTCCATCTGCTGCTTCATCATGGACTCGCTAGTCCAACAAGCAAAGCTAGTCCCTGCTGGATCGCCACGGAGTATTTCACACCTAATACATTGAATGAAATCTGCCATTTGAGTGCCCAGTCCTCCAATATATCTAATCCCTCTGCTGTGAGTAATGGCCTGCTCACAGTATGTTACTTTTCTGTGTTTTGTGTCATCTGCAAACACTGAAACATGGCTTTTAATTCCTATTTCAAGATCATATATAAATATGTTAAACAGAAGCGGTCCCAGAACAAAACCCAGAGGGACACTACTTACCACTTTTGTCCAGCTTGAAAATGTACCATTAATGACAACTCTCTGTAGCCAATGTTCCACCCAAGAACAAGAATTTTAATCTAGACCAATTTCTTTTAGTTTGAACTAAATCCAAGTAGATCACTTCTACTTCAACACTCTATACTTCTACTTACATCTTTGCATTTAAGTTTGCTTGACATGTCCTATGTTTCATAAAACCTTGCTAAATTTTTGCTAATAACATTGCTCTCACCAATAATATCCCTTCAAGTATTTTCCCAGCCACAGATGTTAAGCTCACAGGTCTATAAGTTTGAAACCTTTTTGAACATAGAAACCACAGCTGCCTTCATTCAATCCTTTATCAGAAACCACATCTAGATTCATCACTTATTTCCACACTTAGCTTATTAAGCACTCATGGGTGAATACCGTCAGGCCCTGGAGTTTGTTTACATTAGCTTTTTTTATTTGCTTTTTTTTTTAGCTTTTTTTATTTGCACCTTGTCTAAAAGATGGGTGCAAATGTATGAAGAGTGAGGGGTGCAATTTCAGTGCTTACCATAAGAGCTATTTTCAGTACATATACCTCTGCCTACACTGCTCCTCATGTCGCATACAAGAAAATGGCCTGTAAAAGCTCTGCATTATTCGTTTTACTCACCAATAACCATTCTTATTAGCCATATGTTTTTATTAAGCGTTCCAAACCCACTTTGCCGTTTTAAACAAGTAGGTACAAGCCCTGGTGGATCATGCAGTATGTGATGCAAGAAAAGTCAAAAATAAATGAAAAAAAGAGGCTATAAATATGCCAGTGTTGTAGTACAGGTTTAAAGAAAATAGAACTGAGTATGTGGGTAATAAACAAAAGATAAAAATAAATCGGCAGCAACCCACACTGAGTAATACAAAACCAAGGTAGTAACTGCAAAAAGGGTGCGCCAAATTACTCACAATAATATCAGGCTGTATTGTAAAACTATATTCTAACTTTTAATTATAACTCTCATTAATATGACACGAAATACAGTTGTGCGTTTGCTTTTATTAATGAGAATTGCCCTTTTATGTGTGTCATATTAATGAGTTATAATTAAACGTTTGGATATATTTTCACAGTACAGCTTAATATTTTTGTGAGCAATTTGGCACACCCTTTTTTTTTAGCTACTCCCTTGGTATTTTAAAGAAAACAGACCTTAAAACATAGCAAATTACATTTCTATCTGTAATAATCTGGTGTGTTTTCTCTATCAAGCACAATAAAGTTATCTATAAAACTAAATTAAGACAAGGGTTATGCTACAAAAGATCTTATGACAGGCAGTCTTCTTCAGTCATTATAGCAGTTGAAAGACAGTCTGAGTCCCTTAAAAAAGTTGCCAGAGTCAACTATCATGGAGAAAGTGCCTATAAACTGAACTGTAATGGAACCACCTAGGAACTGCTTTTCATAAATCTTGGGCTTTCAGAATTTTCATTTTCACAGCCATATACTGCCTCTCCAAGAGCACCTCAAAAGATTAGTCTTAAAAAATAGAATTCAGAGAAAGTCACTCCACAGGCTGCCACAATAGGAGGGTGCTTCTAAGTGGAGGTTTGTTCTTGCGCTGTTGGGGTAAACCAGAATATTTTTTCAGATACTCCTCGTATTAGCATGTCACAGCATCTGTGTTGAGACTACAAGGAATGAACAGACAGAGTCAGCCATTTTCCCTGTACTTGTAATGTTGTCGTAGGATGTCACCATGGTTATGGAGCAAAATTGCTCCTTTTACATAGATTTAGTAAAACATGAAATTCTGTTTTAACCACTACTTTTAATACATGATAACAATAGACTAGTCATTGTAGCTGCAGACTGACATTGTACACTGTTGACAAGTCCATTGTCTATAAGTATATCTGGATCTTTCTAATTTAATGATTTTTCTTACAAAATTACATTATATATAGATTTGCCCGTTTATTTTCTTCCCAAAAGTATCAAGATTTGATCTATATCTAAACACATCCGTCACTTGTTTGAGCAGTCTTACAGATTACCCTACCTATTTTTTTTTTGTCAAATCCAAACTAATGTAGTTACTAATGTCCCCTGCAAGATTATTAATTAATAAATTAAAGAGAAGGTAAAGTCATGATCTGTTTAATTAACCTTAACATATCTACTTCCTGTGCAGGGTATAAACTAGATCAATAAAAGCTGGAACTATGGAAACTGCTGATGGGAAGTGGTCATGGGTGGTGCTTGCTGCTGTTATGATGACGCATGGGATGACACTGGGATTTCCTTCCTGCATCGGAGTGTACTATACGGACCTCCAGACCTCCTTCCAGGCCTCGAACACAGAGACTTCCTGGTTCCCATCCATTATTATGGCCGTTCTACATGCAGGAGGTTAGTATCTTCTTCGTTTGTCTTGCACTCGGTGTAACCTGGCCCCATTACCAATGGGCATTATATTTAAATGAAAATCAGTCATTAGTTTTGTTAAAGGGACACTCCAAATGCCATAACCACTACAGCACTATGCTGTAGTGGTTATGGTGCCAGAAATGCCCAGCCTTCCTGCACCCCAAATGTAAGCAGCCAAACCTTCCAGTAACATTTTGAGCTTAGCTGATTGGTTGAGAGTGATCAGCTAATGTGCTAAACCAATTAGATTACACAGCATGACAGGAGAGCTAAAACAAGCTCCTAGCAGGAGTTTCCGGCTCTCCCAGAGAGGAGGTGGGGAGTGGCGACTGATGGACCCTAGGTTAAACGTTAGACAGTTACTAAACCTTTGACTATTTACATTTGGCGCAGGAATGTAGTGGGTATGGTGCTGAGAGTGTCCTTTATTAAAAATATAATGAGTATTTTTTTTTTTAATATTGTTGTAATCTATATATAGTTTCACTTTAGATCTCAGGCCTATTACTTCTGTATCGTGTTTTTCATAATAGCAAGTGAATTTAACCTGATTTGCTTAACTTTGTATTTAAAATGGTCTACTGTACTGTCATAGCCAATGCTAGCCCACATTTTACATATTAATAAAAATAATTTTTAAAAACCACACAGATTAGCTGTGTACTAAAGCTTGCCCATTTTCTAAAACTTAGGCAAAAAAATCAGCCAAAGAGGTTTGCCCTCATATACACGTAATGCATTTTATGGTCAGATTATAGCTACTCGATGTTTAATTAGCTTTTATGTAAATATTTCCTTATTTTTGAATTCACTTCTATCCTTTACTAAAGCTATATTGTACATAGTTCTTAGAGGTCTGTTAGAACAGTAGAGATTTACACTGAACAAAATTATAAACGCAACACTTTTGTTTTTGCCCACATTTTTCATGAGCTGAACTCAAAGATCTAAGACTTTTTTCTATGTACACAAAAGGCCTATTTCTCTTAAATATTGTTAACAAATCTGTCTAAACCTGTGTTAGTGAGCACTTCTCCTTTGCCGAGATAATCCATCCACCTCACAGGTGTGGCATATCAAGATGCTGATTAGACAGCATGATTATTGCAATGGGGTGCCTTAGGCTGGCCACAATAAAAGGCCACTCTAAAATGTGCAATTATACTGTATCGGGGGGTCTGAAAACCAGTCAGTATCTGGTGTGACCACCATTTGCCTCATGCAGTGCAACACATCTCCTTCGCATAGAGTTGATCAGGTTGTTGATTGTGGCCTGTGGAATGTGGGTCCAGTCCTCTTCAATAGCTGTACGAAGTTGCTGGATATTGGCAGGACCTGGAACACGCTGTCGTATACGCCGATCCAGAGCTTCCCAAACATGCTCAATGGGTGACATGTCCGGTGAGTATGCTGGCCATGCAAGAATTGGGATGTTTTCAGCTTCCAGGAATTGTGTACAGATCCTTGCAACATGGGGCCGTTCATTATCATGCTGCAACATGAGGTGATGGTCTTGGATGGATTATCTCAACAAAGGAGAAGTGCTCACTAACACAGATTTAGACAGATTTGTGAACAATATTTGAGAGATATAGGCCTTTTGTGTACATAGAAAAAGTCTTGGATCTTTTGAGTTCAGCTCATGAAAAATGTGGGCAAAAACAAAAGTGTTGCGTTTATAATTTTGTTCAGTGTATGAGTAAACGTTTATATTAATTGTAGATGTCTTCTTTTCTACCCTACCACCCATTTCAACCAACATTTAGTAGTTATCTATCTTATTACAGTAATACACGTATTTCTTGTCTCCCTCTGCAGGTCCACTGTGCAGTGTAATGGTGGAAAGATTAGGATGCAGAATAACAGTGATGATTGGGGGTCTCTTGTGTGGATTAGGAATGGTTGCTAGTTCCTTCTCACAGACCATAATTCATCTCTACTTGAGTGCTGGACTTGTGGGAGGTGAGTGTCCACGTTTTGAGATCTAGACTTAAAGGATTACTCCGTGCACCATGACCACTTCAAGTGTTTTGAAGTGGTCATGGTGCAATACTCTGTATGTGCAGTGTTTTAGTATGAAACGATATTTTTATGAGATATTTTGTATTTCTGCCCGAGACTGGCTTATGTTAATTCTGTGCATGTTAAATGGACAGAGATTAATTCATTGGCTGAGAACATTGGGCTGATCCTTCCAGCTAATGAATGAACGGCTGTATCAGTATACGATCAGCTCTGCAGAAGCCAGGTGCCAGTCAACCAGCATTGCAGGTAAGAGGCAAACCGTTGAAGTACTATGACAAACACTACAACAGATAATACCTTCAAAACGGATATCTGAACATATACACACTGCAGCTCTGCATGCAATATTTGTCACTGCTTTGTGAGTCATTGTCATTTAGGCTGTACTGTTATACTGGCTGTTACGCTGAGACAGGTTTTCAGTCTTCTTAAATATTTAGGTATAATTTTTTCCAGTTATGGTAATATTGGTAACAAAACCTACATGTCTAATTCCTTTTACGCATGGTGAATAGTTCACAACTTTTATGCATTCCTCTTTCGACACAACACAAACTTCAGTAACATACCATTTTTTCATAGTAACTCCCATCACACACAATCACCCCCATCTGGGACAGCTGGCTGTCAGGGTTAATCATTAAAGTATGAATAATGCAAAGTGAATTTTAATATTTTAGCTCACAAATTGCCAAAATAAACCTTAGCTGACTTATTTAAGTGAGACTTCAAGGTGAATTTACACGTTATTCTAAATTTAAGTCCAGAGTAGCCAAACTGAAAGCACAGCTCACTTGGAGAATTTTTCCAGTTTGGCTATTTTGACTTTAAATCTGAAATTCATTTTCAAATCACCTTGAATTCTCTCTTTAGTGAGTAGCCCTTTTAAAGTTGTTTTCTAATCCAGTCTAAAATTCTAAATTTGTTTTCAATTCACTTTGACTTCTTGATAGTTCACACTATAGAGAATATCCCTCTGTGTGCGATATACTGTGCATTTTCTTTATCATGCATAGATAAGTAGTAATAAAGGGAATGCTATCAATATTGAACAATATCTAGTAAGAAGTTGTGCCTCCAAAAAGCCTTTCGGCTCAAATTTAAGATTTTCACAAAGTTTACTTTTTTGAGCCAAAAATTTAGTTAGGGTTTGCATGATACAATACTTGTAAAAAATATATAACACACAAAAATAATTCTATGCTACATTTAAAAATAACTGTGTTATAGTGGATTGTGACATTGTGTGTTGTGTAAATAACATTCACATTATTGTGTCTGTGATCTCTCTTAGCCCCCAAGACTCACGTAATTGGTGCACACAAATTTAGCTACAGGGGTTTTGTTACTGGATGTGCTGAACTGTGAGGTCAATGTACTCTGAAGACAACATCGTTGTCCATTTTAGAGAGTCATAATTCACAAACACTGGCGTTATAATTTTAGATTCCTCACTTTGCTTGGAGAGATGTCAAATGTTAGCAATATGATACAGAGCTCTTGTAAGTGCGGTTTGTTAGTAGTGAAAATAATAATAATGCCAAGTGTTAAATAGACATGGCAAATTAAATATGCTCAATTATTAAATAAGTAAAGTCCATGAGAGAGTACATTAGCCGAAAAGCATTCTGAATTGTAAATGTATTCTCATGTCATGTTTAGGCAGTTTGCACTAATATAAAATGCTTGAAGTTAGTTCATTGAAGTAATCGGTTTAATGACAATTGCTTTCGGTATTGTGAGAAACTGCAGTACTTACCCAATCATTGACTCATATAATTGATTAATATGATGTAATACTAAAATAGTTATTCATTGTAGACTGTGTTATTCACTGTTCTTTCTCAATTTGCAATTAGGTCTGGGGCTCTGCTTCTGTTTCCAGGCAGGTGTTACAGTACTGGGTTACTACTTCATCAAACGCCGGACTTTGGCCAATGCTCTGGCTTCCACAGGGGCCTCTATTGGAATGGCTCTATGGCCGTTGGCTTCTCAACACCTGCTGGAGTCACTAGGATGGAGGGGTTCCTTCCTTATCTTTGGTGGAGTTTTGCTTAATTGCTGTGTGTGTGGAGCCATTATGAGACCAGTAAGATCACCAAACCCAATATCGAAGAAGGATGCTCTTCTAAACTCACCCAATGGTAAATCCAATGAAAGCGAGGAGATGGAACGTGGTAAAGGAATTCAGAGGTATATGGCTTTTGACCTTCTGCTTCGGCATCGCCGTTACCAGATCTTCACTATTGGTGTCACGTGGATGGTTCTTGGTTTTGTTTTACCACTCTTCTACTTGGTTCCTTATGCTACCAGCAAAGGGGTGGAGGAATCAACAGCTGCTTTACTATTGTCCCTCATTGGATTTATCAATATCTTTGTACGACCAATAGCTGGCCTTATATCTCAGCAGAAGATATTCTCTGGTCGACTGATGTACCTATTTAGTTTCGCAGTGACTTTGAATGGCCTCAGTAATCTTGTATGTGCGTCCTGGGTTTCCTTCACAGCTTTTGTAATTTATTGCATTTTATACAGTGTCTCCATGAGCTTCATTGGAGCGTTAGTTTTCCAAGTGCTGATGGACACTGTTGGGATGAAGAGGTTTCCCGGAGCATTTGGACTTTTCACCATTCTGGAAAGCATCACTATTTTGGTTGGACCACCATTAGCAGGTTTGTGAAAAGGAGAAATGACATGCCTATTCAATAAATTATGCTACATAGTAAGGGGAAAATACAACAATATTAATACACTGGTTGCAAATTGTATTTCTAAATTTATAAGCTAGAACAGTTATGTAACGGACCGTTTCAGCATATGAGGGGTTAAATCCGTTTAGGCGATAATCCCCTTTTCTAGAGACAGGCACAGCTACTGCAGAACACCAAACTCCCGATCTGGATACGAAATAACACTCCGAACTGGAACAGCTGAACAAGAAAAGCATACAATCCGCTTACACTCTTGGCAGTCAGCTTACAATCCAATTCCCCCCAAGAACGAGACGACACTTCATTTTGAGGGTTAAGCAGGAACTCTAGACTGGGACACCCAGTCTGGCTTTTATTTCCAACTCACACATACAGGCCACACCCAGGGGGAGGCATAAAAGAACCAATGACATAGATGTTACCTCCCACACATCCCCTCCCCTTAGTGTGACACATAATCCCATTATGCATACAGTGTAAAATATACTTTTACACAACTTTCATAACTTTAAAACCATACATCACATTCACATAAAAATACATATCCACAATCAATCCATTCAGGGGAACAACATATTAAAAAATGGCATGAATCCGACCAGGGGTTTAAAAGTTACTAAAAGTATATTTTGTTCCTTTCTGGCTGGCAGAAAAACATCCCCACAATGCACCCTGGTTTCCTCCCTTCTGCCCTGGAGTTAATTGGAGAAGTAATCCAATTACCCAGGACTAAAGGCAGACTCCATTAACCACATGGTTGCAAAACAACATAAAACACTTTAAAATACATAAAGTCACATTTACACATAACACACAGACATTTCACCTATCCCCAGATAGCTGGGATCTGCACGCACAAAACTACCGAATAGCGCGCAGATCCTACTCACACAGTACAATTGCCATGGAGCTAAAGTCTTTCCCATAGTCTTTCATTATATGAATAGGCTCCATGGTATGGCTATCTGGGGTATCACATTCCCATAAAGTCTGGTCCATAGTCCAAAGGCAAGAGGCGGGCAATCAGCCCCCTCCAAGGACACGTGGCGAGGTCGGTTTCGCCACACTTCTCCCCTTTACCCCCCAGACTAACAGGGTACTTGACCTCCTGCCGGTCAGTGCCCTTGTTAGTCCAGCAGCCCACCCACAAGACAGAAACAGCAGAGCAGCGCACCCACAATAAACAGTTACTACACCTGGGTGAGGGAGAATCTTGTCCAGGTTCAGGTGCCTCACCACGGCTGTGTGGGGGGCTGATAGGCTGCCTTGGTGGGTTGCTGAGGGGGCAGAGACCAGCGGTACTCTGTCCTGTTGCCAGCACTACCACGGGGTTAGTCCGGTTGGAGCCTGGTTGCTGGAGACCGATTGTCTCCCCTTTGGATATATCGCTCTGTGGCTGGGGAACAGGACCGACCGTCCCTACCCCTGGTGCTGTAAGTGCAGGGACTACGGTCCCATCTGCACAGCTGTGGGGCTTAACATCTCCCCTTGGTGGGTTAGGCTGCCGCTGGAGAGAGGGTGTAACAAGCTCCTCTCTCTGGATGGTAAACTGCCGCTGGGGAGAGGGGTTAGCAGGCTCCTCTCCCTGGCACTCTCTCTGCTGGTGGAAAGGGGAACCCGCTGTCTCCCCTTTCATTCTCTTGTCCGGCTGCTGGGGTGCGAGACTGACTGTCTCTGCTCCCTGCAGGACACACTGCCGCTGGGGAGGATGTACGACACCATCAGCTCCCTGGGGTACACACTGCCGCTGGGGAGGGAGGACGCTGCTCTCCTCTCCCTTCACTTCACACTGCCTTCTTGGCATATCACTTTGCTGCTGGGGGGCAGGAACAACTACCTCTGTCCCCTGTAACTCAGCCTGCCGCTGGGGAGAAAGGACTGCACCTTCGGCTCCCTGGGACACACACGGCCGCTGGGGAGGATGGACGACACCATCAGCTCCCTGGGGTACACACTGCCGCTGGGGAGGGAGGACGCTGCTCTCCTCTCCCTTCAGTTCACACTGCCTTCTTGGCATATCACTTGGCTGCTGGGGGGCAGGAACAACTACCTCTGCCCCCTGTAACTCAGCCTGCCGCTGGGGAGGAAGGACTGCACCTTCGGCTCCCTGGGACACACACACGGCCGCTGGGGAGGATGGACGACACCATCAGCTCCCTGGGGTACACACTGCCGCTGGGGAGGGAGGACGCTGCTCTCCTCTCCCTTCACTTCACACTGCCTTCCTGGCATATCACTTTGCTGCTGGGGGGCAGGAACAACAACCTCTGCCCCCTGTAACTCAGCCTGCTGCTGGGGAGGAAGGACTGCACCTTCGGCTCCCTGGGACACACACGGCCGCTGGGGAGGGAGGACTGCACCTTCTGCTCCCTGGGGCACACACTGCCGCTGGGGAGGATGGACGACACCATCAGCTCCCTGGGGTACACACTGCCGCTGGGGAGGATGGATGACACCATCAGCTCCCTGGGGTACACACTGCCGCTGGGGATCTGGGCCGGAATTTAATAGTTCTACATAGTCCATCTCCAGCCCTTGTTCCATGGCAGCGAAACGGCGGAGGTCTTGTCCCAGTTCAATAGATCTCGGGCCCTGTAACATCTCAGTCCGGTAATGCATGATAGCCCAGTACCGTGACTCTGCTGGACTGCCGAAGTCGACGTCTTCTGTTAGGGCCTTCCACAACAGGCCAGGGCTAGTGTAGTGATCCCCCTCCGGCTGGATGCCCTCTGCCCTCCACGTCTCTGGCTGGACAGTGCACCACCACAGTGCCCGGTATGAGACGTCCAGGCTCAGTTCCCTTTCCACGAGGTACTCAAGTTGTCTTACCCGCTCCCCTCCGGGTTGGTCCCCCAGAAGCGGCATCCGCCAGGCCATTTGTTCCTCCAACAGGTATGCGGTACCAGGAAAGCGCTGCTGCCGTTGATACTGGACTTCTTCCCGGGCATCATACCATAATCTTATCCGGACATTATCTCTCCATTCTAATTCACTCTCTTCCTCAGGTGTGTGTGTTGCCCAGGTGTGCGTGTTGCCCATTTTCCCGAAATCCTTCGTAGATAGGGGCGCTGTACGGGTACTGGCGTTGCCCTCACTTTGTAATCCAGGAATGGATGTTGTCTGTAGCTGTCCCTCTGGTTGTAGGAACGATCCCGCCGCTTGCCACCAATTGTAACGGACCGTTTCAGCATATGAGGGGTTAAATCCGTTTAGGCGATAATCCCCTTTTCTAGAGACAGGCACAGCTACTGCAGAACACCAAACTCCCGATCTGGATACGAAATAACACTCCGAACTGGAACAGCTGAACAAGAAAAGCATACAATCCGCTTACACTCTTGGCAGTCAGCTTACAATCCAATTCCCCCCAAGAACGAGACGACACTTCATTTTGAGGGTTAAGCAGGAACTCTAGACTGGGACACCCAGTCTGGCTTTTATTTCCAACTCACACATACAGGCCACACCCAGGGGGAGGCATAAAAGAACCAATGACATAGATGTTACCTCCCACACATCCCCTCCCCTTAGTGTGACACATAATCCCATTATGCATACAGTGTAAAATATACTTTTACACAACTTTCATAACTTTAAAACCATACATCACATTCACATAAAAATACATATCCACAATCAATCCATTCAGGGGAACAACATATTAAAAAATGGCATGAATCCGACCAGGGGTTTAAAAGTTACTAAAAGTATATTTTGTTCCTTTCTGGCTGGCAGAAAAACATCCCCACAATGCACCCTGGTTTCCTCCCTTCTGCCCTGGAGTTAATTGGAGAAGTAATCCAATTACCCAGGACTAAAGGCAGACTCCATTAACCACATGGTTGCAAAACAACATAAAACACTTTAAAATACATAAAGTCACATTTACACATAACACACAGACATTTCACCTATCCCCAGATAGCTGGGATCTGCACGCACAAAACTACCGAATAGCGCGCAGATCCTACTCACACAGTACAATTGCCATGGAGCTAAAGTCTTTCCCATAGTCTTTCATTATATGAATAGGCTCCATGGTATGGCTATCTGGGGTATCACATTCCCATAAAGTCTGGTCCATAGTCCAAAGGCAAGAGGCGGGCAATCAGCCCCCTCCAAGGACACGTGGCGAGGTCGGTTTCGCCATACTTCTCCCCTTTACCCCCCAGACTAACAGGGTACTTGACCTCCTGCCGGTCAGTGCCCTTGTTAGTCCAGCAGCCCACCCACAAGACAGAAACAGCAGAGCAGCCCACCCACAATAAACAGTTACTACACCTGGGTGAGGGAGAATCTTGTCCAGGTTCAGGTGCCTCACCACGGCTGTGTGGGGGGCTGATAGGCTGCCTTGGTGGGTTGCTGAGGGGGCAGAGACCAGCGGTACTCTGTCCTGTTGCCAGCACTACCACGGGGTTAGTCCGGTTGGAGCCTGGTTGCTGGAGACCGATTGTCTCCCCTTTGGATATATCGCTCTGTGGCTGGGGAACAGGACCGACCGTCCCTACCCCTGGTGCTGTAAGTGCAGGGACTACGGTCCCATCTGCACAGCTGTGGGGCTTAACATCTCCCCTTGGTGGGTTAGGCTGCCGCTGGAGAGAGGGTGTAACAAGCTCCTCTCTCTGGATGGTAAACTGCCGCTGGGGAGAGGGGTTAGCAGGCTCCTCTCCCTGGCACTCTCTCTGCTGGTGGAAAGGGGAACCCGCTGTCTCCCCTTTCATTCTCTTGTCCGGCTGCTGGGGTGCGAGACTGACTGTCTCTGCTCCCTGCAGGACACACTGCCGCTGGGGAGGATGTACGACACCATCAGCTCCCTGGGGTACACACTGCCGCTGGGGAGGGAGGACGCTGCTCTCCTCTCCCTTCACACTGCCTTCTTGGCATATCACTTTGCTGCTGGGGGGCAGGAACAACTACCTCTGTCCCCTGTAACTCAGCCTGCCGCTGGGGAGAAAGGACTGCACCTTCGGCTCCCTGGGACACACACGGCCGCTGGGGAGGATGGACGACACCATCAGCTCCCTGGGGTACACACTGCCGCTGGGGAGGGAGGACGCTGCTCTCCTCTCCCTTCAGTTCACACTGCCTTCTTGGCATATCACTTGGCTGCTGGGGGGCAGGAACAACTACCTCTGCCCCCTGTAACTCAGCCTGCCGCTGGGGAGGAAGGACTGCACCTTCGGCTCCCTGGGACACACACACGGCCGCTGGGGAGGATGGACGACACCATCAGCTCCCTGGGGTACACACTGCCGCTGGGGAGGGAGGACGCTGCTCTCCTCTCCCTTCACTTCACACTGCCTTCCTGGCATATCACTTTGCTGCTGGGGGGCAGGAACAACAACCTATGCCCCCTGTAACTCAGCCTGCTGCTGGGGAGGAAGGACTGCACCTTCGGCTCCCTGGGACACACACGGCCGCTGGGGAGGGAGGACTGCACCTTCTGCTCCCTGGGGCACACACTGCCGCTGGGGAGGATGGACGACACCATCAGCTCCCTGGGGTACACACTGCCGCTGGGGAGGATGGATGACACCATCAGCTCCCTGGGGTACACACTGCCGCTGGGGATCTGGGCCGGAATTTAATAGTTCTACATAGTCCATCTCCAGCCCTTGTTCCATGGCAGCGAAACGGCGGAGGTCTTGTCCCAGTCCAATAGATCTCGGGCCCTGTAACATCTCACTCCGGTAATGCATGATAGCCCAGTACCGTGACTCTGCTGGACTGCCGAAGTCGACGTCTTCTGTTAGGGCCTTCCACAACAGGCCAGGGCTAGTGTAGTGATCCCCCTCCGGCTGGATGCCCTCTGCCCTCCACGTCTCTGGCTGGACAGTGCACCACCACAGTGCCCGGTATGAGACGTCCAGGCTCAGTTCCCTTTCCACGAGGTACTCAAGTTGTCTTACCCGCTCCCCTCCGGGTTGGTCCCCCAGAAGCGGCATCCGCCAGGCCATTTGTTCCTCCAACAGGTATGCGGTACCAGGAAAGCGCTGCTGCCGTTGATACTGGACTTCTTCCCGGGCATCATACCATAATCTTATCCGGACATTATCTCTCCATTCTAATTCACTCTCTTCCTCAGGTGTGTGTGTTGCCCAGGTGTGCGTGTTGCCCATTTTCCCAAAATCCTTCGTAGATAGGGGCGCTGTACGGGTACTGGCGTTGCCCTCACTTTGTAATCCAGGAATGGATGTTGTCTGTAGCTGTCCCTCTGGTTGTAGGAACGATCCCGCCGCTTGCCACCAATTGTAACGGACCGTTTCAGCATATGAGGGGTTAAATCCGTTTAGGCGATAATCCCCTTTTCTAGAGACAGGCACAGCTACTGCAGAACACCAAACTCCCGATCTGGATACGAAATAACACTCCGAACTGGAACAGCTGAACAAGAAAAGCATACAATCCGCTTACACTCTTGGCAGTCAGCTTACAATCCAATTCCCCCCAAGAACGAGACGACACTTCATTTTGAGGGTTAAGCAGGAACTCTAGACTGGGACACCCAGTCTGGCTTTTATTTCCAACTCACACATACAGGCCACACCCAGGGGGAGGCATAAAAGAACCAATGACATAGATGTTACCTCCCACACATCCCCTCCCCTTAGTGTGACACATAATCCCATTATGCATACAGTGTAAAATATACTTTTACACAACTTTCATAACTTTAAAACCATACATCACATTCACATAAAAATACATATCCACAATCAATCCATTCAGGGGAACAACATATTAAAAAATGGCATGAATCCGACCAGGGGTTTAAAAGTTACTAAAAGTATATTTTGTTCCTTTCTGGCTGGCAGAAAAACATCCCCACAATGCACCCTGGTTTCCTCCCTTCTGCCCTGGAGTTAATTGGAGAAGTAATCCAATTACCCAGGACTAAAGGCAGACTCCATTAACCACATGGTTGCAAAACAACATAAAACACTTTAAAATACATAAAGTCACATTTACACATAACACACAGACATTTCACCTATCCCCAGATAGCTGGGATCTGCACGCACAAAACTACCGAATAGCGCGCAGATCCTACTCACACAGTACAATTGCCATGGAGCTAAAGTCTTTCCCATAGTCTTTCATTATATGAATAGGCTCCATGGTATGGCTATCTGGGGTATCACATTCCCATAAAGTCTGGTCCATAGTCCAAAGGCAAGAGGCGGGCAATCAGCCCCCTCCAAGGACACGTGGCGAGGTCGGTTTCGCCACAAGTTACTTCATTATTACCTATTTTCATGACTTTGTGTAAAACTTTAGTCTCACGAGTACATATTTATAGGCAAAGGGGAAAAAAATTTCTACGTGGGAACGTTGACACTGGTCAGATGTAATAGACTGATATAGACTAAGAAAAATGCACTGCATGCCTATAAAAATGCATTACACATGCTGCACTGTGATCATGAAAAAAAGTCTTATAAAATGCTTTGCCTATGCAAATAAATTATTCACAATGTTGTACACGTAAACTTTTATCAAATGCACTGAGCTGAAAGAGTGCAAAAGGTGACCACATTTTTTTATTCTGCTGAAACAGACTGATCATATTTTGCATATGTTTGAACACTTGTTACATTTCACACACAATGACGTATGAAAAAAATGACTATTTGGCATATTCTACGGGGATAGAAAGAATTCAGACGTAGAAATGCCCACAATAAATATAAGAACAGAGCACATATTGTACTCTGCATAGATTAATATACGTAATCAAAAGTATTTTTATATGAATAAGCTCATTGGAAACATACAATTCTGTAAGTGACTTTAAGCAGAATGGAAATACAGTGATCTGCACAAACACACCAACTGATTATATAACATTTTGTCGTTGAATGTTTGATTCCTGACCATATGCTGTGCCCCGAATGAATATAAAATGTATCCCATACAGTACTTTCCTCGAATATCAAATTCTATTTTATAAAATACTTGCATAAAATTTTAACTTGCATGAAAACAGAGGCAGATCTAAAAAAAGACTCATTACATACAATTCTGTGTGTTATTGCAGAGACCACATAGGTGTTGTGCACAAATGTAAAACCAGTTGGTTTACAAGGATCTAGATTAATATAGGCTACTTTTGCAAAATCTAGAAATAGTTGAAATTCAGTGTTCTATAGGAATGTAATTATCCAGTTGTCCCTTCCATCACTGTCAGACTTCCTTCTCCATAGTCCATCTATTTCTTCCATCCCGTGCTTCCTCCTCTTGAGACTTATTCTCTTTCTTACCCACCCTACTTACCTATCCATCCAAAACTGTATCCTTTATTACCTCTCTTCCTTCTACACCAGGGGTTCTCAACCCAGTCCTCAAGGACCCCCTACCAGTCCAGGATTTAGGGATTACCTGGGTGTGTCTAAGGTGTTTTTTTTTTTTTTTTTTAAACACCTTTGACACACCCAGGTAATCCCTAAATCCTGGACTGGTAGGGGGTCCTTGAGGACTGGGTTGAGAACCCATGTTCTACACCTTCTCTTACCTATTAGCCAATTTCTCCCCGACCATCCCCTTTCCTTCTTCATCTCATGTTATCCCCTTCCATCAAGCTTTCAGATGTTTTAGTCAAGCCTTCTGTTTTCTTTTATTTCAGGTTTACTGGTGGATTATACTGATCAATACGGCTTGATTTTCTATGCCACCTGTATTGCTGTGACCTCATCTGGAATCTTCATGGGATTGGCCTCATACATAGTTAACCGAAATGATGCAAAAAGGAAACAGAAACAAACCACAACAGATGCCACATGGAATAATGAGACTCTAGACATCAAACCGTCTTCTGCACACCAAGATGTGCTTTAAATGACTATCCTAGGAATCAATATTATTCAACTCTACACTTGCGGACCTTTTCTGGGCATTATCAAGGCTATACTTCCTTATCCTTTAAGGATTTGTGGAAGTACAATTTATTCCCATCTCTGCTTGAAAAAAAACAAAAACAACACAGCTCAGTGGGTGATGTATGTGATTAGAAGGGAGAATTCTCTCTGGATGTTAACATCAGTTTCTTTGTGAGGATGAGAGATCTCTGCAGAATTAAAAATACAACACCAAGGTGGTGCGCCGTGCGAGATTCCTATGGGCAAACCTTTGTAAATGAGTGTATCTGTGACAGGAAAAAATGATGCACGCCAGCTCTTCCTGAGCTGTCGAGGAAGGGCTACCAGGTTTATGTCTTTCTTAATAGATGTCTGAAGGAGAACACCATCTCAACTTAAAAAGAAAAAGAAAAAAAGGTCCAAAAGTTAGAATATATTGTAGTTAATTTATTCAAAATAAAATATTTGAAGACACAGTACAGTCCATTGAGAAGTAAGGCATGTATACATTACAAACTAAATTATTAGTAATATATATATATATCACACCTTAGAAAATTGTGCCTAAATGTATGTTCCATTACCCTCTTTAAAAAGGGTGAACTCCCTAGACGAAAGACTCTTGGGACTTCAGGGATACCCAGGACATCCAAACTCATTAATGCATTTCTTACAATAGTAGTGATGATGACAACTACTTGTTACATTTCAAACAGTTGTTGATCTGTTTATTGATAGCTTTTTTTTTTTTTTTTTTTTTAACTCTGACAGAATAAATATTAATACTTTGAGAGAGCCATCCATAGTTTTCAGGAAGAAAGGTAAAATGTGTTCAATGTTTAACACTTTCTTTTCATATCTCAGGGAACTGTTGAAGGAAACTACCTCTCTGGTCATTTGCACAAAATGGACTTAGCTTTTTTTAAGATAGGAACTCTTATATGAAATATCACACTTAGGTCTTGCTATGCAATATTTATTATAGTATATTAATGTGCCTTTTTTTTTCCTGACAGTGCAAATATATATTCTATTCGCTGCACAGAACTGCAATAATTTTCATTTGCAGGTTTTACTCAGAGAAGCATTAAGAACCCACGTCTAGGCGACCATTTTGGGGCCTCCCTCTTTTTTTAAACATAGCGGTGGTTAATGGGGCCAAGCAAATTCATGATTTTGGAGCCCCTGTCTAATCCCTGGGACCTAGTCGGACACTTAGGGTTTCCTTATGGTTAATCCTGCTCAGGTTAAATGAAATTATGAGGACAGACCAAATATCCTCTAGAATGTAAGCTCATTGAGCAGGGCCCTCCACCTCTCTGCTCCTGTACGTCCAGTTGTCTGGTTCCAATTACATGTCTGTTAGTCCACCCATTGTACAGCGCTACGGAATTTGATGGCGCTATATAAAAAATTAAATAATAAAAATAATAACTAGAGAGAACACAGACTTTTCAATAGAGCAAGGAAATGCGTGAAGAGGGAGCTAAATTGAAATGAGCTGAACTATATAAAGGTAAAATAAAAAGATAAATTAAAAAAGAATTATATCAGCAGAGGAGGAAAAATAGACTGATTGCACGACCGTTCGCTCAGAGCAACTTGGGGCAATAATGCCGCCAACACAAGGGCTTGTTGCGGAGGTTCCCACTTCCCCCATCACCCCTCATTAAAGAATCAATAGTATTTGCGAAGTAAGAGGATTGAGAAACTGTCACTTTTAGAAGAACTGCCAGTTCCTTTTTTACGAACAATTGAGAATTTATTATGAAATAATGGAACCTGACAATATTTTTACACAAAACTGAATTTTGTTGTTGTTTTACATAGATGATAGAGACTTGGTGTCTTGCCTAGATACCAAATCTGGTATGTTACAAAAGGTATCACACTGTTGGGTACAAAGAAAGGAAATATTGGAGTAAATACACAAATATTTTTTTACAAAGCCTTTTAAACACAAAACCAAAGAATAATGTACTGTGTTTCACTCTCAGTTTTCACCTCTTACTATATCTACCCAACCATTATTTAGGAAATACGCAAAATAGTAGTTCGTTTTATTACTAGTGTTGTTAAAAAAAACGCTGTTCACTCTATGTAATGTGTAAATATTTAATATTATTTATTTCTATAGTTTTGTAATTTCGAAACAGCATTGAATCCATCAAACTGATTTTTCATACTTCTATGTATGTTTATTTGAAAGAAAAAAAAAAAGTACATTCTTGACTCCCAAATAACATATACAATTCTCTCTGGAGCAAGATGCAGTTACTATTAATTATTTTTATAATTATTTTGTATTAATTATCATATCGTATTTGCTTTAAAAATGGATTTTCTTTACTACCATAATTTAAAAAAAAAAGTGTGTTATTTATAATGGTCTTTCTTCTTCTTCTTTTTTTTTTTTTTTTACACATCTTAAATATCAAATGAACCTTTGACCTTTCTACGATCCTGGTTATGATCAGGTTCAAAAACCTTTTTTTTTTTTGCATTTACCCCTTATATTTCTGTATAATGCTATCAGACATTCATATGCCATTTCTCCGGGATGAATAAATTCCAATATTCTAGCCTTTCTTCTAAGATCTAATTATTCATTCATTCATTCATTCAGCTAACTTTGTAACTTCCTCCATTCTTTTTCTAGTTACAGAACATATTTCTCTAGAGAACTTGTGTCTGAAATTCCACTCTCTTGCCATTGAGTCATACAGTAGCAATCCGATCTTATAAGAGACAGTGTCACTTCTTATACAATTTAAAATGTTACACATTTAATAAAATATAAAACAATGCCACCTTGTTTTCTGAGTGAAGTCGAGACTTATTTGTTTGTATTCCAAAATGCATAACTTTGAATTTATCTATGTTAACTGTCATATGGCACCGGCCCACCGGCAAAATTCTTTGCAAAACTGATAACAACTTTGTATCCCTTTCAAGACCTTAGATATAGCTTTCATCAAGGTTAACCCTGGACGAGGTCTAGAATGTTCTGCTTGCCATATATCAACACTTTAGAATTTTACATAAAAAAAAAAATCTCTGCATATGACATTTTTGCCATTTTCATATGAAGGTGTTTTATTTACTAAATATGTTAGAGGTGTTCAAATGTGGTCTCCCAAAAATAAACACTAACAGGGTTATTCGCTAAAGTAAGAATTCAAAGTGAATTCAAATAGAATTTCAAATTTAAAGGATTACTATAGCAGTGTTTCCCAACCCAGTCCTCAAGGCACACCTACCAGTCCAGGATTTAGGGGTGACCCAGTTGTGTCTAAGGGTAATCCTTAAATCCTGGACTGGTAGGTGTGCCTTGAGGACTGGGTTGGGAACTACTGTACTATAGTGTCAGGAAAACAAACTTGAGCGTTGCAGAAGCGCCTCTAGCAGCTGTCAGAAAGACAGTTACTAGAGACTGGATTAACCCTGCAATGTAAGCATAGCAGTTTCCCTGAAACTGCTATGTTTACATCTGAAGGGTTAAAACCTGGGGGACATGGCACCCAGACCACTTCATTGAGCTGAAGTGGTCTGGGTGACTATAGTGGTCCTTTAAGGTCATAATAGCCGAAATTGAAAAAGTCAACTGTGCTTTCAGTTCGGCTACTCTGGCCTTAAATTTGAAATTCTCTTTGCAGAATTATTCACTGAAGTGAGAATTTAAATATTTCACATCATATTTATTGATGGCATATTCATGACAGGTGTATAGTCGCCATTTTGGGCAGTCGGAATCCAGGACAAACCAAACCCATATCCTAACCCAATAACACACAGACACTAATGAATATGGGGAAATTTGTCCACAGCTTTATTAACCAATAATAATAATAATATTAATAATAATAATAATAATAACGATAATAAATTAACAGATAAACATGGGTCATTGCCCCCCATACTCCGCCCCCTCGCATCCTGTTCCTTCGGCTACCATACAAAAGGCAATGACCCCCATATAATAACACATATACATATTTATAACATACACCAACATTATTCCAATCCACCAATTGTAAAAGTGCCAACCATCCATTAACCACGGCAGGGGTATACCCGGATACCCCTGCCCCACCAGGTTCTGAGCCACCTCCAGGACTCGAAACCTCTCAACCACTGATGACCACAATTTGTTTATTCCACCTCACGTTCATCCTGGGGAGCCTATTTCCTCTCCTTCAGCTCCCCGTCCCGCCGCTGTGAAAGAAACGGGTAAATAAACACATAACAAACAAAGGGAGGGTGGGTGGGACAAACTCAACCAGGTAGAAAGTTAGAATGACTCACCTAAAATGGCTGCTCATTTAAATAGGCAATCCTACTTACCCATAATTCCAACCCTTGCTTACTTCCTCCTAAGCCCGCCTCCTAACCCCTGTCAAGGCCTTTTTCCGCTTAGCTGCGCTCTAGCTACATGGGGCTACATGACAGGTGTATAGTCGCCATTTTGGGCAGTCGGAATCCAGGACAAACCAAACCCATATCCTAACCCAATAACACACAGACACTAATGAATATGGGGAAATTTGTCCACAGCTTTATTAACCAATAATAATAATAATATTATTAATAATAATAATAATAATAATAACGATAATAAATTAACAGATAAACATGGGTCATTGCCCCCCATACTCCGCCCCCTCGCATCCTGTTCCTTCGGCTACCATACAAAAGGCAATGACCCCCATATAATAACACATATACATATTTATAACATACACCAACATTATTCCAATCCACCAATTGTAAAAGTGCCAACCATCCATTAACCACGGCAGGGGTATACCCGGATACCCCTGCCCCACCAGGTTCTGAGCCACCTCCAGGACTCGAAACCTCTCAACCACCGATGACCACAATTTGTTTATTCCACCTCACGTTCATCCTGGGGAGCCTATTTCCTCTCCTTCAGCTCCCCGTCCCGCCACAAGCTCAGACCTTGACCCCTTAAGCTGTCTGAGCTCCGCCACCCCGAAGAAACAGTGCCATCCGTATACCATCCTGCCAACCCAAGTTGAGCAGGTCCAAACCCACATCCAAGAGATGAACACCATCCGAGCGGTAGTATCCTGGCAACCCTTCCTCCAGCTCAAGGTGCCTCACCACCACACCCCCCACCTTCCGGACAAAGCTTGCCATCAAGCTGTTCACTTTCTTCCAGTACCTATCCATAGCCACCTGATCCCGTGCGTGCCGCCACCGGCGCCGCGGGACAATTTCCGACCAAACTAACATGACCCCCGGAAGCAGGCCTCTCAACTTGTTAATGTCCTGCTTCATCCACTTCACCAGCCGGCGTTGCGGCGTAAGGCCCAGGTCATTACCCCCCACATGTAGGACCAGCAAGTCCGGCGCGAACCCCGCCGCCAGCATCCTAAACAGTGCACCACAAACATCCCCCCCAGCAAAACCCCCGATACCCAAACCAACGAACTGCCAACTGGCCTCTCGGAAAACCCAGCTGCTGGCCTTGTGCTCGAGCTGCGGCCCTCCTCTCGGCCCAGAAGACAAACGAATGGCCCACGATCCATGCCACACGCCCTGGGGAGGAGAAAACAAATGGTGAGGGAAGTCTAACAGAGACCCCCACCCCAGCCCAAAACATTGAAGTGTTCCATTTCAATTTATGCAGTTATCCTTTGTTTTATTTTTTATTTTTGTTTTTTTTATACATACAGTCCCCAAGTCCATCACTCCAACAAACCCAACCGGACATAGGAACGGAATCTTACCGATTCCCACCTCCCTATCCGCTTCACCACCTCGTCCCCCAATCCCAACCGTGCTGCCTCCGTGGCCGCCCCAATACGGAACGAGTGCGTTCCAAATCGTTGAGCCCGAAGCCCCAACTTACCTAGGCCCGACCGAAAAACTTTCGTGAACTGGAACCGAGAAAGGGACGACCCGTCAGCATGTACCAACAAGGAACCCCCTATCGCCGGCCTCCGCGCCAGGTACTCCGCCGTAGCAGCCAACGGGCACAAAGCCGAGCCCGGCAAGGCCCACAGTGTCACGCCAAGGTGCACTACTACCTTCCTATCCAAAACACGAACCCCCGAAAATTGCAGACCCCCCTGCGCCATCTTATTAGCACTCACCAATTCCCCTATTCGGAATGCCCCAAAAAACGCCAAAATAAACGCCACCTTGAACAGCGAAGCCTCGAACCCATCGAAACAGACCTCAGGCAATAGACCCACCAAATCCCCCAATAGCTTAACCGACACCGGGCGCCTGGTATCTGGCGACCTGCGTCCCTTGCGATAACCCTTCAGGGCTTGCCTGATGACGAAGGTCTTGGTAAAGTCCTCCTTCCCATGCCACCTAAACCAAAACGCCATCGCCGCCATGGACCTGTCCACCACGGCAGGGGACGGCCCTTTCGCCAGCAACTGACAGGTGTACCACAGGAAAGCATCCCGCAGGGCATCCCCGCCGTCCAAGGCCAACCCGTCCAGCGACCGCTCCCACAAGCCCCAAACCTTACTGTACGAGGCCCAAGTGGCCGGTGCCAGAGAAGCCTTCACAAGTCCTCCAAGCAGGATGCTCCCAGCTGCCAAATCTCGTCCGGGCAAGCCTGCCCTTCCTTCGATGCCCCCGGTGCCGCCAGCCAGAATCGGGACCACTGAAAACGAGACAGAGCATCAGCCACCTCATTCAAATAGCCTGGAACATGGCGCACGCGAAAAACAACATTCCGAGACATACACAGCAATACAAGTCGCCTAAGCAGCTTAACCACCGGCTTCGAGGCCGCAGACTGACGATTCACCGCGTGTACCACTGCCATGTTGTCCGAGAAAAAGACCACCTTCCGATCGCGCAGCCCGTCGCCCCACAGTGCCATTGCAAGGACCAACGGGAACAACTCAAGGAAAGCCAAGTTGCGCATAAGAGGGCTCGATCCCCAAGGGTCCGGCCACCTCTCCGCGCACCAGCTACCACCAAAATACGCCCCAAAGCCCACACTGCCCGATGCATCCGTGAAAAGCTCCAGCTCGGCCGACGACTGGCCCTCCTGCCGGAACAACACCGTCCCATTAAAATCCCGCAAGAAGGCATCCCAGATGCCCAAGTCCGCTCTCATGGCCGCCGACACCCGGATGAAATGGTGCGGGGACCGAACCCCCGCGGTAGCAGCCGACAAACTGCGACTGAAGACCCTCCCCATTGGTATGACCCGGCACGCAAAATTGAGCAGCCCAATCAAAGACTGCAGCTGCCGCAGGGTAACCTTGCGCGCCCCAGCCACAGCAGCCACTGCCCCTCGAAGCCTGTCCAGCTTATCCCGGGGCAGCCGACATTCGCCCAGCCCTGAGTCTATCTCCAGTCCCAGGAAACTCAAACACGTGGTCGGGCCTTCCGTTTTATCCGCCGCCAGCGGAACCCCGAAGTGGCCCGCCACCCACTCAACCGTCCGCAGCAGGCGCAGGCATTCCAAGGAATTCCAAGGAATCAGCCGGCCCTACACACAGAAAATCATCCAAATAATGCACAATAGAACGATTCCCCGCCTCCTCCCGTACCACCCATTCGAGAAAAGTGCTAAATTTCTCAAAATAGGAGCACGAAATGGAACAACCCATGGGCAGGCACAAGTCCACGAAGTAGGCCCCTTCGAAGAAACACCCTAGTAGGTGATGACAGTCCGGGTGGACCGGCAGCAGCCGAAACGCCGCTTCAATGTCCACTTTAGCCATCAGAGCCCCATGCCCGGCCCGCCTGACCAGTTCGACCGCCAGGTCGAAAGATGCATACGACACCGAGCATAAGTCCTTACTAATACCGTCATTCACCGACTCCCCTTTCGGGTATGAGAGATGGTGAATGAGTCTAAATTTACCCGGCTCCTTCTTGGGAACCACCCCAAGTGGGGAAATCCGCAGGCCCTCCATCGGAGGCACTGCGAACGGGCCCGCCATGCGGCCCAGCCCGACTTCTTTGCCCAGCTTCTCCCTCACCACGTCCGGGAAGTCAGCAACAGACTTCAGGTTGCGCAGCCTCCCCGATCCCCCCTCCCGCTCCTGAAACGGAATAAAAAACCCTGTTGCAAAACCCGCCAGGAGCACAGCAGCATCCGCCCTGTTACCGTAGCTGCTTAGCCACGGCTCCATCGCGCTTAGCCTCACTGGGGTTAAGCCCCGGGGAAGCGGATGCACCCCCTCCCCCGGCCGCGACAGCCGCACCGGCGCCTCCGGACTTACCCTTCTTGAAGCAGCGGTTGAGCCCATGAGCGCCCCCGCAGCCGGAGCACTCGTGCTTGAAACGACAGGTGGCCCCCCATTTGCATTGGCCCTCATTATAGAGCCAGCATAAGCCCTTTTGTAAGGTGGCCGATGAGGCGGACTGCCCCCTTGCGCCGGCCGAGTTCTGAAAGGGCTGCGCCTTCTGCGCCATCATCAGCTTCATCCAGAGCGGCAGGTCCATCTGATCCCACCTCATACCTGGATTAGCCGCCAGCCGTTGCCTAAACTGCTCGTCATACCGCCACCACGCCAACCCCCCGTAAGTACGGTACGCTTCCCAAATGCCATCCAGATAGCAAAACAGAGACGAGCATAACCCCGGCGATTTCTCGCCGAGCACGCTAGCCAGCACGCAAAAGGCCCTCAACCAATTACCAAAGGATTTCGGAATCTTGCGATACCGCTTCCTCTTTTCCTCCTCCTCCTTTTTCTCATCCTTCTTATCCTCCTCTTTGAGGTCAATAAAGTCCTCTAATGGGAGGAGGGAGAAAATCTCACAGAACTCACCCTTCCATATCTTATCCTTTACGTCCTGTTTCAAGTGAACCCCCAGCGGGCCCGCAAAAGATACATACGCGTGCTGCCTAGCCGCGTCGGGGATACCCCCAGTCAACTCAGCCCGCTCACTCCCAGCCTCCCCTACTTCCTGCGGCACCACCATGTCCCCGCCCGAACTAGGCCCTGTGGAATTCCCGACCCGAGAGCCCGTAGCCACAGCTCCCGGAGCCCACACCTGACCAATGCCGCTAGTGTCACCCCCCACCCCCAATGAGTGGAGTAGTGCCTGAAGTGTCGTAACTAAAGCGCTGGAGTGTAGTGACCCACTGGACTCACCGGCCAAGCCCCCCGACACCTGAACGGTGGGGGCTGCAGTGCTGATCGCCCGACGTCCAGGAAGAGGAACTTCCGCCGCTGTCTCGCCGACCGGGGAGCCCACCCGGTGTCCTGCCTGCGAGGAGGCGGAACGGCTCCGAGACCTAGGACAAGGAGAAGAAGTCCTGGGTAGGGTGTAACGAACATCACTTCCCCTCCCGTCACGACCCCGGGAGCACCTGCTCTGTACCGAAGCCTCCCGCTGAGCTCTACTACCACGCGGCACCTGGGAACCCCTGGAGCTACGACTCCTCCCGTGTCTACCAGTAGGCCGCCCCCGCCGACCATACCTAGGGGCTTCCACACCATCCCCTGCCGAGCTGTCCGAGGGGGAGCAGTGCCGACCTGACCTCCCCCGAGTATCCCGGGACCCCGGAGATCTAACTGGCGAGGGGCTGCCACTACTACTCCCAGAACCCGGGCCCCCCCGAAGGCCACAGCCCCCCCGCCGCCCACCCACTACAGAGGATCCCAATCCCCCGCCTACCCCACTTCTCTGCCTATCTACCTCCGGGACCTCCTTCCCCGCACCAACTGCCACAGCCCCTTTACCCTTCCCCCCATGCTTACCAGACCCTGCCAGCCCAGACCTACCATCCACCCCCTCGGGGGACCCGCTCACTGACCTGGCCGCACCCCGGGAACCCCCACCGCCCTTGGAACTCACCCCTTTTAAACCACACTTTCTCTTAGGGGCCCCAGGACCCTCCCCCCTTATGACTAGGGCCCGGGCGCCCTCTACTGGCCTACTCCTGCCCCCCCCCTGTGGCAGAGCTCCCCCTAGCGTCCTTCCCGCCAAGAGGGCCCCGGCCGGAGCCCTCTGCACTTGCCTGTTGCCTCCCAGGCCGGCCATGCGGTCTCCCGGATCCAGACTCATCATCATCATCACTCTCCGATGGGGGGGAAGCCCTCCTGGACCTCCCCTCCGTGGTTCCCGAACCACCAGGGGGCCGCCCGGACACCTCCGTCCCGAAAGCAGCAGCGCCCCCGTCCACGATATCCTTCCGCCTCCGAGTGCTCATCCGAGGCTCCGGCCGCACGCGGGGAGGCTAGGCCTCGACCACGCAGCTACCGGGCCTGCTGCCGGCCGCAACCGAAACTCCACTGCCTCCGGGGATAACTTCACCGGGCCCCGCACCCGGGCTTAGCCTCCTCGGGGGCCTCCGGGCCCGAACCGGTCTACCGCCATCGCCGTCCCGATCCGCCGCCTCTGCCAGGGCAGGGCCTAGCTGGTCCCGTAGCCAGTCCGCACCCTGATGCCGTGCTGCCGACCTGATCCCCTCCAGCAAACGCTCCACGTCGTCCATTGGCCCTGCAGAGGAGACAAAAGAAATCCGACCAAGCAAAGTCCGCGCACACCGAGGTGAACACAAACTCAACCAGGTAGAAAGTTAGAATGACTCACCTAAAATGGCTGCTCATTTAAATAGCCAATCCTACTTACCCATAATTCCAACCCTTGCTTACTTCCTCCTAAGCCCGCCTCCTAACCCCTGTCAAGGCCTTTTTCCGCTTAGCTGCGCTCTAGCTACATGGGGCTACATTATGTATCACTTTCAGGTTTTGTTTGCAGAAAGTGAGTTGATTGTATGCTCTGTGGGTCACATGAATTATGTGTATCTCTACAGCAAGAACAACTATTATGGATGTTTTTAGTTTACTCACTATGCAGTACTGTGAGTCAAAATATAGCACAAAGGTAATTCTAAAAATGAAAAGAGGAAAACATTTTTATATAGCAAGCATTTACCAATGTTGCAGCTGACAGATTAAATTGTATTGTGATAAAATGTTTTATTTTGTTGCTTTTATACTGTCTAAGTTATATGCTTCAGGTAATAAACTTAAGACTACATGTATTTTTACACATCCTCAGAATAGCAGCACTCGTATGGGATCTCTGCTGATCTAGGAAATACCAGCATCAGATAGTAGTTATGGTGCCAGGTGTGACCCCCCTCCCCTTCTTCCCCCAACCCTTTGTGTAAGTGGACGAACAAACCATTCCATTTTCAAATAGTTTAACTTCTTATCTGGGGTTCACAAATTTCCACTCAATGAGAGCCCTAAGCATGCTCAGGAATTTTTACTACAGTGTGTATTTCCATAAATTCTAAGTAAACTCTTATTATTGACATTTATATAGTACCAACATATTTTACAGAGCTTTACAATTTAAATGTGTGGATATACAAAGTTAATTTAAAGTTTTAGGCATTTTATACATGAGGTGACGGAAGAGGAGGGAAACGTATTTTATTCATTTAAAAAAAAAAAAAGAATTATGTTAAGTCATTTACAAGAAAAATTTTGTAGTAAATACAGAAAAAAAACATGCAAATGGAAATGTCCAAATTTGCTCGCGAACGGAGGCCCTGGAAGGCAAAACAGATGACCTATGTACAGCCAACAACGAGCTGGTGGCAAATTAAAAAAAATGGAGGACAATTATAAAACCATGAAGAATAAAATGGCGGATTTGGAAGACCGCTCACGGAGGAACAACCTCTGAGTGAGAGGGGTACCGGAATCTATCACACAAGATGAAATCCCAAAGTTCCTGCAGACATACTTCAAGCAACTGAATCCCACGGCCACTGACCCAGAATTAATAGTGGACAGAGCACATAGGGTACCAAAGCCACCCAACCCGGCTGCAGACGTATCCAGAGACATAGTAGTGAGACTACACTACTACAAGAGCAAAGAGGCGCTGCTACAGGCACACAGACACCAACTAGAACTGCCGCCCAATCTGAAGAATATATCACTATTTGTGGATCTGTCATCTACCACCATGGGGAAGAGGAGGGAGTTTATTGACACCACTAAAATCCTCCAGAACCATAATATAACCCCAGAGCTACTCATCAGAAACAAAGGAGTTCTCACCATAGTGAATAGCCCTGAAGATGGTATCAAAAAGATGAAGCAATGGGGTCTCAACCAACCCTCAACCAGCGAATTGCGAAGAATGCAAACAGAGTGGAATAAAGTATAAAGAAAACCATAAAGAGACATTACAGCACAAGAAATAACTGTTCCTTATTCCGGGACTTTAACACACATCCAAATAAGCCACGTGGCAAGGACACTCCTACGGGAAAAACACCACTGAGCAGTGCTGCACTGATGGTTACTGATAAATACCTAGATTTGTTTTTATTGTTCAGTAATCGCATTAATAGAGGTATATAAGTTAGAGATACGCACCTTTTAAAGATTAAGGGTAAATCTGCACCATATACTGAGATATAGAACACATGCAGATACAGACACGGAGGGATGCCTAACACTGCACCCCACTATTATCCATAACCCATGTTGGGCTCTAAGCATGAGGGGCCAACCAGACACATTCCCCAAGGGGCAATGTAGGGGACCACGGATGGGCATTGAATTAATTAACCGTCAGGCACTCACCCCCCCCCCCCTCACTCCCCCTGAACCAAAGGCACAAAACAGGAGGGGGTACATGGCCCAGTGGCTAATGCCAGAGATGGATCAAAAGTATAGTACTCTTTAAGACGTGGAGGGTCAATACTCTCTGGGAAGCAAAAGCAATATAAGAGGGGGTAAAATATTTGGCCCCTAAGTGCCCCCCCACGAAGGTGCATACTGGTACACATGCAAGGCACAAATATGTTGCCAGGGCCACACCCCAGTACCCAAATGTTAAGTCCGTTGAAACAGGCCAAGGCCAGGACGGAAATGGATAGGTCCAGTTCTAACCCCCCCCCCCCCCAATTATTGGGCTAGATCGCAGTGAAACACCACTGCACCATATACATTAACAGATGAGTGCCTTCTTGATACTTACCCTCAAAGTTAACGGCCTAAATACCTCACACAAACAAAGGGTAGCGCTTAACCACCTTAAGACCCAGAATGTAGCAATAGCGTGCCTGCAAGAAACACACCTCTCAGTTAACCTCAAGGTATTTCCCACAGGTGTACCATGCACGCGCCCCCAATAAAACCAGGGGTGTCAGTTTCCTCTTTCATAAAGATTGGGATTTCCAGTGCGAGGTGGAGTACTCACCCTCAGGGAAGGTAGGACACTTATTTTAGTGGGTTCCCTGAACGAAACCCCTATCACAATTGCCAATCTATATGTTCCAAACTCTAACCAGATACATTTTATAAAGAAAATGCTATATAAGATCCACAAAAAGAAAAAAGGGCAACTCTATATATGCAGGGATTTCAACTGCACATCAGAACCCGAGTTGGATACTAACACGGACAGCCATTACAAGCGAGGAAACATCACTTAAGTACACAATTAAGCTCACTACTAGCCAAATACGACCTATTTGACACATGAGGCACATTATATCCTAAGGCCAAAGAATACACTCACTTTGCCTGACAGACAGAACCAACTTACATAACGTAAAGGAGGTGACCATACACCCAATCACATGGTCGGACCACGCCCCGATAACCACTCATGTCCATACACTACACCCTGCGAGGGGCAGAGGAGTATGGAGACTCAATGACTCACTATTGCTGTCAATGAGACAGACATACATAACCTCGGCAAAGCCATGACACATTATTTCATAGACATCTCGCGTAGCACCGCCCCTCTAGCAACAAAATGGGTAGTCATCAAGGCAGTCATGCAAGGGCTAATGATACAACTGGGGGCCAACAAAAAGAAAAAGCAGGCATCGGAGCTGAGCAGACTGACGCTAACCCTAGCAAAGGTAGAAGTGCAGAACAAAGCTAACCCATCCAAAAAACTGGGCAAAACATTAAACAAGATACACAGCGAAATACACCACAACAAGTACACATGACAGCACGTTACATGCTGAAACTCAAACAGCATCAGTATCAACAGGGCGGGTAAACTGCTGGCAGCTAAAAGTAAACAAAGATACGCTCAAACCAAAATTACCTCAGTGGTCAACCCACAGGAGGATAAACTCACAAACTCAACCAGTATACTAGATGCATTCGCAGAATATTATGAAAAACTATATAACCTCACCGGGGATAACACAGTGCCACAACCCACCAGTACTGATATACAAAGGTTCCTAGAGCAGGTGCAGCTGCCCGGGGGGAGGGGGAAGCTCAGAACAGAGGAGGTATGTAATATTGATAATTCACAAAAAATACAAATGACTCATGGTAATATTAAATGTATGCTTACTAATGCAATGAGCCTATATAACAAAATGGGGGAACTAGAGGCAATAGCATACACTAAACAATACGATATAATAGGCATAACAGAAACATGGTGGGATGAAACACATAACTGGGCAGTTAACTTAAATGGGTTGTCAGGATATTTATATCAGCAGACATTTTGTGCTAAAATAGAAATTAAAAGTGTATATTGCCTGAGTCACTCAGAACAGAGCAGACTCCATTTTGGGTTTCAGGCTAACAAAGACACATAATTGCCTTCTGTAACACTAACCACTGAGCCTGAGCTAAGGAATGCATTATATAAACAAGCCAAGTGATAAGCAATGAAGCAGGGGGATGGAAGGCTCTGTCTAAATGTTAATGGAATAGAAATAATTCTAAACACAGACATTAGTGACAGAGAAGACAAGTAATTAATATTACTTTCTAAATTTTACAAGGTCCCATTGTAATTAAGGGGTGAAATTGAGTTTACAACTGTCAATTTTAGAAATTACAACAGGAATTGTCGACGCACTGTCTGGAGAAAATCCAAAGAAACGCTTTGAACTGACAAGTAAATTTAAGTTATGGCAGTCATATAGATAAGCCAAATGACGTCAAAATCGTCATCAGGAAAAGTTAACTGTTTCCTTGATAGGAAGGTTTAGTGAGACGAGACTGCCCTCTATGGACCAAATACTTAAATTGCAATCTGCAGGTTGACCACACCTTCAGTTTCCTATTGGTCTTATCAACTAATGACGTGCAGAGTGTCTGGCCCTTTAAAAGTTAGGACAAAGGGAAGAGAGAGTTAGAGTTGGAGGAAGTTTTGGGCTTTCAGATTCGGACATGCAGAGAGATCCATGACAGATATTCACTCTTGGACCCAACTCAAGAAACACTCCTGGACACTTAGAACTTTCTAAGCAACACTATTTTTTTTACTATTACTTACATACCTCCATACAACCAATCATACACGCATTCAAGTTCCTGGGACTACCTAAGATCATCTGATGAGAACATCTACTTAACTGGTAATTATGCTGGTTTTATTTAATTAATCTAAATTAATTAAAAATCTAATAGCATGATATATGACTGGATAAATCACGGTCAGATTTCAATATTTAGAAATTTTAGTTAACTAAAGAATATATAGTTATAAACATTCTATTCTTCAGGTGGAATTAAGAATAATTATATATTAATGTGATTATCATCACGTGTTAGCATACCGTTGTTTTTCTCCAGGTGTATTGATTTGCTCTAAATAAGATAAGATATCTTTTTAGGCAAATTAAAATTCGGCTTATAGAACCTGGTAGATTATTCTTATTGGATGGTTCCAGGAAATGATTAATGAGCTGGTTTGAATGTTATATTATTTGACAATTACATGAGAATAGGATATTATATGCCTAGGAGGGTCTAGTCAGCATTGAAAGGGTTACTCAGTTAACTTTTAGCCAAGTGTAGCGGAGGGCAGTATTAGAATCCACGATCTCCGCTGGTTTCACAGGTAAATCCACAGTCAGCGCTGAAAAGTAAGGCAAGTCCCCAAATCCTCCCAATAACCGGACGAAACACAGTTTGGGAGTCAACTAACTGGCTTTATTCACAAGCTGGCATATTTAAGCAGTTCCCCATGCAAGGGGTTTCCTTACAGACAATTAAGGGGATTTCTCCCATCAGGCATTGTAATTCTCCCAACAGGCATTGCTGCACGAGAGGGATACTCCCACTAAAATGGACGATTAAGTGGATCATCCCCTCGTGCAGCAGAACCGACAATTTACTTTAAAATACATATTTTATACAATATTCGGTACATTGAGACAACCGAACGTTCGGTAGATAGCTGGGGTCTGGGCGCACCTTTTGTGAGAATACCGCTCAGATCCCAGCTGAAATGACCGAACGCCGCAACAAATACTGTTCTGTATAGAAGTTCCCCTCAATCTGTCGATTGTATTTAGGGGAACGATTCTACCGAAAACCAGGCTCCCGAACGGCCTGGAAGTGCAGCGGTGTTCGTATCATCGAGTAGCCGATTTTAGTTCCAGGCGCTCGATGACCAAACACCGCTGCAAAATAGACGAACCAAGATGGCCGACCGCCGCATGGTCGGTAGTCGAACGACGGCCACCCAGTATAGTCTATAATTACCGATTGCAACATTGTTGCAATCGGTTAACAAGCGCCACACGACCCTAAACGTGTGATCTATCAGGGGGGCCTGTATTTGTTTGGCGAACAGCCCAGATAGCCGCTGTTCGCCGAACGAAGTACTGCCAGCATGCTGCCAGCATGCGAATTACTATAGCACAATACACACATAGCAAATTATACATAGCACACAGTACAGCCTACAGACAACCTTCCCATATTATAGTCCAGAAGTGGCTAGGTTTGCCACACCAAGGTTTTATGGCTTTTTGCTGGAGCTTTCTGTCTGTGAAGTACCCCCATAAATCTAAAGTCTTGACAGTTGATGCTGTTATCCATTGGAACATGTTTTAACATTGCCATTGTATTGCATACTCATGTTATACTAAATATTCACTGATTATTATCATGCATGCTGCCTAATATTATTATTATTTTATTTGTCACAATAAATGATATCTATTTTTATAACAAATTGTGATTTTATTTGTATGGAATACATTTCACGTACATGATAACGATCTCTAAGATCTAAGAGAATTGAAATAGTGGTCAATTCTCGACTGTTTAATATTATCATCCCATAAATATCCCCACAGGGTACACGTTATTTAGGAAGGATAGAAAAAAAAGAAGGGTGGTGGGGCATGTTTGCATGTCAGCCATGAGTTAAAGTCAAATCTTAGGCATGTGGAGTGCGATGAGGAAAATGTGGAAGCTTTATGGGTAGATATCTGCTTGGGGCAAACAAAGGGAAATACGTTATTGGTTGGGATATGTTATAAACCACCAAATGTAAATATTAATGAGGAAGAACTGCTGTTAGAGCAAATTGGTAAAGCTGCAAATCGGGGTAACACGTTAATTATTGGAGATTTTAATTACCCGGACATAAATTGGGATAGAGGGACTAGTACTTCAGCTAGGGAAATCCGTTTTTTGAATGTGTTAAATGACACCTTTATGTCACAACTGGTACAAGCACCAACTAGAAAGGATGCTTGTCTCGAACTCGTTATAACAAACAATGTTAATCTTTTAACCAACATTCAAGTAGGGGAGCATTTGGGAAATAGTGATCACAATATGGTCACTTTTGTTTTGAATATGTTTATTAGAGTCGCAATAAAGCGTAGGCAGACATTTTATGAATCGGTAAAAATAACATATGGTTGCCTGCGCAGAGGCATATAAGTCAGAACAAACAAGCAATATAGAAAATTGGATGAACATATAGACTTTGCAAGATTTGATACATCAAGTGCATTCAATCGGCATTTTAACGCATTATGCAGGCTGTTTAGTCGTCTAGGCCATACATATGTCTAACTATGCGTGCGATGGCGCTATCCGCATGGGTAGTCTTATACTTAGTTAAATAAACATGTATTTAAGTAAATTAAGTGTACATAAACTTTGTGAAATTTAGAGTCGCAAAAAAAGCGTAGGCAGACATTTTATGAATTGCTAGAAATAACATATGGTTGCCTGCGCAGAGGCATATCAGTCAGAAGAAACAAGCAATAAAGTAAATTGGATGTACATAGACTTTGCGAGATTAGATATATCAAGGGCATTTAACAGGCATATTAACGCATTATGCAGCCTGTTTAGTCATCTGAGCCATACCTATGTCTAACTATGCGTGCGATGGCGCTTTCCGCATGGGTAGCCTTATACGTATTTAAATAAACATGCAGTTAAGTAAATTAAGTGTACATAAACTTTGCGAGATTTGTTTTTGCTTTAGATAAATCCTAAAAAACTAGATCAATAGAACGGATAAAAGGGAAGCTTAATTATGATTAGAAAGTTGTGCACGTTATATGTGGGTGCTAAGTGTAAGATGGTCAAGAAGTGCCGTACTTGCTTAAATGCGCGACTAAAAGGGAGCGCATATATCTTATTGAGTCACAGTTATGTTCGGGTCTGTGAGCATTAAGCGGGCTCTTCTCGAGCCAGGTGCATGCGCTAGGTGCTTTGAACGGAGCTTGACCCCTAATCACTGGGGGTGCGAGTGGCATGTGGCTGCCTGTCTCCCGGCAAAGCTATATATGGCAATATGGCATGTGTTATGGCAGAGGGTATTGTATTTATGTGCCTTTTATTGAATACCCTATGGCTAAGCAGGTGAATACCAGCTGCGCAAAAATGATATAGACTGGTTAATTGACAACAATCTTCGAACGCGTATTAGTAACACTAACAATAATCTATATGTTCTTAGTATGACAGCGTATAGAAAAGCATTAACTGTATATTAAACTGTAGTTTGCATTTTAATAAGAGCCGTCAGCTGTATTGCTGCAAGGTCGAGTGCTCATCTATCAGTGGTACCTTGCAAATTTATAACGAACATATATACAGCAATTAGCAACTTTTACTGCAGAGTGTGCAGCATTGTGTCCAGAGCTAGAGGCCTCGTGGCCTCGCATGTCTGTGTATCCTGGCTGGCTAAATGAGGGTAGTGTCAGGTTCGGCCCTTTCTTCTTATTCCTTAAGTGGTGTCTTGAGTGTCAGACCTGTGAGCCCAGTGAATTCGCATGAAGGGTCGAGTCCCACTAGGTTTGTGAGGCATTGGGTTTTTCCATATAGGCTGAGGGGCACTCAGTGTTGCAAGGCCTCCCCGGGTGTTCGGCCCCCGGCCGTACCCACAGTTCCGCCCAGGCCGCCCCCCGTAAGCACCGTGGATCAGTGGGCACTCGGGGACAGCATGGGCTCCTGCGGCCCCCCACCCAAGAGTTCGCTGGCCCTGCATCCCCTGCACCTCCCCTGATCCCCCGCTGGTACATGGGGTGCCCTGAATGTCTCACCCACTACCGGCCACTTCTTCAGGACAGTGGGCGCCCGGCCCCTCAGCCACTGGTCCACCGGAGGCACGCGCCGCCCAAACCCACCGGGCTCGCAGCAGTGGGGACAATCTCCTCTGGGTGCCCACCTCACCCTGAGGTCAGGCAGCCATGATGTCGGCTCGTGAGCAGTCCAGGGAGTCCGCCCGTGGTCCCATCCACCTCGGGATTAAAGGTATGTGCCGAAGTGTCACTCAGCGTACTGGTCTGCGTCTCCTCGGTCCTGTTGTCGGGCGGGTCTCATTTTGGCAGCCATTGCCAGTGTAGGGGATCGGCGTAGACCCAGGTCAGGGGCTTCCGACTCGGTGTACATTGTCCCCATGTGGCCAGGATTACCCCCACCGGCCGGGGGGGGGGGGAGCGGGGCTGCTTCTCTCGTCCTAGTGGCCCTTTACTGAGGCTAATGTTGCTGGAATACTTCCCTCTCCGGGTTTGTTGCCGGCTGCTGAGTCTGGGTCATATGCTGTCGATGTGCCAGCTTGCGAAGGCAAGTAGGCCGGGTGCCTCAGCTTCGGTGCTTCCGACATGTTGTTGGCCTTTGTCTGGTATTAGATTGGAGCTGAGGTGATTCTCCATTGCAGCATATCTGAGTATTTGACTCCAGAACCATGTATGTGCGGATTTAGTGCCGTTATTGGTGCCTCGGGCCCGGAGCCATGTTGATCTACAATATGGTAACTTTTAAAATAAACTCAAAAAAGCAAAAGCACTTGGGGTATATTAAAACGTATAATTTTAAAAAAGCCAATTTTAATATGATTAGGGCAGCTCTACAACATATCGACTGGCATAAACTCCTTAAAAACACTGAGGAAAAATGGAAACTATTCAAACAAATATTAGAAAGGTACATTTCACAGTATGTACCATTGGGTAATAAATATAAAAGAAACAAATTAAAACCAATGTGGCTTAGTAGAGAAGTAAAACAAGAGATTAAAATAAGAAAAGGGATTTTAAAGCATTTAAATCGGACAAATCAGAGGCATCCTATATAAGATATAAGGATGCCAATAATACTTGCAAAAAGGCAATTAAAGTGGCTAAACTAGAAAATTAGAAATTGATAGCCAAAGAATGCAAAACCAACCCCAAATTTTTTTTCAAGTACATTAATTCTACATTAAAATGAAAGTGTAGGTACACTAAAAACAGAGATGGGTCTGTTAGTCAATGAAGACCAGGAAAAGGCAGACATTTTAAATAACTATTTTTCTTCAGTATATATTAATGAAGATCCTATGGCAAGAGATATGCAAATGATTGCTGCAAAAAACTTGCAGATAACTTGTGATTGGATAACTCGAGACAAGGTGCTACAGCTATTAAAGAAAATTAATGTAAATAAAGCTCCGGGGCCTGACGGTATCCACCCACGAGTACTTAAGGAGCTAAGTGGGGAAATAAGTGAACCTCTGTATTTAATTTTTCAATATTCTTTTGTTTCAGGTATTGTACCAGAGAATTGGAGGAAGGCAGATGTTGTTCCTATATTTAAAAAGGGTTCAAAATCCTTGCCTGGAAATTATAGACCTGTGAGCTTACCTTCTGTGACTGGGAAATTATTTGAACGGCTATTAAGGGATAATATTCAGGAATTCATTGGGAAGAACTGTGTTATTAGCAATAATCAGCATGGTTTTATGAAACATAGGTCACGCCAAACTAACCTAATTGCATTCTACGAAGAAGTAAGTAGAAATATAGATCAGGGTGTTGCAGTGGATGTGATCTACTTGGATTTTGCCAAGGCATTTGATACGGTTCCTCACAATAGGTTACTCTTCAAACTAAAAGAAATTGGTCTAGATGAATATTCTTGTTCTTGGGTAGAACATCTTAGGATAGAGTACAGGATAGAGTACAGTGAGTTGTCATAAATGATAAATTTTCAAGCTGGACAAAAGTGGTAAGTGGTGTCCCTCAGGGTTTTGTTTTGGGACCGCTTCTATTTAACATATTTATAAATGATCTTGAAATGGGCATCGAAAGCCATGTATCAGTATTTGCAGATGACACAAAACTTTGTAAAGTAATAAAATGTGAGCAGGATATTGCCTTGCTGCAGAGGGATTTGGATAGATTGGGGCACTGGGCACTAAAATGGCAGATTAAATTTAATGTAGAAAAATGCAAAGTTATGCACTTCGGTGTTAAGAATGCACAAGCAATTTACACCCTAAATGGTAGTGAACTAGGGATAACCACAATAACCACAATTTGGGGATTGTTATAGACAACAAATTAGATAGCAATATGCAATGTCAATCTGCCGTTGCTAAGGCCAGTAAGCTTTTGTCATGTATAAATAGGGACATACATTCTCGAGATGAAAATATAATTTTGCCTCTTTATAAATCGCTGGTAAAACCACACCTTGAATATGCTGTGCAATTTTTGGCACCTGTTCTAAAGAAAGATATCATGGCACTAGAAAAAGTGCAGAGACGAGCTACAAAATTGATAAAAGGAATGGAGCATTTTAGTTATGAAGAAAGGTTAAAAAATTTAAATCTCTTTAGTTTGGAAAAACGCGCCTGAGAGGGGATATGATAACATTATACAAATATATTCGGGGCCAGTACAAACCATTATCTGGAAATCTATTCATAAACAGGGCTATACACGAGGTCACACATTTAAGCTTGAAGAAAGGAGATTTCATCTAAGGCAAAGAAAAGTAGTTTTTTTTTACAGTAAGAGCAATAAGGATATGGAATTCTTTGCCTGAAGAGGTGGTTTTGTCAGAGTCTATACAGATGTTTAAACTGCAATTGGATAAATACTTGCAAAAACATAACATACAGGGATCTAATTTCTAATTAGTGGGGTAATAGCTGCTTGATCCAATGAGACATCTGACTGCTATTTTTGGGTCAAGAAGGAATTTTTTCCTAGTTTGTTGCAAAATTGGAAGCGCTTCAGACTGGGTTTTTTGCCTTCTTTTGGATCAACAGCAAAAGCATATGTGAGGAAGGCCGAACTTGATGGACGCAAGTCTCTTTTCAGCTATGTAACTATGTAACTATGTAACTATGTTTAACGCTAGAGGAGGAGGAGAAATTAGATGCCCACTTCACACAAGATGAGGTACGTAGGGCATTAATGTCCCTGCCAAAGCACAAAGCGCCGGGGCCGGACGGTTTTACTAATATGTACTACATCACATTTGCAGACATACTGACACCTCACCTGACGGATCTTTTCAATCATATAATGGAAACAGGGATGGTGCCCCTGGAAATGCTGGAGGCAAACATTCTAACACTCCCTAAACTGATAAAATCCCCAATAAATGAAAGAATTTCAGGCCCATTTCTCTGCTCAATGCGGACACAAAACTTTTTGCCAAAACCATTGCTAACTGCATAAAGCCAATGCTGCTCGAACTAGTTTCCCGAGAACAGGCAGGGTTTGTACCAGGCCGACAGGCGGGAGACTACACAAAAAGGTTCATGGACCTTGTGGAAATAATGAAAAGAGAACAAAGGTCGTGGGCTTTTGCTGGCATTAGATGCTGAAAAGGCCATCGACCGGTTACATTGGGGGTACATGATAGAGGTCCTTAAAAAATACGGGTTCCCAGCTAACTTCTTAAGAGCCATAATGGCACTATACATGGCACCATCAGCCAAAATACTAAATACCGGCTTTTTATAAAAAATATTTTCATTATTATTATTTTTATTATTTATGTAGCGCCATCAGATTCCGTAGCACTGTACAATGGGTTGACTAACAGACATGTAATTGTAACCAGAAAACTGGAGTTATAGGAACAGAGGGGTGGAGGGCCCTGCTCAATGAGCTTACATGCTAGGGGGAGTGGGGCAGAGTGGCACAAAGGGTAAAAGTAGAGGTATGAAGTAGGTTGTTAGAAAAGTATTCACTGAGGGCTTAGTAGGTAATTTTTGACAGTTGCAGGAGAGGAGTCATGGGGTTGGGTGATAAAAAACGGTTTATTGGGTGATATAAAACAGTATAATTGATATGTTTTCTTGAAGAAGTGAGTTTTCAATTATTTTTTAAAAGAGTGGAGACTGGGTGAAAGTCTTATAGAGAAGGGAAGGGAGTTCCACAAAGAGGTGCAGCCCTGGTGAAATCTTGGAGGTGCGACCTATAATTTTTATTCTCTTGACTTGTAAGCAAGCACCAGAATTTTAAATTGAGCCCTATATCTAACTGGAAGCCAAAGCAGGGACTGACAGAGCGGGGAGGCGTGGGAGGTGCGAGCGGACAAGAAAATGAGCCTTGCTGCCGCATTCATTATAGATTGCAGCAGTGTAATCTGGGAATACGTAAGACCACTGAGAAGGGGATTGCAGTAGTCAAGGCGAGAGAGAACAACAGCATGGACCAGCACCTTAGCCGCATCCGGCGTTAAATAGAGGCGAATGCGCGCTATGTTTTTGAGATGAAAGCGACAGGATTTGGGTAAGGATTGGACATGAGGGGTGAAGGAGAGATTGGAGTCAAAAACAACACCCAGGCAGCGAGCCTGTGAGGTAGAGGTGATGGTAGCGCCGTTGACTTGGAGGAAGACAGACTCGGGAGTAACAACACTTGAGGGAGGAAAGACCAGAAGTTCTGTCTTGGGCAGCTTAAGTTTAAGGAAATGAGCAGCCATCCAGTTGGAAATCGCAGAGAGGCAGTCAGAAACACAAGTCAAGATGGGCGGAGAGAGATCAGGAGAGGACAGGTAGATTTGCGTGTCATCTGCACAGAAATAATAAAGGAAGCCAAAGGAGCTGATGAGTTTACGAAGGGAGGCAGTATAGATAGAGAACAGTAGGGGACCAAGGACAGAACCTTGGGGTATGCCAACAGATAGTGGTTGGGGGAAAAGGCAGAGTCAGAGAAAGAAATACTGAAAGAGCGCTGAGAGAGGTAGGAGGAGCACCAGGAGAGAGCAGTATCCCGTAGACCAAAATTACAGAGAATGCAAAGAAGCTGTTGATGATCAACAGTGTCAAAAGCAGCAGAAAGATCAAGGAGAATTAGGATAGAGTAATGGCCGCGAGATTTAGCAGCAATTAAATCGTTGGATACTTTGGTCACAGCTGTTTTGACAGAATGACCATCACAGAATCCAGACTGAAGGGGGTCAAACAGAGAGTTGGATTTGAGAAAGTCAGTGAATCTGGTGTACACAACTCTCTCGAGGATCTTGGAGGCAAATGGCAGAAGCGATATAGGGCGGAAGTTGGATGGAGAGTTGGGGGTCAAGGCTGAGCTTTTTCAGACTCGGGGTTATGGTTGCATGTTTGAAGGGTGAGTGAAATGTGCCAGAGGAAAGGGAGAGATTGACAATTTTAGTGAGAGGAAGAGCAAGAGAGGGAGATAAGGTGCAGATGAGATATGAGGGAATAGGATCGAGGAACAGGTTGTGGGGCGAGAGGACCGAAGCAGAACAGAAACCTCTTCTGCTGTAGCAGGTATGAATGAGTGTAGAATGGTGGAGGCAGTGGAGTTGGGTGATGTATTGGTAGGGGAAGGAGAGAAATTAGAGATCTCTTCTCTGATTGTAGAGATCTTCTCAGTGAAGTGAGATGCAAAGTTTGTGGCGGACAAGGTGGTAGAAGGAGGAGGAGTAAAAGGGCAAAGAAGAGCATCAAAAGTGTGAAACAGGTGTTTGGGTTGATAGGACAGTGTACTTTTGGGTTGATAGGACAGTGTACTTATGAGGGTGTTAAAGTAATTTACTTTTGCAGCGGAAATAGCCAGGCTGTAGGAGTGCAGCATAAATTTATAGTGGAGGAAGTCAGATGCAAAGCGAGACTTTCTCCAGCAGCGTTCAGCAGTTCTGGAACATTTTTGGAGATAACGGGTCAGCTTGGTTTAATTGGGGGCGCTTGCTGCATTTAATTGTAGGAGGTGCCATGATGTTGAGTTGAGAGGAGAGAGCTGAGTTGTAGAGTTATGGCAAGTTAGATTTGAGATGGATAAAAGGAGAGTTTGGTGGAGAAATGCTGGAGCTCCAGGCAATTGAGGATTCTGCAAGAATCGAGAGTTGAGGGTGGTTAAATTTGGGTATGGGGTATGCTGATGTCAAATGTTAGAATATGGTGGTCAGACAAAGGAAATGGAACAGTGGAGAGATTAGAGGTGGTACAGAGATTGGTGAAGATGCGGTCGAGAGTGTTTCCGGCTGCATGAGTTGCTGAAGTAGACAACTGCGAGAGGCCAAAAGAGGAGGTCACAGAGAGCAGACGGGAGGCATCAGGGCAATTGAGGTTGTTGATTGGGATGTTAAAGTCCCCAAGTATGAGGGAGTGCTAGAGGAGAGAAAGTGGGGTAGCCAGGAAGAAAAGTGTTCAATGAATAGTCTAGGATGACCGGAGGGGCGATACATAATGGCAATTCTTAAAGGAGTGGGCTTAAAAAGGCAGACAATACAACCAGAGTATATGAAAACATGTCCTATTCACTGACTAATACTAGTAAGACTAGCGAAAAAACATGGGAACACTGGGACGCAGTCTGGGACACATATGGGGAAAAAGGGCAACCTAGGCAACCATGAAAGGTCTAACCGGGGCAACGAAGGGAGGGGTACCACCCAGTTGGGCTGCAGGGGAGTACGGACACAAAAAACTGCTGAGTATAGGATGGGGTGCAAAGGGTTGATGGAGGGGGCTACCTGGAGAGAGCAGACGCAGTCTCAATGTTTTGATGCAAAAGAGCAGAGCCAACTATCTTCCTGGAGTTCCAGGCTTATTTTCTTTTTAGTTAGGTTTTCAATTATTCCTTCTAAGTTACTTCCAATATGTTGACAAGCTGATGTCCGAGGCCACACTATGCGCATGTATGTTAACGCACAGAACTAAACTCGCCATGATTGCTATAGTAATAATGTAAGACCACTGGACCGAGAGGGCAGGCACAATGTGCTATTGAATGTAAACGGTTAATTACTGTATTGCCACATGTATTGCCGCACAATAAGGTCTACAACAAGAATGATGTGGTACCACCGAACCCACTTGTTATACCCTAGCCATGGCAAATGTCGACAAAATATGATGTTGATGCGTAACAGTTGTTGTTGGACATTGGATATCTGTAATGTTTAACAAAAAAAAAAATTGATTCAATGAAAAAAAATTAAACAAAATTTGCAATAAAGGAAGTATATACATTACATGACTCTTTACAGGAAGCGTTTAGGAAGGCTGTGTAAGGCACATGCAGGGAGGTGTGTCTAGGGCTGCACAAACAATGATTTGACTCCTGAATGGCAGAGAATTGAGCAGTGAGACAGCAGGGTCATGATCTATATTACAAAACAGATTATTTTTTGGTAAAGCTGTTTTGGTGACTATAGTGTCCCTTTGACACCCAAAATACCCAAGCAGTGCTCTGTAGTGGTTATGGTGCCAGTGGTGCCCTAGTTATCTCCCACTGTTAGTAGTCAAATTGTTTTGACTTCTTAGTTGAGATCCGCCTGGTTCCCTGCTTCCTGTCTGTATCCCAAAGAGCTGGGAGTGCCTGCGAGGAAACTTCTATTAGCACTCCTGAGCTAAGACCTACAGAGAGCATGGCTAGCTCATTTGTTGTAATTGTCAGCTAAAAGCCATTGAGATATCCCTGCACTGCTAAGCTTAGCTCAGACAAACAGCTAGTCTTACGTTTCATAAATGGTCTGACTCGTGCTGTAGTGGTTATGGTGCGTGACATGTTTATTTAATGAGTACCGTATATACTCGAGTATAAGCCGAGTTTTTCAGCACATTTTTTGTGCTGAAAAACCCCAACTCGGCTTATACTCGAGTCATAGTCTGTATTATGGCAATTTGCATTGCCATAATACAGACAGGGGGGAGAGGGGGGCTGGCAGAGCTGTACTTACCTTTCCTGCAGCTCCTGTCAGCTCTTTCCTCCTCCGCGCCGTCCGTTCAGCACCTCGGTCAGCTCCCAGTGTAAGTCTCGCGAGAGCCGCGGCTCTCGCGAGACTTACACTGGGAGCTGACAGAGGGAGCTGCACAGACCGCGCGGAGGAGGAGGGAGCTGACAGGAGCTGCAGGAAAGGTAAGTACAGCTCTGCCAACCCCCCTCTCCCCCCCCCCTGAACTACCAATGACACTGGACCACCAGGGAAGGCCTCCCTGTATCAAGCAGGGAGGGGGGACGAATTTTTTTTTTTAAATATAATAAAAAATAATAATAATAATAATAATTAAATAATAAATAATACAAAAAAAATAATAATATAAAAAAAAATAAAAAATAATAATTAAATAAATAACAATATAAAAAAAATAATAATATAAAAAAAATTAAAAAAAATAATAATTAATAATATATGAAATGCCCACCCCCACCAACACATACACAAACACACACTGCATCACACACACTCACACTTCATTCATATACACACACTGCACTCACACACACTGCATCACACACACTGCATCACACACACTCACACTCATTCATATACACACACTGCACTCACACACACTGCATCACACACACTCACACTTCATTCATATACACACACTGCACTCACACACACTGCACTCACACACACTGCATTCATACACACACTGCACTCACACACACACTGCACTCACACACACACTGCACTCACACACACTGCACTCATACACACTGCACTCATACACACTGCACTCATACACACACACACTGCATTCATTATATACACACACTGGAAATAAATATTCAATTAATATATACGCACACACACTGCACTCATGCACGCACTGCACTCATACACGCACTGCACTCATACACGCACTGCACTCATACGCACACACTGCATTCATTATATACACACACTGTAAATAAATATTCAATTAATATAATTTTTTTAGGATCTAATTTTATTTAGAAATTTACCAGTAGCTGCTGCATTTCCCACCCTAGTCTTATACTCGAGTCAATAAGTTTTCCCAGTTTTTTGGGGTAAAATTAGGGGCCTCGGCTTATATTCGGGTCGGCTTATACTCGAGTATATACGGTATATCTTTTTATTAGCTGTCATTTTATTACTGTTTAATCGTTTTCTCTATTTATTTTAAATGAATATTCGCTTATTCTACGCCTTATATCATATATGTGGTGTGCCTTATATCAGTTTTTATTACAAAAAAAAACGATGATATGTACTCTTTCTGTGAGAATGGTGATCTATAAGAAAGCATTCTTTTAAGTAACAGGAGATTATTGCTTTGTATTTGCTTTTGGCTTATTTTCACGCTAAGAAGCAGGTGCACTTCTAATTGGAGAAGAATTAGGATCAACAATTACCCACGAAATCATATTACATATCTATATAAAAGCAGATTAAACTTCTGGATAATGGTAAGGAAAGTCTCTCTCTTTCTCTTATCACTTCCTCAAACTTTCAGCAGGAGGGAGGGGGGCATTGAAACTAGGCCAGAGATGAGGTGGTCTGGGTGCTTAGAGAGAGGCCCTTTAAATTCACTTTTAATTATCAACAATTCATACTTTGAATATCCCCTTGAATATAAGTTTGCAAAAGCGAGGCCCTTAAGCCTTCCGTGCCAGTATACAATTTATGTATCTTTCAGTGTATATAATGTTTCCTGTCTGTTGACTGCTTTATCACAGCTAGGGTATGTTTTCTGCCCTACTGTGTCTTTATTAACATTGCTAATTAGCACAATGTTCAAAACAACAGTGCACAACATCAATTTCTGTATATTGTAACTAACAAAAGTGCGTCTTGCTCTCTACAACAATGTAGTAAAAATTCCATGGAGTGGGTTTATCTAAATTATATCAGGAAAAAATTAACAGGTTAAGATTCCAGCTTTCAATGTGTCAATCTCTCTGTTGACATTGCGTCCACACCAATCTATTGTGCAAGTTGGAAATGGGTGGCGAAAACCAGTTTGCTGAGGTAATTATATAGAAAGAGTGACGCCCAGGGGATGGTACTCATTATTCCCAATGACACAATCAAGGACAGACTGGCACAACAAAAATGCCCTCCCTCTCAGGTTCCTATTAAGACTCCTGAAAAATGCAGAGGGATAAAGGTCTAAAAGGAATAGTTTGTCATTTAAATGATTTCAACATGTTCTGCATTCAGTAACAATTTGTTTTATTTCCATCCACATCTCACTGCTGTAAATACTTTGCTACTGCCACACTCCAATGAACGCACAGTGAAATCTATAGTATATAGTAGTTGTAAACGTGGTGATGTGTTTGGGATTGCTTCCCAAAAAAGACCTTACTTGTTGATGCATTCAGTTCGACATATGGAACGTGTCTGCTGTTTCCACTCATATCCATGACGATTACCCACTTTTAGTGGTTTAGCCCACTTTTCAGAATAGAAGATTTTGATAAATATTCCTCATTGAGTTTTGCATTTTACAGTATGTGGGGGTTTCCTATGTTTAATCTCTTTTATGTATAGTCTGTAGACATGTATAGTTTCATAGTGTATAGTTACACGAAAACAAATTGATACAGAACAAATTCATTCATTCCGGATCTATTCACTTTCAAATGGCTGGCTAAAGGGTAGATAAATAGGTAGCATTTCTAATAATAATTAGTAATGTACAGTGCTTTGTAAAAGTGTCACCCCCATTGCCCTTTTACCTATTTTGTTACATTACAGCCTTAAGTTCAATGTTTTATTAATCTGAATTTTATGTGATGGATCAGAACACTATAGTCTAAGTTGGTGAAGTGAGATGAGAAATATAAATATATATAAAACTGTTTTTTAGAAATAGAAAACAGAAAATTGGCATGTGCGTATGTATTCACTCCCTTTGTTATGAAGCCCATAAAAAGCTCTGGTGCAACTAATTACCTTCAGAAGTCACAAGAGGCACCATTAACCAAACACTGTCATGAAGACCAAGGAACTCTCCAAACTAGTAAGGGACAATGTTGTTGAGAAGTACAAGTAAGGGTTAGGTTATGAAAAAATATCCAAATCTTTGATGATACCCAGGAGCACCATCAAATCTATCATAACCAAATGGAAAGAAAATGGCACAACAGCAAACGGTCGCCCACCAAAACTCACGTACAGGGCAAGGAGGGCATTAATCAAAGAGGCAGCACAGAGACCTAAGGTAACCCTGGAGGAGCTGCAGAGTTACACAGCAGAGACTGGAGTATCTGTACATAGGACGACAATAAGCCGTACGCTCCATAGATTTGGGCTTTACGGCAGAGTGGCAAGAAGAAAGCAATTACTTTCAGCAAAAAACAAAATGGCCTGTTTTGAGTTTGCGAAAAGGCACGTGGGAGACTCCCAAAATGTAGGGAGGAAGGTGCTCTGGTCTGATGAGACTAAAATTTTACTTTTCGGCCATCAAAGAAAACGCCATGTCTGGCGCAAACCCAACACATCACATCACCCAAAGAACTCCATCCTCACAGTGAAACATGGTGGTGGCAGCATCATGCTGTGGGGATGGTTTTTAGCAGCCTGGACCTTAAAACTGGTCAGAGTTGAGGGAATGATTGATGGTGCTAAATACAGGGATATTCTTGAACAAAACCTGTACCACTCTGTGCGTGATTTGAGGCTAGGACGGAGTTTCACCTTCCAGCAGCACAATGACCCCAAACACACTGCTAAAGCAACACTTGAGTGGTTTAAGGGGAAACATGTAAATGTGTTGGAATGGCCTAGCCAAAGCCCAGACCTCAATCCAATAAAAAATCTATGGTCAGACTTAAGGATTGCTGTTCACAAGTGCAAACCATCCAACTTGAAGGAGCTGGAGCCGTTATGCAAGGAGGAATGGGCAAAAATCCCAGTGGTAAGATGTGGCAAGCTCATAGAGACTTATCCAAAGTGACTTGGAGCTGTGATTGCCGCAAAAGGTGTCTCTACAAAGTATTGACTTTAGGGGGTGAATAGTTATGCACATTGACTTTTTCTGTTATTTTGTCCTATTTGTTGTTTGTTTCACAATAAAAAAAAAACATCTTCAAAGTTGTGGGCATGTTTTGTAAATTAAATGATGCAAATCCTCGAACAATCCATGTTAATTCCAGGGTGTTAGGCAACAAAACATGAAAAATGCCACGGGGGGGGTGAATACTTTTGCAAGGCACTGTAATTATTAAATATGTTTTAATATTTCCAAATTGCAGAAAGGAGTATAATGAATAATAAATAATGAATTAAAAAGTGCCGTATGTGTGTATTATTGCAGGAAAAATTACAAATTAAAGGAACACTACAGGGTCAGGAATAGTGATGTTGCAAACATAAAATATTCGGTTCGCGAACCGCGAACGCGAACTTCTGCAAATGTTCGCGAACCGTCATAGACATCAGTAGGCAGGCGAATTTTAAAACCCACAGGGACTCTATCTGGCCACAATAGTGATTGAAGGGGGGGAGGAGACCTACTCTGAGCAGTGGGTGGGGGCCCTAAAATTAACAATAAGGGGGGGACCTACTGTCCCCCACGGCCCCCACCCCTGAGCGGTGGGTGGGGGCCCTAAATACAAAGGGGGGGACCCTAGTCACCCCTCCCCCCCCCAAAAAAAAATAATCTCCCTACCTACCCCCCTCACCATAAAAATAATGAGGGAGGGACCTTTAACTAAAAACCTGTAAAAAAAAATATTTAGATAAAAACAACTTACCATTCGATGTTTTCTTTCTTGAAAATTGAACTTTCCCACGCTGTGTAAAATGACACAGAGCACTGTGATCCAATCACAGTGCTCTATGTCATTTTACACAGCGTGGGAAAATTGAACTTTTCAAGCCATCCAATCACACTGCTCTGTGTCATTTTACACAGCGTGGGAAAGTTATTTGGAATTTTCCCACGCTGTGTAAAATGACAAAGAGCACTTTGATTGGCTTAAACCAGCCAATCAGAGTGTTCTTAGCCTAATTGCAGGGCGTGGCAAGGCTTTATAAACCTTCCCCCGCCCTGCAGAGCTCAGTCTGCACGGAGCCCTCCATGGGTGAACATGGATTTTTTTTTTTTTTATTGCGTCGGTTATTATGGTATTTTATTTGGCCTTTTTTGGGGCTGAAAAAAGAAGATTGTAGAAGAAAGAAAACATCAAATGGCAAGTTGTTTTTATCTAATTTATTTTTTACAGGTTTTTAGTTAAAGGTCCCCCCTCATTATTTTTAGGGTGAGGGGGGTAGGTAGGGAGATAATTTTTTTGGGGGGGAGGAGGGGTGCCTAGGGTCCCCCCCTTTGTATTTAGGGCCCCCACCCACCGCTCAGGGGTGGGGGCCGGGGGGGACAATAGGTCCCCCCCTTTATTGTTAATTTTAGGGCCCCCACCCACCGCTCAGGGGTGGGGGCCGGGGGGGACAATAGGTCCCCCCTTTATTGTTAATTTTAGGGCCCCCACCCACCGCTCAGGGGTGGGAGCCGGGGGGACAGTAGATCCCCCTTATTGTTATTTCTAGGGCCCCCACCCACTGCTCAGGGGTGGGGGCCTGGGGGGAGGACAATAGGTCCCCCCCTATTGGTATTTAGGGCCCCCACCCGCCGCTCAGGTGTGGGGGCCGGGGGGAGGACAATAGGGGACCCTTTTTTTTTTTTAACTGTGAGCAGCCCGTACTTGCGGTATTGCGAGTAGGGACACAATTTACTAATACTAAGTAATTTTTACTTATTAGTAAAATTAGTAAATTTGGCCACAAAAAAAAAAATAAAAAAATAGGGGGCGGACCGAACATCGCATATGTTCGCCATCCGTGGCGAACGCGAACACGCTATGTTCGCCAGGAACTATTCGCCAGCGAACCGTTCGGGACATCACTAGTCAGGAACAAAAACATGTATTCCTGACCCTATAGTGTTAAAACCATGGCCCCCCTTGCCTCCCTAAATATAATAAACTCTTACTTGTATTCAAGTCTTCAGCTGATAGCCCTGCCCATGTCTGCCTCTGACCTGCCTGGCCAATCAGCATCTCCTCATAGAGAGGAATTGAATCAATGCTTCTCTATGAGGAAAGTTCAGTGTCTGCATGCAGAGAGTGGAGACACTGAATGGCAGTGCTGCTCACTGTATAGCACTGCCCCAGGAAGCGCCTTTAGCTGCATTTTCTCACAATGTTTAGTGCAAAAAGCCTGAAGGGTATGATTCTACTCACTAGAACAAATGCAATAAGCTCTAGTTGTTCTGGTGACTATGGTGTTCCTTTAACCCCTTAACGACCTAGGACGGTTCAGGACCGGTGACGGTCCTGAACCATCCTAATGGTCAGATGTACTTACCCAATCGCCGTCGTTCCCCTGGCGGCGATCGGCGGTGCTCCCGTTGTGGGGAGACTGCCTGCAGCCCAGACAGTCTCCCCATGGCGGATTAGGACCCCTGGGGCCATGTGATCGCTCAACAGTCTCCCTGCTAGTGTAAAATAAAAAAAAAATACATGTTAATGTTAATAAAAAAATAATAATAATTATTATATATGTGTGTATATATATATATATATATATAATATATATACATATTAAATCGATATAATATATGTCTATATATCATATATATAATGTCATACTAAGTGTTTTTTTATATTAATATCTACTTATATTAATATAAAAATACACTTAGAATGAAATTATATATATATTTATGTATATATAAATAAATTAAAATAATACAAAATATACATATGTCCATATTCAAAATTACATAAATAATTATATAAATATACTCGTAGACTTAAAATATATAAAAATGCATATATATTTAAATTCTATGTATTTATGTAATATTTTTACATAATTAAGTAATTTTATTAATTGCAATTTGAGGGACCTACCTGCCAACCCAGGCCAAAAGTCCAGAGAATTTAATTTGGTAGCACTGTATTTTACCCTGTAACTTTCTATGACACCTTAAAACCTGTACATGGGGGGTACCGTTTTACTCGGGAGACTTTGCTGAACACAAATATTAGACTAGGTGGCTACTAAAAAAGACTGGACATACCCCATATTGAATACCCTGGGTTGTCTACTTTAAAAAAAAATATGTACATGTGGGGTGTTATTCAGAGATTTATGACAGATAATAGTGTTACAATGTCACTATTGATAAATTTGAAAAAATGTATGTTTTGAAACCGCAATATCCTACTTGTACCTATAGCCCTATAACTTGCAAAAAAAAGCAAAAAAAGCATGTAAACACTGGGTATTTTGGCTCACTGCGGAGCTGCAGACCGGAAATGATGGCCACCGGACCACCAGGAAGCCCCCACTGGACTACCAGGGATTTAAGAGACCTGGGAGTGGCTTGTGTTTAACAAAGAGGAACTCAAGGACGCAGACACACACACAGACACAGACATGAAGGGGAACAATATAATCGCAGTGTTTCTCGCTCTCTTGCTGAGCTGCCAGATTGCTCATACTCTGGACTGCTATACATGTGAGTATGGCATTTGCTTTCTCCCCATCAAGAAAACATGTGGCACGTTCGAGGTTTGTGTGACAGAAACATCAAAACTTGGTGGTGTGGTTAACATGAAGTCGAAAGGCTGCATGAACCCCTTTAACTGCATGACGGACTCGTCTGTGTCGATAGGTGGCATAACTATGACTACCAGCCCATCCTGCTGCTTCTCTAGCCTCTGCAACGCAGCCGTCACACCCAGGGTGTCTATTATTAGTGCGATGGCAGCCATATTGTCTCTGTGGATATGTAGAATGTTCTAAGCCAGCACTAAGTGTCTCATCTTTGCTGCTCTTTCACTGCCAACTGATCGTTTTGCCATTGCCTTATACAATGTTACCCGTTCCTGTCCTTCAAAGGCTCAAGGGCAGGACTCGTCCTTCACACCGAATATTTCATACAACTAACTCTATCAGATGCCTCATCACTAACATGCCTCATCACTAAAATACCCATTTTAGACTTCCTCCGCACTACCAGATGGCGCAATATACTATGCAGGGATTTCCCCTCCACTAGCGGCAGCCCCAACGCTATTCCATCTTTTTTGTTTATTTAGTGAGAAGATGGCACCCTCCACATGCCTGCTACATCACATGTTACGTTATAGGCAATGCATTGCAACATAAATACTACTTTGCTCGTGTTTGTAGATAAGAATTATGATACACTTTCAGGCCACTGGCTTGTTTCTGGTACTAACTAAATATTCATGCTGGCAGCCATATTGTAACCACGAGTCACTCATTTGCTGTTGAATTTATGTCCCTGTATCGATGCTGTAACATAGCTTCTCATGCAAGGCTTTCTCACTTCCTTTGGATGATTTAGTTGCAATTAGTTATTAAACTTATGTTTTCCAAAAAATAAAAAATAAACACTGGGTATTTTAAAACTCAGGACAACATTTTGAATGTATTTAGCAGTTTTTTTCATTTGCTATTGTAGATGAGTAAAATATTTTTCAAGTAAAAGTAAAAAAACATAAATTTCAATTTTTCATCATATTTTTTTATTTTTTTTAAATTAAATTACATGAGATTATATAAATAATGGTATGCAAAGAAAGCCCTTTGTGTCCTGAAAAAAACAATATATAATTTGTATGGGAACAGTAAATGAGAGAGCAGAAAATTACAGCTAAACACAAACACCACAAAAGTGTAAAAAGAGGCCTGGTCGCAAATGTACAACATCGCAAAAACAGTCCGGTCCTTAAGGGGTTAATGCATGTAATATATGTGTACCGTAATTCTTCTTACACTAACACACACACACACTGAAACTGCTAAATTCATTATTTAGTAAACATAAAACTTTATGTAATTTTCAAAAATTAAAGCATATTTAATAGTGACATTATTAATATTAGGTATTACCTAATATATATTATTACTATTAGTGTGGTGTTTATCGTCTCATTTAGGAGTTGACGCCAACCTTGTGGATTAATTATTTCCTCATATAGAATAATAATAATAATGGCCATCCAAATTTTTGAAATTAACAAGCAAGTTTGGCTTTAAATGTGTGGAGTGAAATGTAAATCTCTATTTTTGCTATCAATTTATTTTTCAATAAAGATTCCAGTCTGTCACTTAAGTCACACTACCAAGTGATGCCAAGAACATGCTAGTTCTTACTGACCTTTTCCTAGAAAATAACTTATTCAGAATAATTTACAGAATGGATGGACCTACAAGTAGATAACTTCAGTTAAAAGAGTCCAGTTGCAACAAAATCTGATTAACCTTTTGGGTAGGTGCATCCATGATAAAACAGTGAATGGAGATGCCAAGGTTTAGTTTGTGATTTTGAGCCATTCCCATATTTAATTTTTTTCTTGGAGGCCCAAAAGTTCATTTAATAAACAGGAGAGTTTCTAGGTTAAAAAAATACCCAGATGTTAAGCCAGAAACAACATTTAATGACCACGTCCTAAAGCTCTATTCCTGGATCCTCCCAAACTCCACCTTAACATTACCACAAATACGCCTTGATACAGTCATGGATACGTACATTAGGGCACAGGCTGAGAGATATTCTTAGACTCTCATGACCACATAGATACACACAGTTGCACGTATACACATACTATTAAAATAAAATTTGGAGTCCCAGCTCCTTACCTGTACCACATGCCATAGGGTAACTATTGCTGGACTGCCAAACACAGAATGAGAAGGATTAGGCAGCAAGGTGCCATCACTGCATTTTTTCCTGGGCTGCAGCCCTTTAGCCCCCTATATCTTGTCCAGGAGGGTGCATGTGGAGCCCAGAATCCCTTTGGTGCTTCCGGTGCCATGCTGCTCTCCTTACATGGTTGCCTCATTGAGTGTTGACCAGGAGCCCAAGTGCTCACATCAGTCCCTTTTCTTCCATATATTAGGATGTAGTCCCTAAACTAGAAATTGTGAAGCACTGACAAGGAATTGAGAATTGTTGACTTAAATAGCCAAACCGAGAACTTGGCTATATTGCACCTTGGCCATGTTCACATAAAATTTGCAATTCCGTTGACTTTCACCACAATTCTCTGATATCATGAGGAAAGTTTTGCTTTTCCTGTCTTACACCTCTTCTTTGGTACTTGTGTGTACAAAATTATAGACTGTATCTACAAAAGTAGGGCATCTAAATAACTGACAAAGGGGGGGCGTGGCCAAGCGACTGAACTGAATGGCCGCATGATCTCGGAGCTCCGAGACACAGCTAGACATTTTGCAATCCTACCAAGGCAAAACCCGACCGAAATACCCAAAGAGGCAGGAGCGAGACCCGTACCACACAATGGGTCGGAAGAACAAAAAAATAAAACCGGACAAACCTCACCTCAGCCAGGACATAGGCGCACTCCTCCGGCAGGCGCATCAGGCCACCAGGCCCAATATGGCCGACTACTCCGGGGCCTACTCAGACCTGTCCGACGACCTGTCCCTGGATGATGAGGTGGATGCAACACCGGCGAGACCACCGTCGGATGCAAAACCGCTCAGCCCGGACAAGGAACCGGTAACAACAGCGGTACTTAAGGACCTGCTGGCGGGCCTACAAAACACCATACTGGCAGACATGGCGAACCTGCGAGCAGACCTTCGGGGCCTGACGGGCCGGCTGGGTGCAGTGGAAACTACTGCTGGGGAACATGCACAGCAAATAGCCTCCATGCAGCAAACAATACAGGGGCTCACGAAGCAAAACGAAAGTTATGACGCCAGATTTGCGACGTTAGAAGATATGAGACGAAAAAACAACTTGAAAATTAGGGGAGTCCCGGAAACTGTACTAACAGAGGAACTACCCCACATGATGAGACGTCTCGCAGCGGCGCTGTTACCCCCAAGACAGGCCAAATCCCTATCTCTCGACGAATGCTTTCGCATCCCAAAAGCACCCAAGGCCCCAGCGGCAGCACCAAGGGACTTAATAGTCCACCTACACAGCGGGCGGGACAAAGCGGCACTGCTCGCAGCTCTCAAGAACAAAGACCCTTATGATTTTGAGGGAATGCGGCTCACCTTTTACCCGGACTTATCTGGAGGTACCTTGGCGTGGCGGAGAACCCTGAGGCCATTCACCACTACCCTCAGACAGAACGGCATCCAATACCGCTGGCGGCACACGAGGACCCTATTGATCCTTCAAGGAGAAGCACGACACATAATCCGCGACATCACCGAAGCAACGGCCATGATGCATACACTGGGACTACCTTTAAACTCACTGCCGTCAGCTGCACCTCAAAGGGTAGAAACTGCAAAGCAACGATGGGATCCGGCAAAAGTAACCGCATTCGTCCCTCGACAACCACCGACGGTCCGACTTGCAGAAGGGACTACTTGAACTCTCACTAATGCCGAACCATGTCTACAGACATGTAACAATACTAAGTTGCCCCTTCCAGGCAAACCATGTTACCCTTGTTATAACTTTCCCTAGTTTGTGCACCACAACAACACATGCTCACTACGATAGGCAGATTACCTGACCCCCCCTACCCTCGGTTGTACCCTCAGATGATTGGCACAAGCAGCCCCTACACTAGGCGCTGCGCCCCTAGCTTCCACGACAGAACAAACGCACAGACTTACCACCATACCACAGACCCAAACAACGCATACCGAGGCTCAATAAAGTACAGGTACCACTATCAACAGTCAAGCCACACGAGCCTAGGCACACAGGCCTCACACTAGACGCCCTGTCTGTAACCACGGTCAGAACTTGGCCCACAATCGGAATGACAGACACCTCAGACGACCAACACACACTCAGCATGGACACACATACCTTCTTCTTGTGGGCTATAGGCACACGACTCACACTCCTATCACAAAAATGTGCAGACCCTCCATTTGCCACATTGTATCTATTGTGATAAGGTGAATGGGGTGGTCTGTGAGGGAGTCTATATCTCGTCAAGATTGTTCAGAGAGGCATATGATTTTTAACCCCAGGGGGAGAGTATGATTCTGTGTATATAACCGGAATGATTGTTTAGTTATGGGCCCCTGGGGTGGAGCATTTGGAGAGAAGGGAGGGCCAATGCTCCACTCCGCAGTTTAGCGGTTTTCTTGGAAGACATAGATCCAGGCCAGGGTTTTTGGACCGTCTCCAACCTACTGCCCAGCTGCAGGTAATCGGCTGCAGCAGTGGGAATAAACCCCTCCCTGCTAGGCAGGTAAAGGGAGAATGTTTTGTTTTCTCTCTGAAAGGCTGGGAGCAGCAGGCTGGCTAAAGACTGGAGTGCTGCGAGTGGACAAAGACTCTATGTTGGTGAAACCAATATTGTTTTGTTTAGTTTAACCCCTGAGAGATAGGGAACCTGATATTAGTTAGTGCTCAGACGAGCTAGGTTTTTTGTTTAAAGGGATTTATGTTTTCATTTACTGCTGTCTCCTGTGTGGATTTACAATAAAGTTGCCTGGATTATATAAAAGCCAAAGGACTGTGCCTGTTGTTTACCCTAGAGCAGTGCTCCCCAACCTTTTTATCGCCGCGGACCGGTAAACGTTTGATAATTTTTCCGTGGCCCGCTTGTTTTGATTTAATAAGACAAAAAAAAAAAAAAAAAGAGTCACATATATTAAAAAAAACACACAGACACATACATAGTGAGAAAATCACAAACACAGTCACATAAAGACATAGACTCAAAATTGTTGGTTCAGGGTCCCACACATACTCAGACTGAATGTATATAGCATGTTCATGTGAGAGTTAATAAAAATGGGGTACATATGAGGGTATGTGACAGACAGGATAGGTAGGTAGTGTTACACCAGCAGACTAATGCTGATGTAACACCACCTATACTCAGCAGCTTCTTTCCCAGTCACAGACTGGGGGAGTTTCTGTGGCTGGGAACTCAAGGCTGTATTTCAGTCTCCTACCTACCTTGTCCCAAGCTGCCTCTGCTTCCATGCAGTGCCCCTTCTCTCTGGTGCCCGATCACAAGTCTCCTCTGCCCTTTGTTATGGCGCCAGTAGTGTGTGCATGGGGGCAGTGTTTGTGGGGCAGTGTGTGTAGTGTGTGTATAGGGGCAGTGTTTGTGGGGCAGTGTGTGTAGTGTGTGTATAGGGGCAGTGTTTGTGGGGCAGTGTGTGTAGTGTGTGTATAGGGGCAGTGTTTGTGGGGCAGTGTGTGTAGTGTGTGTATAGGGGCAGTGTTTGTGGGGCAGTGTGTGTAGTGTGTGTATGGGGGCAGTGATTGTGGGGCAATGTGTGTAGTGTGTGCATGGGGGCAGTGATTGTGGGGCAGTGTGTGTAGTGTGTGCATGGGGGCAGTGTTTGTGGGGCAGTGTGTGTATAGGGGCAGTGTGTGTAGTGTGTGTATGGGGGCAGTGATTGTGGGGCAGTGTGTGTATGGGGGCAGTGATTGTGGGGCAGTGTGTGTAGTGTGTGCATGGGGCAGTGTTTGTGGGGCAGTGTGTGTAGTGTGTGCATGGGGGCAGTGTTTGTGGGGCAGTGTGTGTAGTGTGTGCATGGGGGCAGTGTTTGTGGGGCAGTGTGTGTAGTGTGTGCATGGGGGCAGTGTTTGTGGGGCAATGTGTGTAGTGTGTGCATGGGGGCAGTGTTTGTGGGGCAATGTGTGTAGTGTGTGCATGGGGGCAGTGTGTGTATGGGGGGTAAGGAGGGTAGGGAGGCTTTTTTATATTTTTTTTATTTAATTAAAATTAATATATTAATGTCCCCCCTCCCTTCTTACCTTTACTGGGAGGAGGGGGGACATTTCTTAGTCCCTGGTGTTCCGGTGGGGAATCCCTGGTGGTCCCAGCGGTGGTGAGATGAACTCTAGCCCAGTTACAGGGCTAGAGTTCACTCTCGCGAGATTTGGAGTGTTGCCGTGGTTACCGCGGCAACGCTCCAAATCTCGCGAGAGGAGGACCCGGAGGAGCTGCAGGTAAGAGCTCCCGGGTCCTCTCTCACTCCCTCCCCTGCCGGCTGTCAGCACAGTGCCTGCAGACCCGGGAGGGAGATCTCTGATCTCCCCTCCGGTCCGCAGGCACATTGCAGGGCTGGCACTTGGGCAATGCCAGCCCTGCATTAGCCGGCAGACTCGCACACCCCACACCCCTGGGCGGCCCGGTACCGTTTGATCCACGGACCGGTACCGGTCCGCGGCCCAGGGGTTGGGGAACACTGCCCTAGAGGACCGTGCTATCTACAAACAAGGATCACACTATGTATCTGAATGTTTCGCCCTGGAATGCTGTTGTGGCACCATGGGCCCATTTGTTAACATGCGCACCACAAAAATAAAGAATAAAAAAAAAAAAAATAAAAAAAAAATAACTGACAAAGGATTAGCAGATTTATAGATAAATTAACCGCAATAGAATTTTTATTTTTTTATTTTTCTCTTATAGCTATTTTTTTCCAAGTATCTTCATTTAGTTTTATAACCATCCCTGTTTGTTTTTTGTTTTTGTTTTTTTCTTAGTTTTTTAATTATCTTTGTGTTTAATGGTTTGGTGTGACATAAATATATTCCTATTATTATCATGAATATATTCATGAGTTCCTATTCTATAAATCTAAATGTATAATGAACATCCATTATTATCAAGCACAGGTCTACTCGAGTTTTATATTGTTTGATCCATTCAATGTTCTACCTTCTAACAGGCATGTGTGAGCATGACCAAAGCATGCTTACTTTGATCCAGTACCAATCCTGTACCACCTACACAATACACTATAGTTATCACAATGCCTGTTCACAGGATACTATTGTTATTATTATTATTAATTTTATATTGGTAAACTTGTCCAGAAAAAAAATATATAATTGGATTCGCTGAATCGACTAACTGTTGATTTTATTCACAGACCAAGTGAGACGTAACCAATATAGGGATTAAAAAATCTATATTTATATTTTATATATGTATTTAATATATAAATATAGATTTACTTTTCCTCCTTTTTTGTTCTAATGTGGAAGAAAAGAACAAAAATGTCAAATATGTTAATGGTTGTGCCCTTCACATTTAGGTAGAATCTTTTTGAGCAACTGACATTGCATAACAATTAACACGGCAAAGCCTGGCTGGAAGCAAAAACATTGTTTTTTTGTTGGAGAATTGAGGTGTACAAGACCAGTCTGAAGTCAAAATTTGTCCGAAACGATTTACAGCCTGTTATGCCTCAAATATCAATAACCAAAAATGTTTTTAAATTCTTTATGTATACTCAATTCACAGACATTACACGTCAGTATTAGGAATGTAAATATGAAAAAAATAGATATCATCAGTAAGAGGTACTACTAAACTAAAAAAGTGCTACGTGGGCATGGCCTAACCGCTGAGCTGAGCGGACGCAGGCAGCAACAGCTCCTGTGCCAACCAACAATTTAAGCTGCATCTACCTACATAGAAGCTGAAACCGGGCACTTGGAGCCTGACATTGGGCAGAGGAACCTGAGACCTCCAGAACGATACCACAAACGTTGCAGCCTACTCACACGGGCGGCACAGGGGAGATAGCTGCTCTCCCGCCGCCTTCATACTCGACTGATCTTCTGCAGAGCCCACGTTCCACCTCCCCTATGGACCGGCGAGGGTCATCCCGGTTCACACTTCACTGGCTCACAAGCTACCATAAGCTTCTGCGACCTCCTACAACCCACACCTCGTTAATAAGATGGCAGCTCATGACCATGCTCTTGGGCCTACACCTACTCAGCCTTTACATGAGAGGCTGAAAGCTATCTTTCAACGCTTCTGGGAGAAGCTGGAGCTGCGGGCTTCCCAGCCACCCCCTACTCATGGCAGAGAAGCAGAGAGGAGTGGAGCCACGGGGCGGAACTGGCCCATCCCGGGCGAAGCGAAACGCCAAGCACCCACTACCTGAGCCATAAGCCCATCCAGGCCAAAGGTCAGGAGGAAACCCCCTCCGAGGCATCGACCACAATGCCAGAAGGACACACACCGCTGGCGGCGGACGACCACCAGGCCCTTCTGCAGCCCCCAAAAAGGGAGAGACCCGGCCTCTCAGAGACCCCGAGTCTGTGGCCCAAGGATGCCGACCTGGAACAAGGCTTGGAGCTGGGGAGAAACTCCCGCCACCCACGACTCCTACCCATACATCGGTCTGGTGGACTGGCTTCCCAATGTCATGGCAAGATCCCGCTTTGCGGAGGAGGCTGAGGACACTTGTAGACCCTCCAGCTTAGCTCCACACAGATATGTGCCCTACTCCAACTGCCTCCAGTGTTCTTTACTATAATTTGTGTCTGTAGCATGTAATCTACTGTTCTACACATGCCTGCTCCAATAGTGTTTGGACTATCGACCCTGCTGCAGATTCCGAGCGGACTAGACACGTGTATCTATATCGATCACCATGTTAAAAAATGTTCCCGGCTAAAATTAATCTCTAATCTCCCTCATGTCTAGTTTACCGTCTTTGTAGGATATCTCCAGTGAAATGGGCATGTTTTTATAACGGTGTTACCCTGTGAGCGCATATAACTGCGATTGAACATACTTTTGAACCGAAAAAGGGTGCAGTTTAAAGCTTAGCATTTGAACCGAAAAAGGGTGCAGTTTAAAGCTTAGCAAGTTTGATCAATTATTGTTTATTCTCTTCTTCACATGACAAGCACAGTTTACATAATCTTTAATTATCCTCACGTCATAGCTAAAACTAGCCTGTATTACTATGTTCCTATATTATAAAAACGTGTCAGTCTTCTTTAGGAGTATATCCCAAATAATGCTGATACCTTTATTGTGTTCTACCTTGTGATAACTCCTCGTTTTACTCTGTACTCCATGATGCAAATGCCATAATAAAAGAAAGATTGACAAAAAAAAAAGAGTGCTACACTGTTTTATAAACAAAAACACTTTCTAGGTGTTCAGGTCTGCAATTAAACGAACGATTCAATCACCATACCCACTGCAGTTTGTTTCCATACAATGGGGGGGGGGGGGGTTACCATGGCACTCCTGGCATTATTACCAATGAAGCAAGCTGTAGTTATTATGGTGCCTGGTGTTTTCCTTTTAATGCACTCAAACATGGCATTAATTTCTTCATAGACCATTTTAATAATTCTCCTAACACACTGCAGCTCTTTCATCCCTTTACCCATGACCAAATTAATTTCAGAAACATATAACAAAACATCAGGAAAATGCTCTTTTTACCAAATAAACAATTTAACCAGATCTGAGATAGACTGAAATGGCCTAATTAAACTAACCTAGTTACCACAAATATGTAAAAGGATGACTGTCAGGGTACCTTGTGTGTTGGCACAGGCTGTGCCACAAGCTGGCACCAACATGCAGGGGATTGGGGATATACCCAACAGTTTTCTACTTGTTCCCAGCGATACGCACACCGGCCGCGATAGCCACGCCTCTTTATATGACGTTAATGATGTCACGGCCCGCCAACTGTTCAGATTCGAACATTTTGGGAGCGTGACTTCAAATCAAGGAACACAGTACTTAAGGGGAGCTCAGGGAAAGACTCATTGCCCTGTTTTGGTTCTGCATAGTTCCAATAGCGTGTTTTCTTAATATAGTACTCTTGGATTTTGACTTTTTGGCATTGTTTGACTATTCTCCATTCTATATTCCTTTGACCTTGGCTCTTGTATTATTGTTGTTCCTGATTTCTGGTATCCCTGACCTCAGCTCGTTTATTATTACTCTATGTCCTTGTGTCGTTAGTCCAGCCAGTCTAAGGCCCAGTATACATTACTATTCCTTTACACTCTGCGTGTAGGATCCCCTAATATTCCTGACATTACAACAGGGCCTTATGGAATCCAGCAGGTCCATACGATACCCGTTTCAAGGAAATGAATCATTGCATGGTTCAGATAGCTATTGCCTTACAGACATTGATAAACCAGTCTAACCCTGTACAAGACAAAGGCCGTACTCCCTCAGTTACTCCACAGCATGTGGGGCTTGAGGTAGCTACTGTTGGGGCCTCATCTCATGGCAAACCTCCTTTATGTTATGGTGTTTTTTTTTTTTTTTTTAAACCAAATCAGCATTCACTTTGACCTCCAGCCACATTCTTATCCTACAGATAGAGCAAAGGTGGGTTTCATTATAACTCTATTGGTAGAGAGAGGATTGACATGGGCTAATCCCCTCTGAGAGAATGACAACCCACTGGTGTATAACTAAGCCGCATTTGTTGAAGTATTTAGGAGTACTTTTGACCCACCAGGTAGGAAGGCCAATGCGGCCAGGTCTCTTCTTAGGCTGAAGCAAGGAACCAGAACCTTGGTGGAATTTGAGTTCAGATCTCTAGCATCTGAGGTTGCTTGGAACAATCAAGCTTTTGTTGATGTGTTCCTTAATGGTCTCTCAGATGCTATTTTAGATAAAATAGCTACTAGAGATCTTCCATTAATGAGAGAATGAGATACAAGCAGAACACCCGAGATAGGTCCTGAAGAGCTCCTATTCGAATGGCCCCTGTATTTAATAACCCTGACTCCATGGCACTTGCATTACCTGAAACTATGCAAGTGGGTGTGACTAGATTAAGTGAGGCTGAACAACAATACAGACGAAGGGAAGGACTGTGTCTGTATTGCGGACAAAGGGGACATTTCAGCCTAAATTGCCTTAACAAGTCGGAAAACTCCCGCACCTAAGTCCATTTGCGGACAAAGGGGACATCTCCGCCTAAATTGCCCTAACAAGTCGGAAAACTCCCGCACCTAAGTCCATTTGGGTATTTCTTCTTTGTCCTCCATAACAAATCATAAAGATCACAGGCTTCTAGTTAACATCACTTTAACCTGGGATAACAATAAGGTCAATACCATGCTTTAATAGACTCTGGTGCCGCAGAGAATTTTATAGACCAGTATTTTAACAAAGAAAATTCTCTCCCTTCCCGGATAAGGGATACACCCTTGGCAGTTGAGACCATAGATGGCAGAGCAATCCAGGTACCCATGATTACTCATGAGTCCATACCAGTTCTTCTAATGGTAGGAGCGTTACATAAGGAAATCTGTGTATTTCAACACATGACTTCCCCTACTTTCCCAGTGGTGTTGGGGTTCTCCTGGTTAAGGAAACACAATCAATCCATTGACTGGGAGGTTGTCGAGATTGTTTCTTGGAGTCACAATTTTATGAAGGGATGTATTACTAAAGTACACCCTATTCACCTTATCAATGTTCCTACTAGGTCTCCCTTGTCCACAGAGATACCGGAACAATATATAACGGTGAAAGAAGTCTTTGATTGGGGTAAAGCTGAGTTGTTGCCACCTCATGGGTCATATGATTGTGCCATTGACCTACTTCCAGGAACCATGCCTCCTAGAGGCACTGTATATCCTCTCTCTGCATAAGAGAACATGGTGTTAGAAGAGTATATCAAGAAAAAACTGGAAAAAAAGGTTTTATTAGAAGATCTTCTTCACCAGCCGGGGCAGGGTTTTTCTTTGTGTCTAAAAAAGAGGGTACTCTCAGGCCTTGTATTGACTACAGAGGATTGAATAGGATTACTGTACGTAATGCCTATCCAATATCCCTTATCACTGAATATTTGACAGGTTGAAGGGTGCCAAAATCTTTACCAAGCTAGACTTAAGAGGAGCTTATATTCTTGTATGGTTTCGTAAAGCTGTGGAAAACACCTTTTAACACCAGATACGGGCATTACGAGTACACTGTTATGCCTTTTGGATCATGTAATGCCCCGGCTGTCTTCCAGGACCTTTTTAATGATGTGTTGAGAGATTTCCAACAAGAGTGTGTGATAGTTTTTCTTGACAATATTTTGATATACTCTAAGGATAAGGAAACACATCACAAACAAGTAAAAAGGTATTTACCCGACTGTTACATCATGGTTTATATTGTTATATAAGTTAGAGAAATGTCTTTTTGACAAATTTGAAATTTGGTTCCTGGGTTACGAAATCTCTGGTAAGGGACTCGCTATAGATCCCAAAAAATTGGACTCTATACTCAATTGGCCACTACCTAATGGACTCAAAGCCATTCAAAGATTCTTTGGTTTCTCTAACTACTTCAGACGATTCATCAAGGGTTTTACGTCTATTGTCACTCCCATAACGAATCTGACTAAAAAAGGTGTTAATCCTAAAAAATGGTCCCCTGAAGGCTTTTGAAACACTAAAATCATCTTTCTCTTCCACTCCTATACTAGTCCACCCTGATCATAACCTTCCCTTTCTATTAGAAGTTAATGCATCCAAAACTGGTTTAGGAGCTGTATTGTCAAAAGATCATAATCAACCTCTTCATCCTTGTGGGTTTTACTCTAAAAAAATTATCAGAAAGGAGATATGATATAATAGATAGAGAACTGCTTGCTATTATTTTGGCTTTGAAAGAATGGCGTAATCTCTTAGAAGGTACCTTACATCCAATAACCATTCTAACTGACCATAAGAATCTCTTCTATATTGGAGAGGTCAAACATTTGTCAGCTAGACAAGCTCGTTGGTCCCTTTTCCTGGCTAGGTTTAACTACCTTCTGACCTATAGACCTGGGTCAAAAAACTCTAAAGCAAATGCTTTATCTAGACCAAGCATGTCAAACCTGCGGCCCATGGGCCGCATGCAGCCCACAATGTACATCTTTGCGGCCTGGCGAGCCGCGAGTGCATGCTTAGTGTTGAAGGTGCCTAGTCTGCTAAAAGTTACCCGGCTGGGGAGGAGAGGAAGGTGGATGCAGCGAGGGAGCTCAGCCTTCCTGCTCTTCACTGCTCGCACGCGCTGTCTGTAATGATGCCGGGCGCCGGAATATGACATCATACTCCGGCATCCGGCATCACTAAACTGCGCGTAAGGGAGCAGTGAAGAGCAGGAAGGAGAAGAAGGCTCACACCAGCTCCCAAAGGTAGGGAGCAATAAATAAAATGATGTGAGTGCAAGAATGTGTAAATGTATGTGTGTGTCTGTCAGTGTGCATGTGTGTGTGTCTGTCAGTGTGCATGTGTGTGTGTCTGTCATTCTGTGTGTCTGTCAGTGAGTGAGAGTGTGTGTGTCAGTGAGTGTGTGTCTGTCACTGTGTGTGTGTGTGTGTGTCTGTCAGTGAGTGTTGCATTGGCTGCGACAGACAATGGAGTACCTGGAGGTGCATGGAGGCACGCAATGCCACGTCACATTCCGACATGACATCGATGTGCTCCACCTTCAAGAAGTAGCGGGAGGATCAGATTTGTGCCATTTGGGGTATACCAGAGGCCGGACTCCGGAGTCGCATACTGGCAGCAGAAATGTGAGTGGAGTCTGCTTGTTGGCTAGAGGGGGGTACTAGGATTTAGTATATAGGGGGGGAGGGGGGCGGGTACTGGGATTTAGTAGAAGGGGGACTGGGATTTAGTAGAGGGGGTGCTGTGGTTTAGTAGAGGGGGAAGCTTTTTTTATATATATATATATATATATATATATATATATACTGTACTTTTCAAAATAAACCTAAGTTTCTTTGAAAATGTTACATTATTTTTTTTTTTGCGGCCCACATAAACTTTAAACCTTGTTTATGTGGCCCATCCTAGACTTTGAGTTTGACATGCTTGATCTAGACAGTTCAAACCTATGGCATTCCCTGAGACCAACAAAACTTTTGTAGTTCCCTTGCGGCATATCATTGCTAATACTCGAATAAGTATACAATCTCCTCTGGTTTCTAGCATCATTGCCAAGCAAAACTTAGCAACTGAGAACATTCCTGAAGGTAGATTGTATGTTCCTCTAGAACACCAGAGAGATTAACTCCTCTGCCTTCATGATAGTAAGATTGCAGGTCACCCAGGTATACGTAAAAATTACGATCTGATTTCTAAAGAATATTGTTGGCCATCCTTGCGAAAAGATATCAAGGACTATGTATTAGCATGCTTTGTTCTGTAGTAGAACCAAATTGTCCCATACTCTCCCTTGTGGTTTGCTTCAACCTAGGGTTAGCATAGCGATGGATTTCATTGTTGATCTACCTATGTCTGACAAAAAAATGGTAATCTTGACTGTGGAAGATAGATTTACTAAAACGGCGCACTTAATTTCTGTACCCAAATTGCCCTCTTCTTCATCAAAGAGGTGTTTCGTATACATGGTACAATCTCCAAAAGGGGTTCTCAATTTGTGTCCTGATTCTGGAGAGCCTTTTTTTTTTTTTTTTTAAATTCTTTATTTTAGTCGTGCATTGAATAACAAACAAATTTGCAGTGACATTTCCTGAGATTATGTTTGACATGAGTAAATTATATGAGAAGTATGAGATGTCAAAAATACTGCTCAGGTTTTTTTTTATATAATTTGTATTTTATTGGTGTTTTCACAATGTAAAATACATCTGGTACATAATATAAGAATTTATAAAGTTTACGTATCAACTCTAATACATTGAAACAATGAAAAGGCAACATGTGCATTAGTAGCAGTCAATTGGTTCGCTGTATGGTTTTGTCCGTCCTGAGCCTTATGGGTAGAAATAGGAGTACCCCTCATTCGTACTCAGCTTGGCCCCTCCGTTGCTCTTGGGAAGTATGGCTCTATGTCACAGGTCGGTGAGAGGGTTTAGCTACTGCTTACTAGGCATCAAATAGGTACATATTTGTGAAATGTTGGGCAACTATTGTGTGTCTCTCTTTCTAGTTACTGTGGGTGTAACCTCAAAGGGCCTCTATGGGTGTGGTGTGTCTACAGGTGGCGTGGTTTAACTGGGAGTCGAGCCTGTGGGTTTAATGGGTGAACTCCCTGTGTGCCTGTTCCTGTCTTCTGGACTTTCGCCCAGGATTATTGTGCTTAATTTCAGTCATTGGAGGAAAGTCTCTTTGTTCTCAGGAGAGGAGAGGGTGAGTATGTCGTTTCCTTGTGCTACCAGTAGGGAGCCATCCACCCCCCACCGATATCTGATCTTCGCCTCTCTCAGCTGTCGGGCCACTGGTGTTAGCTGTCTCTTGGTTGGCCACGCCCCCTCAGTTTTTTTGTTGTTTTTTTTTTATAAGAAAAAGACAAGGACACCAAAAACACAATTCTATTAGGTCAGGTACAGAGAGAAGTCAGAATGCTGTGGAATAGAATTGTAGCTAGATTTAACAGGTAAGTAAGTACCACCAGATAGTTAGAGTTAACTATGGCAGGTCAATTAGGGCACAACTACAAAATTAGCCAGGATAAATCTTGAATAGTATTGACATTGCCAGGGTTTGGATCTGGCTACCTTCCATTGAAGACAAACATGCAAAATACAAATTACATTTAGTGTCACTAGAAGCCTAGAGTATCATAGCCTATCACAAATCATGGAATACCGCATTTCTGAATACAGATATCATAGCTGCAGAGACTTTATGATACTGTCATGGAACTGTTCAGCCGATGCCAGTAGATGGAGGGACATGAACACACATATGCGAGAGTCCACTGAGTCTAGGAGGGGCGCCCCACCAACTTTGATCACTGATGAGTACCTGCTTTGTGCTTCTGTGGGTCCAGCTGTGCACAGCCTGAGTAGCAGGGTCTTGGGACCGTCTTGCTGCACGCGATAGGCCTTTCTGGAGGGCTGTGTAACGGACCGTTTCAGCATAAAAGGGGAAAAATGCGTTTAGGCGATAATCCCCTTTTCTGGATACAGGCACAGCTACTGCAGAACACCACACTCCCGATCTGGATACGAAATAACACTCCGAACTGGAACAGCTGAACAAGAAAAGCATACAATCGGCTTACACTCTTGGCAGTCAGCTTACAATCCAATCCCCCCCAAGAACGAGACGACACTTCATTTTGAGGGTTAAGCAGGAACTCAAGACTGGGACACCCAGTCTGGCTTTTATTACCAACAAGTACATACAGGACACTCCCAGGGGGAGGATGAAATTAACCAATCACATGGATGTACCTCCCACACATTTCCTCCCCTTAGATTAACACTTAACACAATTATACTGTACACCTTTTTCCCCAATTCCTGGATGTACCCCAAATACATATGCTACACCTCCAAAACAGGTATCCCCTGATAGCCCTTATTCAGGGGGACAACATATGCAAGAATCAGCCCATTCGGATAAATGGTTCAGGAGTTATGGGACTTTAAAGTATTGACCGACCGCATGGGTAAAGTATCCGAAAACAGTTCCATGCATTTTGGCCCTGCGGTCGGTCACAAACAGGTGAATGAAACATACGAATTACTGGTGTTATGGAGACTAAGGGGAGTTCGTATGAATCCCCTAGTTCGTACGTTTCTTTCTACCGAACGGCGGGCCGTTCGGTAGTTTCCCCACGAAATCCTGGAAGTCTGGAGGTCTCAGCGGTGTTTGCCTAGTCGAGTGTCCGATTTCAGTTCCAGACACTCGACGGCAAAACACTGCTGTTCGGTAGTTAAAGATGGCCGCCGCCACGTGTTGGTTTCCTGAATGGCGGCCACCCAGAGGACAAAGACCACACTGCACTGATTGCCAATTACCCGTTTGCAACATTGTTGCAAACGGTAATTGGAGGCACACTTAGTCCTGGGTGGTCTGGTTGTTCGGTAGTTTCCTCAATACAAGGAATGGAGTGATTCTACCGAACAATCAGATGAAGGCTGCATATATATATAACCCAGGTTAACTGCATACATAAATACATATACAATATACAGGCAGTACAATAGGATATGCTTCACAGTCTTAAAGGGACAGTAGTCCCAAAATGTCCATCGCTGATTTTAAAGGGCCAGTAGCAGCAATATAAATTAGTACATGCCCAAATATAGTCTTTAAAGTGCAATATGTCCAGGGGCCATAGTCAGCGGGCAGGAGGCTAGCAGCCAGGCTTCTCCAGCCCACAGTGGCGAAGTTGGTTTCGCCACAATTCTCCCCTTTACCAATTAGACTAACAGGGTATCTGACCTCCTGCCGGTCAGTGCCCTGGTTAGTCCAGCAACCCACCCACAGAACAGAAGTAGTAGAGCAGCCCACCCATAATAAACAGTTACCACACCTGGGTGAGGGAGAATTTTGTCCAAGTTCAGGTGCCTCCCCACGGCTGGGTGAGAGACTGATAGGCTGCCTTGGTGGGTTGCTGAGGGGGCAGAGACCAGCGGTACTCTGTCCTGTTGCCAGCACTACCACGGGAGTAGTCTGGTGGGAGCCTGGCTGCTGGAGACCGACTGTCTCCCCTTTAGATATATCGCTCTGTGGCTGGGGGACAGGACCGACCGTCCCTACCCCTGGGGCTGTAAGTGCAGAGACTACGGTCCCATCTGCACAGATGTGGGGCTTAACATCTCCCCTTGGTGGGTTAGGCTGCCGCTGGAGAGAGGGTGTAACAAGCTCCTCTCTCTGGACGGTAAACTGCCGCTGGGGAGGGGGGTTAGCAGGCTCCTCTCCCTGCCACTCTCTCTGCTGGTGGAAAGGGGGACCAGCTGTCTCCCCTTTCATTCTCTTGTCCGGCTGCTGGGGTGCGAGACTGACTGTCTCTGCTCCCGGCAGGACACACTGCCGCTGGGGAGGATGGACGACACCATCAGCTCCCTGGGATACACACTGCCGCTGGGGAGGAAGGGCGACACCTTCTGCTCCCTGGGACACACACTGCCGCTGGGGAGGATAGACGACACCATCAGCTCCCTGGGGCACACACTGCCGCTGGGGAGGGAGGACGCTGCTCTCCTCTCCCTTCGCTTCACACTGCCTTCTTGGCATCTCACTTTGCTGCTGGGGGGCAGGAACAACAACCTCTGCCCCCTGTAACTCAGCCTGCCGCTGGGGAGGAAGGACTGCACCTTCGGCTCCCTTGGACACACACGGCTGCTGGGGAGGATGGACGACACCATCAGCTCCCTGGGGCACACACTGCCGCTGGGGAGGGAGGACGCGGCTCTCCTCTCCCTTCACTTCACACTGCCTTCTTGGCATATCACTTTGCTGCTGGGGGGCAGGAACAACAACCTCTGCCCCCTGTAACTCAGCCTGCCGCTGGGGAGGAAGGACTGCACCTTCGGCTCCCTTGGACACACACGGCTGCTGGGGAGGATGGACGACACCATCAGCTCCCTGGGGCACACATTGCCGCTGGGGAGGGAGGACGCTGCTCTCCTCTCCCTTCCCTTCACACTGCCTTCTTGGCATATCACTTTGCTGCTGGGGGGCAGGAACAACAACCTCTGCCCCCTGTAACTCAGCCTGCCGCTGGGGAGGAAGGACTGCACCTTCGGCTCCCTTGGACACACACGGCTGCTGGGGAGGATGGACGACACCATCAGCTCCCTGGGGCACACATTGCCGCTGGGGAGGGAGGACGCTGCTCTCCTCTCCCTTCACTTCACACTGCCTTCTTGGCATATCACTTTGCTGCTGGGGGGCAGGAACAACAACCTCTGCCCCCTGTAACTCAGCCTGCCGCTGGGGAGGAAGGACTGCACCTTCGGCTCCCTTGGACACACACGGCTGCTGGGGAGGATGTACGACACCATCAGCTCCCTGGGCCACACATTGCCGCTGGGGAGGGAGGTCTGCAAACCCCCTGGCCCGCTCTGATTCCCGCGGCAAGTACTCTCGCACTGCTTTCTTCAACTGCTGTATTAGATCCTCTGAGAGGTTGGGTCCGCATATAGCCAGCACCGCGGTGACCTCTCTGTCATACGCCTCTTGAGTGTAGCTGGGTGCCATGCTTGCTCTGCTGCAGTTGGTTCCTTGTAGATAGGGGCGCTGTACGGGTACTGGCGTTGCCCTCACTTTGTAATCCAGGAATGGTGTTGTCTGTAGCTGTCCCTCTGGTTGTAGGAACGATCCCACCGCTGCCACCAATTGTAACGGACCGTTTCAGCATAAAAGGGGAAAAATGCGTTTAGGCGATAATCCCCTTTTCTGGATACAGGCACAGCTACTGCAGAACACCACACTCCCGATCTGGATACGAAATAACACTCCGAACTGGAACAGCTGAACAAGAAAAGCATACAATCGGCTTACACTCTTGGCAGTCAGCTTACAATCCAATCCCCCCCAAGAACGAGACGACACTTCATTTTGAGGGTTAAGCAGGAACTCAAGACTGGGACACCCAGTCTGGCTTTTATTACCAACAAGTACATACAGGACACTCCCAGGGGGAGGATGAAATTAACCAATCACATGGATGTACCTCCCACACATTTCCTCCCCTTAGATTAACACTTAACACAATTATACTGTACACCTTTTTCCCCAATTCCTGGATGTACCCCAAATACATATGCTACACCTCCAAAACAGGTATCCCCTGATAGCCCTTATTCAGGGGGACAACATATGCAAGAATCAGCCCATTCGGATAAATGGTTCAGGAGTTATGGGACTTTAAAGTATTGACCGACCGCATGGGTAAAGTATCCGAAAACAGTTCCATGCATTTTGGCCCTGCGGTCGGTCACAAACAGGTGAATGAAACATACGAATTACTGGTGTTATGGAGACTAAGGGGAGTTCGTATGAATCCCCTAGTTCGTACGTTTCTTTCTACCGAACGGCGGGCCGTTCGGTAGTTTCCCCACGAAATCCTGGAAGTCTGGAGGTCTCAGCGGTGTTTGCCTAGTCGAGTGTCCGATTTCAGTTCCAGACACTCGACGGCAAAACACTGCTGTTCGGTAGTTAAAGATGGCCGCCGCCACGTGTTGGTTTCCTGAATGGCGGCCACCCAGAGGACAAAGACCACACTGCACTGATTGGCAATTACCCGTTTGCAACATTGTTGCAAACGGTAATTGGAGGCACACTTAGTCCTGGGTGGTCTGGTTGTTCGGTAGTTTCCTCAATACAAGGAATGGAGTGATTCTACCGAACAATCAGATGAAGGCTGCATATATATATAACCCAGGTTAACTGCATACATAAATACATATACAATATACAGGCAGTACAATAGGATATGCTTCACAGTCTTAAAGGGACAGTAGTCCCAAAATGTCCATCGCTGATTTTAAAGGGCCAGTAGCAGCAATATAAATTAGTGCATGCCCAAATATAGTCTTTAAAGTGCAATATGTCCAGGGGCCATAGTCAGCGGGCAGGAGGCTAGCAGCCAGGCTTCTCCAGCCCACAGTGGCGAAGTTGGTTTCGCCACAGGCTGTACTAGTGCGCGGTGGTGGGGTGCATCGGTAAGCTTTTTGCGGGGTCTAATCGGCTCCGGCCCCTATGATTTGCTCTTCACTGCCTGAAAGGTGCCTGTGGGACATTGTGTAGGCTTCGCTTGATCTCGGCTGCACAATGGCCCACTCTGGATCTGCTTTCCCAGACTTTCAGGTGGGGTATTTACTGCTCGATTGTAGATCCTGTTCCAGAATCTGGAACACAGGCGATCAAAGGCCAGTAAAATCGGATCCAAGTATATCCCATGCTATCAGTGATCTTAGTGAGCAGCTCTCTGGTTTCCACGCTTCAGATAACAGGTAAAAGCTGGGAAGGTAGGCCAAGAAGCACACTGGTGGGGACCGGTCCAAAGGGGGTGGGGGAGGAGAGGGCCCGAGTAAGGCTGGAAGCAAGTTTCAGCAGGGGGTCGGCCGCCCCTCCTGCCTCTAGGTTTCCTAAAGGCCGCAGTCTGCCCGGAACGGTCCACTGTAAACAGATCCAGGCAAGCTTGAATCAGTCAATCAGAGAAGGAAATTTCAGGTAAAGTAGTAGGTTTTCAGGATGAATTGAGTGAGCCTGCAGAATATCAGCAATTTTGCAAGCTGTATCTGAGGAGCTCCAGCCATGTGCGACCTGCTCTGTTGGCTGCCAGTCCCCACCCCGCTTATTCTGGAGAGCCTTGTGTTCCCAAATAGGGATTACACTCAAATTCTGGTCGGCTTATCATCCTCAATCTAACGGAGCAGCGGAAAGGTCTAATCAAAGGATAGAACAATACTTACGTTGCTTTTTGTCCGCTTATCAAGATGATTGGGTTGGCTTGCTTCCGTGGGCTGAGTTCGTTCTTAACAGTACTATCTCTGATGCAACTCAGCATAGCCCTTTCTTATTAAACAATGGTTTTCATTCTGTAGTCCTTCCTTGCCTGAAAATGAACCTTTGGAGTGCCCTTATCCTTTCTTTTGAAGTATTACATTTGGGATTTGGTGCTGAACCCAGATCTGGTTGTACCCTGGTTCTAAGTTTGGAAGATTGAGTGCAGTTCCTGTGTTACATTGACATATTCCCGAACACTCACACACAATCTAGAGTATCCCATACACACAAAAACAAACATAGCTAAACACACCTAATGCTGTTGCATGACTGAGTTCTTGGTGGAGGATTCTCTCCTGCACTGTGTGTAATGGCCGTCCTAGGTATGGAAGTTATGGAACACCACTGAAGAATGCTGGAAATTTACAAACAAGGCTGGCATGAACAACCATTGCAAATTAGGGCATGATGCCCCTATTTTGTGGGAGAGGTGGCCATAAAGTGCATGACTAAAAGTGGGGACTAAAAATTGCCCACAGGGAAGCACTTTGAGACCCCAGCGTTTAATATTTTGTAGGTAAAAGGAAGTAGAATATCTAGGTTTCTTTTCAGGAAGTGTTTAGAAAAGCTGCGCAAGTCACATGCAAGGAGGTGTGACTAGTACTGTATAAACAAATGGATTTAACTCCTAAACAGCAAAGAACTGAGCAGGGGCACGATCTACACAACAAAACTGATTCATTATGCAAAAGTTGTTTTGGTGCCTAAAGAGAGTGCAGGTAATTACAACATTTTACTATGGTATAATGTTGAAAATAAATTATAAGCAAATACAAAGGGGGCAAAAAGAAACAAACAATATTGCCATAAAAAACAACCTGTAAAGAATAAATCATCAAGTTAGGGAGAGCAGTGTCATAGTACAACTATTTCTGACAGAAACATTTAAGCTGAATACCAGGTACAACCACACTGGAGCTCCTGATCTGGTCCACAACTCTGCTGTGTCCTACCCAAGGAGGTAAAAGTTAATTATAATAACTATTATTATAAATAGCGGTTCATGCCGAACTTACCTTTCTTTAATCGATTCCTCTTCTCTCCCTCTGTCAGGATCTGTCTGCTCTAGTTCTTTAAAACATAAGACAAAGTAGAGACTAAATTTGAGAGACTACTTTGTCTTACGGAGGTTTCCTACGCCTGACCATCTACGACCGGCGGATGAACAAAGTGTGCTCCATTTCCGGTGGTCAGAGCATTTTCCCCACAATTCTCACCTTTCCTCCATGATCTTGTGAGGCATCCTGTCAGTATTCCTGAACAGAGTTGAGGGAAAGATGGATGGTGCTAAATACAGGGATATTCCCGAGCAAAACCTGTACCACTTTGTGCGTGATTTAATGCTAGGACGGAGGTTCACCTTCCAGCAGGACAATGACCCCCAAATACACTGCTAAAGGAACACTTGAGTGGTTTATGGGGAAACATGTAAATGTGTTGGAATGGTCTAGTCAAAGGCCAGACCTCAATCCAATAGAAAATCTGTGGTCAGACTTAAATATTGCTGTTCACAAGCGCAAACCATCCAACTTAAAGGAGCTGGAGCCGTTTTGCAAGGAGGAATGGACAAAAATCCCAGTGGTAAGATGTGGCAAGCTCATAGAGACTTATCCAAAGCGACTTGGAGCTGTGATTGCCGCAAAAGGTGGCTCTACAAAGTATTGATTTTAGGGGGGTGAATAGTTATGCACATTGACTTTTTCTGTTATTTTGTCCTATTTGTTGTTTTCTTCACAATAAAAAAAAAAGAAAGAAAAAAAAACATCTTCAAAGTTGTGGGCATGTTCTGTAAAATAAATGATGCAAATCCTCAAACAATCCATGTTAATTCCAGGTTGTTAGGCAACAAAACACGGAAAAATGCCAAGGGGGTGAATACTTTTGCAAGACACTGTATATCCAGTTATTTTTTATTTTTGTTTAATAATTTTTATTGTGATTTTCCACATAAAGTACAAACATTTATTTTTAAAGATATTCTCTGTGCAAATAATATATTTTACATCTCACTGTCCTAGAAGTCATATACATAAGTAACAATAAACCACAAGTATTCTTGGATGGATGACAGAACTTCCCCAAACCTCCTTGAAAAGAATCTATTACTATTACGCACTACCCTTTCCAACTTTACTCTCAATGATATTATGCCATTCCTTAAGAATATTGCTTACACATCTGGCCCTAACACTTGTCCAGTTTAAACCTTGTTCCATGTTGCATTGAAACAGTATTTGTTCTCTTAATTGTGGCCACTGAATCAGAGCTGGTGTAACCCAATTTCTGGCTATTAATAAGTTAGCGGCTACAAAAAAGTGGAATATCAATAATGTAATATTACCTATCTGGAATAATTTCTCAAAAAACATTTGTTTTACTACTTCATGGCTCCACCAAATGTGAAGGTAGTTCCCCTCTATATCCAGTTGTTATTTAAACATCGTTATAGACATCTGTATAAAACCACCTCATCAGGCAGAGAATTCCACATCCTTATTGTTCTTACTGTAAAAAAAAACCTTTAATTTGCCTTAGACTAAATCTCCTTTCTTCCAGTCTAAATGGATGACCTCTTGTCCTATGTATAGTCCTATTTATGAATAGATTTCCAGACAATGGTTTGTATTGGCCCTAAATATATTTGTATAATGCTATCATATCCCCTCTGAGGTGCTGATTTTTGAATTTAAAGAGATTTGAATTTGTTAAATATACTCCATTCCTTTTATCAATTTTGTAACCCACCTCTGCACTTTTTCTAGTGCCATGATATCCTTCTTTAGAACAGGTGCTCAAAATTGCACAGCATATTCAAGGTGTGGTCTTACCAGTCATTTAAAAAGAAGCGAAATTATATTTTCACCCAGAGAATTAATGCTCCTATTTATACTTGGCAACTGCTGATTAACATTGCATATTGTTGACTAGTTTATTGTCTATAATAATTTACAAATTCTTCCTTCTTTTACTTTCTAAAATCTGTACTATCTCTGCCCATTTCACGGTTCAGAATATGGCGCACTGTGGTGTGATTGGACCTTGTGGCTGTCAGGTAACGGATGGAAGAGGGGGCCCTGAGCGTGTGCTCTATACTGCTCAGGAAGCCCAAGACTCTTAAATCTTTGTTCGTTACTATTTTTTTCGTTGTTTTGATATATATTCATCCTCTGTCTACTATACCTGCAACACAGATATGTGACTGTTAATTAAGGGATGTTTTGTTTATCCTGTTCTAACGAGTTACAGCGTTTCTATGTTTGCAATACAAAGGATCTGTGTGTCCATTTGTGGCATCACTGATTTTGGGACCTGCGAGTCCTACTAATGTCTCTATAAAAATGTGTGTGCTAATGGAATGTAGTGTATAAGCATACCAGTTTTTGTAGGTGATGCAGTGTGTTTGTGTGTAGTGGAAGCAATGTGTGTTTGTGGTTGTGTGTAAGGGATCCATTGTGTGAATCTGTGTTTGTATGCATAAGGGATGCAAGGTGTGTGTCTGTAAGTGTGTGCATTGAGTGTGTGTATGTAAAAGAAGCAGTGTGTGTGTGTGTTTGGGATGCATTGTGTGTTTCTGTGTATGTATAGGAATGCATTGTGTGTGTGCGCGTAGTGTGAAAGAGCTCTCCCTTCTGTCCCTTAGAGCTCTCCCCTTAGTGGTCTCTCCTCTCCCCCCACCCTCCCCTAGGGGTCTCTTCTCACACCCACCCACCCTCCCTGTGTTCTCCTCACCTCCCGTTCTCCTCATCTCCCCTTCTCCTCACCCCCTCTCCTGTGTTCTTCTCACCTCCCGCCCGTGTTCTCCTCACCCCCTCTCCCCGTGTTCTTCTCACTCCCCCCCGTGTTCTTCTCACTCCCCCCTCCCTGTGTTTTTCTCACCTCCCCCTCTCCTCACCCCCTCCCTGTGTTCTTCTTACTCCCCCTCCCCTCTTCTTCTTACTCCCCCTCCCCCTTTCTTCTTACTCCCCCCTCCCCTCTTCTTCTTACTCCCCCCTTTCTTACTCCCCCTTTCTTCTTACTCCCCCCTCCCCCTTTCTTCTTACTCCCCCTCCCCTCTGTCTTCTTACTTCCCCCACCCCTCTTCTTCTTACTCCCCTCCCCCTTCTTACTCCCCCCTTGTCTTCTTCTTACTCCCCCCTTTCTTTTTACTCCCCCCTTTCTTCTTACTCCCCCACCCCTCTTCTTGTTACTCCCACCATCCCTCTTCTTACACCCCCTCCCCCTTCTTACTCCCCCCTCCACTTGTCTTCTTACCACCCCTTTCTTCTTATGCCCCCCTTTCTTCTTACTCCCCCCACCCCTCTTCTTCTTACTCCCCCCACCCCTCTTCTTACTCCCCCTCCTCCCTTCTTACTCCCCCCTCCACTTGTCTTCTTCTTACTCCCCCCTCCCCTTGTTTTCTTCTTACACCCCTCCCCCAGTTCTCCTCCTAACCTCACCTCCCCTGTAGCATGGCAGAGCTCCTCTCCGGTCCGCGGTATAGGAGTTTCAGTTTCCTGTACCCGGCCGGACTGACAGGAAGTGCACACTCAGTGCAAAACTGTAAGCCATATTCAACGCCTTCTGGGCGAAGCTGGCAAACAGAGAGTGGCAGCTCAAAGCACCGGTTCACCCACCCAGCAAAAAACCCGCACATACCTGTCACGACCGCGATGCCTCCCACTCCACAGGAGCTAAAAGATGGCGCTGACGGCGGAGACCTTTCCCACATAAACACAACCAGACAAGACCGCGTCGCACAGCAATGCCAGACCGAGGGGGCCTACTGGCTCTCGCCAGACCCTGCGTGAAACCGAGATCCACAACACAACCAAAGGCAGGCAAGTCCCCCTCACAGCACCGAGCCCAGACACTGACAAGGGGAGCCCCAGACTCACAGTCAGAGACACTGTTTACCTGCAAGGTCAACGCAGGCTCCCACAGCGGTAGGCAGAGGGGACAGCCACCATAGCCTACACAGTCGCTATGCCCCAGCAGGACTTCCAGGCATCCCTGTCACCCATCCCTACTAAAGGTATCGGTTGAAAGAGAACCTACATGATGGGAAACGTGGAGGCCCAGGCCTGGAGCCTCTGATACAATGGACGCAAACAAAACCATACTATAGCCTCCTAAACAGGGACTCACTTATAACAAGGGACTCTAACGTAATATCCGTTGCTTGGTCGTTTACTTTATTTCTGTTATTTAGCTATGCTCTCTGTTTATGTTTTGTTTAGCATTCTCATAATAGCCTTCCAATAACTGTATAAGGCCTTAACACACACATCAGCTAAGCACTCAGATTGCCTGTCACCTGCTAATTAAGGAAGACAAGCCTGCCTGCCTGCCTGCCTGGTACTATCTATCTATACCTCACCTGCTCTACAATCGATACATCTAAGCACACACATAACCACACATATCTGAGCCTCTAAGTATTTAGCATGTACCAAAAAGTATTAACCTTTAATATACTCTTGCATTGTCAGAACATGTTTAAACTTTACCAAATTGTATAACCAGACTAACGATGTGACTCTATAACAAAGGCAAATCTTAACACTGTTAACCGCTATTTAATGCCTCCAAGTTTATACACTCACAGCATAACTACCATGTACACCATGTTTTAATCAGCTACTACTAAACTGCAAAACAGACTCATGCATTGTAACTACGCTAGTATAGCAAACCTAGCATCGACGAGCAACTACTGTGTTATTTTATTTCATTGTATTCTAGTTAAGCTTACACTATCACTTTAGATGTTTAATCGATATGCCTAGAAAATATAAAAATGTGCGACTTATCATGCCACTGCCTAACTGAAATGAACCTTGAAATACGCTGTTGTGGCATCCATTGATAACTTGTAACCACCTGCACAACAACAAAAAACAAAAAAAAAAACTTTAATAAAAAGAAAGTTGCAGGCTGCCTTTCGGACTGGTCGGGTGGAAGAACAACTCCGGCAATTTTCAGACATTTCAGTCCCAAAAAACAGTATGATTCCACACCTGGCACCGATATGCAGCAGTCAACTGCACTAAGAGAAGCTATCTCTATTCTGGTCAGAGAACTTTAAAGATGGCGACTGAGCCTATTATACACTTTTAGCACTCCATGGAGAAGGTGATCTCCCTCAAGGCTCTTGATACCTTCAGTGGGTGCTTCTGGGCAATACTATCCAAGTTGCACGCAGCTCCTGAGACCCGGTGCTAGCAATCGAGGTCCAACAGCATTTACCTAACAATGTGGCGCCCTGAGAAATCAGCCAGCTGGCTGCTGAGACCCCCACCTATAATAGCGGCCCACCCAAAGTACCTGCCAAACCTCATCTTCCACTGCATATGGCTATTCCAACTCAGCTTACACTGCACTGCTTTTCCTCGACAATCAAAAAAAAATAAAAAGAAATTTGCAACACAACATTTGCATCAGTGTTCTCATATTGCCACAACCACCATCTAGCTGTTGTGGACTACATCTCCCATATTGCTCTTACAGCCAAAATGCTGGTAAAGCATCAGGGGATATGTAGTTCACAATATTTGGAGTGCCAAATGTTGCCTACCACTACACTAATGCATAGAGGTAAGAACCTTGAAGCAACTCTCACTGATATTTTATCAAGTAGTGATTCTTTAGGTGGTAGACATAATCTGTACACCGTGTTACTTTTAACATGTGGTACGTCCATCCAGGATTCTTCCAGTTCCCACAAGGCTTCAGTGAATATAGTGCTAGAGCTCTAGTATACCCAAACATCAGTCGAGACTTGATGAAGGGTACAGGATTCTCCCAGTTCCTGCAAGGCTTCAGTGAATATAGCACTAGAGCTGCAGTATACCCAAACATCAGTCGAGACATGAAGTACAAACAACTGGTTTTATTAGGCCAAGTTACCTGGTTATATATACGACCCCCAGCATGGGGTCCCTATTCAGAAAACAGTAAACCTGCTCAGGCGTCTCTGTGTCTAGATAAGTGAGTTTGCTTTTGCTTAAACTAATTATCTCACAGACACATGAGGTACAACAGATAAAACCCCCAAAACACAATGAAAACTGGCAGAAACCCACGCATATTTTATGCCCCTGGATAACTCTGATCTGAGCGCCCAAGTTGCCAAAATAGCGCTCAGATCCATGCAGTGTAGCCAAATCGCCACTGGGGTAAAGTTTTGACAGACCGCCACATGGGCTAAGCCCAAAATAGTTCCAGGGGAATTGTCCTTGAAGCCAGTCAAATGTCGGGAGCTCCTGTGGTCAAGCAAATGGGGGCTTCCCTTGGCTCTCAGGGAGCAATTGTTCATCATAGTCTAGAGTATCCTCCCTCCAAATAGCGCTCTCCTGGAAAGTTGGGAAGGTAAATAAAGAAGGGGAATGAGGGACCGCGAAGGAGAGGGTTAAGTGACCGAATATAGTTCCAGGTGTAAGATTGCCAAGTGTCGCTGGGGGCATTTGGTTGTATGAAAAAACTGCCAAGGAGAGGGCGCTTCAGTTTGTGCTTGGGAGAGGAAGGATACAGAGCCAGGGGAATACAGTTCGAGGAACAGAACACTAAATTCTCCCCGTTAGGTAAGGACACAACATATTACAAGTCTTCATGCACACCATGGATACAATCAGGTTTTTAATGAGCAGTTTTATTGAGTCGCAAGGCGCGAGTTTACCTCTATGGATTTAGCAACCACCCATGTTCAATGTCTAGTTGTTTTGCCAGTGCTTTTAAATTTATGGTATTGTTTTTTAGATGTTCCCGTTGACACATAAAATACTTTGACATTTTATTTTACTTATGCACCTGTTTTTTGTGCATAGACTACTTAGTTTCTGTAGAATCAGTAGCCTTAGGTTGCAGTGAAAATTACAAACAGAACTCTGGGTACACTGATGTAGCCCTCAGAAGATTTCATATTGGATCAGCGTTGGCAAAGTTTTGGCTCAAGAGAAAGATTTGAGAGCCTAAATGTTGCCAACTCTAATCTAAATAAAGTATGCCTTGGACTACATCACGTGTGCCCCAACTTCTGTTTGTAATTTGCATTGTATGGAGATCCACCTCTCATGCCTGGAGGCATCATGGTGGAATTTCAGTGAAATTCCAACACAATCAATGGGAGTATTTCACAACCATTTTAACTTTTATTGTTTTATATTATGTTGCAGTGAAAACTCACATATCAATGTGCTAGCGTTCGGCCCTCTGTTATAGCTGGCATTTACTTCCAATTGGCAGTAAATCTAACATGACTCACTTGACATGTAGCCATTTCTGGTTGAAGCTGAGCCAGAAAAGTTTTCTGACGTAAGGTATGATTAGCAGAAGTCATTATAAGGAGAGTTCATGATAAATGAATCATTGACAGAATAAATCTACTGGAGATCTTTGCGAGAAGCATTGGATTGGCACTGCACAGCAATTACTGCTAATACTTCATAGGTCCCCAATGCTTCATCGTCATACTGAGCTGTGAACAGCATATTTTATAAAAATTATTCATAAAAGCCCAAATTTTACTAAAAAAGTTATACACTAAATTAGTGAAGAGAATGAATATGAGTATGGATCACCAAGAGTAGAGTCAGGAACAAGAAAATACCAAGTAAGTAGCTCACCTCCTCCCTAGCAACTGGACGATACAGTTTTGGGAGTACAACTGATTTTATTCCTGCCACATACGGCTTTTATGCATTGCCCCTAACATGGGGTTTCTCATTCAAAATTACAAGGGTTTCTTTCCCAAGAGCGTTTGTATTTGGGAGATAATTGGGATCAAATTAGGATAACTCAATTATCTTTCAAGCACAGAAATTTGCGTACATAATTTACAATATCCCAAAAATACATATATATATATAGGGTGAGGTAGAGGCAAAAAATGCCTACAAAATTCAAAATATAAACAAAGAAAAAATTAGACCTGTGCTGCAGATACTCCACAATGAAGTCCCAACAGTGTATATACAACCAAAATACAAAAACGAGTCCTGCGCATCCGGTATAGGTGTGCACACCCAGGTGCTACCACAATTTATTTGAGGACAAAGTTAATGCAGCAAATGTTTCGAGCAGCAGCCCTTTCTCAATGCTAATGTCCTGGGTGTGCACACCTATACTGGATGCGCAGGACTCGTGTTTGTTTTTTGGTTTTAAAACAATACATGAACTCCACGAAAATCTTAGCCCTGATCTGAACGCATAAAATATCCAAAAAGCGCTTTGATCGGTTCAGTAGACGAAAGTTATTATTGAGCAAAGTTTTGACCCACCGGCCATGAGGTGATAGCCCAAAACAGTTTCAGAGAATTTGGCAGGAGGCTTTCAGGGGTTCCTGCTAAGGAGCGAATACTCACCCTGTTTGGTAGATCATATCTCCCGAACGTCGTTCGTCTAGATGTTCGGGAAGTTGAATAGGCAGCGGTAAGAACTTCGCCTGGGTTCACGGAAACACGAAAATAGTCCCAGGCGTTCGACGACCAAGTACCGCTGCCTGCATTTGGGAGACAAAATGGCCGACATGCATTGGACCACCTGCGTTCGGTTACACGAATGGCAGACAACCAGGGAAAGTACTCAAGCAAAAGTTGTCAAGCTGTTCATTAGTGGTTAACAGCCAGGGGAGGTCGGTGTTCGCTGAGGCATAACAAGGGGACCACACACCTGTCATACGGGAGACGAACAAGGGGTACGGACAACCGAACATAAGGGAATGGAGTCTGCTATAATTGTTGCCGCAGTCACTGCCATTTAAAAGTTTTATTTTCAGAAATGTATTATAAAACGTGGTGAGCTAAAGTCAGTAACCCCTCAACAACTTGTATGATAATTTTTGCTACGTTATTCTTAACATTTTGTAATAGCCCAGTAGGTAGAAGTGTAATATCTTATCTATTTTCAACTTAAAGATAAGATTAAGAGTCTTACAGGTATTTGGAGTTATGATTTAAGACTTGCAGAGGTTTTTTAACTCTCATTTCTTCCTTCATTCCGGGCTACCTCTCTGGAGTAGTGCTTCTTAGGAATACTAGAGAAAATCTTTTAAATGGAACATTTTTATTAATATTTAAAATAAAAAAATACTTTTATTAGAGCCTTTGTGTGTATCATTTTGTAATGCAAACACAAACACATATATATAATAAGGAGTTAGTGTCTGTTCATAAATCCTGTCATTATGCCGAAGAAAAAACATTTAAAAAATGCACTTATATTATGCATTGTCGTAGCACAAAAGTAATGCTTTTGTCTAAATGGTGCTAAAATGGCCGCACCCACAGGGCTAGGGTAAGCCAGGAGATGCACTAAACACATCCAAAAAATATAATAGAAATTCCCCCATTTCATGGCAAATTCCCTCAAATGGCTGCTTTTACATAGTAAGAGGTATGTAATAATATTCACTGCAAATAACTATGTGAGTGTACTTTCAATAGTTTTACAGATGTAAGACGAGCATCAGTTTACTTTTCCAAAACACTAAATACATAGGGCTGACTTTGTTCTCATTTTGTGCATGAAAAGCCAGATGTCACAAACAAAAGAATGTCCCAATATTTAATCAATTCAAAACATACAAACTTTCTATTTCAGGGAGAGAACATTTAACTGCATGTGGTAAAGTGTAATCCATGGCACCATATTGTTGACATAGAAATGGCCTGAGTAAGAATTTGACTTCTTGGTCTGAACGGCTCCCATAGGTTGCAGGAAAGCAGGCTGCCTCTGAGAGTCAGGGATAGCTTCAGGGCTCAAGTCCATTCCTGGGCAACATCCTGGGTAATGGCACAAAGGGGAAAAGATGATCCACAAGAGTACAAGTAAGGTAATAAAGCTGTCTCTGCTCCCTTCTTACCATCGGGCGCTAATGTGCAAATTATCCATGGGCGTTTGAGATTAAGCTTGCATCAGCTTTGCTTAGTTTACTCTACTCACCACCAAGAATGTAATGGGCTTCAATTCTTTGGCCCCCAATATTTATCATTTAGAATATAGGCCTGCACTGCGTGTTTTGCTTATACTATAAAAATATACATGCATAAATAAAAATTGACACATTTTTTAAAAATTTTTTTAAAGGTGTCTCTGCTGTTTAAGAAGGCAGAAATCAAGATCCCACAAGGTAACCCACAATGTATATAGTTAATATGTTAATCTGTTTGTTCACATATCCAACGCCAATCAGTTCAGACGACTAATGCACACATGAGCCAGAGTACAGGTACAGGCAATGTGCCAAGGATACCATATACTCCATAAGTTGCACAGATGTTAAAGGATTTGTAACCTATTGTATACCTGAGGCATAACACCAAATGTATTGAATACTGTACAAAAGAATGTATGAACTGCAATTGTATGATCCGATGGAAATATGACCACTGTGAACTAACTCTTGAAAACCAATAAAAATGGTCAAATTGGAAAAAAAAAAGAAGGCAGAAATCTGCTCTGATTCTTGAAATTAAAAAAAAAGTGCAATAGTAAAGAGTTACTGCTTTAACTATGTGAAACATTGAGCTGTATTTGAGGATGGACCATAAGATAGCCAGTCGTGCAGTAAATGCCTTAATTGCTCCTCATTAGAAAGCCACATACATTAATAGATCCTATCTAATCACCTGACAAGAGGCTGACTTGCAACACTCTGTGCTCACACTTGGACAGGTGAATGGGGAAGCATAAAACTTTTAAAGAAAAATATGTCATAGGTTAGGGAGCTCAGAGTGTAAGAGATATAGCAAAATAAAATTAAAAAAATACAAAAATGCCAGAAATTGAAAGACAGCGTAAGGTTTTCTAAACCACTTGTGTTTTATACAAATATTTTTACATAAAGTATAGAACTGCGTTTGAGTTGTGTGATTTTTTTTCTCCTCAACAACATCCCTGTCTGTCGGGCTTGTTTCAGTGGTTGTCTGCCAAATTGAAGGACACGTCACTAATCAATAGAATGGTAGCTCAGGGCTTAGCTCAGGAGAACTATCTAACTCCCTAAAGATATTAGTAGATGAAGATGAGGGGAGCGGCGCTCGAAAGACTGCAAGTATCATTATAAAACGGTTTGACTCCTTACACTGGGGGAGCAGCATAGCATGTCTGGCAGTTTTAAAGGATTAAGATTCATTTTGCAAAGATTGAATAATGTGTCTAAAGCTAAATCTTAACAACATTTGGTTGGCTGAAGCTATAACTTTAATAGTAGTCACATAATCAAAAATCACTAAACAAAAGTACATATTTGTGGAAAGCGGACCCCCTCAGGATATTGAAAAACATTTTGATACTTTTAATCTAACAATGCCACCAACGTCTGCCAAATGTGCTGATCATGTTTATGTTTTTGTGGTTTTCACGCATATTTCATTTTCGTGGGCAATTTCACAGACTTTGTGTTTTCCACTTGAGTAAAGATTTGTATTCTGCTACTGCCGCCACCTCGTGTACACCTTTCCCAGATTTTTGAGCAGGACAAAATTCCAGATGTGAGAATATCTGTATTCAAACTTAACAACTTTTTACCAAATTAATTTACATTTCCAAACTGCGGCAATATAGGAAGTTTTTATAGAGAATTTTTATATTAATAAAAATAGTCCTTTCCCAATTTACCATCATAATTGTTTCCGTTATTTTCCTTTTAAGTAATTGAATTGCACTTTTATTCATTTGCACTTTATATTTTTAACGGTGTGATTTTAAATATTTAAGATATATGATCAAATAAGTTTATTTTGAGTAACACTGGTCATGAATTTCAATTATATATATGACTTATAGAGACTATTGTTTTCTAATGCTATTCTCTTCACAGTGGTTTCTTTAAAGGTGGGATCCTTTTGATTGGGGAGTGTGGAACCTTCAAATGACCCGGTGTATGGTCTGTGGACAGAATCAACCCCAAAACGCATGCACAAGAGCAGACAGAGCGCAAGGAGGGGAGGAGACAACATTGGAATACACAGTGTCTAATGAAACGCAAACGGCACACAGACACTATGTGATCAACGTAAGAAGATTGGAAACAGTTGATTTGGATCCAGGGGAACACCTACGATGTCATCAATCATCAGGACAACAGGAACCTATAAATAGGGAACTCTGGAGGGTGGGAATCAGGCGGCATTTTTTACTGCATGTTACTTGTTTGTTTTACAATGAAAGGTCCCTGAGGAAGTTCTTCTAACAGAACGAAATGGGTAGGACTGGGCCAATTTTGTATTGCAAAGTACTGCTCCTGTTCCTTTTGACTTCTGAAACCCATAACCAACAAGAGGATAAGAAGCTTCTTTTAGCCCCCTTCTGCTATTGGGGGAGGCACATATAAGGCGATCTCACAGTCTACATGTTGTCTACCACCACTTGTGTGGTGGTTTTAGTAAACTGCGGCATAAGTCGTCACTCTTCCGGAAGTACTGAATATGGGATGGGAACGAGGTCAATTCAAGTTTGGGAGCCAAGGTGTGCCATATTAGTAAGTTAACCTTACTATAGGGGTGTGCTGATGTCAAGAGTCTACTATGTGGTTTGTCCACCCAAATGAATACTGGCATTGGTCTCCTGAACTATCAGGACCATCTCTATCTCCTTCCAGAAGTTATGGACTCCCTCCTTAGCCCACTCCATCACCTGCAGGAAATGCCCTGTAGAATGAGTTCAAATCTGGTACCACCAGTCCCCTCTTTGGTATTAGGAATGAGAAACATAGGAACATAGAATGTGACGTCAGATAAAAACCATTTGGCCCATCTAGTCTGCCCAATTTTTTCGAAATTCTTTCATTAGTCCCTGGCCTTATCTTATATCTAGGATAGCCTTATGACTATCGCACGCATGCTTAAACTCCTTCACTGTGTTAATCTCTACCACTTCAGCTGGAAGGCTATTTCATGCATCCACTACCCTCTCAGTAAAGTAATACTTCCTGATATTTTTAAACCTTTGCCCCAATAATTTAAGACTATGTACTCTTGTTGTGGTAGTTTTTCTTCTTTTAAATATAGTCTCCTCCTTTACTGTGTTGGTTCCCTTTATGTATTTAAATGTTTCTATCATACCCCCCCCCCCCCCCCCCGTCCCGTCCCGTCTTTCCTCCAAGCTATACATGTTAACCGTTCCTTGTAAGTTTTATCCTGCAATCCATGAACCAGTTTAGTAGCCCTTCTCTGAACTCTCTCTAAAGTATCAATATCCTTCTAGAGATATGGTCTCCAGTACTGCGTACAATACTCCAAGTAAGGTCTCACCAGTGTTCTGTACAATGGCATGAGCACTTCCCTCTTTCTACTGCTAATACCTCTCCATTATACAACCAAACATTCTGCTAGCATTTCCTGCTGTTCTATTACATTGTCTGCCTATCTTTAAGTCATCTGAAATAATTGCCCATAAATCCCTTTCCTCAGATGTTGAGGTTAGGACTCTATCAAATATCCTATACTCTGCCCTTGGGTTTTTACATCCAAGGTGCATTATCTTGCACTTATTCACATGAAATGTCAACTGCTTCAGATCCATTTTTCTAGTTTACCTAAATCATTTGCCATTTGGCTTATCCCCCCTGGAACATCAACCCTGTTACATATCTTAGTATCAACAGCAAAAACACCTTACCACCAAGACCTTCTGCAATATCACTAACAAAATATTAAAGAGAATGGGTTCAAGTACAGATCCCTGAGGTACCCCACTGGTGACAAAACCATGCTTCGAATTTTAGACTATGGGCTTTCTACCAATGTATCTAGTTAAAGGACCACTCTAGTGCCAGGAAAACATAATCGTTTTCCTGGCACTAGAGTGCCCTGAGGGTGCCCCCACCCTCAGGGACCCCCTCCGGCCCGGCTCTGGAAAGGGGTAAAAACTTACCTTTTTCCAGCAGTGGGCGGAGAGCTCTCCTCCTCCGATCCTCCTCTTCTCCTCCCCGTCGGCTGAATGCGCACGCGCGGCAAGAGCTGCGCGCGCATTCAGCCGGTCACATAGGAAAACATTCATAATGCTTTCCTATGGACGCTTGCATGCTCTCACTGTGATTTTCACAGTGAGAATCACGCAAGCACCTCTAGCGGCTGTCAGTGAGACAGCCACTAGAGGAAATAGGGGAAAGCTTAACCCATTCACAAACATAGCAGTCTCTCTGAAACTGCTATGTTTATGATATGTTTATGAAAAAATGGGTTAACCCTAGAAGGACCTGGCACCCAGACCACTTCATTAAGCTGAAGTGGTCTGGGTGCCTAGAGTGTGTCCTTAAGGGGTTAAGAGTGATTGAACTGATCAGAAGAAAGCTGAAAGAATAGTGAAGGGTATGGTCTCAAACAGATATTGCAATCTTGGGAGGCAGCAGACCTTTCTAAACGAGCTCAGATTTAAATGTATTATGCAACAATTTAGATATAATTTTATTTTATGAATAATAACAATTGTGTTCACTGGATCTAGCAAATAGCATCAATTATATATTGATATATCCTTTGCAAACCTAGGCATAACTATGCACTATTAACAATAACAACTGTAGCATTTCACCTAGGAAACATTACTAGCTGTATACTGATACATTCTTTGCAACTAACTTGCCAGTGACACTTTGAAACTAGGCAGGCAAACTCACTTATTAAGTGCAGATCCTGCTTTTTAACCATCACTTTGAGCACTGAAGCACTATTGTTACTAAATATAACCTGTTTTTTATTATGTCGACCTAGTTTTATTGAGAAATAATAAAGGTTATGTTTTATACTTCTAAAAAAATAAATAAAAAAAAAGGTGTGTCCCAACAAGTTGTGGAACTGCACTCAACCCTTCGCCCTGGAATCCTAGGGTGCTCTTGGATCAGTCCCAGTACCAAAGAGACCAGATATAGCATATAATTGTAGAAAAATAATCCAGGCACCCCAAAATGTTCCAAAAGATAGGCAATTTTATTGGACCCAAGAACCAAAATGCAACGTTTTGACCCCTAAGGGCTTTTATCAAGCCACTAAACACATTTCTTACAAGCAATTTATAGGTGCATAAAATAATTAACAAGTGATAAAACATGTGAACTACTACAAGGTGTGTCCCCGTGCCAATCTGTGATTACGATGCTCTCAAGTCGAGCATAAGGAAAAGAGAGAAAAATAAATAAATATATATACAAAAAATGCGTTATAAATTAGAAAAAGGACCTGATAATACTAAAGTCGGTCACGACGTTGTCTTTGTGGCAGTTGTTGGGCCAGCCGCGAGGAGACCGGCAAGCAGCTGGGAAAAGGATGAGTAAATAATCTTTTTAACAGGGGGGGCCTAAACGGCAATTTTAAACCTATACTGTTAGGAATACACATTTGTATTCCTGACACTATACTGTTCTATTAACTTTAGCACCGCAGTTATCAGCAAACTTTGTATAGTTGTCTATTGACCTAAGGGGTGTCTGAGGATCCTAGCAGTGCAGCTTAGAAACATGAATCACACAAGCACTAAATGAAATACGGTAAGCAAATAGTATTATAAATTTGGCACTGCAGTTTATAAAAGTGAACCCTGGCAGTATGTAGATTTAATACATTCCCAAAGTGAAATTAGCTTTTCCTTACCCACTTCCGATTTCTCCATAAACTTTTTTTTATTTTTTATTCTACTTATGTATCCTCACCCACTCCAGATCACCCCTAATGCCCCGCTCACTCTAGATTTTGCCAAATGACCAATTTCTTGATCAATTTTTTAAACTCATAACAGGCATATAGAAATTTAAGAAACATCTAATTGCCCAAAGCATTAAAGCAGTAGCTCAATCTATGAGTCTCTGTTATCTTGATATTTAACATGTTCTGACGCACAAAAACATTTCAGTGAGAAAGATTTGGGCCCTAGAGCCCTGTGCATAATGTCTCCACAATGTTGCAAATGTGCTCAGTTTAAATGGGATCTTCATAGATCACTAACAGTAGGGTTATTATATCCACCATCAGGGACACATATACGTTTGTAAAATTTATGAGGGTTTCAATTCAGCAGGGTTGCCCGGCAGTATCTGATGGATTCTTCATTGCCTAATCTTATACACCTTTGTCTGAATTCTAGATACTACAGGCAACCATATTCAATTTGCTGCCCATCAATATGTAAAAGTGAATTTAACGTGAATGCAAACTGAATTTCAAATTAATAGCCAAAGCAGCAGAACTGAAGAAAATATACAAGTGGCCTCTATTTCCAGATTGAAAAAGTTAAAACGAGTCAAAAATCAAAGAAAGACATATTAGCATATCTGGAATTTTACCCTGCTCAAAAATCTGACAAAGGTGTACACGAGGTGTACTGCTATACTCAGCGGCAGTAGCAGGATACAAATCTTTACGGTGGTGGAAAACAAAATGTCTGTGAAATTTTCCATGAAAATAAAATGTGTGAGAAAACTACAAAAACACAAACAATCATGATCAGCACAGAGTTGAAACATAAAGTGGGATAGGAGAACCACTCACATATAGCGTGTGGGATCCCACTCCACCAAAAGGTACCTTTAAACGTAAAAATTTGTACAAGTGGTACTTAAATACCACTTAAAGGTGAGTGTGTTTGTGTGCGTCTGTCAGTGAGTGTGTTTGTGTGCGTCTGTCAGTGAATGTGTGTGTGTGTGTGTGTGTCTGTCAGTGAGTGAGTTTGTGTGTCTGTCAGTGAGTGTGTTTGTGTGTCTGAGTGTGTGTGTGTCTGTCAGTGAGTGTGTGTGTCTGTCAGTGAGTGAGTGAGTGTGTGTGTCTGTGAGTGAGTGAGTGTGTGTGTGTAGCTGTCAGTGTGTGTCTGTGAGTGCGTGAAGGTGTGTGTCAAATCAGTGAGGATGTGTGTCTGAGCGTGTGTCAGTGTGCATCTGTCAGTGAGTGTATGTCAGTGTGTGTGTATCTGAGAGTGTGTGTGTGTCTGTCAGTGAAAGTGTGTGCTGGTTAAACAGTGTGTTTGCCAATTACTGTATGTGTGTGCCAATGACTGTATCTGTCATCGAGTGTATGTCAGTGCATGTATCAATGAGGGCGTGTGTCTGTCGGTCAAAAAAGTGGCCGTGACTAGAACTGGTGGGGCAAATTTAGAGTAAGGTTGCACCTCAAATTAGTCGTTCCTAGGGCAGCACAAATCTACACAAAAATACACCAATGAAGTCACCTAAAATGTAACAGAACAGCCCGACCCCTGGCCACACCCTCATTCACACCCCTAAAATTGAAGTGTCCCTCTATATCTGAAAACACAAAAACATTTTTACAGAAGTCCATTACCGTAACAGAAGGCCAGCAAAAAGACGCTGGGAAATACATTTTTGGCAAAACACTCAAATTTAACATCCAGGGGAATACTGTTTACTTACTCCTTTCATATAACCACTAAACTAAGTTAAAGTGGTTATGGGGCTTAGAGGCGTGCTGGCTTAGGCTCTTCTATGACCTGAAGCAGAAGATTAAAGTAGGCCTAAATAATAAGTACAAAATTCGGTTTTACTCTTTTATTATTAATATTATTATCGCCATTTATATAGCGCCAACAGATTCCCTAGCGCTTTACAATATTATGAGAGGGGGGATTTAACTATAAATAGGACAATTACAAATAAACTTACAGGAACGATAGGTTGAAGAGGACCCTGCTCAAACGAGCTTACAGTCTATAGGAGGTGGGGTATTAGACACGTTAGGAAAGGAAATAGCAATCAAATAAGGTGGGAGTGAAGCAGAGCTGGAGGAGAAAGTAGAGTGCTGCTCTTTAGGAGAGAGCAACAGACAGGTATGTAAGGTAAAGGTTACTCTGGGAGGCCATAAGCTTTCCTAAAGAAATGGGTTTTAAGGCACTTCTTAAACGATTGAAGACTAGGGGAGAGACTGATGGGGGTAGGCAGGCTATTCCATAGGAAGGGAGCCGCTCGCGAGAAGTCCTGCAAGCGTGAGTTGGGTGTACGGGTGCGAGTAGCAGACAGGAGAATGTCACGGGCAAAGCGGAGGGAACAAGAAGGGGCATACCTTTGGATCTGTGAAGAGATATGAGGGGCTAGAATTGTTCAGTGCTTTATAGGTATGGGTTAGCACTTTGACTTGACTCCTATAGGATACAGGAAGCCAATGTAAGGACTGACAGAGGGGTGAGGTCTGAGAGGACTGACTAGAGAGGAAAATCAGTCTGGCGGCAGCATTCATTACAGACTGTAGAGGGGCAATACGCTTGCAAGGATGGACTTGTGTCGATATCACTAACTTGAGGGGAGAGCGAAAGAGGAGGATCAGTATTAGGAGGAGGAAAGACAAGGAGCTCAGTTTTAGAGAGATTGTGTTTCAGAAAGCGGGAGGACATCCAGTCAGAGATGGAAGAAACGCAAGCAGTGACAGGTTGCAGGATGGCAGGGGAGAGGTCCGGGGAGGAGAGATATATCTGGGTGTCATCAGCGTACAGGGGTAGTGGAATCCAAAAGAGGTAATAAGTTTGCCAAAAGAGGCAGTATAAAGAGAAAATAGAAGGGGACCAAGGACAGAGCCTTGGGGGACTCCAACCGAAACAGAATCCACTAAGCATTCCTTTTCCTACTTAGCTGCTTATTTTCAATCTACAGCTTTGAAACATTTTTATTGATCAATTGAGATAATAGGAGAAAGTTTAAAGATGGTGGCATTGCCACCCATTTGCTGGGCAATTTGCAGTGGTAGTTGGGGGGTGGGGTTACACCAGACATCTGTTATATGCTGCATAGATTTGCTTCTAACAGTGTCATTTTTAAACCCCTATAGACTGGGCTTGCCCATCGATACTAGTGTAAAGGGAATTTAAAAGCTCTAAATCACTACCTCGTATTGTAGTGGTCTTAGTACTAGGAATGTTTGGACGTTATCCGGCACTGACCTGATCTATATATTGTGGCCTGCCAGTGGTGTTGGTTGAGAGGACGAAACTTCTGGCTTATATATATTTAAGCAACTATACCCTAGTACTGCTTTGTTTAATGTTTATTTTAAGTTTCTAACTTAGTTTTTCTCCCCAGTGGCATCTCGCCTTATCTACACATCTAGAATGTTTAACTTGTTCCACTGAACTGTTTTGCCTGAAGCGCAGACATTTTAGTCTATCATGTTTAATTTTACATAACAAATTAAATAGTCTAACCGGGAGCAAGCATATCAAATGCACTACTGATATATTTTCATAAATAATAATAATCTTTGTATGTTATTCTGACCACCAGTACCACTGAGCAAGAATACTGCGTGACTATATTCATGCAGTGTTATGTGTCTGTATGCAAATATATGTGCTGGATAGTTTTGTGTTTCTATATAAATACGCATTCAGCGTTTTAGATCTGTACATACAAACCTTGGAATGTGCAATCTATGTCCTTCAGACATAACAAGTAACATCAAATACTGAATTCAGTACCACTGGGCAGGGGAAGAGAGGGCAGAGGGGGCCATGACCCCTCCCTCCCCCCAGATAAGGCCAAGCCCCTCTCCCCCCTCCCCCCGTACCCTCCGAAATGAAACTTAATATATGGCTCGCTGCGCTGCCTTCTGCTTTATTGACAAATTTACAACATGCAGACAGCGATTGCCACCACGCCACGAGGGAGCACTGATTTACACTCCCTTGCACTTCACGGCTGTCCGTTCATTCCCTGGCTGGCTCAGCGTGCGTGACGTCATATGGCCATACCATAGAGAGTAAGAGGGAGCAAAAACAGAGGAGCAAGAGCAGAGCAAAAAACAGAGACGAGCAAGAGCAGAGAGTAGCAGAGCAAACAGGCAGAGACAAGCTAGCGAAGAGCAAAAACAGAGAGGGACAAGAGCAGAGAGGAGCAGTCCAAGCAGAGAGGAGCAGAACGAGCAGGCAGAGAAGAGCAGATAGTGTGGCCAGCAACCACGTTTATGTAAGCTAAAGTCTGTAGGACACTAGGTGTTAATAATTAGACGTTAAGTTATGGATTATTTATGTATTTATCTCTGGTTATAATTAAATGATAAAGTTAATAAAGCATGCAAAATAAATGAAAAAAACACACACTTAGCCCTCTCATTTCTTACTGAGAAAAAATACACACACATAGAGATGCACACAGACACACAAGTGCATACAAAGACACACATGCAGATACACACTGACACACCTACATACACTGATGCACAGATACACTCACTAACAAACATACAGATAAACAGAAAGACTAACATACAAACACACTGACATACATGCAGATACACACAATAACATACAGATACATACACAGACCCACATGCAGAAACACAGATACAGACACTGACACATATACAGATACACAGACACACATGCAGCTACACATAGAATGATACACATTCAAATACACAGAATGACACTCACAAGATACAAACACAGACACACATGCAGGCATGCAGACACACATACAAACACACACATACACATACAAACATATACACATAGACATACAGATATACAAACAGACACAGATACACGTATATACAAAGACACACATACGGACTCACAAAAACACATACTGATACACAGGGTCACATAGAGACACATGCAGATACAGAAACACACATACAAACAGATACACATACAAACAGATACACTCATACATACATACAGACACATAAATACAAACAGACACTTAGATTCAAACAGATACATACAAACAGATACACACATACAAGCAGACATACATACATACAGACAGACACATACATACAGAGAGATACATACAAACATCCAGACAGACACATATATACAGATACATACATAAGACAGACACATACTTACAAACAGATACATAGATGCATACACATTTCTCTCTTCTTGTTGCACTCAAATCATTGTTGTAATACACCACAGAAGTGGATGTACTGTTAAAGAAGGTCTAAATTTTTTAAGTAAGGTTTTTTTTTTGCAATGCAGCCCTTATATTCATATCACATTCCACCAATTGTTGCTTTTTTATCAGCAGATTCAACAAATCTTGGCAAAAACAAGAGTAGACAAGATGTTAACTAAGATAATGTTTATTTAAGTTTCCCCTTCCTGAGACTTCCTAAAACTTCTTAAGTGCTTGCAAACATTTTTGTGCAGTGATAACCTAATCCTTTTTGTAAAAATTTCCAGATATACTATCTATTGTGCATAATACCTTTAATTCCAAAAGCTGTGTTGACTGAATTCAGTTTTTTTATGTTTGTGTTCTTTAGAGTAGTACAGCCGAGCAAGGTTAAAGTACATCTCACAAGATCTCATATCAGAACTTGGATTCAGAACTTTAAAGGGACACTGTAGGCACTATAACCATTTAATCTCTTTGAATTGATTATAGTGTCTGGAGTCCCCATGGCACTGTCACACCATTCAGAGTTAAACCATGTTCGAGCAGTTTAACACAAAATAAGGGTCTCTGGCCACCCGCAGTCCAGCCCCTTCTGGAGGCGTGGCTAATGCAGAGATTACACACTGTAATACTTGTGGAAAAGTTATTTGGAACTGAATGAAGAGAACTGATACTGTCACTTTAAGAAAAAAATATTTAGTGAAATAAAACAATTTTGCATTGGCAATCTTCTGTTATAATAAGATTCTAAAATGATAATGCACGAGCAAAGATAATCTTGCAGGTAATTCCTTCAATCTGAATAACGTTTGGCAAAATTAAATTAGATAAGGCAACTCCTTAATTAAGAACATATAATAAAGTTCTTTTAACTTCAGCAATAATAACACAAAGCTAATTATTCTTAGCAAATGAAACAGAGTCCTTAAGGTTCTGGCAGAAGTAAACAATGAATAGGTCTCGTTAGGAGATGAGTAGCTGAATCCCAGAGGGCAGACAATTATATTCCTTCTTATCCTTCCCAATAACTTCAGGTGCGAACCAATTAATAATCACCAAAACTGGAGAACTTATTTTGCTTACTTTGAATGATGTGCATTTAAGTCCTTTCCAGAATTGGTGAGGGTTATGATTCCTTGAAGTATGTAGAGGAACAGAGGAAGTGGTGATGTCTGTTCCGAAGTCTGGGAGTGGAGAGGTCAGCTTTGTCAGGAGCAACCCAGAAGGTTCGGTACACAGCGAAGTCAGCGTTGTCAGAAGCAAGCCAAAAGGTTCGGTACACGGAGAAACTAGTAGTAAAGCTCAGACGGCAATCTGCAACAAAGTAGCAAGTGTGCAAGAGGCACAAATTGATTGAGCAAGCTTGATTCGTACCCGGCTTCCTTTTTAAAGGGAAGCGCGTGACGTCAGATGCACGGGCGGAGTCAGATCAGCAAAACCCGGAAGCCATACGGGTAATACCGATCGGAAAGGAACATATGAGGGAATTCTGACAGACACTTCCTTGTAGTGATACCCATTCATACCGTCAATTTGAGTTCTGAAAGGCTAAAAGCAGTCAACCAGGGCCGGCACAACCGTTAGCCGAACTAGGCATTCGCCTAGGGCGCTGGCCTGCTGGGGGCGCCCACCGGGATGTTTCCTGGTGGGCTGCCTGCCCCTGTCTGGGGCTGCAGCGCTGGGCAAGCAGCTCTTGAGCCACCCCCACCCCCAGCTGGGCCGATCCTCAAGGCGCCCGATGGTGGGGGCACCGAGAGGAGCCCTGTTATAGGGGGCCACCTCAGGGCGCCCCCGAAGCTGTGCTAGATAAGGCAGAGCAGGCACCTGCTTACCTTAATGGCAGGTGCCTGCTCTGCCAACAAATGCCAGAGACTGTCAGTAGGAGAGGGGGACGGAAATGCAAGGCGGCGAGGGAGGCTGTTCTTGCAGCCCCTCACTCCTCCCTTGTGCGCCCTCTGTTATCCTGGGAGCCGGAATATGATGTCTTTCCAGCCCCAGCATACTAAACAGCGGGCAGGAGGAGTGAGGAACTTCCCCACACTGGACCCCAGGGAGGTGAGTGTTTGATTGTCAGTGAGTGTGTGAGTGTTTGACTGTCAGTGTGTGTCTGTCAGTGAGTGTCTGCCAGTGTGTGTGTCTGTCAGTGAATAAGTGTATGTCTGTCAGTGAGTGTGTGCCTGTGTGTGTCTGTCAGTGAGTGAGCGTATGTCTGTCAGTGAGTGTCTGTGTGTTAATGAGTGAGTATGTCTGTCAGTGAGTCTGTGTGTGTCTGTCTGTCAATGAGTGTGTGCTTGTGTGTCTGTCAGTGAGTGAGTGTCTGTGTGTGTCTGTCAGTGAGTGAGTGACATGAGGGGGCGGCAAAATGGATCTTTGCCTAGGGCGGCAGAAATCCTTGCACCTGCTCTGCAGTCAGCTGACACTGTGGTCATGGATGTTAAAGTAACCCTTTAACACAGCAGTCTAAACATATATGATTGCTTGGTTATTCGGCTCATCATTGTATGTATATAAATTAAAGGAGTGAAAAGTAGAGGCTTGTCGCCCAAAAAACCCTGTTACTGTTTTTTAACAACTCAAAAAGTTTTTACACAACCCAAAGTAATGGTGCCTACAGACTCTTTGTTCATTGTAATGGTTAGGATGCATGGATTGCCCCTTTAACTTACAGCTTATGGACCTCCTTTTCCAAAAAGAGTCAAGAATTTTCTGTATACCAGTAATATATATTTACTTGTAGTTATAATCATATCATTAATAAAAAAAAACATGATATAACCTTTAGAGTGGAAATACTACACACATTTCAATTGTAGTATTTAAATGGCTAGATTAAGCACCATAACCACTTTAGTGCATTAAAGGGGTCATGGTGGCTGGAGTCTATGTGTTCAGCGGTTTGCTTTGAACCGCTGCACATAGTGAGTTTAGCCCCAATGCTGCCCGAGGTGGAGTTAGACCTCAGCGTCATTGGTCCGTCATTAGCCAGCCCAGAACAGAGCTGCAGAAGCTGTAAGTGAATCCCTACGATCTCTCATTTGCAGGGAGCATCAGCTGACTGCTCTAAGCCAATGAATATAATCATGTGCGTAGAAATATGCCCATAATTGATGTTAGCTAGCTCTGACCTCTTGTTTTCGTCCTGGCTAATAATTTCCCAATGATACTGCTAGAGGTAGAGTTACATCTCTGGCAGCAAAGGGGTTAAACTTGGCATTGCAGTGTTTCATCGCTGCACATACAGACTCCAGGCACCATGACCACTTTAGTTCACTGTAGTGGTCATAGTGCTTGAAAATGACCTTTTCAGTGATACGGTAAGTATTTTTCATGTCTCTCCATCTATCCCTTTGCTACCTGCTTGGCTAGCACTGTGTGCATGGGGAAATCCTGGAGCAGAATTACAAATGCAACTACAAAGGTGATTCATGTTACGTTGGCTGCCAATTAACTGTGCACGCCAGCTATAAAAGAAGTTGGCCTGACAGCACTTTGATATTTGAGTTGTAAAGCAACGTTTTACTTTTTGAGAAAATCAAACAATGCCTTTGACCCAAATTTTGTTCTTGAGTTTTTTTGCCAACTGTTAAACATGGTGACAGATCTGTATCAGTTTTAAAATCAGTTGATTATTGCTTTACATGGTTGAAGGATAGCCAAGGAATTTAACATAATATTACAAGACTAGGCACAGTTAGCTGGAGGGATAAATTGGCTGTATCACCTCGAACCCTAAGACAATCATTGGAGAAGAACTGTGATGACGAAGAGTCTCTTGCTTTTCCTCTAGCAAGAGATACTAATTTCCAGTTACAATTGTTAAAAGAGACCTTCATAAACTATCAATAATAATCTCATGTCTAATCTTCAGTAGGAACAACTAGCATTATTAAATACAATTATGGGTCCCTGCCGCTGGGTAAAAAGGTAGTTTACCTTTTCTTTCTCGCAGCGCTGGTCTACTCAGTGAAACTCCACTTTTTTGCTCAGCCAATCAAATATTTTCTCATAGGAAAGCTTTGAGAATCAAGTGCACACGCACGGCAAAAGGCAGTGCTGCACCAAATGGTCTTTCTGAGACCATCTGATTGAAATAGCAGTTTTGTTCTGTGACTTCAAGAAACACCACTAGCTGTCAGTAAGATAGCCGCTACAGGCAGGTTATCCCGGCAAAGAAGACATTCCCGATACTGCAGAGCAGCAATGGTTTCAGTCATTTTGACTTGAGATGAAGTGCTTATAGTGTTCTTACACTGTGCTTATAGTGTTCCTTTAAGTAACAGGGAAACAGAGTTTTGTATGCAGTATTTGTAAGCAGTCAGGTTTTCTGCAGTATTTAAGGGGGACTTTCCATTCCCAGCATTTTTAATAATATGTTTACTCATCCCTGTATTTAACATATGACTGTTTACTCATTCCTGTATTAAACATATGACTATTTACTCATCCCTGTATTTAACATATGACTGTTTACTCATCCCTGTATTTAACATATGACTGCTTACTCATCCCTGTATTTAACATATGACTGTTTAATCATCCCTGTATTTAACATATGACTGCTTGGTTAAAGTCTTACTTCGACATCCATGACCACTTCTGATTTTAGAAGTGATCAAGGAAAAAGGAATCTGACCTCTGACTCGGTTCTCACAGGGGAAGTGCCATTAGGGGCTGTCAGGAAGACAGCCACTAGAGTTGTGTTAACCCTGCAATCATAACGTTGTTTCATCTGTTGAAAAAAGTGTTAAAACTAAAAGGCCAATGTACCCAGACCACTTCATTGATATGAAGTGGTCTGGGTGCCTTTAGTGATCCTTAATGAATTGGGGGGCAGGACTGCTTTAGTAATATGGATAGGGATAATAAAGGTGAGGTGTTAAAAGTAAAATTAAATGTATAAATTCACACCTCTTCTACCTTGCGGAAGGTATACTTCCCCCCCTCCCCCAGACTCCGGGGTCAAGGAGCCATAAGACCATGTCACAAACCAATATTGCCTCTAGCCGCTATAGCACACACGTCCCTAGAGCTTGTCCCCAACCCTACTCCCAAGCTAAGGTGGACAGGGACAGTTGATAACACAACCTTGTAGGTTCACCGGCCACCAAAAGCGGCACAGGCAAAGTTACACTACTTATTGTACCCTAACCTGTTATATATTTACTTCTAGCTCTTGTATTAATTAAGATAAAATGTAAAAATTGTGCTACCGCCTGCTACAGTTCGTCACACCACTGTTATATTGTATCTTAATTTACAGTGCATGCAGCTGTTGTTGTGACACTGCCTGCTTTTGTGTTTGAACTTGCACTTCAAAAATAAAGAATAAAAAAAAAGTAAAAATAATAATAAAAAAAAAATTCACACCTCTTCATCCTGCAGTTGGGTGCCTCCATCATGGCTCACTGTCATTCATGGTTTTAAATTCCTTCTGTAACGGCCACCCAGGTTGTGAGAGGGGTGTATGCCGTTGGAGACGTTCCTTTTCCCCGGCAAGAGGCTGTGTTGCAGTGTATTCTCAATGTCCCATCAGCTGGATCAACGTAGAGAGAGAGTAGCAGAGCTCTTACAGGAGCTAGTGATTAGCTGGATGCAGGTTGCCTACAATAACGCAGGCTCGCTGCCTAGGTGCTCTCTTTGACTCCGACCTCTCCTTCAAGACTCATGTTCAGTCTATTGCCAAATCCTCTCATTTGCATCTCAAAAACATTGCACGCAGATGTGACTTAGGTGTTTGTCCATTCCACTGCCCTTTCTCGCCTTGACTACTGTAATCCGCTTCTCAGTGGTCTTACGTGCTCCCAACTTGCGCCGTTACAGTCCATAATGAATGCGGCAGCGAGGCTCATCTTCCTGTCCTCCCATGTAATGGTTAGGATGCATGGATTGCCCCTTTAATTTACCGCTTATGGACCTCCTTTTCCAAAAAGAGTCAAGACTTGAATTTTCTGTATACCAGTAAAATATATTTACTTGTATTTATCATCATATCATTAATAAAAAAAAAACATGATATAAACTTTAGAGTGGAAATACTACAGTCCCTACATTGGCTTCCTATAAAATATAGAGCTCAATTTAAAATTCTGATTCTTGCTTTCAAATCACTACATAATGCTGCTCCCACCTATCTATCCTCCCTTATACACAAGTATGTCCCGTCTAGGCCCTTACGATTTGCTGAAGACTTACGTCTATCTTCTGTCCGTACTCCCACCTCTGATGCTCGCCTTCAAGATTTCTCGAGGGCTGCACCGTTCCTGTGGAACTCACTTCCCTCCTCCGTTAGATGCTCCCCCAGTCTCCACTTCAAAAAATCGTTAAAAACACACTTCTTCATAAAAGCGTATCAATTAAGCTCCCGACTGATTCCTCTTCTGCAACTGTTACTAGTCTAATACTATTCTTACCTTTTTGTGTCATTTTACCCCACTCCCTGTAGCATGTAAGCTCATTGAGCAGGGCCCTCAACCCCTCTGTTTCTGTGTGTCCAACTTGTCTGGTTATAACTACATGTCTGTTCGTCCACCCATTGTAAAGCGCTGCAAAATTTGATGGCGCTATATAAATAACATCATAATAATAACAACGAGACAAGGCTACGTATTGTGGGTTAAGCAGAACTGAAGGTTTAATGTGCCAGGCTGGCTTTTATGCAGCTTTTCCCACAAGGTTACCACCCACGTGGACCTTGATGGGCACCGAAAACACAAACTCAACAACCAATGATTTACAGTCATACAGTTAAACACTCATTACTGTAAATTCCTTCCCTCTGCTTGGGAGATAATGGAGTTAATTGTTGTATCAGCTCAATTATCTCCAAGCGAAAAATACACTTTTTACTCATTTTTCATAACATCAAAATTATACATCCAATTCTCATAAAACTTATATTTTCAGAACGAGCATTATTAGGGAACAAACATATCCAAAAATCATATGAATTGGTTCAGGGGTTCGTGAGAAAGATGGAAGTCCCATTCTGTCCGGCCGCACACGAGACTCCTGTCCAAAATAGTTCCATGCGTTCAGCTGGTGCGGACGGTTCCTTTTCATATGTTAAAATTACCAAACAGTCATTCTTTTTATTGTTTGTGCCTTCGGTGGTCATGTGCCGCCTCATTCGTGTAATATATCTACCAAACCTTGTCTTGTTCGTATGAATCTGTGCGAAGCTAAGTGGACCTGGAAGTCTCAGCGGTGTTCGGAGTTTGAAAATAGTTCCAGACACTCGACAACCAAACCCTGCTGGATGCGTTCGACAAAACAAGATGGCCGCCGCCACGTGTTTGTGCATACGAATCGACGGCCACCCAGTGAACCACTTAGAACTTTTCGGTTTGGCACAGAGTCAAGGAGTTAATTGGCAACACACGCCGGGTCTGGGTGGTCTATGGTTCGGCAGTTTGTTTCGGTGATACGAACGGATTAGCAGGGTTATTTGTTTTCCCATTCGTATGTTCAGCATAACTACAGTTACAAATACAATGGTTACAATGTTCCAAGTCTGTTGGTCATGCAGTAACAGGGGATCTGTTACACCGTTCTTTGCACCTTGTAGTAAGCATGGAGAAAACCTAAAGAGAAGTTTCTATTTCCCCTCTTGGTTTGTAAAAAGTTTCCCCTGACGTTTCCTTATCTGAACTGGATTATGATGTAATTAGTTAAATCTTTAATATAAATTCGAAAATAAAATGGGGCATCTCATAAAAAAAAAAAGTGAACATGGATTTTAGGTAATTTTCAATGTTGTATTCCGTGATATAAATTACAGAAAACCAGCATGTATATTAAAAATGTTTATCCGAAGTACTGTGTGCTCTTTAATGGGTTTGCATTGATTGCCTTCATGCCCTTACATTACCTTTTAAAAATGTTCCAGTAAAGGTCAGTTACAGATTAGATTCCAACCTTTAAATGTTTATGTGTTGGCCTATTCACAAATTAAGTTGTTTTTACTTTCAACATAATCACATTGCACAACTCAGTTCACGGCTATTGTGCATTGCACAATGTCAATGGCGTGATCCAATATCACATTAAAAAAAATAGGATCATACAAGCCAGAAACCTTGCTTTGCTGAAGATGATATCACTACTTTGTCTTAAACCTAAATAAAATGTACATAGTTTAAAAATATGAAAAAAGATATATATATATATATATATATATATATATAAAATATAGAAATACAAGAAAAGTTAATATAAAAACTAAAATGTAACTAAAACTAAAATGGAAAATAAAGCAAAAATATATATATATTTTATTGAACTCCCACAGGTAATGGGTTCAGTTTAAAAATTAAAAAATAACATAGGGGGAAAAGTACAGTTTGTTTTCACCAATACATCATTGTGTTATTATTCATCTACAATAACAAAAAAAACATGCCTGTTTTAAATATTGTATGGCACGGTTGGATTAATATAGGGGCGGGTGGAGCTCTATCTCGAGGCTGAACCTGCTGTGGTAGACGCAGCCTACTGGCTACTGACAATTTTGTGGCTGGCTCTCCCAATACTTCTGATTGAGCTCTGTGTTCCATTGTAGACTAGGACTAGCCATCTGATGTAATCGGTGGATGTCTTTGTGGCTAGTCAGAACACTTGTAGGAAAGAGGTGTGTCTGCAGGCCACTGTGGAGCCATGGCTCCAGGCAGCACACTGCCAGGGGCGGCAGCCCTGTCATCATCTAAAACAGGAGTTCCCTGGCAGCATTTCATCCTTGGACCCAGGCAGCACAATATCTTGAGGCAACCCTGCGTGTGTGGACATGTTGGTGGAGACACAGAGAGGAGACACGCACAAAGGGCAGACAGATAAATAGGTTGATACATCAAGGTGATATGTTGATGTGCACCTTTCCCCACCGGAATTGGGTTAATTCATTTAGTGGAGTGGTCCCCAAGGCCTCCTAATAAGCATAAGGAAGTTACACTTCTATCATCTCAAGCGCAAGGGCAGGTCGAGTTTATGTCTCTCGAAAGAGATGTGAGCTTCAACTGAATGCCCAGTAGTTATCTATCCTATAATAGCATATACTGTTCTCATATCCTAGGAGATTGTCCACCTCCTACAGATTATTACCAGCCTACCCCTAAAATACGGTGCTAGAGTATTCCAAACTCTCATGGCACTGGTAGTCCCTGTACCCCATATAAAGCTGGCCATAAAACAATAGGTTTGCACAGCTCAATATATATAACAATCAGTAACTTCATTTATGTGTACAAGAGTTTGGATATAGCATCATCAGAATATGAGCCAATATGATTTCCTTACCGTAGTCAGTTACTCAGTTCCATTCATACCTATGCTGATGATAAAGCAAGGTTACACATACCCTTGGTTTCCACAGTAAACTAGTACTTTAAAAATGAACTGTTCTGATCAACCTTTTGTACTACCACACTAACCATTACTTTATCTCAGTCAGATATTTGTAATAATTAACAAGTTTTTGGCTTTTGTAGGGAAAGTGGGAGCTGCTTGTGCGTGCCCTTTCTAAAACAAATGGCCTTATCTGACATTTTTGTAATCGAGCCAAGCCTGAAAGTTTAACATATAATGGCTCTTTAATAGCTCATTACAATAATGTTATGCAGTTCTTGCCTAATTATGGTAAAACAAATGTTCACGTTTCAGCTCACTTGAAAAACCTAAATTATGTATATAAGGATGAGTTTAAGTCGATTTCCACTACGACGTGACATTAAAAAAGGCTACCCCTGCTCTATTAGGAGGAGGAAGGCATGATTACTGGCATTTGCAGATGAATGAAAACCATGCTTACAGATGAACCCATTTTTTTTATTATTGTTTTGATATTTCCAAACACCCCACTTTTTTTTTATGTTTTTCTTTTTCTTTTTTTTTTTAAAGAAACACTATAGTGTTAGGAATAAAAAGCTGTATTGCTAATACTATAGTGTCCCTTAACTCAAGATTCCCACTCAGCTAACAAATAAAGGGTTACAAATGTACCTGTTTCTAGAGTTGATGTCCATCGGCGATGCGTCGGACTTCTCCTCACCTGAGGTCACGATGATCGGTAAACCTAATCTGCATGTGGGATTGAGCGTCTTCCCCATAGGAAATAATTGTCAATCTTTCTTTTATTGAGGCAATTGTTAAATGGGGTACAGAATAAAGAGGGGATGTACGGTTTTCATACAGTTCGGGGTCATGTCAATACAGTACAACATCTCCTATGAGGGACCGCCTCTTTTTATATTTTGTAAGCTTGCAATAAGATTACGAACAAGAGTAAAGTATTTATAATAAGGTAGAGAACCAGAAGCGAAACATCATGTGGGTTATGACAGTTATATGTCAGGAGAATCAGTGCTTTTGCCTCATTTTTATATTTTGTGAGTTGGTTAGCAGGAGGACAGTTGAAACAGACTAGCTTGAGGTGCTACATGGCGGGTGCGAACATACCACCTAAAGTTGTTACACGGGAACGTACAGGCTGTGCGGCATGAGCTAAGGCTGATCTGTGAGAGCTAAATAAAAATCCCGTCAGTGCTATGCCTAGTGTTAGTAGTGAATGCCTTTCTTGCATTATAAGTTACCGTGTTGGTCTACCTGGGCCCAATGAATTATACAGTTCAATCATGCTTAACATGTAACTAGTGTGTCTGTGCGGTTTACAGGATACTATTAAGTGCCTCCTGTTGTGAATTTGTTATGTATCTATTAACAGAAGCATATGAGAGAAAGCGAACGAATTGAACAAGATTGGTCTCAAAGCAAAGCCTCACCAGAGAGGGTATATACAAGATGAATAGATGAATAGAGATTTACGTGAATTAGTAGAGTTCCTCAGTGCATGTTTGTTATACATGAGAGGCAGAGCGTTTTGTAATAAGCAGTTAAGGCATGTGTTATAATCAAAAACATACAGGGCATGTCATTGCCTTTGCAACACAAGAACAAGGAAAAACAGATGAGTTATTTTCTAGACAGTAAGTCCCATTGCCGTGTGGGTCATAGTGTATGGTAGATATGGGACACGTGCAGTCAATCCGTCTTCGGCCCTCAGCCCACGCCGGTTCTCGAGGCCCGCCTCCCGGTGGCAAGAGATCGTTCGGCAGTGTGTCGTAGCCAGATGTTCTGTATGAGCGTTAAGTCCAGTTGTGGGGGTCTCAAAGGTAGGGCCTCTCGTTCATCAGGACATGCTCTCTTCCCCCTGGACCGAGAGAGGGATCTCCGTCCGCTCCTCCCGCGTGTGGTAGCGCCTTGCTTGGTGTGCTGGGGGTCGCAGAGGGAGAGACCGGTCGTACCTGTTGGTAGGTCCCAGTCTGAGTCAATCGGACGTGAGTTTTGACGCCTATTGGCTGTGGCGTTATCACCCTCCATGTAGGTCTCTGCTCTGTGTCGCCTAAGGGCTGCTTTGGAGGTGCGAGGGAGAGTCCGGCCTATTTGGCGCCGGGTTGCCAGGCGGATCCATGCCGCCACTACCTTGAGGGCCACCTTGAAGGCCTGTCTTCGGGCATAGAGTCGTGACCACAGTTTGGCATATAGCTTATTGTAGAGCTCCTCCGTGTTCTCGGGCGGTATGTGGAGCGCCCGGTGTCTTGCAGGCCGCATCTCTCCCTCTTGTCTGAGTTGCAGGGCTGAGGTGTGCTCATCCGCCATTTTGGAGGCCCCCGCTCCCGTGCTGCTGGTGAGGGCCGCAGGCTTGTTCGGAGAGTGCCGGGTGCTTGGTTCTCCGACTGGCGGGGATCGGGATATCCCCTGCCGATCCATAGGGGGGGGGGGAAGGTATCGTTCCCAGCTTACTTGTGCATGTGTGCGTCTGGTGGGAAAGCGGCCGCCTTTCTCCGCCTCCTCCCCCCGGTAGGCCTCAATCCTCTGATGCGGTACTCGGTTGTCCCCAACGCCGTGTTCAGCATCTCAGGGTTCGGGTCGACTGCCCCGGTCCAGTGAGCCCACTTACAGGAGGGTGAGCGCACTTTATCTCGAGTTTGTCTTGTTTTTCGGGCTGGTTATCCAGGAGCTGTTGCAGAGCACGTCTGCTCTGCTTGCTCTGTCAAGCTCCGCCCCCCATAGGAAATAATTGAATCAAAGCGTGAGGACGTCCAGCATCGTTTCACAAAGATCAGTTCCATGTAACTACAGGAATTTCCTTCACTCACAGCTGAGTTGCGTCATTGACTGCCTGTTCGAACATTTAATGTATTGGGTGAGACCAGCACAATGGAAGAAAAGGTAAGTAGCACCAGTCCTAGTGCTACAAAGTATTGGGGAAGGGATAAGGGAGGCTTGAGCAAGAGATTACATAGGCTGGGGGACCGGGGGAAGATTTAATGACAGAGCCACTTTAAAGGGACACTATGGTCAGCAGAACAACTACAGCTTATTGAATTTGTTCTGGTGTGTAGAATAATGACCTTCAGGCTTTTTGCTGTAAACACTGTCTTTTCAGAGAAAATGCAGTGTTTACATTACAGTCTAATGATAACTTCACTGGCTAACAGATGGCTGGGTCATGGCTGCCTAAAATGCATCCAAACATTCAGTGTCTCCTCCCTCTGAATGCAGACACTGAACTTTCCTCATAGATTCATTGATTCAATTCTTCTCTATGAGGACGGAGATGCTGATTGGCCAGGGCTGTGTTTGAATCATGCTGGCTCTTCCCCGAACTGCCTCTTTGTCAGTCTCAGCCAATCCTATGGGGAAGCATTGTGATTGGATCAGGCCACCACTTATGATGATGTCAGCAGACTGCTTGTTTTTTTCTGAGACAAACAGCATGCAGAGTTAAAGCTTCAGGCTTAAATACAGTAAGATTTTGCTATATTTATGGAGGCATGAGGGGCCCAGGGGGGGCTAGATGGTGGTTTTAACACTATAGGGTCAGGAATACATGTTTGTGTTCCTGACCCTATAGTGATCCTTTAAATTTCAGGAGTTGCTGGTTCCCTGCAATCCAATTTTCTGCAGTTGTTTATAAGTTCTTTTTTTTTTAATTGTGTTTTTGCTAACAGTTTGGTAATATTTCCTGACCAGAGCAGTTCAATCAAGCGGTGCCGGATACATGTTTTGAAGACAAAGTCTGTCAGCTCAAAGTCAAGGACTTAAAGCTGCTCTGTCACAAAAAATTTGAAAAATTACATAAAGATATGATCTTTATGAAATACTCATACTGATTGTCTTGGAAAAAATCCAGAGCAATTAAAAGCTATTATAGCACAAATCAGAGTCTATTCTGCCTTATTTTAAAGCTTTAAGTTGAGAAAACTTAGTATATGGTTGAGCTTCCACTATCAACTTTGTCAATCCCATCACCCTCACTAGAAATGACTGCTGGAATCAGACACCTTCTCTCCTTTTAAGTAAGTGGCTCTAGTAAGCCATAGACCTCTGTGCTATAGTTTTGCAATGTTCATTTATATCTCTCTACTTAATTATGCATCTAAATCATCTTATTCTGACAAATATGAAACCTGTGGGTCTTGTTATATTTTAACCAGTGAGTTTAACCTGCATTTCCAGTTCCTTATTGAGAAATCCCTTCAATAGAACTATATTTATAAAAAAAATAAAAATATTTATTGTAGTTGAAAGACACATTACTGGGAGTATTATTGCTGTAAAGCTCTGCTATACACTCGGAAACACCATATAGAAAGTTCCTGGAAAAGAGGGAAATTAGGATAAAAAAGAGGGATGGGGGACTTGTGCCCAAAATAGGGACTAAAGAAAACAAAGAAACACTGCGCCATAGACAAAGTGTTTCTTTGTTTTATTTGGTTCAATATATGATGTTTTGGGATTCCTTTGTGATCCACTGCTGCCTTTATTATTTATTAATTATAGTGGACGCCTATAAAATTAAACCTTTTCCAAAATTGGGGCTGCCCCTCTAAGTAGGGAGGTATACCATGTTTTGGGTTTGTGCCTAGAATGTAGATTCTGATGCTTTGTGCTTACTTAAATATGTTAGGAAGGGGAAAGCACTCACCATCGAACTTGCACAGACCCAGATCCACCACAAAAATCAGTAAAAAATTAGGAAATAACAAATCCAGCAGAGATCTCTGATATTGTGATCCTTTGTTAGTGCCACACACAGATAATGTTTCAGCCAAAAACCTAAGCTTGACAAAGTCAAGGTTGGTGACTAAAACACTACATATGTGTGGGCACCAATAAATGATTATATTGGAGGTTTTTCCTAAAAAAAAATGTTACATGTTTTCTTTGGCTCTCAGTATCAAGAATCCACTGCAAATTTAAAGGGAAACTCCAGTGCCAGGAAAACAATCCGTTTTCCTGGCACTGGAGGGTCCCTCTCCCTCCCACCCCCCAATCCCCAGTTGCTGAAGGGGTGAAAACCCCTTCAGTCACTTACCAGGGGCAGCGACAGGTCCCACGTCGCTGCTTCCTCCTCCCCCGCCGCTCCTCCTTCTGGTTACGTCGGCCGGTGGGCGAGACTGATCTCGCCCGCCGGCCGAGGAGACCTAATGCGCATGCGCGGCAATGCCGCGCATGCGCATTAGCGCACCCCATAGGAAAGCATTGAAAATGAATTTCAATGCTTCCCTATGGGGAATAGAGCGACGCTGGAGGTCCTCACACAGCGTGAGGACGTCCAGCGACGCTCTAGCACAGAAAACCTGTGCTATGAAGCAGGAAGTGTCCTCTAGTGGCTGTCTAATAGACAGCCACTAGGGGAGGACTTAACCCTGCAAGGTAAATATTGCAGTTTTAAAAAAACTGCAATAATTACACTTGCAGGGTTAAGGGTAGTGGGAGTTGGCACCCAGACCACTCCAATGAGCTGAAGTGGTCTGGGTGCCTGGAGTGTCCCTTTAAGGCAGGGCCTGTAGTTGTGGGAAGAGCTTTGGGTCCCCTTTAATAGGGCCTCCAATCCCCTCTCACATACCACGATTGGTCTGTCGAGTTAACAGCTTACCTGTTTCCTTGTGGTCCTTGCAGTCTGTTTCCATTCCGTTTGCCGACCGCTGTCACTGACTTTCTGCCCGCTTCCTGCTACTGCTCCCTCGAGGTCCGGCTCGGAAGTGCTTTCCAAAATCGTAAGTCGGGACCCAAAATGCTGCGCCACGGTCGTGGTCCAGTGGCTTCATCCAGGTTTGGGTCCATCCTCTCTACTGTTGGTCACGTGTCACTTGCCTTTCGTGGGTTTCAGCCCTTTCAGGCTTCGTTTGTGCATATTGTTATACTCACCTACTGTGCCTTATGGGGCTGTTTGGGTTCTTTTTTCACCACACGAACGGTACTCCTTTCACATGCCTGTCCCATTGTATTGCTATTCCTTGCGAACGTCTAAACTTTCATACGAACAGGGGTTTTGGTTTTCAGTACTTGGGACTTGTGCGAACTCTCAGTGGTTCTGAGTGTTCATGCAAATCCCCCCGATTGCCTTGCACATGTTGGTTGTCTAATTATCGAATGGCAAGTGTTTTTCACGAAATATGTTTGTTGCATGTTAATGCTGGTGTTGTGATGATCCCCCTGCTGGGGTTGTTGGGTATTGCAGTTGCATTATGTGCTTATTTCTTCACCCTGTGACATTATGTTATGTTGTGCATTGGAGTTGGCTCACCGGTGGTTTAACTGTATATATAAGGGTTAATAAGAATGTAGGGATGTATATAAAAAAATACCCCTTTCTGTCTCATAGATATATTTTTGCCAACAGCTCAAGGAAGCAAGGTGAATATTTAGAGTTAGAACCCACCTAAGAGGTCTGCCTTGATGTGGCAGGTGGGCTTACCCTCTCATGGGCATTGGAGGTAACTAAAAACCTCCGTTTGTTTAAAAATACATAGGGATGTGGAAAGAGCACAGTTAACTTTTTACTTTGATTTTTACTATATGTATCTTGGCTGATGTGTACTATTCTCATTGCTGCCACCCAGGAGTAATGGGAGTTGGAGTGCAGGACTAGTTTCTTTGTATTAACTGTACAAATGCTTGCATGTTTAGTTTCAGCTGGATACGATTGCTGTCGTGTGTATATCCCTGTCTTGGACATCCGGCACAATGGGTATTTCCTGCCTGGGAGCTCATCCTTCCTGGTAGCGTTTGCCTTTGTTGCCTCGTGTCCTTCGGTAGGTTGCTTTTACTTAATCGGGTCCACGATCTGGCCCACGCTGGGTCATATGTTCTTGGTCACTATCCTACATTTTCTGAAGTTTTAGGTTACTGTACTAAGTGACACGCTTTGTCTAACCTTTTCCTGCCATGGGGCTCATCGTTCCTGGCAGCGTTTGCCTTCATTGCCTCATATCCTCCAGTAGGGTAGGTCACTTTTACTTATTTGGGTCCACGATCTGACCCATGCCGTGGCATTCATTCTTAGTAGACATGTGCAATTCATTTTGTTCTGAATGTGAATTAGGATGAATTTCGGGCAATTCTGACATCCGAATGTCCGAAGTGCTGAATTGCCAAAGTGCAGAATTTCGGAAGTGTTAGGGTAGTGTTAGGGTTAGGGGTAGGCTTAGGGTAGGGTTTGGGGTAAGGTAGGGTTAGGGAACCCTACAGATGTTCCGAAGTCCCGAATTGCCAAAGTCCCGAATTTTGGAAGTGCCGAAATGAAGTGGAGAAGTGCCGAATTGCTGAATATTTTTTCTTATCTGACTTTCCAAACCAAATTTTTTTTATCATGCACATTCCTAGTTCTCACATTTCTCTATTTTAGGTTGCTGTACTAGGCGACATGCTTTGTCCAACTCCTTTTTCCTGCCTCATATCTTGCTTCGGGGTAGGTTGCTTTACTTGTTTGGGTCCACAATCTGGCCCTTGCAGAGGCATAACGCTCTCAGGCACTGTTCAATAATGGAGAAAAAAAAGTTTGAGTCCGCGATCAGGCCCATGCAGTGACATGCGTTCTCAGACGCTGTTCTACATTTTTAATTTTAGGTTGCTGTACCCTGTTGTTACTATTTCTCCTCCACTCCTGTCAACCCTACTTTCGGACTTTACAGTCTTAGGTACAACATGTTACTTTTCCGTGAAAAGTGGTCCCCCTTATGAAGTATTTACTGTCTGTCAGGGATCTAGTTGCCCAATATGGTAGTTTTCTGGCCTTTATGCCATAGGCTAGTGGTCCCGCAAGGCCGTTTCCCATCATCATGCTCGGATGTATATGCCATCAGGCCAATGCAAAGTTATTCACCTCATGTGGTTACATAGAGAGGGCCTTACCGGTCGCTCTCATACTATCTTTTGCTTTAATTGTCACAGAGAGGCCGACAACCTGCCACAACGTTCGGTGGCCTCGAAATCTCCTCGGGCCAACGCATAGTTAGAGCCTCTCCTGCTGCTTGTCAATTAGCAAGGCCTCACCTGTCACCCGTTCGTGTAATTTTATGGCAAGACAGGAGGCTTCATATTTGCTTTATCTTTCTTTACTGAACCTCCCAGCAGCAAAGGAACAGTTAAAAGTAATGTAAAAAGTTCAACCAATCAGATCGTATAACAGTATTATATGATGTCATCAAACTCCTCCCATATCCTCTTTCTTTGCTGCTTGCCTCCCAGGTGAGTCTACTCCAATTATATTGCTGTATCATTTAACCTTTAATACACTATTTCAACTAAAAAATTTATTACAATGGTCATATACCTTTAACACTTTATTCACTTATCACTTTAACAACACTTTCTGTGGAAACATTTATGCTCTATTTATTTTAATTTCATTCTATTCAATCTTGGACTACTTTGTCAATTTCCTATTAAACTTTATTTAGGTTTCCCCTTTAAATCGCAGGAGGTTTTTCCTCCTGCGACTCATTACTGCTTTTTACTATTCTCAGTTTCGCGCCCTCGCATTACCCCGCTAGTTCGCATCAGCACTTAGCAAGTGCATTGTTTCCCGCCCTTTTGCTGGCGGCGGCCATTTTATTCGCATTCCAGTCACCAGAGCAGCGATCAACTCGCCTGACTTCGGATCTGGTAAGTACTATTTTCCTCTTCTGTTATAGCACCTTAAAGTGCTAATACCTGAATTTCTTTTAGTGATTTTTTTCCCCCCTTTTATTTCCTTCTCAGGATTTTTTCCAACACCTGCTGTATTATCATTGTTGTTACTAAATAAAGGAAGGCTTTGTGGGTGACCCCCACCATTTTATTATCTGCCACTTCATTATATTGAGTGTCTTTAATATCAATTCTTAAGGTGTTTTTAACACCAATATTACTGTTCAGGGTGACCCCCTTATACAAATGCACTATAATTAAAGTGATACAACACTTTAATATCAATTCTTAAGGTGTTTTAACACCAATATTACTGTCAAGGGTGACCCCCTTATACAAATACACTATAATTACAGTGATACAACACTTTAATATCAATTCTTAAGGTGTTTTAACACCAATATTACTGTTAAGGGTGACCCCCTTATACAAATGCACTATAATTAAAGTGATACAACACTTTAATATCAATTCTTAAGGTGTTTTAACACCAATATTACTGTTCAGGGTGACCCCCTTATACAAATGCACTATAATTAAAGTGATACAACACTTTAATATCAATTCTTAAGGTGTTGTAACACCAATATTACTGTTAAGGGTGACCCCCTTATACAAATACACTATAATTAAGTGATACAACACTTTATTACTACTCAGTGGTGAACCCCACTGTCTATGGTTATAATTAAGTGGTTAACCCCACTGTTTACTATCATAGTGGTACAACCCACTTGTGTATATTTTAGTGGACAACCCCACTAAATATTGAGTGCCGCCTACGTATTAAACTACACAAATATTTTGGGTGACACCCATCTATACTCTGAAATAATTTTGGGTGAACCCCATTCAACTCCATTCTTTCAAATTAATATACTTAACTGTTTGGCAACCGCTCTAAGACATACCATGTCTGACAATAATGAGCCCGCTATATCCCAGGTACTCAGAGCCTGGTTGGTTTCAACCATTGCAGATTCCATCCCCAAGGCATTAGCAGCCTTTCATGAGAAGACTTCGTCCGAAGTCACCCCTACTGCACGTCAACTCTCTGATTCCGAGGACTCTCAACCCTCGGATCAGGAGGTTACACGCAAACGCCCCTGGAAAGGGGAGAGTAGGTCTGCGGGCAAGGGCAAGGCTCCTGCCAAGTCCCAAAAATTGATTGCCACTCGCCCCGTTCAAGCTAACTTTAACCCCTTAGAGGGTCTACATCCCACACGTTAGACGGGGTTGACAATTATTTCCTTGGATATTCTGGTGAGGACCCCTCGGCGATAAAGGGGTCACACATAAAGATCTAGATGCTATACTACCTAATCAAAAGGACCCGATTCAGACATCCTTCTGGATGCTTCGGGTGATCCTTCATTTGACCCCAGGGTCATCAGACACCCACGGTCGGCAGAATGGGCTCCACCAGAGCACATTTCCAACTTTTGTAAAATGTGGTTATGCAAACCACTGGACAAAGAAATTAGGGCAAAACTCAGAGCCGAGTGCCCTCGACCGACCATTCCAAACAAGGTAGCTCTCACGCCAGATTTGACCCAAACACAGTTAGAGAGTGGGCCCAGAGAGCCTTATGCTTACTAGGCAACGCTAATGTGGCCATGTCCACTGAGAGACGCTAGGCGGCACTGTACAAACTGGATGCAAAATTAGCCGATCTGAGCTCCCGAGAACTGGGACCAGAGGCAATGGATTACTGTTTGGGGACTCGTTCATGAAAGACCTTTACAAACATGTAGTGGTGTTCACCACCCTAAATAAGGCTCAATCCTCATGCACAGGGTTTTTCGTTCTCAGTCAGGCCGTTTTTCTGGGAGAGCTGGACGTTATAGAGGCTAAACGAACAGCAGAATCGCCTTCACAGGCTACAGGCCTCGCCCCTCTGAAAACTATTGGCAATCGGGACAACCCCAACCCTACCACAGGCAACTATTCACTAATAGAGGGTCTATCCGGGGACGTGGATCTGCCTTCCTACGCGGAAGAGCTGCTCCAGGTAATAAATCTCCCTTCTTTCAATGTACCTATAGCAGGTTGATTAACCAGTTTTTCCAACAGTGTTCAAATAGATTTCCTTTCCACCCCTTCCAGGACACCCCACCTACACCACTGCAGATGTCTGCAGCAGACAACCTGACACTACAAACCGAACTGCGCAAGCTAGTAAAAAAAGAGCCAATAGAGAAATCCCCTTTCCCGCATACTTTTCTAAGCAACATTTTTTTTTGGCCACAAAAAACTGGAGATCTACGCCCAATAATCAACTTAAACAAAAAAAAAAAAACCTGAATCACTTTGTCAGGTATCGCCACTTCAAGATGGAGGGCATCCATCTACTCAGGGACCTTCTTTGCGTGGGAGATTGGTTCTCCAGCTTCGATCTCAAAGACGCATACCTCACAGTTCCTATTGCTCGCAACCATCGAGCTTTCCTTCAATTCCTCTGGCAAGAGGAAATCTGGCAATTCACATGCCTCCCGTTCGGACTATGCTCCGCACCATGATGTTTCACGAAACTGATGAAACCAGTGATGGCGCTACTCCAATCACAAGGGATTCGATCCATCATATATTTGGATGACATCCTGATAATGGCACATTCGCAAATTGTTATCAACCCATCAGATTCGCTTACGCGATCTGGCCCATACTATAGGCCTACTGTCCGCCTCTATCCAAGCCATTTACCCAGGACCTTTACACTACCGAGCCATGCAACGGCTCAAGACATACTACCTACACCGTTCCACCTCCTACGATCAGTACATCCAACTGACAGACGAAGTTCGTATAGAACTTCACTGGTGGCTTCACAATATGGAAGCCTGGAATGGCAAAGCCATCTTCGGATCACAACCAGATTTCATTCTGGAATCCGTTGCCAGTCTCCTGGGATGGGGCACCACATGCACCCAAGGGTCCACAGGGGGACTTTGGTCCCCATCCGAACAATTGTTTGGAATTGATTACAGGATCTTTCGCAATTCGCAGTTTCCCAAAAGACTGTTTCAACTGTAGTACTGCGCATGGACAATGTCTCTGCAGTGCGCTATGTGAATCGGTTAGGAGGCTCCCGATCCAAGCTACTATCCGATCTGACCAAAGATCTTTACCAATTCTGTCTAGAACGGAACTTATCTATCAGAGCAGAATATCTTCCGGGCACGGACAACATAGTCGCGGATTGGTTCTCTCGCCATTGGAGGGATGTAAGCGACTGGCAATTAGACCCCCGCGTGTTCCACCAAATTCATTGCCTTCGCGGGCCCCTTACACTGGACCTGTTTGCATCCCGTCTGAACCGCCAGACGGAAGCCTTTATCAGCTGGCTCCCAGACCCCAGTCATGGGCAGTCGACTCCTTTCTACATCCTTGGCCGGAGACAGGAGCCTATGCGTTCCCACCTTTCTCCATGATCCAACGCACCCTCTACCGGGTCAAAGCCCTAATAGTGACGATAGTCATTGTCACTCCACTAAGGAGAACCCAGACTGGGTCAGCTGGTGTTTTTCAGCACCTCTGACGATCATCCTAAATTTTCTGTCTACCCTGTTTGATCAAGGTAAATCCTATCGATCAATTAATGTCTATAGATCCACTATCTCTGCGGCCCATAATCCCATTGACAATGCGTCAATAGGGAAACATCCTTCAGTCTGTAGACTTTTACGAGGGATCAGGTTAGCCAGACCCGCTCTTCCTAAATACTCCTGTTTCTGGGATATCACTCAAGTCTTTTCCCTTTTAGAATTCTGGACCGCTAATGAAAATTAGCGAACAAAACTAATTCTTCCTCCGTATTCTACCTTACTTTCCTAATAGAGAGTCACTCTGCGTGGCACTCTGCGTAAGGCATTATTTAGATGCCACCACCACTCTACGCCCCCCTACGGGACCCCTCCTCGTGTCTTATGTAAAACCACACAAACCGGTATCCGCACCCACCGTCGCACGGTGGATCAGATGGATACTAGCGCAAGCAGGCATTGACTCAAATTTTGGCGCATATTCAGTCAGAGGAGCAGCCACATCCTCAGCCTTTCGCGCGGGAAGCTTCCTCTCAGACATTTTGTCATCTGCAGATTGGTCCAGAGAGTCCACATTCCGTACATTTTATTTCAAACCTATGACACATGCTGCATCTTCTATCATATAGGAGCGTTAAAACAGCAAATATGAAGCCTCCTGTCTTGCCATAAAATTAGGGATTATTCTAGCTTTAGTGACTGAATAATCTAAATTTTATTAACGACAGGAGGCGAATATTTTCCCCCCCTTCTTTATTTTCACTTTTTAACACCCGCCCAGGTAAGTTACTATGCATTCCAGTCTACTGGTTACACACACTTTATACACCATCTGCCATAGGTTCACGCCATAACACTTCTAATCTAGTGTTTGAAATATTCAATATTATATTATATACAATCACCTACAGGAAGTAGGTGATTGTAGATATAACTCCTCCATAGTCTAGTGGTTAAAATGTATCCAAACTTAATGCCTGGAGGTTTCGGCACGTTAAATTACTTTACTTTATTTACTCATGTTACCATGGTGACGCTTGCCTAAGTAAATGAAAATAGCCTTTCCGTTATCAACTTAGGGTTTTTTTAATATTTTGCATCAGAAAAGTGGGTATAGTTCCTCCCACATAATCTATTCTTTAAATATACCGAGACATGATAGCTCGAAACTTATGCTATTAATTTTCAACGGTATATTGAGTTAGTCTGCTTTGTTCACTTCCGTTGCTATAGAAACAATTCCTGAGTGAGTTAAAATATAACTACCATTATCAACTTATAACAAAATAAAATAAAAATATATAAAAGAGAAATAAATCAAAAAAGATGTTCCTATAAAAGTAGAGATCTCTATTTATATCCCCTTATTTGTGCATTAAAATAAAAATTATTGCTATATTGCAAATTAGACTGATGTTAAAGAATTAATCAAAACAGTCACAAAAAAACTTATATTTGCACTTCTACTACCACTGCTAAAAATAAATGCATAGGGATTATAGATGTTACATGCCATTAACTTTTAATAAAAATGGAACTTTAAAGGGGGAAATTCATCCCAAAAAATGACACAGCTCAAATTCGGCATTCAAACCCTTAGGCTGCAGCGTATCAAGTTGATATATCCATTTCATCTCAGTGATGCCCAGTTGTTTAATATGGTCTCCTCCTCTCCAGTTTTTATTTACTCTACATATCCCCTTAAAGTTTAAAAGGCTCATATCCGAATTGTGTATTTGTTTGAAATGGGCTGATACTGAATGTTGCATATATCCCTTCTTTATATTCAACATATGTTCCCTAATTCTGATGTACAGTTGCCTTTTTGTTCTTCCTACGTACTGGAGCCCACATGGGCACTCCAGTACATATATCACGTTAGTGCTTTGGCAGGTAATATGTTCTTTTATTTTAAAAGATTCCATCTTGCTAGTAACTTCAAATACTCCTTTTGTTTGTTTGTACTTGCTTTCTTTACACACTATACAGTCTAAGCAATAAAAGAATCCATTTTCTTTGTTGTGGTTATGGTGTTCTTTCTTTTTACATGTTTATTTGTTATTTTCCTTCGTAAGTTCGGTGCACCCCTAAAGATGATCCTTGGTCTTTCCGGTAACATACTAGCCAGAATTTTGTCTTTTTTCAATAAATGCCAGTGTCTTGTGAGTATCTTTTTTAGTTGTAAGTTTTCTTTATTGTAATTCAGAATTATTGCTGGAAATACTTCTCCTGATTCTGTTGCGCTTGATTTATCCTTAATTTTCAATAGGTTAGTTCGGTCTAGATGATCCACTCTACATAATGCCTCATCTATTTCATTCTCTTGGTACTTTTTCGACATAAACTTCTTCTTTACTACTTCCGCTTGTTCCCTGTAGACTTCAGAGTCTGTACAGTTCCGTCTTAAGCGTCTAAATTCATTGTAATGTACATTCTTAAGCCATAACGGTAGGTGACAACTCTCTTTAAGAATGAAGCTGTTCACGTCGACTTCTTTGAAGTGCGTTTTAGTTTTGAGTGTACCAGAATCTACATAGATGATAAGATCAAGGAATACTACCTGTGTCTTACTGTAGGTGGTGTTGAGTTTAACTCCCCATGTGTTCTTATTAATGTATTCTAAGAACTTTTGTAGGTCTTCCATTTCACCTTCCCATATGAAAAAAACATCATCGATGTATCTTTTATACTTGTGTATATTATTATTCCAGGGATGTTCATTCCAGATATAATTGTCTTCCCAGTTTCCCATGAATAAGTTTGCGAAACTGGGGGCAAATTTCGTCCCCATGGCTGTTCCCTTCTTTTGGAGGTAAAACTGATCTTCAAACAGAAAATAATTGTTCTTCAAAATAAAAGCAATACCTTCTATTATAAATGAGATTTGATTATCCTCCAGTTCTCCATATTTTCTTAGTGAATTATTCACAGAATCGCAGCCTTGTTTATGATCAATGATCGTATATAGTGAAGTCACATCAGTAGATACAAGGATGTAGTTATCTTGCCAGGAGATGGAATCTAATTCCCTAATCATCTGTGTTGTGTCCTTAAGGTGTGACTTTACCTTGGACACATATGGTTGCAAGAATGTGTCTATGTATTGAGACAAATTAGATGTAATCGAGTTGATCCCTGATATTATTGGCCGGCCAGGTGGTGCTCGGAGATCTTTATGGATCTTAGGTAAAAAATAAAAGGTGGGGGTTCTTGGGAAGGGAATGGAGAGGAATCTATATTCAGACTCTTTCAGAATTCCAATGTCTCTGGCATTGTCCAGCATAATTTTGAGTTTGTTCTTTATTCCATTCAATGGATCATTAGATAATTTCCCGTATGTTTCGGGTTCTTCTAGTAACCTAGTGGCTTCTTTTGAGTAGTATTCACTTGACATGATGACTACCCCCCCGCCTTTGTCTGCTGGTTTAATGCAGATTTTTTCATTATTAGTTAGATCCTTTATTGCTTCTCTCTCTTTCTTTGTCAGGTTGTTCTTTGGGTAGTGCTTCTTTTTCATTTTCCTTATGTCATCAGTCACTAATTCTTCATACATTTCCATTGCGGCAGAAACCTGATTAACAGGATAAAATGTAGAGTTAGGTTTTAATTGACTGTGTTGAAACTTACTCACAGACTCTTCTTTCGCTGGAAAATCTGGCAGCTGTTTGAAATGCTTTTTAATGCTTAGTTTTCTTACAAACCTTTTTACGTCAAATTTGTTCACATGCGCTGTGGGTGCAAATTTTAATCCTTTGTTAAGTGCTGTGATATGGTGGGGTAATAGTGGTATTCCTGCAAGGTTAAATATCCCTACTGGATGTCCTTCTTGTTCTTTTTCTTGTTTGTCCATTGCTCTTCTTCCTCCTCTATTTCTTCTAAATGTGGTTCTTTTCTTTTTATTCTTCTTGGTGTCATCGGATGGAACCATGTGGTTATCTCTCTGGTGTTCCTTCCTAAAAAAAACGCCTCTCTTGTGTTATTATGTACCTCTGCTTGTACTGTAACGTTATTTTCTCTTGCTGGAGTCTCCGCTATTTCCAATTGTCTTCTTTCGGAAGTTATGTCAGTTTCTCTACCAATATTCCCTCTTACAGAAATTTCCATATTATCTGTACGTCTTCTACTTTCAATCATCTTCTCACTTACTCTGTCTCTATTATTACCATATGGTGTCTTTCTCTTAACAGGATTGACGTTATGTGGCATTCTATAATTTCTCCTATCCTGACCTGCTGGGCCTCTAAGGTCTTCACATTCTATATTCTGTGTATCCTTCATCTCCGACGTCTTTTTGACTCTTTGTAGATCTCTTCCCCTCACTTGGTGGTCCTCTTCTGTCACTTTCTTGCCTCTTTGTAGATCTCTTCCCCTCATTTGGTGGTCCTCTTCTGTCATGCTCTTGGGCCTTCTCCACCCCTCATTTCCACGTCTTTTTCCATTAATTGGTATATAATTAGGATTTTCTCTTTCATATTGTCTTCTTGTCTCCTGGTTTGATCTTCTGTTCTCTTTATAATTTCTTCTCTCGTAGGCATGATGAGTTGGATTCTTATATTCTGTTGTTTTGAATTGTTGGTATGTACTCCTTTCCTGATAGTTATTTTTCTCAAATTGTGAGTCATATTTCTTCTGGAAATTTCTGACTCTATCATTCTTATAATCATCCATATCACGTAGGAATTTTTTCTTCTTAGTCTTCTTTATATCTTCCTCCAATCTGTCCACACTTTCATCTATTCTTGTCACCCTCTCCCTTGAGTTGTCCCCTCCTTCCATGGATTCTAAGACACTTTGTATTTCTTTAATTTCCTGGTCTAATTCTACCAACTTCTTTTTTCTACATTCAATGATAATGTCCATGAAAACAAATGAGCAATCTTCCATTGTTTCGTACCATCTCTCTTTGAGTTCTAAGTACTCAATAGGAAACGCTGGATCTTTAAATAACCTTAAACCTCGGGGGGTTATGTTGTCAATAATGTATTGTTGAAGTGTGGCCACTTCCCATTTTAATTTTAATTCCTGTTTTAATAATCTTTCCAGTTTCAAAAATAGGAAACTCCTATTGTGTTTTGTGGAATATTCCTTAAGTATATCAATTCCAAAACAGCGGGTAGCATTGGTATCCACCCTCTGTCTAAGTGCGTTAATATCCATAGTAACACAGAAATATAATAAATATCCTAAATTTAGATAAGAAAACTATAAGAAATGTAGTCCTCTTATTCTCAAGAAGTACAATCTGCTGCTCAACACTAGTTAGGTTAAGATAATAGACATGTAAGAAAAAGTATTTGTAGTGGAGCGCTGATTAAATATAGATAAATGAGATTAGGGTAAATAGATAGGAAACCTAACAACCTATATGATAAAAGGCAGATGCATTAAATAAAATAAATAAACCCTTCTCTCTTAAAAGGTCGTGGAACTGACCTTATTTATACACTCAAATTGAGTAAAAAATACATTTATTCATAAAATGCAGACAAATACATCAAAGAAAAGAAACAATGACTTTTGCATAAGATAATATGTCTATGACAAATAGCTAAAAAACAGCCACATAAAAAATAATAATAAAGTCCAGACCTTATTTGAATGCTCGGCGTCCTGAGTTAGCAAGGATGTATAATGCTGAAAAAAATGTCAAATAACGGTCCTCTTTATAGTCCAAATGCTGGCTGATATCAATGGGAGTCAGACCTCTCCAGACGCGTTTCTCCGCTTCGGCGGCTTTTTCAATGGATGAGGTCTGTGTCTTTACGTTCTCTTTATATAGCAGTTTTGCCGGCATTCATTTGCACACGGCAAATCCAAAACTACGATGTGTGTTGCAAAACTGGCTTCTATGTAACTAGTTAGTAGGTTGGATAGGTTGGAGCAGTTGGAAACGGCCAGTGCTCCTACCTTGCCTGCTAGACCCGCAGTTACTCTCCCAGCGGCATCTGCACCTACCGACCCGGGTAATTCCATCACCCCACTGAGAGCCCTATGGTTCCAGCACATTTCAAGAAGGACATCCTGGAGGACAGGAATGTTAACCTGGTTTTGCTCCTTATTGCCTCCCAGGATGTTATTGAGCATAGGATGTATGTGTACGGGGGTGTCTCTGTGGTGCTCAAGGCGAGGGACCCGAGGTTGAGTAGGAAGTTGTCTTTGCCCGAATTCGTCCTGGCTTTCAGGATATGTAGGGATGTTTATTGTTCCGTCTATCCCGACAGGAGAGAGGAGCTGGATGTGTACCTGCATAAGCTGGTGGATCTGAGGTACAAGTATGGTGGTACTGCCTTCTACGACTACCACTGGTCTTTTTCGGCAAAGGTGGCTGCAGCTCTGACTCAGTTCAATTTCTCCATGAATTAGAGTAGATTGGACACGGAGTTGTGCTGCAGGCACTTTGCAGGTCTCAGGGCCCTTGCTTCTCACTCCACTAATTTGTGCCCTAATTCAGCGGTATTCTCGTAGGGCATGTCGGTTCCTTTCGCCCCCCCCAAAACTCGGTTAGGACATTGTGTTTTTGGGCAAGTCACAAGTCTGCAATAATTTTAACGCAAGCACATGTGGATTTAGTGCGTATAGACTATTGCACATTTGTTACCATTGTTTCCGGGCTCATGCTAAATCCATGTGCCCGAATAAAATATACATTAAAACCCTACCTCACTTATGTTGATATTGTTTATTTTTATGACCTGTTAATTAAAGAGTCACCCTTCATGACACTTGGTTCACTTTTTGAGATTGTCACTGGGGTTTCACACAGGTATCATTCACTTGCCACCTGGTATGCTTGAATGCAACAATTTGCAGTCAGCCTTAGCATATCCAGAATTGGTGGACATGTTGATTAAGACTGAATTGGAATAATGATTTGTTCTCAGCCCTTTTAGGCTCCCCCACCCCTCCCCCCATTTTTCGTATGGAGAACAAATCCCATTGGAATTGTCACTGGCAAATCTTCTCTGAAAAGAAGATTGATTGTTGACCTTTTGGCGCCACATTCCTCCACTGTTCCTAGCCTTAACTCTCTCATACCCTCTGACGAGTTCTCCTTTGGTATTTAACCATTGACAATGCCATCTGGGCCATTCTCGCGGCTGTGGCAGGGGATTGGTTTAACAAAACTGACATTGTCAACGCATTTAATTACTTCCTATTCACCCCTCGCTATGGTATGATATGCACAACATTAAGTGGCATGGTCTATATTATTTTTTCACCAGACTCGCGTTCGGTTCCAAGAGTAGCCCCAAAATATTTGACATCTTTGCAGAAACCCTGTGCTGGATGCTACTTAATGTGTGCAGATGCCCGACAGTTATACATTACTTGGATGACTTCCTCACGATTGAAGACAACTGTCAACCCCCTCGCAGTCTTGAAGCTACAATCAGTCTTTTTGAATCCCTGGGGATACTGGTATCCCCACAAAAGACTGAGGGTCCTGATACGATTATTAATTTTTTTAGGGATTCAACTTGACTCGGTTCACATTCTATCTTGCCTTCCTCATGATAAGATTGAGCAAACATTGTCGAGTATCAACCTTTACCTAGGATTGGGTTCCTGCAACCGGAAGGAACTGCAGTCTCTGCTTGGCTCGCTCAATTTTGCCATGAGGATCATGACACAAGGCAGATAATTTATTTCTCGACTGCTCTGTTTGTTCCCTCACCTTCCATCGGACTTCTCACGTATCACTTTGGACCCTCACGCTACAGCAGACTTGCACATGTGGTGCAATTTCTTGCTACAATGGAAGGGGAAGGCTATGTTCATCCCGCCAGTCTCAGACAGTTCCCCGACGATCTGGACAGATGCGGCGGTCAATACTGGATCTGTGGCAATGACTGGCTCTGGGGTCCTTGGCCGGTCAAGGTCGAGTCACTAACTGGGTTTTCTAAAATTTCTGCATTATTCGAACTGTACCCTATAGTGGCAGCAGTGGATACCTGGGGGCCTGGCTGGGCTGGTCGCTCAGTCAGATGCTTCTTAGATAACCTAGCTACCTACTACATTGTCAACAAGGGTCACTCATCTTCTTTAGTTGTCATGAGGTTTTTGAGGTTTTTGAGGAGACTCACTTGGGTGGCGGCCACTCGCTAGTTTTTTCTTACATGTATTCAAGTCCTGGGGGTCTCTAATGTACCCGCTGAACACCTGTCTCATTTCTGCTTGCAGTCATTCCACAAGACTCTGCCCACTGACTCTCATCTAGCTACTCCTGTCCCCCCATTTCGAGACCTGTTGATGGATTGAATGTATTTTTGTCACACGCACGGGACTTCACCCGCTTGGCCCTCGCTGATAAAACTAGGAAAGACTACAACAGGGCTCTTCATCCTTTTTGCCAAATTTAGTACTGAATTCCGTATTCACGACAATTTTGCTATGGTGTCTTTATTGTATTTAACTTCTTTTTGCCACCTTAAGCTAAAATTATCCTATAACACTATCAAACTCTACCTAACAGGCATTAAACATTACATGTTAATACTAAGCCCTAACAGCACAGGATTCTTATCTTCTTATCAAATTAAAACCCCCTAAGAGACGACCCATCCAAGGTAAATTGTTCCAATCCCTATCCAGTTTATTAGATACTTCTTCTTTCAAACCAAATACTAATGTTGATAATCAAAACAGCCATATACCTAGCCTTTTACGGTTTCATAAGACCAAGGGAATTCACCTGTGTCAATCTAACGGCCATCGATTTCCTTACAACTAGGAATATCACTAAATCCCAGGATCACTACATTCTGTCACTCAACCGTTCTAAATCAAGCCAGATGGGACCTCCGGTTAATATACCATTCTACCCTACTTACAACAAATGGTGCCCAGTTCTGGTTTTAGACACATACTTCAGCACTTTCCCAAAATTACCTCACCAACCACTTCTGGAGCTACACGGTTCCACACTCACTACATCTAAATTCATGATGTACGTTCGCCTACTACTAACCAGGCTTGGCCTTAAAGGACCACTCTAGTGCCAGGAAAGCATACTCGTTTTCCTGGCACTAGAGTGCCCTGAGGGTGCCCCCACCCTCAGGGACCCCCTCCCGCCCGGCTCTGGAAAGGGGAAAAGGGGTAAAACTTACCTTTTTCCAGCGCTGGGCGGGGAGCTCTCCTCCTCCTCTCCGCCTCCGTTCCTCCCCGTCGGCTGAATGCGCACGCGCAAGAGCTGCGCGCGCATTCAGCCGGTCACATAGGAAAGCATTCATAATGCTTTCCTATGGACGCTTGCGTGCTCTCACTGTGATTTTCACAGTGAGAATCACGCAAGCGCCTCTAGCGGCTGTCAGTGAGACAGCCACTAGAGGAAATAGGGGAAGGCTTAACTAATTGATAAACATAGCAGTTTCTCTGAAACTGCTATGTTTATAAAACAATTAGTTAACCCTAGCTGGACCTGGCACCCAGACCACTTCATTAAGCTGAAGTGGTCTGGGTGCCTAGAGTGGTCCTTTAATTCAAATCACTATTCAGGCCACTCTTTTCGTATAGGAGCAGCCTCATCGGCCTCCTCCAACACCCCAGCACATATCATTAAAGCCACGGGATGCTGAAAATCATCCACATACACTCTATATATCCCGGAACCAGTTAAAGAGATTCATCAAGCCTTTCAAGACTTGTCTAAATAATAAAATCTTGTATGGTACACTTCCTTTTTGCCCTCTTATTTACAGGCCTACTGCATTGTCGGTTCCGGCACACCACAACCGACTGGAGTTTGTTAATTATGTTATTATTACTAATAACATGTTACTACTTATTATATATTATCTAACCATTATGGCAATATTGCCCCGACCACAATTGTTATAAATAAACAGTTCAACCCCTCTACTCTTTTCTTCTTACTTACTTTCTAAATCATTCCCTCCTCTGCCTTACTGTCCTCCATTCATACTTATTTTTCACGCTAATTTCTACTTTTTTTCATTCCCCTCTTTTAATTGCATACCATGTGTTATTCAGATTCCCATTTCATTTTTTAATAAGTGAGACAGAATGGATAAAGAAGATCAACTTTTCCAAAAAGTTATGGAGTACAGCACATTATATACCCTTCACCTCATTCTATAAATTCAACCTTGCTGTGTGAAAGATTTACAACTTGGAATATAATGCTTGACTAAGTGTCTTGGCTAAGACACTACATACTCTTCTTATTGATAAAGCTTGCGTTTTATATACTCATTAACATCAGAAATAAGATTTGAGACAAAAGCAGACACGTGTATTAAGCGATAAGAACACAGTAGATTTTTTCCACAAGCTGTCTAGACACCTGGCTCTGTGAGCTAAAATAGATATACTCATTAAACTAGAATGCAGAGAATTGCCAATAGCACTGCAAATTTTACGTTAAAAGCCAACATGGCACATTAATCCAAATCCTAGTTAAAGAAAACACTACAGAGGATTATTGTGATTAAAGATGTCCATCAGGGTTATTCAGTAAATTGATCATTTTAAATTTAAAGGACCACTATAGTGCCAGGAAAACAAACTCGTTTTCCTGGCTCTATAGGGTCTTTGAGTCCCCACCCTCAGGGTCCCCCTCCCACTGGGCTCTAGGGTGAGGAAGGGGTTAATCACTTACCTTTCTCCAGCACTGGGCTCCCTCGGCGCTGGGGACTCTCCTCCCTCTTCTGACGTCATCCGCTGAATACGCAGGCGCAGCAAGAGCCGCGCGCGCATTCAGTCAGTCCATAGGAAAGCATTCTCAATGCTTTCCTATGGACGGCAGCATCTTCTCACTGTGAAAATCACAGTGAGAAGCGCGGAAGCGCCTCTAGCGGCTGTCAATGAGACAGCCACTAGAGGCTGGATTAACCCATGTGTAAACATAGCAGTTTCTCTGAAACTGCTATGTTTACAGCAGACAGGGTTAAACCTAGTTGGACCTGGCACCCGGAGCACTTCATTGAGCTGAAGTGGTCTGGGTGCCTATAGTGGTCCTTTAACCCCTTAAGGACACATGACGTGTGTGTCACGTTCACAGTAAATGATGTGGAACACAACTGCAGATTTCTTAGGACTTTGATCTTTTATTAAGACACTTAGATGGAACTGAGACTTCAGTTCCAGAATTACAGTTACTGTTTCTTTAAATAATAAACGGTTTGTTTCATTTAGCATTGACAAGGTTCAGAATTCATTAGAGTCCGTTATTCTTGTTAATAGTTCAAATTATAAGAGATTATATACATTGGAATAATCAGTAGCAAGAATGATGCAGCAAAACTTAAATAGTACTTGTTATGATGGATGCTGTAGCAGGCTTGCTGAACAACTTGATAGCAGACCTTAGTATGAAGAAATCAGATTAATTGTAGCAAGACAGGTACAGCTGAACTTGAATAATACTTGATTTGAGGAAAGCTGTAGCAGGATTGCTGGACAACTTGATAGCAGACTTTAGTATGAAGAAATAAGATTATCTGTAGCAAGACAGGTACAGCTGAACTTGAATAATACTTGATTTGAGGAAAGCTGTAGCAGGATTGCTGGACAACTTGATAGCAGACTTTAGTATGAAGAAATAAGATTATCTGTAGCAAGACAGGTACAGCTGAACTTGAATAATACTTGATTTGAGGAAAGCTGTAGCAGGATTGCTGGACAACTTGATAGCAGACTTTAGTATGAAGAAATAAGATTATCTGTAGCAAGACAGGTACAGCTGACTTTGAATAATACTTGATTTGAGGAAAGCTGTAGCAGGATTGCTGGACAACTTGATAGCAGACTTTAGTATGAAGAAATAAGATTATCTGTAGCAAGACAGGTACAGCTGAACTTGAATAATACTTGATTTGAGGAAAGCTGTAGCAGGCTTGCTGGAGAACTTGATAGCAGACTTTAGTATGAAGAAATAAAGCTTTAGCATTGTTAGCTCTTAACTCAGAGACTGTACGTTACTTAACTTCTAGAAGTAGAGGGATTGAGTCCCCAGCTCTCCTCAGAGGCGGTTGCTTCAGTGAATGGTTGCCGAGAGTGCTGGTAGCTGTCTGTGATGAGGAGAGAAGTTGGGCACTTGAATATTCCTCCAGTCCGGTCTAGTAGCAAGTGGTCGTCTCAGCGAGGTATGTGAGCCGGTGAGTTTGGCGAGGTACGCGTTTCAATAATCCAGCGTCTATCAGCTGGTGCGGTCGCATTAAATAGCAGATCGCGGCAATGGGGGTGTGGCTAAGCTCCGTCAAACCCGGAAGTATGAGGAGACATCGGGAGGCTTAAGGCCTGACAGTGTGTGACATGTCATGATTCCCTTTTATTCCAGAAGTTTGGTCCTTAAGGGGTTAAGGCCAAAGTAGCTGACCTGGAAGCTTGGCAGACTTATTCCAAATCAGAAAGTGTGACAGTAAAGGAATACATGTATTCCTAACATTCAGGTGTTCTCTTAAATTCTTAGGTCATTGCCTCCTTTACTTAAATAGTAAAATGCAATGCATGGATTATTTTACCTTTAGGCCATTGGTGCATAGGTCACACAGTGGGATCCTCTCTTCCCCTGGCTGAAATCATCATTATAGATTATCTTAGCCAATCCAATGTTCCCTTAGGGGAACATTGAGGGGCCTATGCATTGGTGTGGCAACCGCCACACTGTGCCTGTTTGCATTTTGTCACAGAGATGTATTGACTCAGTGAAGACTCAGTGAATGTCGGTTCTGCAAAAATTTCAGAACCACATCAGGAAGTCCCTCTTAGTGGCTTTTTTTTAAGTAATAGGGGTACTCAGGTATAGGGCTAGTAGGGTATGTGTATTCTTACAAATGCATCCTGTGAGTCTCCTTCTGGCACCGCCTCTACTAAATACATCCCCATGGACAATAGTGAAGGGGGAGCATGACTGCTGCACACGTAGGATGGGGCCTGGCCAAGAGGAATTGATGCAATGTTTCAAGTTGGAGGGTCAATATAAGGGTAAGAAAGAAGTATGCTTACCAGTCAGTAGGTTTAGGGAGGCTGACATGTTATTCACTCCATCACCTTGTTCTCAGGCCTGTTGGGCAATAGCAGGACACTTTAGTGATTATTTATCCCCAGCTTATCTTGACAATGGAGAAGAACGCTGGTTCTCATTTGGGGGGAGTACAAGGTTTATGATGGACAAAAGTGGTCACGCCATGACCAAAAGATGGTGTCCAGGTCGGGCATGGATTTTTCATTGCAGGACAGCAATCTGTGGTAATGACTCAGTATGCCCGGTGCCCTTTCAGCAGGCACCTCACTGTGCCAGCTGGACAAAAAAAGGAAGAGTGCTAGTTCTTCAATGAGAGCCAATGCAGGTGGTACAGCACCTGCAGATTTAAACATGAGTTCCCCCACTGTGATTTGTTGCATCAAAAAAGGGTAAGCAGCTTCCAAAACCGGGGGAAGGGATAAATCCTTTAAAGGGGAAAACATCAGTGAGCACGTTAAGGCGTTAAGGACGCGCCCATTGCTGGAGGCTTATTACAAACATAAGATGGCAACAGTTCTATGGGAGAGGTTTAACTGTGGGTTCTGGATTCAATTTGTTGCCAGTTTGTTTCTGAGAATTTGAGTTTATTGCTGGGTCCCATAAATTGCAGCACATTTTTTGTCCCATGACCTTTTACCAGTTTGTTTGGTTTTTATCATTTAAAGTTTTTATTACATTTTCACAAGAAAGTAAGGATACAGAAGAGAAAAATGGAGGGGGAAGTTGCACCAGCAGTCAACATCAATATGCAGGCTCAAGTTAGAGTCCTAGTTATAACAGTGGTTATAGCACGTCATATAAAAAAAGTACATAACAGATGTGCAGGAACATCAACACTTGATGGATATTGAGTGATGTGATATAATGCAGCCATTTGGACATTTAGATATACTGGCAGGAGGGAATCCCTCTTTTACAGAAGTATAGGAGGATCTGGCCACATAAACCGCTTAAATCTTACTTGAATCACATGCAATATCTGAGTCACAAACCTGCCCAACCTCACCAGGCAGAAACCCTACAGGGTACACTCCAGCATAGGATGCTGCAATAGAGGTATAATCTAGAATAAAGTAGGTTAAAATAACCTAATCATATAAAGACAGCAGCTCAATTTACAGTTGTAAACATCAAAGAAAATAATATTTTTCGGAGTGTGTGTGTCAAGGCTCAGCTTTCACAGAAGACACATTTAGGGTCGATCTCCATGCATCTCATAGCAGCCATGCTCCCTTAACCCCTTAAGGACACATGACATGTGTGACATGTCACGATTCCCTTTTATTCCAGAAGTTTGGTCCTTAAGGGGGTTAAAGCTTTTAGTGGGGGGGAGATGGAGGTAAATTTATTTTCAGAAATATATTGTTTATCCAGTTCAGATATTAAATCGGTAATTTGTGGCTATTACCAGTTTCTTCTGATGGTTGATCCGGCGGGGGCATGGGAGCTGTCACGCAAGAGTGAGTTGGGATTTTTATATAGGGAGCTGCAGCATTAAGGCAGGTAGGGACCTCCTACTGTAATTTCCTATTTCATTGTAGGAGTTCCAACATTTCATTTGGATTATTGGGCATTTGTTCATTAACAGGGTGGCTCGTCGGGCCAAGTAGCATTTATACCGGCAGAATCTTTGGTTCCCACAAGAGTTAGTGTGGGTAAATGGACAGGGGATTATGGGTTTGTGGTGGGAGCAACTGTATGTGAAGTGTGTTTCTCTGAGCAGGTTTGGCCCCTTACGTTACTTATTCATGCTGTGAGGAACGACGTAGGACACAGTTGTACCATATATCTCATATTTTATTTTTGCTGTTGATCCAAAAGAAGGCAAAATAAATAGTTGGAAGCACTTTCTAATTTTGCAACAAACTAGGAAAAAATCCCTTGTTGACTCAAGAATGGCAGTCAGATATCTCCTTGAATCAAGAAGCTATTACCCCACTAATTAATATTTATACCCCTGAACATTATGTTTTTGCAAGTATTTATCCAATTGCTGTTTAAACATCTGTATAGACTCTGAAACCACCTCTTTAGGCAGATAATTCCACATCATTATTGATCTCACTGTAAAAAAAAAAACCTTTCCTTTACCTTAGACTAAATCTTATTTCTTCCAGTCTAAATGTGTGATCTTGTGTCCTATGTATAGTCTTGTTTATGAATAGATTTCCAGACAATGGTTTGTATTGACCCGAATATATTTGTATAATGCCATCCAATCCCCTCTGAGGTACAGGTTTTCCAGTCAAAAGAGATTTAAATTTGTTAACCTTTCTTCATTACTAAAATGCTCTATTCCTTTTATTAATTTTGTAGCCTCTGTACTTTTTCTAGTGCCATGATATCCGTCTAAAAACAGGTGCCAAAATGTTTAAGCCAATGTTCTACCCAAGAACAATTTTTATATAGACTAATTTATTTTAGTTTGAAGACTAACCTATTGTGAGGTACTGTATCAAATGCCTTGGCAAAATACAAGAAGATCACCTCCGCTACAACACCCTGATCTATACTTTTACTTATTTCTTCGTATATTGCAATTAGGTTAGTTTGACATGACCTATATTTCATAAAACCATGCTGATTATTGCTTCCCATTTAATTCCTGAATATTATCCCTTAATAACCTTTAAAATACGATCTCAGCCGCAGAAGGTAAGCTTGCAGGTTTATAATTTTCAGTCAAAGATTTTGAACCCATTTGAATATAGGAACCGCATCAAATTCTCTGGTACAATTCCTGAAAGAAGAGAATCTGAAAGATTAAAAACAAAAGTTCACAGCACGTGTACATCACACTAAGATTTCTTTACCACCTTCTATTGCTAACAGCAGCGTCATATCAAGATGCAGAGAGCCTAAACTAGATTCAACGACCAATAGAACAGTAGCAGATCAGTGTGCCGTCTTGTAAAAAGCGATACAAAGAGCACGTTGCCTGCGTGCAACACATGTCCACGTTTTCCACACGGAAAAAGTAATTTTGTGCAACATATTATATTGACACATGTTGTATTTTGTAAACACCTGTTGTACAAACTGGCATGTATGATATCTGTATCTCCACCTGATTGCTCACTCACAAATAAAAAATGTAAAAAATAACATAAACAGAGGTTCACTTATTTCCATACTCGGTACCTTAAGAACTCATGGGTGAATACCGTCAAGCCCCGGAGCTTTATTTATATAAACTTTCTTTATATATAGTCATCCAATCACAATTTGTCTTCAAGTGTTTGCAGCTATCATTTGCATATCTCTTTCAATAGGATTAATATATACTGAGGAAAAATGGTTATTTATTTCTGCCTTTTCCTGGTCTTCATTCACTAACACCAGGTTAATTGGTTTAGACATATTTATTTGGGGAGGGGCTGCCATGTCTGTTCACGCTGGCAGGTTGCTTTTTAAGAGGAATTAAACATAGAATAAAATTAAAATATTTATTTTCAGACTTAGTCTTTGAGTGCTGGAGTTGCACCCTCCTATGTCTTCCGCAGACCAGTCAGATTGATTATATTAGACTTTGTGACAGACCACCTGGTCTCCTAGGACTTGTACATGACTCCCTGCCACCACATCACCCTCAAAAGACTATTAGCACCCACTTATTCCCCCTCCAAACCATGCCTCCTAGCTCAGTGCCTTCTCCAGTGGTCTAAAAGGCATCAGGATTCAGGAAGGAACTCACAGAGGCACGGCGTGCCTGACAGGTAGAAACACACAAAGCCCAGGAACTTCTAATTGGATCGCAGACCTGACGTGATCTGGTAAAACATCTTTGTGGGGCGTTCTCGGTTCCAGGACCACCAAACAGGGGTGAAAGAAGAGGTGGTGAGGCAAGGAATAGTACCAAGGTTTTGAGGGAGTTCAATGTACCAACGGGAGGCCCAGTATTTGAAGGTGAGCGGGATTTCTTACCCAGAGCTGTGGAACTCTGTCCCAGATCAGGGGATGCTAATGGGCCAGTCAAAACCTAACATCTAGACTTTTCGGGTCAGGCCAGGATGGGCGCAAGGAGGAGAGCCAACACTGGGTGACTCTGGTTTGGGGATGCAGCCATGGAGACCCATGGTTTTGGGGTGAATTGTAATGTGGCTCTGAGGTGTCTGTCCACTAGCCGCTAATAAAGTTAACTCATCAGGTACAGACACCCAAGAGCCAGATGTTGGGAAATGCTATTGTTTTCCTGAGGACCCCCTGTTGGGGATCAAGGTATATAAATGTAACACTCACAACAATAACGCTGTGTTTTGCTCACCCTTACATTAAACCCTGGCTAATGTTTAGGGAATGGGCCATAATCACCTCAGAGCTCTTCACTAAAGGGGTAAAGGGAATCCTTGATGGCAACAACCATAGCACCTGTGGTTTGACCTCCACAGACCTACAACGGAATTTATGCAGAGTGCGTAAGTAAAATTCTCACCTGCTCCTCCTGCAAGGCATTTCCTGTATGAGAGACTGTTAGTGGGCAGATGGGCAGTGATCCCTTCCACTTCCTGTCCAGTCTCACACACAGACATTGGAGGAACTGGGATAGCACTGAGCTTTAAACTGTATAACTGTTCCTGCCCCCTCTGCTGTTAAGGCATACTGGACTACAGAGGACACTGGCCAAGGCTCCTGGTACGTATGTCTCCCCGTCAGCCTATTTAACCTCAAAAAGACACATTATAAGTACTGAAAACAAGTGGGAAGTTCAGGCCAGGGTACATTAAATTCTTAATACAGCCTGGGCGCCAGCATGGTTCCGGCTGACTTGTCTCCTGAATCCTCTTACTAGTAATAACCTCTACTATTCTCCTGATTATGAATCTCACAGCTTCTGTTCTATGGCTCATGCTTTGTAAATCAACCATGCTTCCTGGATCTCTGACTTTTCTCTCTGACTCACTGTTCATGGCCCCAAAATTGTTAATTCTACAGTGGCTAAGTATTCCCCCAATAACTTGGACTGATTCACTGATATAGATCTCTGGATTGGTTCAATTACTCAAGTTTAGTTTTTTCTTCCAACAGTTATACCTTGATATTTTTTTTTGATGATATGGTATTGGAGGATTATTCTAATTGGATTGTTTTTCTGGCACTGGAACATTAGGTAAAACAAAGTTAAAAACAATAGTCTTATGCCTCTTTCTTATAGCAATCTTATTAAATTCCAAGTAACTCTTTCTATTCAACTCAAACTGACAGGAAATGCAACATTTTAATCTCAATCTTGTTATTTTATTGAAACATTGTGTTGTGTGACTCTAATCTCCAATCACGATAGATTTATTCCAGGTGGAGAATAAATTGAAGCCAGACCAAGTATTGCAAACAAAGGTTAACGCTTTGGTGAACTAATCTCTTTATTAAAGAAATGCTATTTCATTAGGACAGTGTCCCACTCCACCCACTTAAAAGCATGCACATTAGAACATCCCCATGGGAAATCAATGAATCAATGTCTTTCTATGAGTATTTTGTGTAGTTAAGGTAAAGTTAGGACTGTATATGCAGCGGGTGTACTTTGGATTGGGGCTGTGTTCTAGTCCTGACCTATGATGCTCAGTTGGCCATGTCCCCAAAGGAGTGGGTTTAAATTGTGGGGAATTCTCAGGAAGTAAAAGATATGGCAGGGGTAGGGAAGATTGGTTTAAGGGTACATCGTGAGAGAAGGGTGCCTACACCGAGCACTGTATTCAGCGCGCACCAAAATACCCTGGCAAATGCCTTGCCAGCCTCTTGTCCTGGGAGGCCCAAGAGCTGGCTGGTTTGCCACCTTGGGCCCCCTGAAGCCGGCATGCACTGATGGAGGAGGCGGGCGCCGAGGGAGCACTCTCCTTTGATGGGGAGAATTTTAGCCCGCCGAAAGATAAAGAAGTTTTGAAATTAAGTTGTGTATAGTGGTCGATTTCAGATTGTTGCAGACAGAGCAATCATTCCACAGTGCACACTGAACATTGGTAGATTAGGAGAAATTACAGGGTGCTGGGATGAGGTTATGTGGTTTCTGGTAGGCTTAGTGTGAGCATATGAGCTGCTAGAAGCAGAAGGAGAGACAATGACAGGAGGTGAGAGTGGGTTTTATATAGATGGGGTATAGGATGAGATGGTTTGGCAGTAGGAGAAAAAGAGAATAGCTAAATGAGTACACTGCATGAGATGAGAGAAATGGGGAGTGTTGCAGAGAAGGGGAAATGTGGTTATTGGGAGGTTGAGGAAGTGAATTTGATCATAAGCAGGGCCGGAATAACATAGGGGCTGATGGAGCTGCAGCTCCAAGCCAATGTCCATGAAATAGGCCCATTGATTTGACCTTTTTAAAACCACACTACTCTTAGGATTTCCACCTGGCTGGTATTTTACTGGCACAGCCAGTATTTGAGGCTGCCTGTAGTCATACTGGCAATACAAATGCTTTTATTTTTCTCAGTATAAACAGAGATTACGATGCAATACCGGTAGGAGTCGCTGTGTGTGTGGAGAGAGGCAGGGATTGGAAGTTCCAGCATATCCCTCCCTGCCTATCTCTACTCACTGATCTGCAGGGGAGCAGTTATAGAGTCCAGACAGCAACTCCCACCCTGCAGAGACATCCTACAGCTCAGGGAAGTGAGGGATGGGGGAAAGGCTGCAAGGATACATGGAGGCACTGGGAGATATGGGGACACTGAGACATTATTGGACATTGGGAGACATAATGACACAGACACTTGGGGATACAGAGACACTTGGGGACACTGGGAGACATTGGGACACTGAGACACTAGTGACACAGTGTCCCCATGTCTCCCAACCAGTGTCCATAGTGTCTCAGTGTCCCCATGTCTTCAAGTGTCCCCTAGTTTCCCAGTGTCCCCATGTGTCCCAGCCAGTGTCCCTGGTGTCTTAGTCCCCATGTCTCCCAGTGTCCCTGCTGTCTCAGTGTCCCCATGTCTCCCAGTGTCCCCAAGTGTCTCAGTGTCCCCATTTCTCAGAGTGTCCCTATTCTCTCAGTGTCCTTAGTGTCTGTGTCTCCATGTCTCTCAGTGTTCCCATGTCTCCCAGTGCCCCAAGTGTCTCAATGTCCCCATGTCTCCCAGCCAGTATGGTTTATAAAGAAGGGATCCCTTTATATAGCGCGCTTTTGACTTAGATATTTGTATGAAACTTGCATTAACTAATTGCAACATATGTACCCTGTTAATAGAATTTATCTCTGTGATGATGTTACATCATCCTAAATCTTATAGAAATTGAGCGAATATTTGGACCAGGTCACACAGACATGGTCTCATTCGCATTCTCTAAGAACTCTCATAGACTCAATAGGCAAAGTGTATTATTCCCAAGAGTGCCGCAGCGCAGACCGGGCCCTCTGACAATCCATCTCCATCGAGATGGGCACCTTGACATGCGGTCCCAGCGGTTTGCTGTGCGGGCCGGGGCCACAAATGATGATGGCGGGCAGCTGGTCGCAGGGGTCTGCATCTATCTTCAACACTGATTATCTGCTTCTGTAGAAGTAAAATAGTGCAGACATTCATTCAGACATTCAGGGGGTCCGAAAATCAGTCAGTATCTGGTGTGACCACCATTTGCCTCACGCAGTGCAACACATCTCCTTCGCATAGAGTTGATCAGGCTGTTGATTGTTGCCTGTGGAATGCTGGTCCACTCATCTTCAATGGCTGTGCGAAGTTGCTGGATATTGTCAGGACCTGGAACACGCTGCCATATACGCAGATCCAGAGAATCCCAAACATGCCTAATGGGAGACATGTCCGGTGAGTAGGCCATGCAAGAACTGGGACGTTTACAGCTTCCAGGAATTGTGTACAGATCCTTGTAACATGGGGCCATGCATTATTATGCTGCAACATGAGGTTATGGCCGTGGATGAATGGCACAACAATGGGCCTCAGGATCTCATCACGGGGTCTCTGTGCATTCAAAATGCCATCAATAAAATGCACTTGTGTTTGTTGTCCATAACATACGCCTGCCCATACCATAACCCCACCGCCACCATGGGCCACTCAATCCACAACGTTGATATCAGCAAACCACTCACCCACATTATTACATGCACGCTGTCTGCCATCTGCCCTGTACAGTGAAAACCGGGATTCATCTGTAAAGAAAACACCTCTCCAAAGTGCCAGATGCCATCGAATGTGAGCATTTGCCCACTCAAGTTGGTTATGGGAAAGTATTGGATTGGCTCAAAATCATAAATTTTGATGATGTCAGCAAGGAGGCGGATCAGGGGCAGGGCCAGCACCGGTGGAAAGCCACCTAAATTGTGGTTTTACCACTTTACGGTCAGGAATACATATTTGTGTTCCTGATCCTATAGTGTTCCTTAAATGTAATTTTGTCTTATGGGCGACATCCAATTTCCTTTAATAACTTAGCTGTATGGGGAAACTAGCTGAAATCATCGGTATCTTTAGAAAATTCTCTTTTTGAAAGTTTGGTGTATTCTTGCAATAGGGGCGAGAGTGGCATACATTTTATTTTCTACCGGGCTGCTGCAATATCACTAGCCACAAGAAGTAGGAGGTAATTGGCTAGATTAAAACTGGCTGGAAAATGCACTAGGAAGGGCACTTTCTGTAGGGTAAGTAGAGAACAACAGTAGGGAAATATGTTTTTGGGTGACAAAAACCTGTGAAACAGGAAGTGGATAACAGGAACTGGTCTCCCAGAACGAGTGATTACTGTTACACGGTGAAAGTTCAATCTTTTGCAAAAGTTCAAGAATTAAATAGCTGGTTTTCTAGGAAATCACATTCTAATTTACTCTAATCTATATTGTATTTATTGTTAAATTGCTATAGTTACACAATTGTGATAAGTGATTAATAAAGAGTTGCCTCATTTGAAATGAGAATAGCCTTGCATCTAGTGCATAAAAGTAGCTATTTTGTGTTTTTTTGTGTTTTTTTCTGTATAAAAATACATATGTGACACTTTTTTATTTAAAGGTGCACTAGCAAATTAAGGTTTGTTTTGTTTTTTATTTATGAAACAGTTCCAGTCTTTCATATATTTCATAGAAACCAAACTGGAAAGATAAAAACAATACCAGATAACAGGGCGCCACAATCACTATAATTGTTAGCTTCTATGGAGTATTCTCATAAATAGATGAAGAGAATAAAAAACAATTAGTAAGAATATTGTACAATTTATTGAAAAATGAAATTTAAAAAAATCCAACAGAAATATTAAGCAACGGCACAAGGCGTAAATGTGCAACAATCGCAACAATTCACAGCACAGAGACCGTAGCACAGTATTAAAGTGCAAAATGCGAAATAGTGCAGAAGTGATTTAAAAAGCTGCTAATATTGTGAGGGTCCGCCTGGCACCCCAACTGGTTGCCTCCGCCAATCTGTGCTCCTAGTGCTCACCGAGTACTCCAAGCACTCCACCAGACACCATCAGCACTGTAGTCCCCACTTCCAGTGTTACAGCTTGGTTGGGGTCTCGCTGTCCTCCACCCACCCTGTAGCCAAGACCAGGATCAAGCTTCCAGTGGGTAGACCTCTCCTCCAAGAGAGTGTAGCAATATGCTCTTAAAAGAACAAGTGATTATAATCCCAGGGGAGTTTAGTGATATAGAAATCCCCAGAGTAGATACAGCCGTTTCCCCCACACATGAGATGAGGCTCTATGTTGAGGGTAAGCAGGATGCTTCTTTTCGCACTAGGAAGCCATCCCACCGTTGCCACCAGATGTGGTGGACACCCCGACCGGAAGAAGGGTTTTGCCGCCAGAGATGTTCTTTTCCCCCAATCTGAGTAAAGCTGCAATAATCCCGGAAGCGATGATCCTAAAACATAGTGAAATAGTGATTATAGCTGCTCCCTACAGACACGAGACGAGGCTCTGTGTTGAGAGTAAAACTGGAACTGCTGGCTTTTTATGCAAGTCCCTATGCTCGGGGTTTCTGGTGACACATACCAGGGGCATTCCCCACTGGACCTAAAAGGGGACAGTAACATAAGCACACACATAATTACTTTACCTCTCAGGTTCAGGACAAGTATAATAAAAATACATCAAAATATATATTTAACCAGGAGATATCCCTTCAAGTTCTATATCCCCGGATAGCCTGGGTCTGAGCACCCAACATATCCCGAAAGCACTCAGATCCCACGAACACAGCCGAAGCGCCACCGGGGTATAGTTTAGATCAGGAATATCAAATACACAGTCTTTATGTACGAATAACAGTTTGTGCATATGTTCCCAGAATAGTGCCGAACATATATGGGTATGGAAGTCTTACCAGTGTTCGTGCCGTCGAGTGTCCGATTTTAGTTCCATACACTCGACGACTAAACACTGTCTGTGTTCGTGTCCCAAGATGGCCACTGCCAAGTGTTCGCACATATGAACGACAACCAGCCAGCCGACCGCTTAGAATGTTGAGGTGCTTGCGGTTATAGAAGTGTTAGCAGAGGTTAATGGGGTCAACAAGCGGCACACTCCGCATATGGGTGCCGGTCGTTTGGTAGATTATTCAGTATTCGAACGGGGCAAAGTTAACATATGTGGTGGATTTATTTCACTGAACAAACAGGCGAAGGGAACAAAGAACTGTAAAATCCAGGACAGAGAGGTCTGTCACAAATACCAAATCACTGGGTTCTTTGGATAAGGCTCAATGCATTTCGTCGATCCGACTTCCTCAATGGCTTCTATCTTCTTCCCGGTCTTCTTCCTTTTAAATCTGCTGGTTCATGTGTCTTGTTTGGTCACCGCACATGCACGGGCCACACCAGAAGCGACGTCATACGTCATGAGGCGCAGGCGGCTGATTCGCACATGTGCAGCCACACTGAAATGCAAACTAACTTTATTGGTAATCTACACAGCCACACCTCCGAACATATAAGCTTGGAAACGTTCAGAATCTTAGCGGATCGTGTTTACATTCCTGTCTATATGTGTCTATATTCTAACATAGAGAAAACTAACATAACCAAGGAATATATAAATTGGACTTGATGTAAAACAATTTATGAATTAAAGAAAAAGAGAAAAAATTGTGAATAAATTATATAATATGTGATATGTTTGAAAGTGGTCCATTTATATATGGACATCAAATATACATTCCACCCTTGTTACTTAACCTCATACATTCATAAGAGGGGAATATCAGAAATATTCCATCTTAAACAGGAACAGTTATATTTGGATAAATCATCATTCAGAATTCACACATTATAAAAACTCATAGATTTGGAAACTCACATATTATCAGTATTTCCATTTTGCTAAAAAAATATATATCATAACCAGAATGAATAATCAAATATATAAAAGAATATATATGAAAGAATATATAAAACCATAAATAAGGTAAATCTGAGGTATGTCAATGGTGTAAAATTAATATCATGTCAAATCATTTAGGGAATACATATTAGATTAGATATTATATAAAGATAGAGGATACTTGGTGTCAGGCTTAACCCCAGAGTCAGTTTACACAAAAAAAGGAAGAAAATGGAATGGAAGACCACTTACACATAATAAGTGGGATCCATACTCATTCTCAAAATATATACCACTTAGATTTAACGTCACATGAAAAAAAAGGGGGGGGGGGAGGGGGTATCAACCTTTATTGGGAAAGAAAAATGAATTATAAATTGATTTAAAATTAGTAAAGAAATTACCAAAAGTGTGTGAGTGCTGTGAGATAAAGTGCTCTAGAAAAAAATCTGGAATAAAAATGTCTGCGTTACATATAGTAGTCTACAGGTGGTACTCTATGGAATTCCATTATATACACTGTGTAAAGTAAATATGCCACAGTATTGGCATTTAGTCAGAGAAAGAAATATTGGTAGGGATAAAGTAGTGCCTGGCAGTGGTTATGGTGCCACTGGTAGCAGAAGGCTGCAATCACTATTACAGGCAATAATAGTAGAGATAAATATAGTGCCTGGCAGTGGTTGTAATACCATTGGGGGCAGACAAAGTTGCAGTCACTAGTTTAGTCAAAGGTGTATGAAGTGGAATATAATCAGAGAAAAGAGAATAAAATTGTCTCTATAAAATATATAGATGCAACCATTTACATACAAAAGCTAGGGGTGTGTAAATATATTTACAAAAGTAAATAAATGCCTTTGATAGTAATCAAACGCCCTCCAGGGCGTATAATACATATATAAAGAGAAGAATAAAAGTGCTCCTGCTTGGTGGATCCTACTTTTGTAAATATATTTATAGGATGATCTTGGTCATTAATAGGGATGTTCAGCGCTTTAAAATATTGGTATACAATCTGTTTTACATTTTCCTGCGTTCCTGTTTCCTCAAAATTTCTAAACTGTAAATTATTCCGTCTACTGCGGTCTTCCAAATCATATATTTTGAGCTCAAGATCTTGGATCTAATGGTGCATTTTTTCATTATCTTCTTTAAGAGTATTAATATGTAAATCAATTGTAGAAATTTGATCTTCAAAATTTTGAAATCTAACAGTGAGTTGGTGTATTTCTTGTTTAATTTCAGATTTAATTTCAGCAGTATTTATCCTTAGAATATCTTTTATTTCAGCCAGGTTTTCACTCAGATTGACCTGTAATTGGGAGACAGTGACCAGGTCTTTATTACTTTCTTCATTAAGAGTACTTCCCAAACTGACCAGTGACTCTTCGATATTTTGTTTGTTATTTTTAATCTTGTCTTTCTGTTGTGGAGAGAAATATATAGACATTGATTTGTCTTGAGCTAGGTCCTTTTTATCCTTCTTTCTGAAAGATTTAGTATCCTGTCTTTTTCTTGTAGCCATGTTGAAGTTACTACTTAGTTAATTGGCCCCTGTCATTCAATTTCAAGATGTTAAGTGTTAAAATAACGTGGTTGCCAATTAGCCGTCTAAAGATAATGTGGTTTTACTATATCAATTTGCGGTCTCCCACTAATTATATATGGGTATGTCGCAGTTTAAACTCCAGTATATTATTTGTGCTTATTATATATCAAGAAAGAGAAAAACATTTTTTACAAAAATTACTTATTGTAACAAACAAATTTACAAAAGAGAGGACTTATCTTGAGTATCTGCCTCCTATTCCTGGAGATGAGTATTTTAGCAGATACAAACAATGAAGTACTTAGGCCCCTGCAGGGTATTTAGCTTTAATTTCTTCCCAGTCCGAGAGAGATGGTGCTCAACTCCTCCAATTTTTTCTAATAGATTTTTTTTATTAAATCTGCCTTGTTGTTGCATTTTGTTAGAAATTCTTGACTGTGACCTTTTTTCTTTTATTAACTAAAAGCTCTTCCCTTTGAAGACTTTCAACTTGTCTTTGTTTGTTAACCAAAAGGTATTTAGGATAGTGTCTATCCGAAAACATTCTATTTAAAATCTGTACTTGTTCTTTAAAATCATCCTCCCCTGTGCAATTTCTTAAAATTCTCATATGTTGCGCTTTCGGGATATTTGTCAACCAATTCCGGTGATGGCAACTAGAGAATGAATTCAATTACTTGTTTATCACATCACCCAAAATGGCAGTATTTTATTACTGCCTAAAGTCCATAAAAGTCTTGAATCGCCACCAGGAAGGCCCATTATCAGTGGAATTGGTTCTCTCACCAGTAACGTCTCTCAATATATAGACTTATTTTTGCAGAAATATGTGGCACGAGTCAAGTCCTACATGAAAGACTATGCCCAGATAATTAAAGAAATTGAGGGTCTTGATTGGAAGAAAGAGTACCTTTGGGTAACAATTGATGTTACATCTCTCTATACTGTCACTGATCATGAAAAGGCATAAAAGCTGTTCAAAATGTTTTAAATAATAATAATAATGAGATGCATTCCGACCAGGCACTATTTATTTTAGACCACATTAGATTCATCCTGTTACCCAGTTTTTTTTGGTTTGAGGGAATTTATTACCTTCAAATCTGTGGAACATAAATGGGCACCAGGTTCGCACTCAGTTATGCCAAAATTTTTGTGGCAGATTGGGAACTGAAGAATATTTGGCAAAACAACCCATCCGGTGCAAACCTGGTGCTATGGAAAAGGTACATAGATGATGTTTTAATTGTCTGGGAGGGTGAAAGAAGTTCTTTAGATGAATTTTTTATGCACATTAATTCTAATACTTATGGTCTTAAGTTTACTGTGCAAATCCAAGAAGCCCAAATCAATTTTTTAGATCTAACGCTTTTTGTAAAGGAAGGTAAGGTTCAAGTAAAAACCTTTTTTAAGCGAACTGATTGTAATGGTTTTATTGAATTCTCTAGTTGCCATCACCAGAATTGCTTGTGCTATGGACTATGTGCTGTGAAGGAATAGTGGGTGACAGCTGCTATTTAAGCGGCATATCAAGCACCTTATATTTTCCCTTACTTGAATCTATTTGCACTTTAGCATTTGCACTTTATTTCTCTGTATAACGAGTGTTTTGTGCAATGTTAGAAGTTGGTTGCTCTCCATAAGGGTTGTTTTTTGCCTATTTGGGCTTATGATTGCGATTGTTGCACATGTACGCCTTGTGCCGTTGCTTAATATTTCTGTTGAATTTTTTAAATATTATTTTCCCAAAAATTGTACAATATTCTTACTAAATGTTTTTTATTCTCTTCATCTATTTATGAGAATACTCCATAGAAGCTGACAATTATACTGATTGTGGCGCCCTGTTATCTGGTATTGTCTTATCGTTCCAGTTTGGTTTCTATGTTTATAAAAGGTTAGGGGTGACCTTTAGACAGAGACTTGCCTGCATTTTTTTTTATTATATCACTCATTCCAGCCATCTGTACACTTATGTTGTTCAGTTTTCATATATTTCATCTGTTGCAGTTTTTTTTAAACATTTTTGGCATATCTTTTTTTCATTTATTTGGGCATTTTTTTTTTCACAGTTTCAGCAGAAGGCGCCCATATGACAGCACATGCACTGGAGAGGGTGGAACAACAGCCAGAAAGAGAAAAAGCCAATCAGCACAAAGGACGCTTAGCCTATTCCTCAGGGTTACTTGGAGAATATCAGAAACGTATCAATTTGCAATCTAAATATAAAACATCAAAGTTGATGGGTGAACCAATCTCCCATGGATAGAGGGAGTTAGGAGTTTGTACAGTGGGCTGATATGGCCATTGAAAGCTTGCAGTGCTCATAGCGCAATCCATTATCAGTGCAATTTAGACAGCAGGCAGCTTGATGAACGTAAAGTATTACCCTATGATCCTATGATCAAGAAGGATATTGTGGACAGGAATTAAAGGTAGAGGTTGGCTACTAAATTAATAAGGGGAATGGAAGATTTAAGAGGCATTGCCTATGTTTTTATTAGAAGAAGCCATATTGTAGGGGAAATTATACTATTATACAATTTTATCTCTGAACATATTTGTTAGCAAGATTGTACAAAAGACAAAAAGTAATTTTCTTTGGTTTTTACTATATGTATTAGCTGAGCGCAGGACTTTTTTTGTATTTGTATTCACTTTTTGTATCACACAGCTAGGTTAAAATGCTGCCGCCCATCCCATGTGATTCTTATTAAGGGTTAACAAGTATATAGGGGAGTATATAAAAAAATACCCCTTTCTGTCTCATTAGAGATATTTTTGCCAGAAGCTCAAGGAAGCAAGGTAAAGGGTGAGTAGGACCCGTCTAGGGGGGTCTGCCTTGACATTGGCAAGTGTGCATTCCCTCCAGTGGCCATTGAAGTAACTTAGTGACCTCCATTTGTTTAAATATACATAGGGATTAAGGAGAGAGCGCAGTTAACTTTTTTTTCTTTGTTTTTTTCTTTTTTTAACCAAATGGTTTGATTTTGTAAAAAACAATGTTAAATCTTTATTTTTGTGTGCATGAATGAACAAAGCAGCTTACTCTGCCACAATAGCATATGCAAGCAGGGTAATATCACAGCGTTTCACAAATATTAAGTATTGGCACGTTTTTAAGTATAACGGTTATTCACAAAGTTTTACCTAAAACATAATGGTATAGACTTGAATTATATGAGATCATACAGAATAGTCTTTGGGTTGCGTTTCGGCTTGGAATCAGTTAGATGGAAAACACCAGGCTGTTTTATGCCATTCAGAACGGTGCAGCACATCAGTCCCGGTAGGGCTGCATGGGGGCGCTTAGTCGACTCGACACCTATTAGTGGCTGGCCGGCAACACTGAGAGGCCTGAGTCCCCGTAGATTTGCGAGGGTTTGATATTTTTACCAAATGGTTTGATATTTAACTAAGAGGCTGTACCAAGGGGCCACTAGGCATTCATAACTACTGCAATAGGCTGCAACCCATGAGTGCTGCTATGATTTTTTTTTTTTATGATTTTTTTTTTTACTTTTTTTGGACTAACAGCAGAAACAGACCTGAGTGAAAGTCTGAAACGTGACGCAATGTAGGCATGTAACACACTTGTAGCTTGATTTATCTTTTGACTTTATGCTTTGTGACTTCATGACTTTATGACTTTATGCTTTGATTGTTTCCTTGACTTGGCATTTCTTTTAGCTTTCAGTTATAGCCTTTCAAACTGGATCAAGATGACTCCAGATATCATCACACAGATCATCTCTACCTCTATGAAGTGCAAAGCGCTAAAATACTTTATTACATATTTTAAATATTTCACACGCAACCTACGCATTCCTATTTCGTATCTGGAGATTTTTCTTGCCATCTGGATAGTTTGAATTGAAAAGATAATTCTGTTATTTGTTCGTGTGTACTTAATTATATATTAATTTATCATCTGGAAAAAATGTTATGCCTCCCTAGTTTCTCACAATTCGCAAAGTTTGTGATTTAACATAATAATCTAAACTACGTACATCCACAACACAAAAAAAAAAAAAAAAAGCTTAACCCCTTCAGGACCGGCCTGTTTTTGCGATGTTTGTACGTTAAGGACCAGAGCAGTTTTAACACTTTTGTGGTGTTTGTGTTTAGCTGTAATTTTCCGCTCTCTCATTTACGGTTCCCATACAAGTTATATATTGTTTTTTTCAAGACAAGAAGGGCTTTCTTTACATACCAGTATTTATATTATGTCATATATTGTATTTAAAAAAAATAATGAAATATGGTGAAAAATAAAAAAAAAAACATGTTTTTGGACTTTTACTTGAAAAATCTTTTACTTATCTACAAAAGCTAATGAAAAAAACTGCTAAATAGATTCAAAATTTTGTCCCGAGTTTAAAAACACCCAGTGTTTACATGCTTTATTGCTTTTTTTTGCAAGTTATAGGCCTATAAATACAAGTAGGAAATTGCTGTTTCAATATATATATATTTTAAATGTATCAATAGTGACATTGTTACACCGTTATCTGTCATAAATCCCCGAAACACACCGAACATGTACATATTTTTTAAAGTAGACAACCCAGGGTATTTAAAATGGGGTATGTCCAGTCTTTTTTAGTAGCCACCTAGTCACAAACACTGGCCAAAGTTAGCATTTATATTTGTTTGTGTGTTAAAAATGCAAAAACCGCTAACTTTGGCCGGTGTTTGTGACTAAGTGGCTACTAAAAAAGGCTGAACATACCCCATTTGCAATACCTTGGGTTGTCTTCTTTTGTAAATGGTATGCCATCATGGGGCTAATTCTCATTCCTTGGCTACCATACGCTGTCAAAGGCAACCTAACCAATCTGACAAATTTCAATAAAAAAAATCAAGCCTTATATTTGACCCTGTAACTTTCACAAACACTATAAAACCTCTACATGTGGGGTACTGTTATACTCAGGAGACTTCGCTGAACACAAATATTAGTGTATCAGAACAGTAAAATATATCACAGCAATAATATCCTCAGTGAAAGAGCTGTTTGTGTGTGAAAAATGCAAAAAACTTCACTTTCACTGACAATATCATCGCTGTGATATGTTTTACTGTTTTGAAACACTAATATTTGTGTTCAGCGAAGTCTCCCGAGTAAAACAGTACCCCCATGTACAGGATTTAGGGTGTCATAGAAAGTTACAGGGTTAAGCACAGTGCTAGCAAATTAAATTATCTGGACTTTTGGCCTGGGTTGGCAGGCAGGTCCCTCAAATTGCAATCATTAAAATTACTTAATTAGGTAAAAATATTACATAAATATGCACGTAGAATTTTAATATATATACATATTTATATATTTGACGTCTACGTGTATATTTATGAAATTATTAATGTAATTTTGTATGTGGACATATGTATATTTCGTATTATTTTTATTTATTTATTTATACATAGATATATATATCATTACATTCTAAGTGTATTTTGATATAAATATATATATATCAATATCAAAATACTGTTAGAATAAAATTGAATATATATATATAATTTTTTTTTAATTATTAAAAATTATTTTTATTTTTTGTTATTTATTTTTATTAACATATTATTTGTATTTTATAATAATATATATATACCATATATATAGTTATTATATATATTGTATATATTCGTGTGTAATTTAAATATAAGTGTATTTTTATATTAATATACGTATATATAAATATAAAAATACACTTAGTGTGACATTATATATATGATACATATACATATATTATATATAGATATAATACATGTATATATATCATATATATACACATATTATAATTTTTTTTACACTGATTGTTTTTTTTTTTAACTTTATTTCTGATTTTTCACTTGCAGGGAGACTGCCTGTCAGCACAGACAGTCCCCCTGCAGGCAGATACAAAGACCCCTATTGCGGTCATGTGATCGAGTGATCACATGGCCGTGGGGTCCTGATCTGCCGAGGGGGGACTGCCCGGGCAGACAGGCAGTCCCCCTGGACCGGGAGGAGAGCTGATCGCCGCCGTGGGACCGACGGCGATCAGGTAAGTAGCCCAAAACCGTTATGACGGTTCAGGACCGTCAGCGGTCCAAACGCACGTTTTACCGCTGACGGTCCTGAACCGTCAGCGGTCCTGAAGGGGTTAAAGGGACACTATAGTCACCTGAACAACTTTAGCTTAATGAAGCCATTTTGGTATACAGAGCATGCCCCTGCAGCCTCACTGCTCAATCCTCTGCCATTTAGGAGTTAAATCCCTTTGTTTATGAACCCTAGTCACACCTCCCTGCATGTGACTTGCACAGCCTTCCATAAACACTTCCCGTAAAGAGAGCCCTATTTAGGCTTTCGTTATTGCAAGTTCTGTTTAATTAAGATTTTCTTATCCCCTGCTATGTTAATAGCTTGCTAGACCCTGCAAGAGCCTCCTGTATGTGATTAAAGTTCAATTTAGAGATTGAGATACAATTATTTAAGGTAAATTACATCTGTTTGAAAGTGAAACCAGTTTTTTTTTTCATGCAGGCTCTGTCAATCATAGTCAGGGGAGGTGTGGCTAGGGCTGCATAAACAGAAACAAAGTGATTTAACCCCTTCAGGACGGAGTCAATAGTACACGTTCTGATCAAAACAAAACGTAAACAAAAACTGGAATTTGCGCTATGTCTGTTCACCCGTAGTTCCCCTCTTTCATATTAAATGCACCCACACTTATTATATATCATTTTGTTCAGGAGAAACAGGGCTTTCATTTCATATAAAATATTTGTATTTGAAACAATTTATTATGAATAAAATTAAAAAAAACTGTGAGAAATTTGATTTTTTTTTTTTAAATTTGTAGTTCCGCCTCACATTTTAGCTGTAAATGTCATAATACTGTTAGGTTTTACGGCAACAAAATGCACATATTTGTAATCAGCGATGTCTCACGAGTACAACAGTACCCCCCATTAACAGGTTTTATGGTGTTTTGGAAAGTTACAGGGTCAAATATAGAACGTTCCATTTTCAAATTGAAATTTGCCAGATTAGTAATGTTACCTTTGAGACGGTGTGGTAGCCCAGGAATGAGAATTACCCCCATAATGGCATACCATTTGAAAAAGTAGACAACCCAAGGTATTGAACGTGGGGTATGTTTAGTTTTTTTTAGTAGCCACTTAGTCACAAACACTGGCCAAAGTTAGCGTTCATATTTGTTTTTGTGTGAAAAAAGCAAAAAACTAATATTTGGCCAGTGTTTGTGACTAAGTGGCTACTAAAAATGACTGGACATACCCCATTTGCAATACCTTGGGTTGTCTACTTTTGCAAATGGTATGCCATCATGGGGGTAATTCTTATTCCTGGGCTACCATACGGTCTCAAAGGCAACATAACCAATCTGGCAAATTTCAATGTCAAAAAAATGAAATGCAAGCCTTATATGTGACTCTCTAACTTTCCAAAACACCATAAAACCTGTACATGGGGGGTACTGTTATTCTCAGGAGACTTCACTAAACACAAATATTAGTGTTTTAAAACAGTAAAACATATTACAACAATAATATAGTCCATAAAAGTGCCGTTTGTTTGTAAAAAATGCAAAAAACGTCACTTTTACTTAAAATATCATCGTTGTAATACAATTTACCAGTTTTAAACACTAATATTTGAGTTCAGCGAAGTCTCCCGAGTAAAACAGTACCCCCTATGTACAGGTTTTATGGTGTCTTGGAGAGTTACAGGGTCTAATATAGTGCATGCGAATTAAATTCTCTGCACTTTCTCCCTGTGTTGTCAGGCATGTCAATCAAATTTTAATTAATCAAATGACATAATTATGTTAAAAAATTACTTAAATATACACGTAGAATTTTAATATATATGCATTTATAGGTATATAAATTCTACGTGTATACTAATGTAATCTTTTATGTAATTATATGTATTTATCTCTCTATATATATTTGCGGTTATTTGTATTTTATATATAGATAGATATATATAGAATGTCATTCTAAGTGTATTCTGTTTCCAATATATATATATTAATAACAAAATACAGTTAGAATGAAATTACATATGAATATATAATTTATTTTATATTTTGTTTCAATATTTTATTTATTTATTTAATTATTTTATTTATTTATTATTGTAATTATGCGTATATATATATAATATATATATGTAGATCTATTATATATATAATATATACATATTATATATATGTAACGTCATTCTAAGTGTATTTTAATATTAATATATATACTAATATTAATATTAAAATACATTACGTATGACGTTACATATATATAATATGTATATATATTATATATATAATATATATACATATTATATATATATAAAAAGGCATTTAATTTATTTTATAACATTTTTATATTTATTTTTTTACACTACCTACCAGCAGGGGGACTGTCTAATATTTTAAACAGTCCCCCTGCTGGCAGATCCATAGCCAGCTATAGGGGGCCATGTGATCGCTCTTTGAGAGCGATCACATGGCCCCCGGGGGCCTCATTTGCCGGAGGGGGGCTGCCTGGGCTCTCAGACAGCCCCCCAGAAGAGGATCGCGGCGGAGGTGAGTACACCTCTGCTCCTGGGGCTGCAAGCCGTTACGGCGTTCTATGCCGCCGCAACGGCTTTAAAGCCCTTTAAAGCCGCGACGGCATAGAACGCCGTAACGGCGTTAAGGGGTTAACTCCTAAATGACAGTAAATTGAACAGTGAAATTGCAGGGGAATGATCTATACACTAAAACTGCTTTATTTAGCTAAAGTAATTTAGGTGACTATAGTGTTCCTTTAACCCCTTAAAGACACATGACGTGTGTGACACGTCATGATTCCCTTTTATTCCAGAAGTTTGGTCCTTAAGGGGTTAAAGAGTGATTTATTCTGCCTGCTGTAATTTGAATATAATAGCCACTAAACCTTTTCAGAAAAAGGTAATCCAATATTTTCATACTGTAAAACCAGTTTGATGAGGAGATGGATAGACGTGGCATAACTTTTTTTTTTAACCTGTTAAAGTCTATGATATCTTAACAATTATTCTAATTAATCTTGTATGCATACATTTAGCATCCGCATGGTTCTGTGCTGATTCATGCTTAAATAGAGTCTTTAGGCTTTAGAATGTCAACCAAGGGAATTGACCTGTGTTAGCAAATTTTTCTTGAAAGGTCAGGCATCGTCACTTTGTTTTATTTTGCCATGCTCCTAGTTTATGATGTGCTCTGGATGTTGAGAATGAGTTCTCTAATACTGCAGGACTGTCTAAACCAGGCTTTCCCAAACTCCGTCCCTCCAGATGTTGCTGAACTACATCTCCCATGGTTCTCAGGCTATCTATTTCATTCATAGAATCATGGGAGTTGTAGTTCAGCATCATCTGGAGGGCCGGAGTTTGGGGGAGCCTGGTCTAAACAATGCTGCACAATCATTTTGATTGGCTTTGTAGGTACAGGGTAATTGTGTCCCGGCTATCACTTGAATCAGCTATCAGATACAAGTACTGTAAATTATGGTAGCCACTCAACACACCCATTGGCACTCCAATCATCAAGTAGAAAAAACTCACAGGCACTCCAGCTTCAAGCCGCAGGCAGATTTATTATGACAGAATGCAACACAACGTTTTGACCGGAAAGGTCTTTTTCAAGCTGACACCACATGGTGCAAAATGTGCTTATATAACAAACACTAACAACTAAGAAATCAATCAATCAATTACTGCTAATTAGTAGAAATTCCTAATTGATGAAAAGGTAATTTAAAAAGGCATTGTAAAAGAAACAAATATAAAATGTGAAATATTACAATATATACATAAATCAGATCAATAATGCACTCTATATCATTAACTTCATACACACAAGACATGAATCATTCTATGATCATATTAATGCTAGGAATTCTAGAATGTATATATATAGGATAACCTATTATGCCATGAGTATTCCCTGGTTACAAATACTGTGTCCATAGAGGAGAGAAAACAAGAAAACAGCAAATAAAAAGAGTAAATACATGCAGCGTATCCTCCATGGTATCCAAAAAAGACCTTTCCGGTCGAAACGTTGCGTTGCATTCTGTCATAATAAATCTGCCTGCAGCTTGAAGTTGGAGTGCCTGTGAGTTTTTACTTCTTGGATTATTGTACTGGGATTGCTGGAGCAGTGGCGTACGTACAGGGGTCGCAGCTGCGACCGGGCCCGGCACTCCAGGGGGCCCGGCCGCCCTGCGGCCCCCACGACCGGGTAGCAGCTGCCACGCTTTGCGGCCCCGGCCCGTTTGGCAAACCGCCGGGCCCTCATATCAAGGGGTCCATCAGGTGGCCCATGCTGTCAGGGCCACCCGATGGACATGGATTGTAAGGGGGCCCGGTCTGCGCTGGGCGCTTTAAGAGCGCGACCGGGCCCCCTGTGATTACATCATCACTGCTGGGAGGAAGTGACCGCACGTCACTCCTCCCAGCTTACTGAGAGCCCGCGCGGGAGGAAACAGAAAGGAGGAGGGAGTCAGAGTGGGAACTCTGACTCCCATCAGGCTGAGCCACCACTGGACCCCAGGGAAAGTCACACATGGTAGGAAACATTTTGTGTATTTGTGTCTGTCTGTATGTGTGTATGTATGTATGTCTGTGTCTGTGTCTCTGTATGTGTGTATGTATGTATGTCTGTGTCTCTGTATGTGTGTATGTATGTCTGTGTCTCTGTATGCAGGGGCGGACTGAGCACTCGGGCAAATCGGTCATGGACCGAGGGCCCGAGGCTCTGGGGGGCCCGCCCCTGCTGCAGTGCAGTAACGGCTGAGCTGGGGAGTTAATCTCCACAGCCAGCCTGCGCTCAGCAAGGGGCCCGCACAGCCATTCACGGGCCCCTGCTGCTACTAATTATCTCCTCCGTGCAGGGCACACTGAGAGACAGCTAAGGGGCCTTCCAAAGACCCCACTAAGCTGCCCCTCAGTGTGCCTGTCTCCAAACACAGCCTCACTGAGCTGCCTGCAACTGCTCAGGGCAGCTCCGTGTAGCTTGTTCTGCAGGAAGTGACATCACCAGTCACAGTGAGCTGTGCGGAGCTGCCCTGAGCAGTGTTACAGTCAGCGTGTCAAGAAGATCCTGTGCTGCAGCTGTGAGGGACTTTCCAGGAGAGGATGTCTGGACCACCAGAGAGGTAAGACTTGTAAGGGGGGCTTTAATTTTTTTTCAATTTTTTTTTTTTATTACAAATATGTTAATGATATTCCCCCCACTACTGCCCCTGCACCCTCTGCCACCACAACCCCCCTGCTCCCTCTGAAGCCCCTACCCCCCCTGCTCCCTCTGAAGCCCCTACCCCCCCTGCTCTCTCTGAAGCCCCTACCCCCCCTGCTCTCTCTGAAGCCCCTACCCCCCCTGCTCTCTCTGAAGCCCCTACCCCCCTGCTCTCTCTGAAGCCCCTACCCCCCCCTGCTCTCTCTGAAGCCCCTACCCCCCCTGCTCTCTCTGAAGCCCCTACCCCCCTGCTCTCTCTGAAGCCCCTACCCCCCTGCTCTCTCTGAAGCCCCTACCCCCCCCTGCTCTCTCTGAAGCCCCTACCCCCCCCTGCTCCCTCTGAAGCCCCTACCCCCCCTGCTCTCTCTGAAGCCCCTACCCCCCTGCTCCCTCTGAAGCCCCTACCCCCCCTGCTGCCTCTGAAGCCCCTACCCCCCTGCTCCCTCTGAAGCCCCTACCCCCCCTGCTCCCTCTGAAGCCCCTACCCCCCCTGCTCCCTCTGAAGCCCCTACCCCCCCTGCTCCCTCTGAAGCCCCTACCCCCCCTGCTCCCTCTGAAGCCCCTACCCCCCCTGCTCCCTCTGAAGCCCCTACCCCCCCTGCTCCCTCTGAAGCCCCTACCCCCCCTGCTCCCTCTGAAGCCCCTACCCCCCTGCTCCCTCTACCCCCCTGCTCCCTCTGAAGCCTCTACCCCCTCTGAAGCCCTTACCCCCCCTGCTCCCTCTGAAGCCCCTACCCCCTCTGAAGCCCCTACCCCCTCTGAAGCCCCTATCCCCCCTGCTCCCTCTGAAGCCCCTATCCCCCCTGCTCCCTCTGAAGCCCCTACCCCCCTGCTCCCTCTGAAGCCCTACCCCCCCTGCTCCCTCTGAAGCCCTACCCCCCTGCTCCCTCTGAAGCCCTACCCCCCCTGCTCTCTCTGAAGCCCCTACCCCCACCGCTGTCTCTCTCTGAAGCCCCTACCCCCCCTGCTCCCTCTGAAGCCCCTACCCCCCCTGCTCCCTCTGAAGCCCCTACCCCCCCTGCTCCCTCTGAAGCCCCTACCCCCCCTGCTCCCTCTGAAGCCCCTACCCCCCCTGCTCCCTCTGAAGCCCCTACCCCCCCTGCTCCCTCTGAAGCCCCTACCCCCCCTGCTCCCTCTGAAGCCCCTACCCCCCGCTCCCTCTGAAGCCCCTACCCCCCCTGCTCCCTCTGAAGCCTCTACCCCCTCTGAAGCCCTTACCCCCCCCCTGCTCCCTCTGAAGCCCCTACCCCCTCTGAAGCCCCTATCCCCCCTGCTCCCTCTGAAGCCCCTACCCCCCTGCTCCCTCTGAAGCCCTACCCCCCCTGCTCCCTCTGAAGCCCTACCCCCCCTGCTCCCTCTGAAGCCCTACCCCCCCTGCTCCCTCTGAAGCCCTACCCCCCCTGCTCCCTCTGAAGCCCTACCCCCCCTGCTCCCTCTGAAGCCCTACCCCCCCTGCTCCCTCTGAAGCCCTACCCCCCCTGAAGCCCCTTCCCCCCCTGAAGCCCCTATCCCCCCCTGAAGCCCCTATCCCCCCCTGCTCCCTCTGAAGCCCCTATCCCCCCCTGCTCCCTCTGAAGCCCCTATCCCCCCCTGCTCCCTCTGAAGCCCCTACCCCCCCTGCTCCCTCTGAAGCCCCTACCCCCCTGCTCCCTCTGAAGCCCCTACCCCCCTGCTCCCTCTGAAGCCCCTACCCCCCCTGCTCCCTCTGAAGCCCCTACCCCCCCTGCTCCCTCTGAAGCCCCTACCCCCCCTGCTCCCTCTGAAGCCCCTACCCCCCCTGCTCCCTCTGAAGCCCCTACCCCCCTGCTCCCTCTGAAGCCCCTACCCCCCTGCTCCCTCTGAAGCCCCTACCCCCCCTGCTCTCTCTGAAGCCCCTACCCCCCCTGCTCCCTCTGCAGCCCCTACCCCCCTGCTCCCTCTGAAGCCCCTACCCCCCCTGCTTCCTCTGAAGCCCCTACCCCCCCCCCCTGCTCCCTCTGCATCCCCTACCCCCCTGCTCCCTCTGCATCCCCTACCCCCCTGCTCCCTCTGCATCCCCTACCCCCCTGCTCCCTCTGCATCCCCTACCCCCCTGCTCCCTCTGCATCCCCTACCCCCTGCTCCCTCTGCATCCCCTACCCCCTGCTCCCTCTGCATCCCCTACCCCCTCTGCATCCCCTGCTCCCTCTGCATCCCCTACCCCCCTGCTCCCTCTGCATCCCCTACCCCCTGCTCCCTCTGCATCCCCTACCCCCTGCTCCCTCTGCATCCCCTGCTCCCTCTGCATCCCCTACCCCCCTGCTCCCTCTCTGCAGCTCCTACCCCCCTGCTCCCTCTCTGCAGCTCCTACCCCCCTGCTCCCTCTGCAGCACCTACCCCCCTGCTCCCTCTGCAGCACCTACCCCCTGCTCCCTCTGCAGCACCTACCCCCTGCTCCCTCTGCAGCACCTACCCTCTGCAGAGATCCTACCCCTGCACCCTCTGCTGCCCCTGCACCCTCTGCTGCCCCTCACCCCCTGCATTCACTTTAGCCCCTACCCCCAGGCACCCACTACAACTCCTATATCCTATGCACCAACTGCAGCCCCTACACTCCCTGCACTTACTACAGCTTATATTTCCCTTTGCAATCTCAACAGCACCCTTTACCCTCTGCACCCACTACAGCCTCTCTTCCCCCCCGTGCCATCTGCAGTCCCTTCCCCCTGTACCCTCTGCAGCCTCTTCCTCCCAGCACCCTCTGCAGTCCCTACCCCTTTGCACGCACAACCATAAAGGAACGCTATAGTTACCAGAACAACTACAGCTTAATGTAGTTATTCTGGTGAGTATAGTCTGCCCCTGCAGGGTTTTTGCTGTAAAGGCTGCCTTTTCAGTGAAAAAACAATGTTACCTTGCTGCCTAGGAACATCTAGGTCAGGGCTGTCCAACCTGCGGCCCCCCAAATGTTGCTGAACTACAACTCCCACGATTCCCTGTCTGTCTTTTTAATTGAAAGAATCATGGGAGTTGTAGTTCAGCAACATCTGGGGGGCCGCAGGTTGGACAGCCCTGATCTAGGTGCTTCCTGTGTCAGTGTTGCAAAATGTGCAGCACAGACATTCCGCATCTCCATGCTCCGTATGGAGACGCTGAACACTTGTAATAGAGAAGCACTGATTCAATGCATCTCTATGAGGAGATGGTGATTGCCACAGCGTAGTGTTTTGCCGCACATGCACAATAGCTTTCCAGTGCTTTCCTATGGTAGAGCATTGGGCTGGCTGAGATCATCTAAAATTGTTGAACTGTGCCAAGGAGTTTGGTCGGTGATGGGGAAAAAAGGTGAGTAAATCCCGTTTTTAAGTGTGCAGAGATATGCTCACCCTTGCAATTAAACACAGGCCAAGGTGGTCAGGGAAGAACTCACCTGGCCTGTGAGTCTGTGCACGGGGGCTGTTTCAGGATAACCAGGTCGAAGTACAGACAAGGACAAGAGCAGGAGAATCGTCGTGGGTAAGCCGGAGGTCAGAGGATACCAGAATACAGGATCAACAAGAACAAAGCCAAGGTCAGAAGCCGAAAACTAACAGGAACTCGAAATAACAGGAACCAGAGTCAATGAACTGACACTGCCCTTAGGGAGAGGCAGTGTTATATACCTGGCTAACGGCCATCAGCTTCAGGTGTGCTGAGAATATTGGAGCAGCCACAGAAAACTGCCAGCCCCCAGTGCTGGATACAAGGCAAGATATACTTCTGGCTATCTCTTGAGCTGATATGGTGGCTCAGAGGCAAAATAGCAGGTTCAGGATTGCAAGGTACCTAGGTTCAAATCCCTCATCGGGCACTTCTGGGGCGACCTCGTCTGGCGGTCTGGATGTCACGGTGACTGTCATGACAGCCAGAAACCGATAGCGTCAGGAATACACTTTTGTATTCCTGACACTATAGTGTTCCGTTAAAGGGACACTATAGTCACCCAGACCACTTCAGCTCAATGAAGTGGTCTGGGTGCCAGGTCCCCCAGGTTTTAACCCTTCAGATGTAAACATAGCAGTTTCTCTGAAACTGCTATGTTTACATTGCAGGGTTAATCCAGCCTCTAGTGGCTGTCTTCCTGACAGCCACTAGAGGCGTTTCTGCGGCGCTGCATGCGAAAATCACATTCATCATGCAGAACGTCCATACGAAAGCTTTGAGAAATTCTTTTCTATGGACTGTTTGAATCCACGCACGTTTCTTGCCGCGCATGCGCATTCCGCTGCACTTGGAAGCTGACGTCGGCGGGGGAGGGTAGGTCACCAGCACCGAGGGAGCCCAGCGCTGGATAGAGGTAAGTGGCTGAAGGAGTTTTAACCCCTTCAGCCCAGCGGGAAGGGGACCCTGAGGGTGGGGGGTGGGGTGGACCTAAGGGTTATATAGTGTTAGGAAAACAAGTTTGTTTTCCTGACATTATAGTGATCCTTTAAGGTAGGTTGTAACATTTAACACTTGATGATCTGTAATTTAAGACGCAAAATTTGGACCTCATACAAACACATTGGCAAAATTCAGAAATACCCCTTTATACAAACTGCCATGCTACACAAACACATAAAAAAAATACTACCCTATTTATAAAACTCAAAACATGTATTCAAATATACTATGAATTCACATATCCTGACACTACACACAAAGACATACATATATTCACTCACACTAGCGCTTACAGTTAATATACACAACATACATTCACTTTACACGTACATATAATCAAATACACGGTACACCTACACCAGCATATATATCGGTCTGCTTGGGGCCCAGTTGCTAATTTTGCCCGGGGGCCCAGGCCACTGTCAGTCCGTCCCTGTCTGTATGTGTGTGTTTGAGTCTCTGCATGTGTATCTGTGTGTATGTATGTGTGTGTCTCTGTGTGTATGTATGTCTGTGTCTTTGTCTGTGTGTGTGTGTATCTGTATGTCTGTCTGTGTATGTATGTTTGTGTCTGTGTCTCTGTATGTGTGTATGATTGTGTGTCTGTGTCTCTTTATGTGTGTGTGTCTGTGTCTATGTCTGTGTATGTGTGTGTCTGTATCTCTGTATGTATGTCTGCGTGTGTGTCTGTATGTATGTGTCTGCATGTGTGTATGTATGTATGTATGTGTGTGTCTGTCGGGGGTGTGTGTATGTGTTTGTGTCTGTATGCTGTATGTATGTGTCGGCGGGGGGAGGTGCCCACAGTCAGGGGGGAGAGGGTCAGGGTAGGGGGGGGCCCACGGATCAGCTTCGCACCGGGGCCCCATGGAGTGTGTGTACGCCACTGCTCTGGAGCACCCTTGGCCGTTGGGACTGAGTGCGGTTCTCATCACTTACTCTGCTCCAATCATCAAGTGTGACATCCTACCAGTTGATTTGTTTAGAGTGGAGCTCGCTTGCAGTGGAACAGCAGCCCCTTATATACAAAACCTTCCCTGGTATCTAGAAGTCAGGGCCGATCCTGGGTGGGTGCACAGGGTATACCACACCCAGGTGTCGGGGACCTAAAGCAGAAGGGAGGAGCAGGCGCTAAAAAAATAAGAATGAGCAGCAGCTCTCCTTGCCTCTCACCGTCATAGAAGTGTTCAGAAAACTAAAGGTATGTGATGGGAGGGAAAATGGCTAGTTGGGCCCAATTTGGACATTTCCACTTAGCGGTGTACTCACTTAGACATTTATGGTTGTGTGTTGTGTTATTTTGAGGGGACAGCAAATTTCCACTGTTATACAGGCTGTACACTTACTACTTTACATTGTAGCAGAGTGTCATTTCTTCAGTGTTGTCACATGAAAAGATATAATAAAATATTTACAAAAATGTGAGGGGTGTACTCACTTTTGTGAGATACTGTACATGCAGTGGCTTACACACTGACCCTGGGACTGGGGGGCTGACACAGCACCAACCAGGTAAGGTGCCAGGATGGGAGTGACACTTATTGGGAGACCATGCTATTTCAGTTTCTACAGTTGGAATTTTGTGGCATTATAGCCATTTGACTATTCAAGTAACCCCACAAAGGCCTTCCATTTGAGAAAGCAGAAACTCCAGGAATTTTTTTTTTTTTTTTTACATACATGTTGCATTTTCCCTGGGTATTTCGGACATTTGATAAGTGCCAATGTGATATATTCCCCCTAAGTATGCTCAGTTACCTCTTATGAGTAAAACAATATGCCCAATGTATGACCTAGACCAGAGGTAGGCAACCTACGGCACTAGTGCCGTGCACGGCACTCGAGGTGTCTTTGCACGGCACTCAAGGCTGCTAGAGCCAAACAGGCTCTGGCCTATCAGGAGTCCCAGTAAAACTTCAAATATCTGCTAATACGAAAAGATGGTGAAGGACAATCCACAACATAGTAGAGCAACCTGCAGCTGCTGTTGCAGCTCCTGTCTTTGACCTGTACCAGGCCAGCCTGGTCCCCACTGGAACCCAGGGAAGCCAACCATACTGCTAGATATACACAGATATTGTGGATCAAACCAAGTGTTTATCTGAGTATCTGCTCCTTTCCAAATTGTTAAAATAAATGCGTGCACGCTCTGAAGTAAATTACACTGAGACACAGGTATCAGGTTAATAAAAAACTTCAGAATGTTTACTCAGGGGGCGGCAAGCCCCTTATAAAGGCAAAAATACATCATATGCAAAAATGTAGTATGTAATACCCCAAACAGCTCACACACACTACCAAACACACAATGTGACATATCCATCCACACACAATTCCACAAGCAGCCCTCATACACAGCCCACATTCATATGTATCATACACAATACCATAAACTACTAATGAACATATACAATATAATAGCTCATATACGCACAAATACAATGATGCAAAGCAACTGCAGTAAAAATAACACAAACAGAATACGGCAGCATACACGCCTAAATTTAAAAAAATAGGACCGCCACGCTACGGGACATCACAATCCTATATCGGCACAGTGCTGCTAAAAGGTTGCCTACCCCTGACCTAGACACTATTTTGTGTAGTTACAGTGCTGTAAAAGAGACCTGTCGATTTCAGATTTTTAAGTGTGAATTTTCGTACATGGTTTTGATGGGTCTGTATTCTATTTTGAAATATTTTAGCAGGCTGCTTTTTCCAACAACCCCCAAAAAAGGCATACTATTTCCTAGAGAAGACACCCGAGGGTATTTCAAAAGGCAAATTTTAAACCTTAGCATGGGATAATTTATTCGTTAGCTTATATCATGTGTAGTGGTAATAAGCATTTTTTCGGCCTTTTTGACACACCGTGAGTTTGTACTGTATATTTTGCAACCCTTATGTGTGCTACTGCTCTATAATACTTCCTATCTTGCTCAGCTATGTCATTTGAGCACAGCAATACCTCCATATGTACACTTGCCAGGATATTTTCTGTCCTGCATCCTTAAGGGGAGTACTGCAATGACAGAAAATTTCCGTCCAGCGTCCTTAAGGGGTTAGTATACATATGCCAAATGAAAACTTGCATGTATTTAATTATACATTTTTTCATTGTAATTATATCTAAAAACAGCTTGCTAAAACTGCAGTTCTCATGTCTACTGCCTGCTGCCTTTTTTTTTTTTTTTAATTCTTTATTTTGTTGTGCACAAAAGTAACGGGTAGCCTTGGTGCGCCACAACAGCGATATCAGGGTAAGTTGGAAAACATTTGCAATACAAGTCGTGACATACGTTAGTCAGGCACATTTTTTAAGTTATTAAGGTTATTTCAACCGTGTACAGGGAGTGCAGAATTATTAGGCAAGTTGTATTTTTGAGGATTAATTTTATTATTGAACAACAACCATGTTCTCAATGAACCCAAAAAACTCATTAATATCAAAGCTGAATCTTTTTGGAAGTAGTTTTTAGTTTGTTTTTAGTTATAGCTATTTTAGGGGGATATCTGTGTGTGCAGGTGACTATTACTGTGCATAATTATTAGGCAACTTAACAAAAAACAAATATATACCCATTTCAATTATTTATTTTTACCAGTGAAACCAATATAACATCTCAACATTCACAAATATAAATTTCTGACATTCAAAAACATAACAAAAACAAATCAGTGACCAATATAGCCACCTTTCTTTGCAAGGACACTCAAAAGCCTGCCATCCATGGATTCTGTCAGTGTTTTGATCTGTTCACCATCAACATTGCGTGCAGCAGCAACCACAGCCTCCCAGACACTGTTCAGAGAGGTGTACTGTTTTCCCTCCTTGTAAATCTCACATTTGATGATGGACCACAGGTTCTCAATGGGGTTCAGATCAGGTGAACAAGGAGGCCATGTCATTAGATTTTCTTCTTTTATACCCTTTCTTGCCAGCCACACTGTGGAGTACTTGGACGCGTGTGATGGAGCATTGTCCTGCATGAAAATCATGTTTTTCTTGAAGGATGCAGACTTCTTCCTGTACCACTGCTTGAAGAAGGTGTCTTCCAGAAACTGGCAGTAGGACTGGGAGTTGAGCTTGACTCCATCCTCAACCCGAAAAGGCCCCACAAGCTCATCTTTTATGATACCAGCCCAAACCAGTACTCCACCTCCACCTTGCTGGCGTCTGAGTCGGACTGGAGCTCTCTGCCCTTTACCAATCCATCCATCTGGCCCATCAAGACTCACTCTCATTTCATCAGTCCATAAAACCTTAGAAAAATCAGTCCTGAGATATTTCTTGGCCCAGTCTTGACGTTTCAGCTTGTGTGTCTTGTTCAGTGGTGGTCGTCTTTCAGCCTTTCTTACCTTGGCCATGTCTCTGAGTATTGCACACCTTGTGCTTTTGGGCACTCCAGTGATGTTGCAGCTCTGAAATATGGCCAAACTGGTGGCAAGTGGCATCTTGGCAGCTGCACGCTTGACTTTTCTCAGTTCATGGGCAGTTATTTTGCGCCTTGGTTTCTCCACACGCTTCTTGCGACCCTGTTGACTATTTTGAATGAAACGCTTGATTGTTCGATGATCACGCTTCAGAAGCTTTGCAATTTTAAGAGTGCTGCATCCCTCTGCAAGATATCTCACTATTTTTGACTTTTCTGAGCCTGTCAAGTCCTTCTTTTGACCCATTTTGCCAAAGGAAAGGAAGTTGCCTAATAATTATGCACACCTGATATAGGGTGTTGATGTCATTAGACCACACCCCTTCTCATTACAGAGATGCACATCACCTAATATGCTTATTTGGTAGTAGGCTTTCGAGCCTATACAGCTTGGAGTAAGACAACATGCATAAAGACGATGATGTGGTCAAAATACTCATTTGCCTAATAATTCTGCACTCCCTGTAGATTCTCGCTTATGTAACTATAAATCATCATTATAACAATACTGAGGCAACGCTTGTAACAGTACAATAAATGTTGTATCAAAATGCTAATTCGTAGATCAAGCTAGTGTGGTTAGACTATTTCACTGTTGGGTATGTAGTAACATGCCAACCTGCTGCGCCCTAATTGCAAGTGGACATAAAGCGCGTTAAACATGTTGGTTAAGCCTAGTGTAGTCATTGTCTAATATTCTATATAAGAACACATGCTTCCTGCAGCGTAGGTAGGCTTAGTAACATATGAGGCCTTATTACATGTATGCTATGGCTGCCAGCTGGGCGATATAAAGGATACAGCCTAATTATAGTGATGCAGGCATGGGAAACTTAATGCCAGCTAAAATAATGTGAAATTAAATAATGAAAAAGGACAGAGAAAACTTAGGCTAGCAAGAATATGTAAACTTCAGCTGATGTCAGAGAGGAATAAACAATATAACCTTGCAACCTTAGCCATGCAGGTTGAGCATTGTAAAGCTTTTGAACAAGCTTAGTCTAAATGTGGCAGTGTCGCTAGTGTTACAGGCTAGGTTGTCTGATTATATAGATTAGCAAGTTTAAGCATGCAATTAGTGAGTATGCATTGTAAAACATTGTAACGCTTAAGTCATATGGAGAGTCCACATAATGTATACCCCGGCGCGCTCTGTGTTTGGTAGAGCCGGTCAGGCCCTGTGGGGTCGGCTGATGCCTGTGCTGGAGACTGCAGGTGTTGATGCACAGGATTTTTTGTTGGTTTGGATCAGCTGCCTGCTTGGTGACTCCTGGTGGCTAGAGCAAAGGCGGCATCCGGCTGAATAAGGAGCTGAGAATGTTCTTCAAGTTAGATATTAGTCCCAGGGTGAGTCCTCGCCATTGTTTGTGGCTGTGTCTGATAGTCCCAGGTTGTGGCTAGGAAGGGGCCGGGGCTGTATGCCACCGGGTCACGTAGCTGCCATTACGGTCTGTGTGTCGTCGTTTGGTGCCTGAGGGAGTGGATAAGGCCTCTTGTCGTCGCATGCTTTGGGGCTTTCTCCTCCACTTTGTCTCCCCCAGGGCTCTGTCCTCTGTGGGGCTGCTGCCACTGTCCGTTCCTGCCATTCGCACAGTCATTGGCATCCCTGGTGTGGCAGGCCGCGTTGCTTGTGGGGTTTGTCGTGTTGTAGACCACCGCCATCTTAAGTGAGCGGTGTGTTGTTGCTTCCACCTGCCTGTGGCCATCCAACAGGGCCTGTACTTGTATGCCCATGCTCGTGAACGCGCCATGGTGGACCGCGATGACCCCCGACGGTCCAAGGGGGGGGAGGAGGTTCTGCATCTGCAGGACTTCGGGGTTGGAGGACCAGCCTCGTCCCCAGCCCCGCATCAACTGCTAGGCCGCAGGTCGGACCTGCCTTGGCTGGTGCCTCCGGAGTGCTAATATTGCCCCAGTCTTGTTCCCATCAGGGACTCCGTGGAGTGAGTAGTTGTGGAGCCTGTCTAGCCTGGCTGGATTGCGGCAAGGAAGGCTTAAATTCAGCCATTTGGTGGGAGCCCTAGGTGCTTGCGGCCTCTCCGCGTGGCGGTCAAGCTCCGCCCCCTGCCTGCTGCCTTTGTAAGCCCTCCTCTCATAACCCCGCCGATACATTTTGTGGCTGTCCAATCACAGACTTTCCAATGCAGCTCAATGAGATGTCTTTGCAAGGCGGGTACTCTGGGCAATTTCTGCCTCTTGAGTTCAGCGCAAATAAGCTAACCAAACCAGGAAGTAACAGGACCTGTGTTCTGCTTAAAGACAGGGGGGGTGTAACCAGTATAATTTATAAAAGTGTAAATTCCGATTGAATTCTGCACTACTTCTAAAATGAAAAACACACTCATCACACATCAAGCTTTTAAGCAATTAAAGTGCTTTAGGAGTCTGGAGTGTCCCTTTAACGTGTTTCTCAATGTCATGTTAGTGTCTCTCTAGTTGTGTATGTCTTATGGATGCTGGGGGACCTTAACATTAATAATAATTTTTAAGTGCTAAATACATTTTTTCTTTAAGTGCCTCTGACACCCAAAATATCATAAAGATAAAATCTTTATCAAATGCTCATAAAGACTGTGTTTGAATTTGATTGATGTTCCAAGACATTCAAAATATATTAAAAGACAAAGTAAGGACTACTTTGTCCTATAGTAAATTCCTAACTTGAGAAAACTTGACAAAAGGTGGAGCTATCAATGTCAAATTTCATCACTTCCAACACCTGTCACTAGCAACGGCCGTGGAAATGAGGCATTGTCTCACTTATCATGAGATAATATTTATGGAGGCTCCTGCGGTCTTGCGAGATCCTGCAAGGACATCAGTGTTGTACTCTCGCAATCATGCGTGAGTACAAAACTGACATAGGCTCCTGGGAGATGAAGCACCAGGAGCTTTAGATCGAAGATGGTAAGTATAACCCACCTCTGCTGTTCCCCTGTTCCCCAAGCAATGATGTCATCATCGGAGGTCTTTGTCATAATATATAAAGACCCAGGAAGGAGATGGAGATGCTTTAAATACTGTAAGTACATGGGAAATGATTGTCCTAATTGTTTAAACAGTTGACAGAAGTGAGCCAGAAAATATCTCCCAAAACTGTCTTGTGTGATCACATACCACTTGGGTAGGCCTGTGATTTCTCATTAGAAAACGGACACAATTCTTTCCATAGTAGAGATCCATGTTTTAATTAAAGCATTAGGAGGAGAATAATCAATCCTTTAAAAATTTTATGGAGTCTAGTACTGGGGTGCTGGCTTTACAGTGATTGTAGTGATGTGGGATTATTAAAAATCTTTATTGTACTTGTATTGAACTATTGTACTAACTCCATTTTAACCTCACACCTTGACAAATCCTCCATTTTGTCCTCCTAACCTGACTTCTTCATTCCTCCATTTTGTCCTCATAACCAAACTTCCTCATTTTAAAACTACATTACATGACAGAATTTCCCAGCACATATAACAATGGACAAAGACTGTATTTTCTATAAGACATGATTAACTCAGGAACTGCTGACTTTCCCCTAACTCGCAACATAGTATAGTTTGAAGGCCACGAGAACACAGTAGTAATGAAATGTTCTATTCATAAGAGACCTTGCACCTGGACATGAGGCCTGATATCACTGACTGTGTAAAATGACGCTCAAGCCCCCCTTTCCACCGAGTAAACCTCATGCTGGGAAAGATGGCGCCTGAGCCTTCTGTCCACACCCTTGTCCAGAACAATACCACCTCCCGGTGGGAGGACACCTAGCTGGTCACTCAAACCCCTGAGCCAATTAATAATATTGGTGGGTGGACACGAAGTTAGTCACATAATGTTTAATCCAATTAATGATGTTTATTTGTTATTATCTGATATTCAATGATGATGTCATTTTGCTTTTAAAAAGATCTGCACAACAGTTTTCCAACCAGATGGCATTAAAATTTCTGAAGTGCTTTTAACCTGAACTCCATGTGTCAGTGTGAGCTTACTTCTGCGTATACGCAATTTAATCATCTCAGATTTGGACAGGAACAGATAGACATTTAAACATATTTGTTTATTTCTAAATTAATCCACATCAATTTGGTGCCCAACGTGGGGCATCGGGCTATGACCTCTGGCCGGTGAGCCGTCCTAAGGAAGACCAGGTTGGACGGGGGAATCCTGGGGGTAGGAAAGGAGATTGATCACCTCCAGGTACACGGTAGAGACTTCTGCAGAGCCACCGGTATGTTCCGGCCCCTTTGATTGACCCGTCCACGTGTCTGTGACTGCTTCCCGGGAGGACATCAAAGACAGGTAATATCTTGCCCGGTGCCTCGTTACTCACTTGTTTACCTGCATTTTAGTCTATCTGTTGCCTGGGTGTGTTTGAATTGTTTGCCTGTTTCCCCATTTTGAGATAAAGGGGGGGTGGACCTGCAGGGGATTTGCCTGGGGTTCTGTCTTGCTTGTTTTCCCCTTTTTGGGATAAAGGGGGGTGGACCTGAGGGGACTTGCCTGGGTCTTCAGTATATCTGTCTATCTGTTTGTATTTTACCCCTTTTGGGATAAAGGGGGGTGGACCTGAGGGGATTTGCCTGGGTCTCCTGTTGCCTGTTTTACCCCTTTTAGGAACCACGGTGCTGTGGTTGTAGGGAAAAAGGGGGGTTGACCTGTGGATGTGTTCCTGGGGGTCATCTTTTCCTGTTTAACTCTTTTAGGAGCCTCGTGGCTGGGGCTGTAGGGAAAAAGAGGTGTGTTGGATCTGTGGAGATTGTGTAGACTCATAGTTTCCTGGGGATCCTTCTTGTGTCACTTTGATAGCCTAGCTAGCTTCTCTGTGCACGTTACTCTGCTTGCAGAGTGGTGGTACCCTCCAGCTTTGAGCGCTGAGCTGGAGCCATTCCAATTTTTCTTTATTTGTGGTGGATGAATTCGGGCAGGCATTGCTGTTTTCATCGCCACGGAGTAGTGAGACTTATAAAGTGGGTTTTTATAGGGGCACTACAAGGGTGAGGGTAGCGCAGACACTATTAGTGGGCTGCTGTGTCGAGGGAGGCTGGCGGAACTCGGACCGGTGTCAGTTGTTTTCCGCGGCCGCAGGTAGTGGAGACACTACGGGGTTGAGGGAGGTGACTTTGGAGTAAGCACACGAGTAAAGGAAAGGGATTATTGTTGATTTCATTTGAACTGTGATGCATGCACTGTATTTCAATTGTACTGTTGTTTTGTTTGTGTAATTAGGAGTTATTTAACCCCTTCAGGACCGGCCTGTTTTTGCGATGTTTGTACGTTAAGGACCAGAGCAGTTTTAACACTTTTGTGGTGTTTGTGTTTAGCTGTAATTTTCCGCTCTCTCATTTACGGTTCCCATACAAGTTATATACTGTTTTTTTCACGACAAGAAGGGCTTTCTTTACATACCAGTATATATATTATGTCATATATTGTATTTAAAAAAAATAATAAAATATGGTGAAAAATAAAAAAAAAAACATGTTTTTGGACTTTTACTTGAAAAATCTTTTACTTATCTACAAAAGCTAATGAAAAAAACTGCTAAATAGATTCAAAATTTTGTCCCGAGTTTAAAAACACCCAGTGTTTACATGCTTTATTGCTTTTTTTTGCAAGTTATAGGCCTATAAATACAAGTAGGAAATTGCTGTTTCAATATATATATATTTTAAATGTATCAATAGTGACATTGTTACACCGTTATCTGTCATAAATCCCCGAAACACACCTAACATGTACATATTTTTTAAAGTAGACAACCCAGGGTATTCAAAATGGGGTATGTCCAGTTTTTTTTAGTAGCCACCTAGTCACAAACACTGGCCAAAGTTAGCATTTATATTTGTTTGTGTGTTAAAAATGCAAAAAACGCTAACTTTGGCCGGTGTTTGTGACTAAGTGGCTACTAAAAAAAGCTGAACATACCCCATTTGCAATACCTTGGGTTGTCTTCTTTCGCAAATGGTATGCCATCATGGGGCTAATTCTCATTCCTTGGCTACCATACGCTCTCAAAGGCAACCTAACCAATCTGACAAATTTCAATAAAAAAAAAAAAAGTAAAATCAAGCCTTATATTTGACCCTGTAACTTTCACAAACACTATAAAACCTCTACATGTGGGGTACTGTTATACTCAGGAGACTTCGCTGAACACAAATATTAGTGTATCAGAACAGTAAAATATATCACAGCAATTATATCCTCAGTGAAAGAGCTGTTTGTGTGTGAAAAATGCAAAAAACTTCACTTTCACTGACAATATCATCGCTGTGATATGTTTTACTGTTTTGAAACACTAATATTTGTGTTCAGCGAAGTCTCCCGAGTAAAACAGTACCCCCATGTACAGGATTTAGGGTGTCATAGAAAGTTACAGGGTTAAACACAGTGCTAGCAAATTAAATTATCTGGACTTTTGGCCTGGGTTGGCAGGCAGGTCCCTCAAATTGCAATCATTAAAATTACTTAATTAGGTAAAAATATTACATAAATATGCACGTAGAATTTTAATATATATACATATTTATATATTTGACGTCTACGTGTATATTTATGAAATTATTTATGCAATTATGTATGTGGACATATGTATATTTCGTATTATTTTTATTTATTTATTTATACATAGATATATATATCATTACATTCTAAGTATATTTTGATATAAATATATATATATATCAATATCAAAATACTGTTAGAATAAAACTGAATATATATATATAATTTTTTTTTAATTATTAAAAATTATTTTTATTTTTTGTTATTTATTTTTATTAACATATTATTTGTATTTTATAATAATATATATATACCATATATATAGTTATTATATATATTGTATATATTCGTGTGTAATTTAAATATAAGTGTATTTTTATAATTATATACGTATATATAAATATAAAAATACACTTAGTGTGACATTATATATATGATATATATACATATATTATATATAGGTATATATAGATATAATACATGTATATATAGCATATATATACACATATTATTTTTTTTTTTTTTTACACAGATTTTTTTTTTACACTTTATTTTGGATTTTTCACTTGCAGGGAGACTGCCTGTCAGCACAGACAGTCCCCCTGCAGGCAGACACATGGACACCTATTGCGGTCATGTGATCGAGTGATCACATGGCCGTGGGGTCCTGATCTGCCGAAGGGGGACTGCCTGGGCAGACAGGCAACCCCCCTGGACCGGGTGGAGCACTGATCGCCGCCGTGGGACCGACGGCGATCAGGTAAGTAGCCCAAAACCGTTATGACGGTTCAGGACCGTCAGCGGTCCAAACGCACGTTTTACCGCTGACGGTCCTGAACCGTCAGCGGTCGTTAAGGGGTTAAACTCCTGTGTCTGTCTCTAAGGATTTTTCCTTGCCTTTTCCTTTTTCTATACTTCCTATATTATTATTCTATCCTCTCCTATTTCTATTGTGAGAGAAGTGATTGGTCACACACTTCTCACCTCGCTCCAATTAGTGACTAGTCTACGTTTTGGGAAGACGCACTTGAGGGGGACCCACCCCTCTCGAGTGTCAGTCCACCATTGTAGACACTGTTTAAAACCTTTTTCCCCTATATCTGGGACGCCTGTATAGGAGGGGAATGGAACAGGGTTAGAAAAGCCCAATAAGGGCTGGCTAGCGCGTGTGATCTAGTTGAAGATAGAGATTGCTAAAGTGTGTAAAATTGCTGTGCCTTCATGTGGTAGATTACTGACAGAGAAGAAAGCAAGCTTACTGGTACAGAGTAGCAATGCTATTCAGCAGGAAGGTTGGGCTGAGGAAGAACTAGATCACAAAGGGTTAAGAATGTATGTATATTATAATAATTGCTTTTGTATTTTGTGTTAGCCATTACCCTGGTAGAGGGTGGGGCTTGCAATAATTGTAACGTAACTGTCCTTCCAGCGCTGACATGGTTAAAAAACTTCATGCTGGCTCTCTCCTCACCCCTCCCTCCTTGCCTTCTGTGAGACGCGAGGGGGGAGAGGGAGGGGTGACATTCCTGGTTTTTCAGTTCTGCGTTCAGTAAAATTAGTAGCTCAGTGTTTATTACGAAGGTTAGGAAAGTGAATCTGATGCAGGAATAGAGAATTATTTGGACGAGTTAAAAATGTAAAGGCAAGTGTGATTTGTTGCAATACTATGCAATGTGGATAGAGGGAATATGCAAAGTTGTTACGTTAGATTATGAAGAGAAAAAAAAAAAAATGGTAACATGATGGAAGAGGGGTTATCTTAAAGAACATTTACTAAAAGAAAGTTCTAATAAACCAAGATTTCTTGAACAAATGGTAATACAATTAGGGATTGGTTTCAAAATGTTTTTACTGGATAATGTTTGCCTCCAGATTAAAAGACTGACTAACATAATTTTTTTGTTGTAAGCCCAGATATTTTATTATTGCATATGCATAGGAATTGAGACTTTGGGCATTATAGTATATTAATTCTAGATCTGTTACTAGCAGCAAGTGCTTAGCTTTATGCCTATCCCACGCATGCTTAAACACTTCTACTGAGTTAACCTCTACCACTCCAGTTGGAAGGCTATTCCATGCATCCACTACCCTCTCAGTAATGTAATACTTCCTGATATTATTTTTAAACCTTGGTCCCTCTATTTTTGAGACTATGTCCTCTTGTTATGGTAGTTTTCCTTCTTTTAAATATAGTCTCCACTTTTACTGTGTTGTTTTCCCTTTATGTATTTAAAATGCTTTTATCATATTTCCCCTGTCTCGTCCTTTCACCTAGCTATACCTGTTAAGATCCTTTAACCTTTCCTGGTGAATTTTATCCTGCAATCCATGAACCAGTTTAATAGCCCTTCTTTGAACTCTCTCTAAGGTATCCATATCCTTCTGAAGATATGGTCTCCAGTACTGTATCCAGTACTCCAAGTGAGGTCCCACCAGTGTTCTGTACAATGGCATGAGCATTTCCCTCTTCCTACTGCTAATACCTCTCCCAATGTAACCAAGCATTCTGCTAGCATTCCCTGCTGCTCTATTACATTGTACATTGTCATTAACAGCCAGAAACTGGAGTACAAGAAATGTGAATTAATGTATAGCCATTTATAAGCTTAACAAACTCTCCATTATCTTTTCCATTTATTTTCCGGAAGGCAATGTTATTTGTCTATTTTGTATGTTTTAAAAATACATTATCAGTAAAGAGTAGAATAAATTTTATCCCATTTACGAGACATAAAATTGTGATAATGTATATTTGTGATATAAGTAGGAATTACATTTTGAGATGTTAGATATAAATTATTAAATTAAGAACGAGAGTCAGGGATAGCGTCTGTCTCCGCGGGCACAAGGCCCCGTGTGGAGAAGTGGTGAGCAAGCCATCATGGGCCACCCATGGGAGTGAAACGTTCGAGGCTTGTGGAGACAAGATGAGCATGTTAGCCTTTTATTATTTTTCTCTAGGGAAAGCTTAGGGCCAGTTAATAGTTGTTGTACATGGGCTATTTGCAGCCTCCATTGCATTTCTACCTAGTCTTGATTTCTGATGTCTCCTCCATTGCTACATCACCTGTCTGCTCCCTTACATGCCCACCCCCGCTTATTCCTCCCACCGATCCCTCCCCTTCATCTACAGTCCCCCACTTTCCCCTACTGCCCCTCCCTCTACTCCACTTTCTCCTCCTACTCCTTCCTCTACTCCACCTTCTCCTCCTCCTACTCCTTCTTCCTGCTCTTACTCCTCCCTCCTCTTCCTACTCCTCCCTCTACTCCACTTTCTCCTCCTACTCCTTCCTCTACTCCACCTTCTCCTCCTCCTACTCCTTCTTCCTGCTCTTACTCCTCCCTCCTCTTCCTACTCCTCCCTCTACTCCACTTTCTCCTCCTACTCCTTCCTCTACTCCACCTTCTCCTCCTCCTACTCCTTCTTCCTGCTCTTACTCCTCCCTCCTCTTCCTACTCCTCCCTCTACTCCACTTTCTCCTCCTACTCCTCCCTCTACTCCACTTTCTCCTCCTACTCCTTCCTCTACTCCACCTTCTCCTCCTCCTACTCCTTCTTCCTGCTCTTGCTCCTCCCTCCTCTTCCTACTCCTCCCTCTACTCCACTTTCTCCTTCTACTCCACCTTCTCCTCTCTCCTCCTACTTCTCCTCTATTCCTCCTTCTCCTCCTCCTACTCCTCCCTCTACTCCGCCTTCTCCTCCTCCTACTCCACCTTCTTCCCTCTCACTCTATCCACTACTCATTCTTCCATCTCCCCACCACCATATCTATATCCTTTATATGCTTCCTCCCTTCTTATTCCTTACCAATTTCCTCCGCTCATAGACAACTCTGCCTCTACCTGACAACATTACATTTTGAAGAAAAGTTGCTCTGGCCACTCTTCCGCCACTTCCCAGGGGGGAATACCACACTAACGAAAAATTATTCAGACATGAAAGAATTGTTTTGGGCACTCTCAAGGAAATAGTGCGGTCCTGACCCAGATTCCCATGGAAGTAAGACACCTGTAAGGGGGGTGGCTGTCCCTCATGTTTTTTCTTCACTAAGCCCCCAGAAATCTCATGAAAGGAACACATGAAACACTAACAATCAATTTGCAACTCTCTACAGAGGGGGGTCAACAAGAGAACTGTAAATAGAAAGACAAATACCCCCCAATCTCACACAGAAATAGGTGAGGAAACCTCTTCTACTGCTCCTCATGGTTGCTTTGAACAGATGAAAGAAGAAACAAGACACCTTTCAACAGAGCATGCAGTAGCTTTACCAGATCCTGACTCTACTCTGTTTGCGGATAAAGAGGAAAGGTACCATACTGGATTTGCTGTTGCTACAGAAGATCAGGTACGTCAAGCACCTTCACTTTCCTCACTCACATCTGCTCAAGACGCTGAATTGACAGCCTTCTCAGTGGCATACAAAATGCCTGAAGGAAGACATGCCAATATCTACACTGACTCAAGACATGCCCTGGGTGCAGCACATTATTTTGGATCAATCTGGAAGATAAGAAGCACCACTCAGCTGACTAAAAGCTGCCAACCAAGCCACAAGTGCACCAAGGGAAGTGGACAGAAGGGTGTCCGCTAAAGAAACTTCTATACTCACCATGTAGATCCTACCTACAGATCTCAAGCTTCTGAAAGAATGACAAGCAGCTGCTGACCCTGAAGAAATAAAAAGCTGGAAAAACAGAAAGGGGCAACCCTTGAAGACGGGCTGTACTCCAACACTCTCAAGCTCTGTTTACCCAAAAACATGTACTGGGCAGTGAGCCCATGGAACTTTATACCTATCCAAGACCCTCATGAACTCTTTGATCTCTAAAATACTCCTAAGCACCTAGCTAACTCTCAATATCCCTTTCAAGAATCCAGGTGACAAAGAGCTACTGGGTCAAATATGCACTAGTTATCATAGACATTTTGTCAGGATGGCCAGAAGCCTAGCCGGTCATCAATGTGACATCCAAGACCATATACCCAGTAGTGCATTGTGAAAGTTGCAGAGATCACTCAGTGGATTCATTGTTCCAGATTCAAGACTCTCTCTGCAACATGAGAAGTGACATTTGTTGATTTTGACACACTTTTGACTCTAAAGAAAAAATGACTTGTTAAATAAAAAGATACCAGCAAGTAGGTGTTTGATGGCCATAATAATGCCTGACCACCTGCCATCGATGGAAAGCCGAGGACCCCAAAAGGAGACCTCGTGAAGCTAAAGAGATCCAAACGCCAAGCTCCCTCAGGATTATTTGCCCATCCTGAGTTTGTGGTGATATTAATATTGACTAAATGATCCGAGTCCACCTACGCTGATGTAGCGTGGGACAGGTTTAATACTACAATGCATAAGCAAATGCGCCCTAGCCAAGGTTATTATGTCCATACACATAATACATGACAAGGTACTCTTGACACACCACATTCATGCTTCAGAACATAAAGAGGAGCACCCCAGTAAAAGGAAAGTTTGAGTCCATTTTCCCAACCGTCACTGCTAATAATAATAATAATATTTTGATTTGCATTTATTATATCTATTGCAACCAACAACGTTTACCTGTCACCATGACTACTTGTGCCTATATTCCAGATAACACAAGTCCATATGGTAATGTAAGCTTGTCTATTTATGATGTCCCTCTGAAGAACTAAGAAGACTTTGAGAACCGTTACTCCAGTCATTTCTGTGCCTTGGGTTAACACGTCTTCCTGATACTAACTTAATAAAGTTTTTATCTCTTAGAATTTAACATTTCATAGGGGGGACTGATGTGGGATTATTAAAAATCTTTATTGTACTTGTATTGAACTATTGTACTAACTCCATTTTAACCTCACACCTTGACAAATCCTCCATTTTGTCCTCCTAACCTGACTTCTTCATTCCTCCATTTTGTCCTCATAACCAAACTTCCTCATTTTAAAACTACATTACATGACAGAATTTCCCAGCACATATAACAATGGACAAAGACTGTATTTTCTATAAGACATGATTAACTCAGGAACTGCTGACTTTCCCCTAACTCGCAACATAGTATAGTTTGAAGGCCACGAGAACACAGTAGTAATGAAATGTTCTATTCATAAGAGACCTTGCACCTGGACATGAGGCCTGATATCACTGACTGTGTAAAATGACGCTCAAGCCCCCCTTTCCACCGAGTAAACCTCATGCTGGGAAAGATGGCGCCTGAGCCTTCTGTCCACACCCTTGTCCAGAACAATACCACCTCCCGGTGGGAGGACACCTAGCTGGTCACTCAAACCCCTGAGCCAATTAATAATATTGGTGGGTGGACACGAAGTTAGTCACATAATGTTTAATCCAATTAATGATGTTTATTTGTTATTATCTGATATTCAATGATGATGTCATTTTGCTTTTAAAAAGATCTGCACAACAGTTTTCCAACCAGATGGCATTAAAATTTCTGAAGTGCTTTTAACCTGAACTCCATGTGTCAGTGTGAGCTTACTTCTGCGTATACGCAATTTAATCATCTCAGATTTGGACAGGAACAGATAGACATTTAAACATATTTGTTTATTTCTAAATTAATCCACATCAGTAGTGTGTGAATGTGTTGTGTATTTCTGCAGTGTGTCAGTTTCTGTGCATGCAGTATTAGTGTAGTGTGTGCATGCAGTATATATTTTTCTGGGTTGTAAGTATGTGTAGAAACATTTATCCTTCCATCTTCCATCTGCATCCTCTAATTTTTTGTTTCCCTCCTCATCCCTTTAGTATCTCTCCACTATTTTTTGTTTTCTTCTGCCCTTCTGCTCCTTGCCAACTACAACTAGTGATGTACCGAACGGTTCGCTGGCGAACATATCGTGTTCGCGTTCACCACGGCGGGTGAACACATGCGCGGTTCGATCCGCCCCCTATTCGTCATCATTGAGTATACTTTGACCCTGTACCTCACAGTCAGCAGACACATTCCAGCCAATCAGCAGCACACCCTCCCTAGCAGACCCTCCCACCTCCTGGACAGCTCAGGGGTGGGGGCGGGGGGGAGGACAGTAGGTCCCCCCCCATTATTCTTTTATAGGGCCCCCACCCGCAGCACAGGAGCCATGTTACTCTGTATATAGAGGGAGCCATGTTTACACTGTATATAGAGGGAGCCATGTTACTCTGTATATAGAGGGAGCCATGTTACTCTGTATATAGAGGGGAGCCATGTTACTCTGTATATAGAGAGGAGCCATGTTTACACTGTATATAGAGGGAGCCATGTTACTCTGTATATAGAGAGGAGCCATGTTTACACTGTATATAGAGGGGGCCATGTTATTCTGTATATAGAGGGAGCCATGTTAACACGGTATATAGAGGGAAGCCATGTTACTCTGTATATAGAGAGGAGCCATGTTTACACTGTATATAGAGGGAGCCATGTTACTCTGTATATAGAGGGAGCATAGGCGTGCGCAGCCTATTGCATTAGGGTGTGCACCCTAAAGCACCAGCACATGCGGCGTGTATATATATATATATATATATATATATATACACATATATACACACAGACACAAAGCTGTGTGTGTGTGCTGTGTGAGGGTGCTGTTAGTGTGATGTGAGGGTGCTGGTAGTGTACTATGTGGGTGTTTGTGTGTGCGTGCTTGTGAGGGTGCTGTGAATGTACTGTGTGTCAGGGTGCTGTTTGTGTGTGTGTGCACTTGTGAGGGTGCTGTAAATGTACTGTGTGTGAGGTTGATGTTTGTGTGTGAGGGTACTGGTAGTGTGCTGTGTGTGTTTGTTAGGGTCCTGTTTGTGTTTGTTAGGGTCCTGTTTGTGTTTGTGAGGGTACTGTTAGTGTGCTGTGTGAGTGTGAGAGTGCTGTGTGTTTGTGAGGGTGCTGTATGTGTGTGTGGGTGCTGTATGTGTGTGTGGGTGCTGTATGTGTGTTGGTGCTGTGTATGTGTGTTGGTGCTGTGTGGGTGATGTGTATGTGTGTGTGTGCTGTATGTGTGTGTGTGTGCGCTGTATGTCTGTGGGTGCTGTATGTCTGTGGGTGCTGTGTATGTCTGTGGGTGCTGTATGTGTGTGGGTGCTGTATGTGTGTGGGTGCTGTATGTGTGTGGGTGCTGTATGTGTGTTGGTGCTGTGTATGTGTGTGGGTGCTGTGTATGTGTGTGGGTGCTGTGTATGTGTGTGGGTGCTGTGTATGTGTGTGGGTGCTGTGTATGTGTGTGTGTGCTGTGTATGTCTATGGGTGCTGTGTATGTCTATGGGTGCTGTGTATGTGTGTGGGTGCTGTATGTGTGTTGGTGCTGTGTATATGTGTGTGTGGGTGATTGTGGGGGGTGGAGGTACATTACTTAATATCCCCCCTCCCTTCTTACTTTATGTAGGGAGGGGGGATCTTTCCTTGCTGCTTTCCCTGGTGGTCCAGTGGAGGTGGGGGCAGATCAGTTATCCCCCCTCCCGTCTTACCTTATGCCTGGGAGGGGGGATCCTGCTGCCGCCATCCATCCCTGGTGGTCCCGCAGGGCTAGAGTTCACTCACGCGAGATCTGAGCGTTGCCGCGGCAACGCTCAGATCTCGCGAGAGGAACCCGGCGGAGCTGCTGGCAATAGCTCCCCGGGTCCTCTCCTGCCTCCCTCACTGCCTGTGAGCCGGTGAGGGGAGGCTGAGAGCAGAGCCGGCGCTCGGATAGCGCCGGCTCTGCATGAGCCGGCAGGGGAGATCCTGAGATCTCCCCTGCCGGTCTCAATACATAGCGCGTGCCGCAGGGATTAGGGTGTGCCCAGGCACACCCGGCACACCCCGTGCGCACGCCTATGAGAGGGAGCCATGTTACTCTGTATATAGAGGGGAGCCATGTTTCACTGTATATAGAGGGAGCCATGTTATTCTGTATATAGAGGGAGCCATGTTTACATGGTATATAGAGGGAAGCCATGTTACTCTGTATATAGAGGGAGCCATGTTACTCTGTATATAGAGGCAGTGGCGTACTAAGGGGCGGGGGCGGTCCGCCCAGGGTACCACTCACTAGGGGGGTGCCCGGGGCGAACCTTCGCAGGGGCGGCGAAATGCCGCCCTGTGTCTTGTGTAAAGGGACCGGCCGCTAATAAGACTATCTACCCAAATTTCCCATTCAGCAGCAAGGGTCCTCTGTTCTCGCGATCCGTGAGAGCGTTGCCGTGGGTTGCCATAGCAACGCTCTCGCGGATCGCGAGAACAGAGGACCCTGCTGCTGCTGGATGGGAAACTCAGGTAGATAGTCTTATTAACGAGCATGGAGAATACTGGACCCCTCTAAAACTGCCCAGTGATGCTGTGCCACCGGATCACCAGTCGAGGAGGACAGGAGGGACAGGTAAGTGGCAGCACTTATTCAACACAACATACACACTGCATCTGCATACACTCTACACACACTGCATACACTCTACACACACTGCATACACTCTACATACGCTGCATACACACTGCATACACACTGCATACACTCTACACACACTGCATACACACACTGCATACACTCTACACACACTGCATACACACAATGCATACACTCTACACAAACTGCATACACACTGCACACACTGCATACACTCTACACAAACTGCATACACACTACACACACTGCATGCACTCTACACACACTGCATACACACTACACACACTGCATATACACTATACACACTCTACACACACTGCATACACACTGCATACACAATACACACACTGCACTAACTATACACACACTGCATACACACTGCACACCTTATGCACACACTGCATACACATTATATACACACTATACACACTGCTTACACACTGTACATACACACTATACACACACTGCAAACACTGTACACACTATACACACAATATACACACACTATACACACACTGTACACACTATACACACACTGTACACACTATGCACACACTGCATACACTATGCACACACTATACACACACTGCATACACACTGCACACAATATACACACACTACAAACACTGCATACACACTGCACACACTATACACACTGCACACACTATACACACACTTCACACACTACATGCACTACACACACTGCATACACACTATACACACACTGCATACACTATGCACAAACTATACACACACTGCATACACTATGCACACACTGCACACTCTATACACATACTGCACACACTATACACACACTGCATACACTTCATACACTATACACACACTGCATACACATACATTTAAAAAAAATTGCAGTTGTTTTTTACATTTCAAAGTTGGGGAGGGGGGTGCCAAATAAAGGATCCGCCCTGGGTGCCAAATGCTCCAGGTACGCCCCTGTAAAGAGGGGAGCCATGTTACTCTGTTTATAGAGAGGAGCCATGTTTACACTGTATATAGAGGGAGACATGTTCCTCTGTATATAGAGGGAGCCATGTTTACACGGTATATAGAGGGAAGCCATGTTACTCTGTATATAGAGGGAGCCATGTTATTCTGTATATAGAGGGAGCCATGTTTACACGGTATATAGAGGGAAGCCATGTTACTCTGTATAGAGAGGAGCCATGTTTACACTGTATATAGAGGGAGCCATGTTTACACGGTATATAGAGGGAAGCCATGTTACTCTGTATATAGAGGGAGCCATGTTACTCTGTATATAGAGGGAGCCATGTTATTCTGTATATAGACGGAGCCATGTTTACACTGTATATAGAGGGAGCCATGTTACTCTGTATATAGAGAGGAGCCATGTTATTCTGTATATAGAGGGAGCCATGTTTACACAGTATATAGAGGGAAGCCATGTTACTCTGTATATAGAGGGAGCCATGTTACTCTGTATATAGAGGGGAGCCATGTTACTCTGTATATAGAGAGGAGCCATGTTTACACTGTATATAGAGGGAGCCATGTTACTCTGTATAGAGAGAGGAGCCATGTTTACACTGTATATAGAGGGGAGCCATGTTACTCTGTATATAGAGGGAGCCATGTTATTCTGTATATAGAGGGAGCCATGTTTACACGGTATATAGAGGGAAGCCATGTTACTCTGTATATAGAGGGAGCCATGTTACTCTGTATATAGAGGGGAGCCATGTTACTCTGTATATAGAGAGGAGCCATGTTTACACTGTATATAGAGGGAGCCATGTTACACTGTATATAGAGAGGAGCCATGTTTACACTGTATATAGAGAGGAGACATGTTTACACTGTATATAGAGGGAGACATGTTACTCTGTATATAGAGGGAGCCATGTTTACACGGTATATAGAGGGAAGCCATGTTTCTCTGTATATAGAGGGAGCCATGTTATTCTGTATATAGAGGGAGCCATGTTTACACGGTATATAGAGGGAAGCCATGTTACTCTGTATATAGAGGGAGCCATGTTATTCTGTATATAGAGGGAGCCATGTTTACACGGTATATAGAGGGAAGCCATGTTACTCTGTATAGAGAGGAGCCATGTTTACACTGTATATAGAGGGAGCCATGTTTACACGGTATATAGAGGGAAGCCATGTTACTCTGTATATAGAGGGAGCCATGTTTACACTGTATATAGAGGGAGCCATGTTTACACGGTATATAGAGGGAAGCCATGTTACTCTGTATAGAGAGGAGCCATGTTTACACTGTATATAGAGGGAGCCATGTTTACACGGTATATAGAGGGAAGCCATGTTACTCTGTATATAGAGGGAGCCATGTTACTCTGTATATAGAGGGAGCCATGTTACTCTGTATATAGAGGGAGCCATATTATTCTGTATATAGACGGAGCCATGTTTACACTGTATATAGAGGGAGCCATGTTAGTCTGTATATAGAGAGGAGCCATGTTTACACTGTATATAGAGGGGAGCCATGTTACTCTGTATATAGAGGGAGCCATGTTATTCTGTATATAGAGGGAGCCATGTTTACACGGTATATAGAGGGAAGCCATGTTACTCTGTATATAGAGGGAGCCATGTTACTCTGTATATAGAGGGGAGCCATGTTACTCTGTATATAGAGAGGAGCCATGTTTACACTGTATATAGAGGGAGCCATGTTACTCTGTATAGAGAGAGGAGCCATATTTACACTGTATATAGAGGGGAGCCATGTTACTCTGTATATAGAGGGGAGCCATGTTACTCTGTATATAGAGGGAGCCATGTTATTCTGTATATAGAGGGAGCCATGTTATTCTGTATATAGAGGGAGCCATGTTTACACGGTATATAGAAGGAAGCCATGTTACTCTGTATATAGAGGGAGCCATGTTACTCTGTATATAGAGGGGAGCCATGTTACTCTGTATATAGAGAGGAGCCATGTTTACACTGTATATAGAGAGGAGCCATGTTTACACTGTATATAGAGGGGAGCCATGTTACTCTGTATATAGAGGGAGCCATGTTATTCTGTATATAGAGGGAGCCATGTTTACACGGTATATAGAGGGAAGCCATGTTACTCTGTATATAGAGGGAGCCATGTTATTCTGTATATAGAGGGAGCCATGTTTACACGGTATTTAGAGGGAAGCCATGTTACTCTGTATATAGAGAGGAGCCATGTTTACACTGTATATAGAGGGAGCCATGTTTACACTGTATATAGAGGGGGCCATGTTACTCTGTATATAGAGGGAGCCATGTTACTCTGTATATAGAGGGAGCCATGTTATTCTGTATATAGAGGGAGCCATGTTTACACGGTATATAGAGAGAAGCCATGTTACTCTGTATATAGAGAGGAGCCATGTTTACACTGTATATAGAGGGAGCCATGTTACTCTGTATATAGAAGGGAGCCATGTTACACTGTATATAGAGGGAGCCATGTTACTCTGTATATAGAGGGAGCCATGTTTACTCTGTATATAGAGGGAGCCATGTTACTCTGTATATAGAGGGAGCCATGTTTACACTGTATATAGAGGGAGCCATGTTTACACGGTATATAGAGGGAAGCCATGTTACTCTGTATATAGAGGGAGCCATGTTACTCTGTATATAGAGGGAGTCATGTTATTCTGTATATAGAGGGTTAACTATGATTGGCCCTGGCATGTTTGTTAGTCTGGCCTGCATGGTTGTCTGGCATGAATTAAAGTAGCATGTTTCAATTATATTAGTAGTTAGACTAGTTTGCACTAAAACATGTGCAAATGGGGAGTTTGCAGTTGTGCAAATGGACTGTTTGCGGTTGTTTGCGGTGCGTTAAACAGGGAGTTTGGTCTGTCACTGTGAAGCGGGCGTAACCCTTACACTACCTGATCGATACAACATCATACCTGATGTTTTAAAGCACGTTATTCCAAACAATTTAGGAATGTTAGGTGATTTATGCCCTTTATGGATTAAAACCAGACTCTGCATCAACTATGTAATTTTTCATGGGAGTTTTGCCATGGATCCCCCTCCGGCATGCCACAGTCCAGGTGTTAGTCCCCTTGAAACAACTTTTCCATCACTATTGTGGCCAGAAAGAGTCCCTGTGGGTTTTAAAAATAACCTGCCCATTGAAGTCTATGGCGGTTCGCCCGTTCGCGAACATTTGCGGAAGTTCGCGTTCGCCGTTCACGAACCGAAAATGTTATGTTCGTGACATCACTAACTACAACTCGATTATTAATGACTAAATCCTACTTCTATTACTGAAGTGAAGTGTGGCCGAGTTGTGCAGAATTGGCTTGCTTTTCTTGCTAGGCTCTTCCCTCTGCCCACTTAGCAGAACTAAGTAATAAAAGGTCTTCATGAAAAAATGTCAAGTTTGAGAATGAATGGACATCTCATAATTGCAGTTTGTCGTATGAGTCCAGTTTAATGTCACATGTCGTTATTTTACACGTTAAATACCATCCGTCTGTCCCGTGTTGTTGCATGCTTTTTGTGAGTGTTTATTTGAGGGTTCTAGTTATATTTTGCTACTTGGTATCCAGTTTGTGTTGTAGTTTAACTATGGCGTACTTTGTCTAAAGTCTGTTGGACTAATATCTCCACGTCTTCACTTATGTAATTACTATACATGAGAAGAAAATATTGATTAGGATAGTATTCTGTATCTCCCTTCATTTTGTCTGATAATATTGTCTATAGCTTGAACTGCACTTCACTGTGGTCAGAGTTCATTACATTATCACTTTTACGTATTATGCCTGAGATAAATTGTAATAAAGGATTCTGGAAGAAACTGGTTTACCTTAAATAAATAAAGAAAAAAAGTAATTTTCTACTACTTGTTAGATTAACCCTCAATTGATATTTCATTTCTTGTTTCATAATTCATAGAATACATTGCTTTATTCTGGCCTTATACATGGCAGCACAACAATGGGTAGCTCCTCCCTATCCCTAATTAGATAGGAGCTAATTAAAAGTAGGGTATAAATAACTTCTCCCTCAGTCTTTTTGTTCCTGTTCTATCCCTATAGGACAACTATGTCGTTCTGGACAAAAAAAATATATATTTTATGGCTTACCTGAGTAAAATATTTGTCTGGCCTCCTGGGAGTTCAGCCTCCCTCCCTTGGGAAGTCTTCAGTACACGGCCCTGCGCCAAGGTGACTCCCTGGTAAAAACCTTTTAGTGACCCTGGTTTAGGCTTGCAGTGAACCTAGGGGTAGCAAGATTATAAATACAAATAAACACTATTTCCACAACCAGTGTGTAGTAGTGAAGGTGTGTAGCGTTAATTGTATTTACCTACTCCCCCGATTTCTTTAAGGGTGTAGGTAGTTTTCTGGTAGCTAGGAAAAATTTTAGAAATATATAGTGTATTTCAATTTTTTTTTTCAATGTATATTTTTATTGAATTAAGTATGCAAAGGAAGAACATTCACATTTGGTAGTACACTGAGAGATGTAATTATTACAATATAAAATAAGGTAGAGCACAACATAAGTACATGAAAGTAAATAGTTTTCTTTTACTTTACAACCCGATGATAGGAATCAAGGAACATTGATGTTCGTGGCAATTAGAGTGATAATGTCAATAATACTGTCAATGATCATATTTCCCTTTAACAGTATACATTAAAGATAGTATAACTCGTGGAGCATACGACAAGAAATTTTACACATATACAACCTTTGGGGTGGTGAGTTAATAGGATACAAGATGCGTGGAAGTCTGATACAACATGATCTTTCATGGTTGAGAAGCAGTAAGCAGGCTCAACCTTAAACCAACTAAACATTACCGGTGAATTGTATGTCAATATCTGTAGGCTATAAAAGGAGGCGATCATCAATAGAGACCGACTAATACAAATTACCAACTCATAAGCTGTACTTTCCGGAATAGTAGCAAGGTGAAATTACTATACATCCTAATGTCTTGCTAGTGAATAACATCTTATACAGTGTCAGTATGAATGAAAATAGTCTCCCAGAACAATATTGCGAAAAATAAAAAGATTTTTTAATTAACAGGGATGGGGGGGGAGGGAAGTATAGGTGCAGGTGTATCAGAGATCAAGATAAATCATTGGTTGGTTTCCACAATAGATTCCCAGTTGTGCCAAAGTTTTACGAAAGATGTTTTATTCCCCCTATGTGCCCATTCTTTTTCATAGATGTAGGTGGTATTAACTCTTTTCCAGTGGGCGGCAATACTAGTTTTCGCTGCCACAAGGATGTTCAATACCGCCGCCCTTGAAGGGTGTCTACCCAGGTCCGGTATTAAGTGAAGAAGATAAGTAGCTGGCAAAAGCGGGAGATTGTGGTCGCTGATTGATTCGATTAAATGTTGTATTTCTAACCAGAATGTATGCAGGACTTCGCAGTCCTAGAATATGTGCTTCAACGTACCGTTTGGATTGGCACATCTCCAGCAATTCGTATTCAAACCGGGATATATTTTACCTAGTCTAGACGGGGTCATGTACCACCTCATTAATATTTTGAAGTATGCTTCCCAATGAGTAACACACTTTGAGGATTTTTTAGTATACGTAATAGCATTTTCCCAGTTAGATAAGGGAAATATTTCGTCTAGGTCATGTTCCCAGCGGAGCATATAGGGCAACTTGACATTGTTATTGTTCAATGACAGGGTTGAGTAGCAAAAGGATAGAGATTTTATGGAGGATGATTTTTTGTGAGCTATGAAACATATGTGGCCTAGTTTACTCCTCAATAAGGGGTTGACATATTCTATTGACCTGGATTGTAGAATGTGTTAAACCCTTAAGTACAAGAAAAGATCTTTTAGGGGCAGCTTGAAGAGTGCTTGGAGAGTAGGGAAAGGAAATAAACCTGTATTTGAATACAGTGAGTACACATGGGATATACCCCTGGAGATCCATCGTTGTAATGGCAGGTCCGGAGATATGGCTGTAAGTGCCTGTAGTGGAGCTGTGAAAAGCAGTTCCGAACGTGAACTCAGCAATGAGCTCCAGGACAACCATGATTTAAATAAAAATTTTGTGGCGGACAACATAGTTGACGATGTGGGAATTGATGCAGACCATAAACTATAAAGAGCTGTAAATTACCGCACTTCTCTTCTAAATGAAGCCACACTGGAGTAGCTTTGTGCGTTATTATGTCAATACCTTGAGCCAATACTGTTGCTATATAGTAATTTTTAATGTTAGGAATGTGAAGGCCACCCTTTTTTATGGGGTACCACAGGGAACGAAAGGAAACCCTCGGGGGTTTTTTTCTTCCATACATGAGCGTTCAAAATTATTTGGAAACGTTTTAGAAGTGCGTTAGGAAGAGCGATAGGTAATGTCCTAAACAGATATAATATATTAGGCATAACCATCATTTTAAGGGAGGTGATCCTACCTAGCCAAGAAACATTTGCCCCATCCCAGGACTCAATTTGTTTTGAAATTTTTGATAGAACCGCTTCATGATTTTCCAGGATAGTTTGTTTCAGGGAGTGAGCTATTTTGACGCCCAGGTTGGAGATTAAGGTTTTACGCCATTCAAATGGATACTGGGCCTTTAGATTGTTTATCGTCTTTGAGTCTAGGTTGAAGGGAAGAATTTGTGTCTTAGTAATGTTATTCTTGTAATATGATATTTTACCGTATGACGTCAAAGTGTTTAAAACATGAGGAATCGAATGTGACGGGTTAGTGAGAAATAGCATTATATCATCCGCGAAAAGTGCGACCTTTTTTTCCCCTGCGGGTGTGAGTAGGCCTGGGATTGAGGGGTCTTTTTTGATTAGTCTGATCAGTGCTTCCAGGCATAAAATAAAAATATGGGTTGATAGGGGACATCCCTGCCTGGTTCCGTTATTTATAGAGAAACTGCGAGAAGTAAAGCCTGTATTAAAGACCTTAGCAGAGGGTGATGAGTAAAGAGCTTTTATACTTGTAATGAAGGGGCCTATGAAACAAAGTGATCCTATAAAACGAATTGGACAAACAGATATGAGATGGATTTTTAATGCAGCCCTATGGTCTTAATGATGATTTTGAATTATGCCATTTTTAATGATTTTTAATATTTAGTGTTTTAATGGATTTTTTAACATTTTTTAAATATAATTTTTATAATATATATATTTTTTATATATATTTTTTAATATTAATATCTATTTTGTATACTCAAGTTAGTTTTAAGTGGGAAAATCATCATTAATTCGATATATTGGTTGTGGGCAGGAATAGTTGGTATTTATGGCCTCTCTATGAGTAGAATAGATATGTGGTTTATTTATGTGTCTTTTTGTAAAAGGAAATGTAAAATAACTATTGCACAGCAGTTTTACTGATTATTGTATCTTTATCTGTGTTCCATAATGCTCAAATATGAGCATAACATTTTTCAGAATGAAATGGAGATAATGAATTATATTATGGACGCTCCTTTAATCTGCCAGCACTTTGCCAATAAGTGAAATGGATGAAAGATGTAACTAGGGGATTTTGAGAGAGGTGGGACTCGATCACGAAACAGGAAATGACGTTGAAAATACATGAGATGGATGTAACCGGACATAAAGAAGAGGGAATACTATACAACAAAAAAAGGGTAAAAGCGCACACACACACCAAAAGGAGTGATTACCTGAAATTTGATAAACAATAGGTATCTCCTCCTTATATACAATGAGTAGATTCACTTATAGAAATCCCTATACAAAAAACATAAACACAGAGAAGGACATAGTGCAACCTGTATATTATGTACAATAAAAGGGAAAATTCTGAGATGGAATCACTCACACTTTAATGAGCCGTTTAAAAGTAGGCTCAGGACTTATGCAGCTTTCATGTCACTTAAATGGGACATATGCATTTCTTTCAATCTTCAGGCAGGTTCCCCTTGAGTCTCAATAATCATCAAGTTTGGAGTCAGGAGCCAGGAGCCAGGAGTCAAGGATAAGTGATTTATTTAAAAAATAAATAATAAGTAATAAAAAGCAATATTGCACAACGCGTTTCAACCAACTGTTAGTGGTCTTCCTCAGGTGCTCTTCTGAATAACAATGGATATACCACAACTTTTATAGGGAGTAACATTACAGGCCTAATTACTTAATTTACAACACCTACAAAAGTAATTACCTCATATAATCCGGACCGGATGTGGTCTGCCACCTCCAATATGGCTCCACATCCGGTTCGGAAATATACATAGATTGGCGGGATTACACACAAAAATAACCGAAAACAACAAAGAGCAGTATCAGTGATTAATGTCCTCCCCCCATCATAGTCAACATACACGATATGGTTAGATCGTGTGTGACTATAGAGATGGGGGTATTTTAAGTCCGTTCCGGTATTCCGTCGTCACTTCCGGTGACGCGTATATCACTCGCGTCCGTCCGTCGCGTCACTTCCGGTGACGTGTGTAACAGTCAAATCCGTCCGTCGCGTCACTTCCGGTTTCGCTGGAAATCAAGCGGAAAAAGTTCCTCCCTATTCTAAGGTTGTGAGAGTGTCCATTTCTAACTTGAGGGCGAGGTGGCCATCTTTAGAGTGGGCAAAAAGTCCCCATATATAGATACTCGTACCACGGAGCAAATATTACATACAAATTGAAAAAAAGAGAATATACATATTAATTACATCATCCAGCATAAATAAATGGCATAAATAGATGTATCTCTTATGTAGATCACTAAAATAAATAATAAGTGAAATACATTAACTATAAAGTGCATAGAATTAAAATGCTAGATGGACCCAATACAGGGTCACTGTACAAAAAACAGAAGGTACTATAAAAACCAGCCGTCCAGCAGATTCTTGATCCCAATCACTAAAACCAAAAATCAAAACTTCTCTATGTAAGAGAAATATAAATAAATATATTTAATAAATAGATAAAACCTATAATAAAAAATAGCTACAAGGGGCTAAAAAGGACCATGGGAATCGAGGGATAGGAAAGTAGTTCTCTCATGTGCAGACTATCCCAATTGGCATCTGTTATAACAGCTTGTTGATCTCAAAATCAATATTTAGTCCTCTTGGGGTCAGGGAACGTAATTCAAAAATCCACTTGGATTCTTTTAAACTAAGAGCTTTGGATATGTCCCCACCTCTCCAGTGTCCTACCACTTTTTCAATGGCAGAAAAACTTAGAAACCTGGGATCCGAACCATGGTGTTGTAAAAAATGTCTGGATACACTATGGTTCGGAAAACCTTTCTGAATATTTCTAAGGTGTTCGCTGATCCTTATTTTAAGTTGGCGGGATGTTTTCCCCACATATTGGTATCCGCAACTACATTGTAAGAGATAAATTACATTGGTAGAGTGACAAGTAATTAGAGTTTTAATCTGATACTCTTTTTTAGTAACTGTTGAATGGAAGTTTTCTACTTTTTTATTATTTAGTCTTAGGGTGTTGCAGCAAGCTCTACAAGATCCACAGTAGAAAAAACCCTTTTGCTCTTGCGTCCAGTTACTTAAAAAGTTTCTTGGTGCTTCTGTTTTAATGAAACTAGATGTTACCATTTGCTTAAGATTTTTCGCACCCCTAAATATAAATTTAGGTTTATTACCTATATATTGCTTAATGTCCTCTTCATGTTGTAGAATGTGCCAGTTTTTGTTGATAATTTTTTTAATGGCACCGATGTTACTGGAAAAATTAAAAATAAGGGGGATCTGTTTATTTTGTTTACCTGAATCAGGTTTCCTTTTATATTGCAATAAAGGAGACCTGTCCATATCCCCAACTTGATCTATTTTTTCCTGCAGATCGTCACTGTCATACCCTTTTTGCATCAATTGATTTTTAAGGGACATTGCCTGACTGATATAGTCCTCTTTTTTGGTACAGTTCCTGTGTATCCGAAGGAACTGTCCTTTGGGTATATTTTCCAACCAAGGACGATGGTGGCAGCTATCTAGTTCAATAAAGCTGTTAACATCTACCTTTTTAAAAAAAGTCTTAGTCATTAAAACTTGGTCCTGAATAAAAACATTAAGATCTAAAAAATCAATACTATTTTTACTCACATTCTGCGTGAGTGAGATTCCCCACTCATTGTCCTTCAGATAAGTAAAAAAATGTAGAAGAGTATCTTTAGACCCCTTCCATATAATAAAAATATCGTCAATATACCTCTTGTAGAGGACCAAGTTTGCGCCAAAATCATGTCCCCCAAAAACAAAGGATTGTTCCCAAAAGGACATAAATAAATTAGCGTAGCTTGGCGCAAACTTGGTCCCCATGGCCGTACCTTTAATTTGCATAAAAAACTCCTCCTCAAACCAAAAATAATTGTTATGCAAAATCATGCGTATTCCTTCTAGGATAAAATTTTTTTGCAGTTCTCCATATACATCAGATGCCTCAAGGTAAAATTCAACGGCTTTGCATCCCCTATCGTGTTGGATGATTGTATAGAGACTTGACACATCGCATGTTGCAAGTAAGTAGTCATCATGCCAGCTAAAATCTTTTAAAATATTAAGTAAGCTCATAGAATCTTGTAAAAAAGCTGGGGTCCTCTTGACTAAAGGTTGGAGGTGGTGATCGATATATTGAGATAGTGCAGATAAAACTGAATCAATCCCAGAGACAATGGGGCGTCCTGGGGGGTTGGTCACATTCTTGTGGATTTTGGGCAATATATATACAACAGGAACTCTCGGATGTTCAGGAAGTAAAAAAGAAAATTCCTTTTTATCCAAAATATTATCCTCTAAACCCTTCTCCAGGAATATTCTCAAATTATTTTTAATTCCTTCTAGAGGGTCCTTTTTGAGTTTCACATATGTAGTTGTGTCATTTAGTTGTCTATATATTTCCCGTACATACCAACTCTTATCAAGGATGACTACTCCTCCCCCCTTGTCTGCTGGTTTGACAACAATAGATTCATCTTTTTTGATTGAATCTATGGCTTTTCTTTCTTGAAAAGAAATATTTTGCTCAAATTTGGTAAGGGGCTTAATATTGTGTATATCTTCAAGACATGAGTTCTCAAACACCTTAATAGTATCTGTTTTAAGAAAAGTAGGAAAAAAATCAGATTTTTTCTTAAGGTCTGTATGTACAATCCCCAGACTTTCACTCACCAGAGCAGTATTAGCCATTACTCCTGGTGTAATGGGATTTTGTCTGTTAAAAAAAATTTTTAAACAAAGTTTTCTAGTAAAGCGGTGGATGTTTTTTTAGAGAACAGAATGGGGAGAAAGACCCCGATAAAAGAAATCCCAAGGAAAAGGACCAGAAAATCAGAAGAGGAAAGAGAGGAGGGAGAGGAGGGAGAGATCATGCCAGGAAAAAGGAGGCAGAGGGAAGTGAGATAAGGATTTTTAATTTGTCCAATAGAGTCCTTTCCAAAGTAGAAGAAAGGATTCTATCTAAAAGTTTTAAATTTGTACCTAGTTGTCCAGCAAATAAATTTGAAGTATTTCTTGACCTCAACCGCTATACTAGAAAACTTTGTTTAAAAAAAATTTTTAACAGACAAAATCCCATTACACCAGGAGTAATGGCTAATACTGCTCTGGTGAGTGAATGTCTGGGGATTGTACATACAGACCTTAAGAAGAAATCTGATTTTTTTTTCCTACTTTTCTTAAAACAGATACTATTAAGGTGTTTGAGAACTCATGTCTTGAAGATATACACAATATTAAGCCCCTTACCAAATTTGAGCAAAATATTTCTTTTCAAGAAAGAAAAGCCATAGATTCAATCAAAAAAGATGAATCTATTGTTGTCAAACCAGCAGACAAGGGGGGAGGAGTAGTCATCCTTGATAAGAGTTGGTATGTACGGGAAATATATAGACAACTAAATGACACAACTACATATGTGAAACTCAAAAAGGACCATCTAGAAGGAATTAAAAATAATTTGAGAATATTCCTGGAGAAGGGTTTAGAGGATAATATTTTGGATAAAAAGGAATTTTCTTTTTTACTTCCTGAACATCCGAGAGTTCCTGTTGTATATATATATTGCCCAAAATCCACAAGGATGTGACCAACCCCCCAGGACGCCCCATTGTCTCTGGGATTGATTCAGTTTTATCTGCACTATCTCAATATATCGATCACCACCTCCAACCTTTAGTCAAGAGGACCCCAGCTTTTTTACAAGATTCTATGAGCTTACTTAATATTTTAAAAGATTTTAGCTGGCATGATGACTACTTACTTGCAACATGCGATGTGTCAAGTCTCTATACAATCATCCAACACGATAGGGGATGCAAAGCCGTTGAATTTTACCTTGAGGCATCTGATGTATATGGAGAACTGCAAAAAAATTTTATCCTAGAAGGAATACGCATGATTTTGCATAACAATTATTTTTGGTTTGAGGAGGAGTTTTTTATGCAAATTAAAGGTCCGGCCATGGGGACCAAGTTTGCACCAAGCTACGCTAATTTATTTATGTCCTTTTGGGAACAATCCTTTGTTTTTGGGGGACATGATTTTGGCGCAAACTTGATCCTCTACAAGAGGTATATTGACGATATTTGTATTATATGGAAGGGGTCTAAAGATACTTTTCTAAATTTTTTTACTTATCTGAATGACAATGAGTGGGGAATCTCACTCACGCAGAATGTGAGTAAAAATAGTATTGATTTTTTTAGATCTTAATGTTTTTATTCAGGACCAAGTTTTAATGACTAAGACTTTTTTTTAAAAAGGTAGATGTTAACAGCTTTATTGAACTAGATAGCTGCCACCATCGTCCTTGGTTGGAAAATATACCCAAAGGACAGTTCCTTCGGATACGTAGGAACTGTACCAAAAAAGAGGACTATATCAGTCAGGCAATGTCCCTTAAAAATCAATTGATGCAAAAAGGGTATGACAGTGACGATCTGCAGGAAAAAATAGATCAAGTTGGGGATATGGACAGGTCTCCTTTATTGCAATATAAAAGGAAACCTGATTCAGGTAAACAAAATAAACAGATCCCCCTTATTTTTAATTTTTCCAGTAACATCGGTGCCATTAAAAAAATTATCAACAAAAACTGGCACATTCTACAACATGAAGAGGACATTAAGCAATATATAGGTAATAAACCTAAATTTATATTTAAGGGTGCGAAAAATCTTAAGCAAATGGTAACATCTAGTTTCATTAAAACAGAAGCACCAAGAAACTTTTTAAGTAACTGGACGCAAGAGCAAAAGGGTTTTTTCTACTGTGGATCTTGTAGAGCTTGCTGCAACACCCTAAGACTAAATAATAAAAAAGTAGAAAACTTCCATTCAACAGTTACTAAAAAAGAGTATCAGATTAAAACTCTAATTACTTGTCACTCTACCAATGTAATTTATCTCTTACAATGTAGTTGCGGATACCAATATGTGGGGAAAACGTCCCGCCAACTTAAAATAAGGATCAGCGAACACCTTAGAAATATTCAGAAAGGTTTTCCGAATCATAGTGTATCCAGACATTTTTTACAACACCATGGTTCGGATCCCAGGTTTCTAAGTTTTTCTGCCATTGAAAAAGTGATAGGACACTGGAGAGGTGGGGACATATCCAAAGCTCTTAGTTTAAAAGAATCCAAGTGGATTTTTGAATTACGTTCCCTGACCCCAAGAGGACTAAATATTGATTTTGAGATCAACAAGCTGTTATAACAGATGCCAATTGGGATAGTCTGCACATGAGAGAACTACTTTCCTATCCCTCGATTCCCATGGTCCTTTTTAGCCCCTTGTAGCTATTTTTTATTATAGGTTTTATCTATTTATTAAATATATTTATTTATATTTCTCTTACATAGAGAAGTTTTGATTTTTGGTTTTAGCGATTGGGATCAAGAATCTGCTGGACGGCTGGTTTTTATAGTACCTTCTGTTTTTTGTACAGTGACCCTGTATTGGGTCCATCTAGCATTTTAATTCTATGCACTTTATAGTTAATGTATTTCACTTATTATTTATTTTAGTGATCTACATAAGAGATACATCTATTTATGCCATTTATTTATGCTGGATGATGTAATTAATATGTATATTCTCTTTTTTTCAATTTGTATGTAATATTTGCTCCGTGGTACGAGTATCTATATATGGGGACTTTTTGCCCACTCTAAAGATGGCCACCTCGCCCTCAAGTTAGAAATGGACACTCTCACAACCTTAGAAGAGGGAGGAACTTTTTCCGCTTGATTTCCAGCGAAACCGGAAGTGACGCGACGGACGGATTTGACTGTTACACACGTCACCGGAAGTGACGCGACGGACGGACGCCAGTGATATACGCGTCACCGGAAGTGACGACGGAATACCGGAACGGACTTAAAATACCCCCATCTCTATAGTCACACACGATCTAACCATATCGTGTATGTTGACTATGATGGGGGGAGGACATTAATCACTGATACTGCTCTTTGTTGTTTTCGGTTATTTTTGTGTGTAATCCCGCCAATCTATGTATATTTCCGAACCGGATGTGGAGCCATATTGGAGGTGGCAGACCACATCCGGTCCGGATTATATGAGGTAATTACTTTTGTAGGTGTTGTAAATTAAGTAATTAGGCCTGTAATGTTACTCCCTATAAAAGTTGTGGTATATCCATTGTTATTCAGAAGAGCACCTGAGGAAGACCACTAACAGTTGGTTGAAACGCGTTGTGCAATATTGCTTTTTATTACTTATTATTTATTTTTTAAATAAATCACTTATCCTTGACTCCTGGCTCCTGGCTCCTGACTCCAAACTTGATGATTATTGAGACTCAAGGGGAACCTGCCTGAAGATTGAAAGAAATGCATATGTCCCATTTAAGTGACATGAAAGCTGCATAAGTCCTGAGCCTACTTTTAAACGGCTCATTAAAGTGTGAGTGATTCCATCTCAGAATTTTCCCTTTTATTGTACATAATATACAGGTTGCACTATGTCCTTCTCTGTGTTTATGTTTTTTGTATAGGGATTTCTATAAGTGAATCTACTCATTGTATATAAGGAGGAGATACCTATTGTTTATCAAATTTCAGGTAATCACTCCTTTTGGTGTGTGTGTGTGCGCTTTTACCCTTTTTTTGTTGTATAGTGTTACAAATCGCTATTTGTAACTGGCCCTTTAAATGAGAAATTGCCCTGCTTCCCTGGATTGTGGAGAAGCATGTTTGCCAGCCTCCTGCCTCATGACTATGGCCCCTGGAAGATTGTGCCCCTGAAAACTTATTAACATTTATTGGGTGTGTATGGCCCTTTAAGAACCGTCTGGGGACATATTGTGACTTTGCTGAACAATGTCCCTTTAAGACTATGTCCCCAGACCTTTAAAATAACTTGCCCCTGGCTCTCTCCCACTTGGTTCAGTAAATAGGGCTTACTGAACCAAGTACCACACAGGCGGACCACCCAGAAGTTAAAGTGTGCAGGCAATTTACCTCCCAGGCTGTGAGGTTACTGCCGGTCAATTGCACGTGGCGGCGGCCATCTTGGTTTCCTCGAATGCGGTCAGCGGTGTATGCTAAATATTCTGTGGAACTAAAATCGGCTACACATTCTGCCGAACACCGCTGACCCTTACCTTCTCCCATACTGAACTTGCAGCTCCAGAGACTACGTCCCGTTCGAAATGGGACTTAGTCGTTTTTTTGCATGAAATTGACCGACCGCACAGCCCAAATCTATGGAACTGTTTTGGGCAGGAAATTGTGCTTGCGGTCGGTCATAAAGGACTTCCAGCTAACTTTTGATCCACTGGAGGGATTTGGCTGATTTTTGGAAGGATTTATGTTTGATGTATGCTGAGTCTGAATATGTAACTTTTATTGAAATTGAATGTATGGTTTTAAAGTTACAGTGTGTATGTGAAAACTGTATTTTTATTGTATGTAATAATTGGTTTAACTGTTTATCTGAGGGGAGGGAACCTGTGGGCTGTACTATGCATGTGATTGGTCAATTTCATCCTCCCCCTGGGAGTGTCCTGTGTGTACCTTATCCTAATAAAAAGCAGGCTGGGTGTTCCAGTCCTCAGACCTCTTCTGACCCTCAATACGTAGCCTTGTCTCGTTATTGGAGGGAACTGCTATATCACACTGGGGATTGCTATGCGCTGCATATTCCCCTGAGCTCTTAATCACTTAGCTCTTGTAAGAGCTTGTTCCGGATACGCTCTCCTGGAGGAGAGGTCTTCCCCACACGGTCCTGGAGGACAGAAGCCGATCCAGGGTGGAAGGAAGACGGCGCGGCTCCAGTTAAGCTACGGCGGTTGTGGAGCCTGCGGTGGTTGTGGTGTCGTCTGCAGTGCTTGGAGTCCTCTGAGAGCGCTAGGAGCATCCATCAACGGAGGGTACTCAGTCGGAGTACACGGAGCTCCGTTACATTGGTGGCAGCGGTGGGATGGCGTCCTAGTGCGAGGAGAAGCAGCTCAGAGACACTGGTAACGTTTGGAGTTACAATTGAGGGCAACGCTAGCCATTGGGCAGCGCCCCTGGCTACAACAGGATGGAATCAGCTGGTTTGCGGACAGCGTTCCATGATGAGGAGGAGAAGGAGGCCGCAGATTACAGGGATGCAGCCAGAAGGGAACTCTGGTATGATGCCCTGGAAGATGCCCAGTGGCGGCGAGGTGAGGACCTCCCCAGTGATGAGCAGCGGCTACAGAAGCGTGTGGCAATGCGAATATGTCTATTGGGGGAGCAGCCCCTAGATGAGTGGGTGGCAAGACTGGAGACCCTGGTATGGCGAGAGATCGGGCTAGACAACGCATACCAGGCCCTCTGGTGGCATACCATTCGACTTACTCCCTGGACGGCCGAGCACGACCTACCGGAGGGGGATGATTATGATGGTCCTGGTCTACTTCAGGATGCCATGGAGGAGGATCTTGATTTCGGCAGCACGGAGGAGTCTAGGTTTTGGGACATCTACGACTACCGGATGGGCATGTATGTCTGGGCTGACGAACGCGAGGTGAGAGAAGACATGACCCACCTGGTAACAAGGGAGTGGGAGCTGGAGCAAGACTACCTACACCTGCTCAGCTCCGTGCAGCCCCAACCTACCCGACAAGCAGAACCAGGTCTAGAGCCCTTCAGCTGGAAGGATATCGTAGAGGTTTACTGGGAAGATCCCCAACCCCAGAGTGAGTGTCAGGGAGCCGAAGGTGCCGTCCTTCCCCCCCAGCAGCAGTGTGTCCTACAGAGAGCAGAGACAGTTGGTCCCTCTCTACAGCAACAGGACAATGGTAAGGGAGTGGAGACAGGCGGTCTCCCGCTCCAGCGGCAGTGTGTACCCCAGGGGGCCGAAGGTGCCGTCCTTCCCCCCCAGCAGCAGTGTGTCCTACAGAGAGCAGAGACAGTTGGTCCCTCTCTACAGCAACAGGACAATGGTAAGGGAGTGGAGACAGGCGGTCTCCCTCTCCAGCGGCAGTGTGTACCCCAGGGGGCCGAAGGTGCCGACCTTCCCCCCCAGCAGCAGTGTGTCCTACAGAGAGCAGAGACAGTTGGTCCCTCTCTACAGCAACAGGACAATGTTACGGGAGTGGAGACAGGCGGTCTCCCTCTCCAGCGGCAGCCTGTGTTTCCGGGAAAGGAGCACAGCACCCCCTCTCCCCAGCGGCAGCTTACCCTAACAAGGGGAGACACCAATCCCCCAGACGGCGCAGATGGGACCGTGGTCTCTGTGCCTGACCTACAGGGATGCTGGACAGCCTTTCCAGATCCCCAACTACCCTCACCGGGACACCCAGAGGAGGGGGTAAGTACAAATTCCCCTCCCCAGGTAACTCCTAGCGTGGCACCAGAGTTAACAGAGGCAATGTTAACCCCTACTGACGTCCATGTTCCCTTGGCTACTGAGCCGGACTATGTCCCAAGCATCCCAGCAGACGAGCTGGCAGCTGGGCAGAGTGCAGTTGGCCTCTGCCCTACCTTTGTCCCTGGTCCAGAGCCGGATGTCCCGCAGGCTACCCCAGCCGAAGAGCTGGCAGCTGGGCAGAGTGCAGTCGGCCTCTGCCCTACCTTTGTCCCTGGTCCAGAGCCTGATGTCCTGCAGGCTACCCCAGCAGAAGAGCTGGCAGCTGGGCAGAGTGCAGTCGGCCTCTGCCCTACCTTTTTCCCTGGTCCAGAGCCTGATGTCCTGCAGGCTACCCCAGCAGAAGAGCTGGCAGCTGGGCAGAGTGCAGTCGGCCTCTGCCCTACCTTTTTCCCTGGTCCAGAGCCTGATGTCCTGCAGGCTACCCCAGCAGAAGAGCTGGCAGCTGGGCAGAGTGCAGTCGGCCTCTGCCCTACCTTTGTCCCTGGTCCAGAGCCTGATGTCCTGCAGGCTACCCCAGCAGAAGAGCTGGCATCTGGGCAGAGTGCAGTTGGCCTCTGCCCTTCAAGTACCCTCGGCATGTGGCCTCATTACCACAGCCAAATACCCAGGTGCAGTGACTGTGTGTTGTGGGTGGGCTGTTCCTGTACTTTGATGTTGTGGGGGGGCTACTCGGACATCTGTTTATTGTGGGTTGGTGGATCGACTAACGGAGGCACTGACCGACAGAAGGTCAGGTGCCTGGTTAGTCTTCCCCCCAAAGGGGAGATGTGTTACAAATCGCTATTTGTAACTGGCCCTTTAAATGAGAAATTGCCCTGCTTCCCTGGATTGTGGAGAAGCATGTTTGCCAGCCTCCTGCCTCATGACTATGGCCCCTGGAAGATTGTGCCCCTGAAAACTTATTAACATTTATTGGGTGTGTATGGCCCTTTAAGAACCGTCTGGGGACATATTGTGACTTTGCTGAACAATGTCCCTTTAAGACTATGTCCCCAGACCTGTAAAATAACTTGCCCCTGGCTCTCTCCCACTTGGTTCAGTAAATAGGGCTTACTGAACCAAGTACCACACAGGCGGACCACCCAGAAGTTAAAGTGTGCAGGCAATTTACCTCCCAGGCTGCGAGGTTACTGCCGGTCAATTGCACGTGGCGGCGGCCATCTTGGTTTCCTCGAATGCGGTCAGCGGTGTATGCTAAATATTCTGTGGAACTAAAATCGGCTACACATTCTGCCGAACACCGCTGACCCTTACCTTCTCCCATACTGAACTTGCAGCTCCAGAGACTAAGTCCCGTTCGAAATGGGACTTAGTCGTTTTTTCGCATGAAATTGACCGACCGCACAGCCCAAATCTATGGAACTGTTTTGGGCAGGAAATTGTGCTTGCGGTCGGTCATAAAGGACTTCCAGCTAACTTTTGATCCACTGGAGGGATTTGGCTGATTTTTGGAAGGATTTATGTTTGATGTATGCTGAGTCTGAATATGTAACTTTTATTGAAATTGAATGTATGGTTTTAAAGTTACAGTGTGTATGTGAAAACTGTATTTTTATTGTATGTAATAATTGGTTTAACTGTTTATCTGAGGGGAGGGAACCTGTGGGCTGTACTATGCATGTGATTGGTCAATTTCATCCTCCCCCTGGGAGTGTCCTGTGTGTACCTTATCCTAATAAAAAGCAGGCTGGGTGTTCCAGTCCTCAGACCTCTTCTGACCCTCAATACGTAGCCTTGTCTCGTTATTGGAGGGAACTGCTATATCACACTGGGGATTGCTATGCGCTGCATATTCCCCTGAGCTCTTAATCACTTAGCTCTTGTAAGAGCTTGTTCCGGATACGCTCTCCTGGAGGAGAGGTCTTCCCCACACGGTCCTGGAGGACAGAAGCCGATCCAGGGTGGAAGGAAGACGGCGCGGCTCCAGTTAAGCTACGGCGGTTGTGGAGCCTGCAGTGGTTGTGGTGTCGTCTGCAGTGCTTGGAGTCCTCTGAGAGCGCTAGGAGCATCCATCAACGGAGGGTACTCAGTCGGAGTACACGGAGCTCCGTTACATATAGTATTTCCTTTAAGTATATATAGTGGTGATATACTTGGTTTTGGCTGCACCATTCACCTATTTGATCTTTTAGCGCCATTTCTATACTGTTTCCTGTTATAGAGAAGAGGGAATACTACCCTCCCAGGTTCCCGGAAGTGACGTCACGCGCACGGTCATATGTGTACGTGCACGATGACGTCACCGTTGTGGGATAGACTAGCACAGCTTTGCGAATGCACCCTCCCCCAGAGTAACGCCCTTGATTGGTTGGTAGATGATCCTTTGCCACCAATCAGGGCGGAAGGTGGGGAATTTAATCGGAATGAAACAGGATGGAAACTACCAATGGAGAAAGCTGAACGGAATCGGCGAACCGCGTTTTGGACTTACTAATGTATGTATTGGATTGATTTTAATTGTTTATGCAATAAATGCTTTTTACATTTGATTTACATACATTTGGAGCTTCTTCCATCCTGTTGAAAGAGGGAGTGAGTTATCCCTAAAATAGCTAATCTATTCACACACTTAGAGCCAGGTTATAGGCTCTTAACCAGGTGAGGAGCAACCTTTACCTTTGTGTATATATACTATTGTCACTGTGTCCATAAGGATTTTAACACCAGGGTGAGTTCTCCCTGTTTTTATCTCTTTTTTTGAGGAATACACCCTATCTGGATCCACAGGTGTGTGCCACCTTAATGACACAAAGCGAGAGTGATTAGAGCCAATCCAAATAGGCTCTGAAAGAAATCGGGGGAGTAAGTAAATACAATTTAGCGCTACACAACTTCACTACTACACACTGGTTGTGGAAATAGTGTTTATTTGTATTTTTGATTATAGTAGAACTGGAGAGGTCCCACATTTTGTGTGAGAGCGGCTGTATTAAAGAGCACTTGTCAAATTTTCTTTTAAGCGCCTGTCAACACAGAATATTTTGTTTTATTGTTTTATTGTAGCAAGATTATAGCCTAGCCCAACTGACTTCAGTGACCCAAAGGGGTAGTTGAATGGCTGGCTCCGAAGGAGTTTTTTTCTGGGAAGAAAGTATGCTTATTATGCTAATTTTCCTTATTTTTTTTACTTTATCTTTGCTTAGGCTGTAATGTTTAACTTCTCCCTCGGTGGTCTGTGGATCTGGTGTATTCTGACGGACAATTTGACTTTCATTCAACTTTTTGGTGGTAATTTGATTTATTTCAAACTGATATATTGTGTAGTAAATGTATAATTTGTAAGTATTTTATATTTTTAGTCTAACAATAAATTCAGTGAATCAGAAAGCGGAATGTTAGAAAATTATATTTGTAAATCATTTTATGTATTACATACAGCACCGTTATAAAATAAGAAGCACTGGCAGAAAAGTAAATTATGCCATTTTAACTCAATACAAAATAATTCTGACAATTTATCTGGAAAACTATTACATACGTCATACAGTTTACATTGTGTCCTTGGATCAATAGTATGTGTATCTGCTTTTATTTCAAGTCAAAACAACTTTCACATTCATCTTGACATTTGCCCTTTCTTCTCTGGAAAATTGACTTTTTGAGCTTTGACCTCTGCTACCTGTTATTTTCTCTTACCTGGAACAAGGCTTGTGTTTCTCCACTTTTGACTTGATATATTTTACTCTATGCTCTCAATATGTTTTACATTATATCTGGAATTGCTAGCGATAGTGAATTAAATAGTAAATCCTTTAAATAAATAAATAGCTTAAGGGTATTACCAACATTCAGAAGAAGAAACATATTTTTTGGAAAACATATTCACAATGTAATAAACATTTTTTAAATCTCCAAACCTAGAGTCTTAACTAGAAACAACCGGGACGCAGTGCCAAAAATGCCCGGCCCCCTCTCCCCCCTCCCCAAGACCCTCCATCTGTATCATTCCCTCTCCCCTAGCCCCTCCATGTGTCTCATTTTACCTCAGCCCCTCTACGTGTCTCATTCCATTCCCCAAACCCCTCTATGTGTATCATTCCCTTTCCCACCCTATCCCATTCCATGCTTTTCTGACCCTTCCCCCCCCCCCTTATATGTGCCTCATCCTCCCCTGCACAAAGATCTCCAAACACATAAAAAGCTTTTCTTTTTTTACAGTTTTGTGTGAGCACAATTTGTATCACACTTGGCATTTTTTATGTTATACTTCACTATTGTGCATTTATTCAGTAATAAACTGAAAACTGAGGTGGAATTCTGCTATGGATACATTATGACTATATACCCTATTAGACAATGCTGCATTTTATTTTTCAGTTCACTGCAGTTTGGTTAATTGGAGTTTAGATTGTTATTGTTTTTGCTATTAAGATTAGATCTTTTTTTAACTTTTTTGTTCTTTTCTTTCCCTGTAGGTGTTATGATACCCACATTGTAAGTAGTCAAACCAACTTCTTACCTGGGTCCACTGAGTTCTTCTCCTTGCCTCCACTATCTCAGCCAGAGAGCTAGAGCTTCCGTTAGCTCTCCTGAGATGCTAGCTCATTGACTCATTTTTTTTTTTTTAATTCTCAATGGAAGGAATTAAAGGGACACTCCAGGCACCCAGACCACTTCTGCTCATTGGAGTGGTCTGGGTGCCAACTCCCACTACCCTTAACCCTGTAAGTGTAATTATTGCAGTTTTTTTTATAAACTGCAATAATGACCTTGCAGGGTTAAGTCCTCCCCTAGTGGCTGTCTACTAGACAGCCACTAGAGGAAATTTCCTGGTTCCTAGCACAGATTATCTGTGCTAGAGCGTCGCAGGACGTCCTCACGCTGTGTGAGGACCTCCAGCGTCGCTCTATTCCCCATAGGGAAGCATTGAAATCCATTTTCAATGCTTTTCTATGGGGTGCGCCAATGCGCATGCGCGGCATTGCCGTGCATGCGCATTGGGACTCCTCGGCCGGTGGGCGGGATCAGTCTCGCCCACCGGCCGATGGAGGAAGAAGGTGGAGCGGTGGGGGAGGAGCAGGCAGCGACGTGGGACATGTCGCTGCCTGAGGTAAGTGACTGAAGGGGTTTTCACCCCTTCAGTAACCGGGTATTGGGGGGTGGGAGGGAGAGGGACCCTCCAGTGCCATGAAAACGGAGTCTTTTCCTGGCACTGGAGTTTCCCTTTAAGTTCTTTGTGTATATATAATTTTCAGTTTAGTGTTCAACTTTCCCTTCTTTAGCATTTGATATTCATCAACAGTTGCAACCGGTGCCTTAAAAAAAAAAAAGCAAATAAACTGGCGTTCATGAGATCTTTGGGGAAAAGATGAAAAAGATAAGGCTTTGCATGAAATATTAAAATGTCACACACACACGTCCTTTTTCTGCTTGATTTAAGGTAGCAATCCCGTTCCCAGAATATTTGCTTGTAACCCTCAATGGCACGGATGACACACACCAAAGTTAAAACAAACATAAAAAACAAACAACTTTGGGATTTTTATGAGCATCAAAGCAATAAAAAGTGCAACTCATGCTTACAAGACATTTAGTCACAAAAATGAATTGGCAGTTTTATCTAAATGATAATATGTTGAAATACTGTTTGGAATTGTGACTATGTATGTACATTTTATCCCTTTTATGACATGGAAACATTAGCTTAGTATGATAAACGAATGCATTGACCCATGTGCTTTATTTAATTTGTAGAACTTTCACATTGTGTTTGCTGACATTGACTTTACATCTTACAACTGGCATTCAGTGTTAATTTTGGCAGGAAATTTCAGTTCGGTTTTAGTCAGTCGTTTGTCTAAAAAGCCATTTTAGTCTCAGTTGTTTTTTGTCATCTGAATTGTTTTAGTTTTAACCTAGTTTTAGTTGATTAAATCTCCGGTAGATCTTCGTTGATCAAACCTCCAGTAGATTTTAGTTGACATGACTATAATCTGAGAGGTTGTCTGGACTCTGTGCTGTGTTGCTGCTCCCTCATGGATCAGTGAGTAGTAGAGAGAGGCAGGGATATGCTGTAACTTCCTATACCTGCCTCTCTCCACACACAGTGACCCCTACTGGCCGGTGCTGGTATTGCAGAGTAATCTCCATTTATTCTGAGAAAAATACCTGCATTTGTATTGCTGGTATTACTGCAATACCGGCACGGCCAGACAGCCTCAAATACCGGCTATGCCAGTAAAATACCTGTCAGGTGGCAAACCTAAGAGTAGCGTGTAAAAAAATTTTTTTTTTAATATGTTGTTCCCCTGAATGGATTGATTGTGGGTATGTAATTTTGTGTGAATGTGATGTATGGTTTTGAAGTTATAAATATTGTGTAAAAAGTATATTTTAAACTGTATGAATAATGGGATTATGTGTCACACTAAGGGGAGGGGATGTGTGGGAGGTAACATCTATGTCATTGGTTATTTTATGCCTCCCCCTGGGTGTGGCCTGTATGTGTACTCTTGTAATAAAAGCCAGGCTGGATGTGCCAGTCCAGAGTTCCTGCTTAAAGGACCACTCTAGGCACCCAGACCACTTCAGCTTAATGAAGTGGTCTGGGTGCCAGGTCCTTCTAGGGTTAACCCATTTTTTCATAAACATAGCAGTTTCAGAGAAACTGCTATGTTTGTGAATGGGTTAAGCCTTCCCCTATTTCCTCTAGTGGCTGTCTCACTGACAGCCGCTAGAGGCGCTTGCGTTATTCTCACTGTGAAAATCACAGTGAGAGCACGCAAGCGTCCATAGGAAAGCATTATGAATGCTTTCCTATGTGACCGGCTGAATGCGCGCGCAGCTCTTGCCGCGCGTGCGCATTCAGCCGACGGGGAGGAGAAGAGGAGGATCGGAGGAGGAGAGCAGGAGGAGATCTCTCCGCCCAGCGCTGGAAAAAGGTAAGTTTTTACCCCTTTCCCCTTTCCAGAGCCGGGCGGGAGGGGGTCCCTGAGGGTGGGGGCACCCTCAGGGCACTCTAGTGCCAGGAAAACGAGTATGCTTTCCTGGCACTAGAGTGGTCCTTTAACCCTCAAAGCGATGTGTCGTCTCATTCTTTGGGGGAATTGGATTGTATGATGACTGCCAGGAGTGTAAGCGGATTGTATGCTTTTCCTGTTCAGCTATTCCAGGGTTCGTGTGTTTCCAGTTAGGGAGTTGGAAGATTTGTACAGTTTGCAGTCCGGGAGAATGGTGCTTGCAGCAGCTGCTGGTCTATGGAAAAGGGGATTATCGCCTAAACTGGATTTTATCCCCTTTTGAGCAAAACGGTCCGTTACAAGCATGCCAACACACCACCGCACACACGGAGCGCTAATATCAGCAGGCCCACAACCCGCATGTGCTGACACCAAACATAAGGCTTCACCCTAAACACAAGGGTATACAAAACATACTGACACATCTAGACAGCGCATCATTTAAAGTTTAATATGTTGATGTTATTTCTGAATATTATTGCTTGACCCAAAATTGGTGCAAAACTTAAACGGAATTGTATCTAAATATTTTTGGAGCACTTACGTGCACACCTGTATGTGAAACTAAAATATCAAGCACCAAAAAAAATAATAAAAAAAATAAAATAAAGTGACCCCTTCGGGTGTGTAGGAACGTGCGGTGAGGTCCAGAGATCTGACATCGGAAACCCTCTTGCAGGATACGAGGCAAAGGAGCATAACCAGTGTAGCAGACACCTGTTTCAGGGACAGAGCTGCATTGTCTGGCCATGATTCTAGAAAATTGAGGATGATGGAGACGTCCCACAGTACTGAATATCGTGGTAACGGGGGACGTGCAAATTTGATGCCGCGTAAGAGTCTACATATCAGCGGATGGCATCCTATCGGGATTCCATCTAAACCTCGGTGTGTAGCCGAAATGGCTGATCGGTACAGGTTCACTGTACGGTAGGCTTTGTCATCTTGAAACAGTGAAGTTAGGAATTGGAGGATCGAAGTCAGAGGAGCCGATATGGGATCCAAATCTCGTTCCAGGCACCAATCACGCCATCTGTTCCATGAAGACTTATACGCCTGTCTCATGCCGGGTGCCCATGCGCCCTTGAGAAGGTGGAGAGTTGCTTCCGAAACTCCCTGGATTGCCCAAGGTCCCCTGAAATCAGCCACATTGTGAGATGTAGAAGTCAGTCAGTCGTTTGTCTAAAAAGCCATTTTAGTCTCAGTTGTTTTTTGTCATCTGAATTGTTTTAGTTTTAACCTAGTTTTAGTTGATTAAATCTCCGGTAGATCTTCGTTGATCAAACCTCCAGTAGATTTTAGTTGACATGACTATAATCTGAGAGGTTTAGTTAAAGCCTCCATCTGTCTCTTTTGCCCCTTTAGGTGTCTCTCTCCCAAGCCCTGGCCTGTCTCTTTTGCCCCTTCCACAGCTCCTCTGTGCAGTGTTAATTTTGGCAGCAAATTTCTATTTAGTTTTAGTCATGGTCTATTGCCATTTTAGTCTTACTTGTATTTTAGCCATTTGAATTGTTTTCACTTTAGCCTAGTTCGACTAACAATTTTAGTAGATTAAAATTTGTAAAATTTAGTCGACAAAATTAACACTGCTGGCATTGTGGCCATAAATAGGCAACATGTGAAGAGTTACTACAACTCAGAGCTTTACATTCTGTGAAGTGCTTATAGTATTGGAGAAATCATAAAAAAAAACTACTAAGGTATGGTTGACAAACAATAAGTGTCGACCTTATCTTAGCGATAGCCAGTTTAGTTCTTTTAGCATGTCACAATGGTGGGTCATGTAATTAAATTTTAGCACGGGGGGGCGGGGCCTGACTAACATGGCCGACAGACGTGTGTGTGGTGAGCTCCTCACACAAACTACGCTAAACTGGGCACAAAATGGGATGTCAAACCCAAAACAGCAGCCAACGAGTATGCATACTGTACCTGACCGATGTGGAACATTCCCAGACGATCCCGGAGACTCGCCCGCCGACCTGAGGCCGAGCGCCGCTTCTGAGGCCTACTCTCGTGGAGGTACTCATGGGGGGAGGAAACGGCCGATCCTCCTCCCTGGGGCCGCTGAGCTAAAGCAAGCAGCCCGTTCCCCCTCCCCCTCTGGACCGGTGGGGGTCATCCCGGTTCCTGCTGGGGAAAAGGCAGCCAAGAACGTTATCTTAAGCCACGCCGCAGCCTCCCGCTCCTGGGCCGCAACCAACATGGCCGATGGAGCAAGGGAACACCCTGCAACGACTTGGGAAGCCAAATTTAATGCAGACTTCCACAAGATATGCGCAGCGTTCTGGTACCAGATCGCAGCCTGAGCAGAGCAGACGCACCCGCCTATTACCCAGACCTCACAGATCCAGACAGCAGCTCCCTTAGCGACCAGTCCCACCAAACCAACAAGGGGTGCGCATGGACGATGCCGCAGTCTCAGCCGCTTACCCTTCTTCTGGGCTGGGTACTCACTTGGAGGCACCTCTCCTACGCCAGCCATACACCCGGGGAGACATCTGTGAATCAGAGATTCCCTGGGCCCACAATCCTCAAAACAGGATCCATGGCAAGACGGCACGAGTTCCCTTTAAGGCCTCAGGCCGAAGACACATGGCAACCCACTCCGCAAGTCCAGGAACCGCTGGAAGCAACCAACAACCAAGTCAGCCAAAAGACTCCCTGCCAAGGAAGGATTACCGGATGAAGCACTACTGACACTTAATCGTGAGTGGGATACACAGGGTCCCCCATCGCGGCCTGATAACCGGGCCCTCCGAGACCATCGCGCTGTCTCGCCCCACGGAGTGGGTTAAGGACACTTACCAACGCTCACGCCTAGGTCCACAAGGACACGCGCACTGTCGCCAATAACCTGCCTGGACCTGATGGTATTAATCGCAATGTGTTTGCATTTATAAGACCCCTGTTCAGCATGCTTGTTAATTCACAGATTTTAATATTACCGTGACGTAAAGTCATGATTTTATTAACGACACGGAGGCGAGTATTATGCTGCACTCTTTCTTTATTTCCCTCAGTAGCAAAGACATTTTTTCAAACATAACCAGTATATAACATTAAAGTCTGAGAGTAGTATCTCCTTAGCAACAGGAACAGCCAATCAGGTTCCTCTCTCCAGCATAATAGGCTCTGTCAACCAATCCTATCCCTCTTTATTTGCGATCCCAAATAACAATAACCGTCCAACCGAAAAATGGTCCGAGTACAAAGGGAATATCCGTAACGATATGCAAATTAGGCTGTAAAAGAGGAGAAATATGGTAATATTCTAGTATAAAACTGGGTGTATGCATGAATCACCGCTCATAGTGGATAGAGTTTAATTCTTTTAAGCTATTGTGAATAAGTATTAAGGATTGAGAAACATAACTGGATGGAAAAAACTCCATGACATCAGGACTTACCGTAAACCAACTTACCCCTAATCCGTCCCTTGTGGTTAAGATGACAAACAAGTAATGACAAACATAGCATGAAGAGAAAAAACTCCATAAATCAGGACTTACCTTGAGATCAACTTACCAATATTCCATCCTTCTTCGGGCTGGGAGGGAGGGATAATACTCGCCTCCGTGTCGTTAATAAAATCATGACTTTACGTCATGGTAATAGTAAAATCTGTGAATTTTATTAAGACACGGAGTCTCATTATGCTGGTTTAAAGCTGGGAGACTACCGTTCCCGCAAAGTGTTGAATGGGTTTAAAATAAAAATCACAAAAGGTGGATTCTGATGACCAATCGTCCGCTTTCAGAATGTCTTCAAGTCGACAACCAATCGAAGAGGCCTTGGAAGCCATCGCTCCCCGTACAGAGTGAGGTGAGAATAGTGAAGTGTCAATGCCCGCTAAGGACATAATCCATTAAACCTAGCGAGCTAGGGTAGGAGTAGATAGTTTTTTGAATGATTTTTGGAATGATTTTTGGAATGAAACGAAGAGTTCATGTTCCGTTATGTCTTGCAGTGCGGAGGTGCGAAATTCGTAAGTTTGTAAGCATTTGACCGGGCATAGGAGCGGCCTGTTTGGAAACGTTGGGTATGACACTCTCTTTGATGACGTCTTAATTCTTCGAGAAATATCGAAAGTGCACGGAACAGACCTCAGACGATGGCCTGGGACCCTGAGAACACCACCTCGTTTGAACCGGGACACAGCGGATCACAACAACCGGTGCCATGAAGGGTGTGAATTGACACCACGAGCCCTACCAACATAATAGTGGCATACCTTCCATGCTGTGACTTTAATGTTTACTTTACGTTTTAGTTGGTTATTCATTTTTATTTTCTCTTTTTTCAACACCACAACAACCAGCACAACCTGTACCCAAACTCTTGGCGTCAAGAAACCCACACACCCCTCCTCCCCCCCCCCCCCCCGCTGCCCCCAGGGCAGGATTAAGAGCCCAGTGGGCCTGGTGCTGACAATTATGATGGGCCTATTTACAGAATCTTATCGACCAAAAACACTAAAACGGTCATACCTCCCAAGCGTCATGTATCTGATGGAGATGGTGTTGGAGGGAAACTCATAGGATGCAGCTATAAGAAAACACATACTCTATGCTAATCTCTCTCTAATTTATGCTTTCATCTTTCAAGTAAATCCATACCCCCTAACAGCATGGGCGTAGGAACCCCCAAAAATCTGGGGGGATAGCATTTTTACTCGCCAGGTATATTCTTATTCCGTAAACTAGGAGTTGTTTATCCCATTGTACAGCGCTACGGAATTTGCAGTCGCTATATAAATGATTAAATAATAACATTAAAGGGTCACTACAGGGAAGGGGTTTTACTTACCCGGATACAGCACCGGGATCCTCCTGATTAGAACCACCCCTACCCTTCCCATGAATATTAGAACCACCCCTACCCCTTCCATGCACAAAAGAACCCCACCTACCCCTTCCACGCATATTAACCCCCTACCCCTTTCATGCATATTAGTACCCCCCTAACCCCTTCCATGCATATTAGTACTCCCTAACCCCTTCCATGCATATTAGAACTCCCCTAACCCCTTCCAATAATTTTTCTACCTCCCCCCTCGTCCCATCCATATTAGTAGCCCCCCTAAACCCTTCCAATTATTTTTCTACCTAACCCTCTCCCCTATCCTTATTAGTAGCCCCCCTAACCCTTTCCAATTATTTTTCTGCCATGTTAACTAACGCCAGTGCGGGAGTGCCGACATGTTTACATTAAAAGGCCTGCAGGGAGAGGCTATAGACACCAGAACCACTACATTAAGCTGCAGTGCTTCTGGGGACTATAGTGTTTCTTTAATGTGAGGTAAATTAGAGATTAGTGCCACGAATAATATGCTAGATTGCCTACTTACAACCAGATGAGGATGATGATGGGCTCTAGCTGCAGTCTGGCTCCACTGGTCTGGTGTAGAACAGGCTCTCTGGAGGCTGTTTGTAACTGTGGTCACAAAAATCAATGTTCTGTGAGAACGGGAAGCAGCTCCATTTTTTGGGGGCCCTTTACACAGCTCAAGGTCTGGGTCCCAGGGTCCACCTTCATGTTCCACCAATGAGTTTGTTCACAGGGGGTGGAGTGTGCAGGGGATGTCCTGATATGTTTGTAAGGAATGCATTGTGTGAATCTGTGTTTGTATGTGTACGGGCTGCAAGGTGTGATTCTGTGTATGTACGGGATGCAGTGTGTGCGTCTGTAAGGGGTGCATTGAGTGTGTGTACGGGGTGCATTGACTGTGTGTAAGGAATGCATTGTGTGTTTCTGTGTGTGTAAGGGTTGCATGATTGTGTGATTGTGTGTGTGTGTGTGTGTGCACGGGGTGCATTGAGTGTGTGTAAGGATGAATTGTGTGTTTCTGTGTGTGTAAGGGTGGCATGATTGTGTGATTGTGTGTGTGTGTGGTGGATGTCAATCTCTCTCCCTCCCTTGTCACTCTCTTTCTCCCCCTCCCTCCCTTGTCACTCTCTTTCTCCCCCTCCCTCCCTCCCTTGTCACTCTTTCTCCCCCTCCCTTGTCACTCTTTCTCCCCCTCCCTCTCTCCCTTGTCACTCTCTTTCTCCCCCTCCATCCCCCCCTTGTCACTCACTTTCTCCCCCTCCCTCCCTTGTCACTCTCTTTCTCCATCCCTTGTCACTCTCTTTCTCCCCCTCCCTCCCTCCCTCCCTTGTCACTCTCTTTCTCCCTCCCTTGTCACTCTCTTTCTCCCCCTCTCTCCCTCGTCACTCTTTCTCCCCCTCCCTCCCTCCCTTGTCACTCTTTCTCCCCCTTCCATGTGAACTGCAGGAAGTCTTGGTGTTGTAGGGCAATCGGCACCGTCTTGTAGGTCTAACTTCACCATCCAATCTGATGGTTGGAGGAGATCTCTTAGACAGTGTATCCCCTCCATTTTGAAATGGTTGTATGATACGTAAGTGTTGAGGTGTTTCAAATTGATCACTGGGCGGACACCACCGCCTTTTTTGGCAACTAGGAATAGGTTGCTCACATACCCTGTTTTGGTCATAGGGATTTCTGTGATGGCTTGTTTTCTTACCAAGTCCCGGACCTCCTTGGTGACAAGGGTTGCGTCTTGTTGGGAAAAACGGATTTCCCGTGGTGGGGAATGTTGCATTGGTATAGACAGGAAATCTATGACATATCCTTTTACAGTGTTTAGTACCCAAACATCTGATGAAATGTGGGACCATACATGGAAAAAATTAGAGTCTGCCCCCCACTGCCCCTAGGGAAGAATGGAACATGAGAGGACTTACCATAAGGTCGTCATCCTGAGTGAGCACTTCGTGGTCCGCGAGCAACCCATGGCCGCTAACGTTGTGGGAAGAAGGCCCGGGGCGTTGCGATGTTCCTGGAAACTAGCTCGCCCAGTATAGGAGCCTCGGTTCTGTCTAAATGAACTCCTGTTAACACGGACGGACAGGCGGCTCCTGGCTCTTCCGGCCCCACCAAAAACCTTAGGGTGGAATACTTTGCACATGTTTGATTGCACTTTATCAAGGGCAGTAAACGTATGGACGAAGGAGCCGAGCTCCTTGACGAAGTTGTCTCCGAACAGGAGACCTTTGGCTTGGGTGCCCGGCTCATTCAGAGCCATATTCACTAATTTAGGTTACATTTTCAACAATATTGATTTGCGACGCTCCGTGGCCATCGCAAGGGTTGGCATTGGCAATTAAACAAATTATTTGTTGGATCCACCCGCTTATGGCGGTCCGGTCAAAAATCTTAGTTGCCGGACCCCAGATGTCTAATACTTTATCCTGGCAGTTGCGCAGGGAAAAATCCAAGCCTTTTTTAGGCTTTCAACCTGTCTTACTCAGGAATTGTATAATTTTTGGGTCAACTGCAGGTGTTCTGCAGGCATCATCAGGGACCGTGGGTCGTGGGCATTCTGCCCGGAGTTTATTTCGCGTCGCCTTATCCAAAGGCTTTCGTACACTAGAAGCTATATATCTCGCCACATGGTCCGAGAGGGAACATTCCACTGATCGTGGGTGGCGCAGATCATCGGGGTCAATTAGGGGTTCACCGTGGGGGTCCAGAATCGTATCCGCATCCCCTGGGGCTTTTTGCTCCACATGATATGTATCGGCTTGAGACGCAGTGTGGTCTCGGTCAGGACCGTATCCTTCGGCCAGGCTATCTGATTCCAGATCCGAGGGATCTTCCGAATCCAGATAGGTCTCCTCCTCAATACCGCTGAGATCCGACTCAGAATCTAGTTGGGCTTTTGCCCTTTTCCATAATCTAGCCGATTTTGCCCGGCTAGCTGCTCTTTTGCGCGGTGGCGGAATAGACGCACCACCTGTGACAGGTGTATAGCTGTCCATCTGTGATATTGAGGAGTGTTTCGCTTTGGCCAAGGCCTTGCCGCCAGCCTGAGGCTGTACAGGGGTTGTGGTCGGTAAAGCCTGGGTAATAGCCAGTTGAGCCAATTTCTGTGCCTGAATAAAGGCATGTGTCAGTGTCTGTGACAGTGAGTCAGACATCAATTCCATGGCTGAGGTAAAGGATTTAGTCATAGCCTGTGACATAGTTTTGTCAAATAGAGTCTGCATATCAGCAGAGGTATCAAACTCAACTGAAGGTGTTTTTGAATCACCTTGAGTGGGGACATGAGACCCAGATGGATTTTGAGCATCTTTGTCAGAAGGCATATTGATTATGCTATGAAACTGACAGGTGTAAAAAGAAATAAGTTAAAAATGCGTAACCTAGAGGAGTAAATAGCCTAGAGGAGGGTTGATTAACCCAGAGAAAGGGAGAGGGAATAAGGGAAACAAGCAAGTACTCACAGTACAGATATGTATATGATAATCAAACCGGAGACACAGAGAGCCGTCCGACCGCCACTAACACTAAACCCCAACTCCGAGTTCCGGCCGTCCGGGGCAGTATCAAGTTCCGAGCGCAGGAAACCAATAAAATGGCCGCCGCGCGTGGTGAAAGTCCCAAAAGGGAAGCAGGAAGCATTCGTCTAAATGGTCGCCGTGAATGGCGAAGGTTAGACAAGTGGTCGTGTCGGGGAAACAACCGAACGCACAAGTTCACGGATTTAAGCGTTCGTGGGAAAACTACGCGAATGCCGCGATCCGATAATAGGCTATCCTCTAAAAACAGGTGAATGGCGGTCGGCCCTGACAGGCTAAGATGGCGCGAAAGCGCTGTGACAGGGCACCAAGAATTCCGTTAGACTTCCCTGTGCCCGATCAATAAAGACTGGGCTCAGGGTGTCAAGTCTGGATTCAGGTTTCAGAGGGTATTACAAAACGTAATAGAAAAAGTACATGACAGGGGGGAATCAATTCAAGGGAGACATGAATCAAACTGGTATCTGGACTTATAAATAGTGATGTCGCGAACATAAAATTTTCCGTTCGCGAAGGTCGAACGCGAACTTCCGCAAATGTTCGCAAACGGGCGAACCGGGCGAACGGCCATAGATTTTAATAGGCAGGTGAATTTTAAAACCCACAGGGACTCTTTCTGGCCACAATAGTGATGGAAAAGTTGTTTCAAGGGGACTAACACCTGGACTGTGGCATGCCGGAGGGGGATCCATGGCAAAACTCCCATGGAAAATTACATAGTTGATGCAGAGTCTGGTTTTAATCCATAAAGGGCATAAATCACCTAACATTCCTAAATTGTTTGGAATAAGGTGCTTTAAAACATCAGGTAGGATGTTCTAACGATCAGGTAGTGTAAGGGTTACGCCCGCTTCACAGTGACAGACCAAACTCCCCGTTTAACGCACCGCAAACAACCGCAAACAGTCCATTTGCACAACTGCAAACTCCCCATTTGCACAAGGTTGGATACCAAGCTAGCCATGTCCCGTTCCTTGTCCTCACTGATGTAATTGAAGGTCTCTTCTTCCACCCAGCCACGTACAACACCAAGGGTCCCCGAAAGGTGACAACAAGCCCCCTGTATTTTTTTTTTAAATGTACACTACTGTTACACCAGATATGAGTTGCACTGGTGTGACACTGTGCCCTGGCAGGCCCTGAAACGCACACGTGTAAAGGAAACTGTCTGCTATTATATTACAGTCAAAAAAGTTTTTTTTAGTTTTTTTGAAATGCAAGCTATTGTGACACCAGATATGAGTGGTGGCACTGGGCAAGTGGGCACAGTATACGCTGTGAGCCTGACACACACGCTGGCAGTCAGGCAACTGCAATTAGATTGCACAGTAAAAAAAAAAGCAGACTGATGTTCTAGCCCTAAAAAGGGCTTTTTGGGGTGCTGTCCTTACAGCAGAGATCAGATGAGTCCTTCAGGACTGTAGTGGACACTGAATACACTAGCCTAGCTATCGATTTCCCTATTAAATCAGCAGCAGCTACACTGTCCCTCCTCTCACTAGGAATGCAGCTTCCGAGGGGCGGGGCCTAGCTGTTATGGAGGAAAGACGCACTTCGTGTGAGCTCCCTCAATATCTCACTTTAAGCAGCTATCAACAAGCGAATTTTACCCCAGAAGGGGATGACCCAGCAATGTGGCTCCTACCTGACCGACCCGACATGCTTAATAGCGGTCAGCAACTCGACAGAGTCTTACTTACCTCCGCGTGGCAAGTGTGGCCTGGTGCTCACCGGGCAGGAGAGATGTCCGATTTCCCGATCCTGGGATGCCCAGGAGCAGGTACTTCCCGGCAGGTGCTCCATTACCCCCCCCCCCCCCCCCTCGGACCGGTGGGGGTTATCCCGGTCCACCCCTGAGAGGCTGTCTGGAGCTAATGGACGCACAGAGCACAGCCGCCCAGGCTGACATACTCATCTGCGACTCTCCCAAAATGGCGGCAGCCGCGTGTCCTCCTGGTACCAGCAAAGCATGGCAGGGTATTGAGTCTAAGCTGGACAGAATCTTTAATCAATTTTGGAAGCAAATAACAAGCAGGAAGCCCCAACAAGCTCCACCAAAGCCCCAACAAGCTCCACCACAGCTAAGCGAAGCAGTCCCCATTAAAATCCACCAACGCAAAAGGCGTCGAAGACGGGACCGGAGGCACATACAGAAATGCAGAGCCTGCCCCACGTCAAGCACTCGCCTCCACGTCAAGCCACCACAATACCGCACCGGACTTGAAGCACCACCGGGACAGATACGACCACCCGACAAAACAAGCTTCCACCACCTCAAGCCGCGATACCGGCACTCAGCCAGAGACTTGCCTTTGTTGTTCCAGGTATCAGGGACTCCCAGGGTCTGCACCTGGCGTCCAGAAGGAATCGGATGAGCACAAGCAGTAAACAGTAGCCTGCCAAGCATGTCCCACTATAGCCAATCATCCACACCATGCCTTTGATCACATGAACTGCTCTCTGCACATTAACTAATCGTAAAGTAGCAAGCGTTTAAACATGTCATTATTTCACCTCCTAAGTTTATTGTCGTAGTTCCTTACATGCCTTTACCTTAACCGTTCATGTATTATGTTATTCACTAGTCTCATCTCATGGGGCGACTCACACTTGATTTATAACTAGTGGTGGAGCTGCTGATATAAATACACAGTTGATAACGTGCAAGCTACACCCTAAACATGACAGCCACCTTTCACAACAATGTACTGCTATATACTCATACCCTCAGTGCAACTAGCCATGATATACGCACGTTCAGCCTAGCATGCTCAAATATAACACACTTCTGTCTAAAAAAAAAAGAATACAAAAAAAAAAAGAATGCAGCTTCAGAATTAATCTAAATTGTATGCTGTCTAGGAGGTGGGAGGGTCTGGGAGGGAGGGTCTGCTGCTGATTGGCTGGAATGTTTCTGCTGACTGTGAGGTACAGGGTCAAAGTTTACTCAATGATGACGAATAGGGGGCGGACCGAACATCGCATATGTTCGACATCCGTGGCGAACGCGAACAAGCTATGTTCACCAGGAACTATTCGCCAGCGAACCGTTCGGGACATCTCTACTTATAAACCTAATAAACCAAAGAAATTAGATAATAACAATCAGTAATTACACTAATAGTTACAATAATGATTACAATATGATAATTAGATTAATAATACAAGGTAAGATCCCCACAGTTAAGGAACCGTGGGGACCTGATGTTACTTAACTGAGGGAGCAGCAAAGAAAGAGGAATAGAATTGGTTGACAGAGCCTATTATGCTGGAGAGAGGAACCTGATTGGCTGTTCCTGTTGCTAAGGAGATACTACTCTCAGACTTTAATGTTATATACTGGTTATGTTTGAAACATTTCTTTGCTGCTGAGGGAAATAAAGAAAGAGTGCAGCATAATATGAGCCTCTGTGTCTTAATAAAATCTAAAGTTATCTCTAACTCATCTCTCAATCTAATCTTGTGCTCTAAAATGCAAACGCGACATAGGGTCTATCATAGCCCACTCGCCTAACCCAGCAGATAACCCCCTCTGCCTCTGCATTAATACTGGTTTATCACTGTCTTATCACGTTATTTTCAGCACTGTTTTATTACTATTGTTTTACTATTAATGTCCTGACCACAGTAACCTATGGGCCTATGAGCAGCATGTTTAGACCTAGGGAACGAAGTGAAAATGTGTAGGGCATAACAAGGTCTCAGATCACACAAGCTAGCGTGATTATCTCCTGTATATAAATAATAAGTGTGCGGGTTAGGAGTGTCACACGTCCCCCTCTATTTCACCTATTTCACTAGCTCACTGTGGCACGATACGCCTACATAAGGTGCTTGTTCTAACCCAGTGATGGCGAACCTTTTTGAGCCCGAGTGCCCAAACCGCAATACATGCCAACTTTTTTTTCCTTAAAGTGCCAACACGGCAATTGCGTGTTTGTGGAGGGGGGGTGCGTGTGTGTGTGTGGGGGGGGGGTGCGTGTGTGGGGGTGTGTGTGTTGTATGTGAGGGGTGCTTTGTGTGTGTATGTGAGGGGTGCTGTGTGTGTGTATGTGAGGGGTGCTGTGTGTGTGTATGTGAGGGGTGCTGTGTGTGTGTATGTGAGGGGTGCTGTGTGTGTGTATGAGGGGTGCTGTGTGTGTGTATGAGGGGTGCTGTGTGTGTGTGTATGAGGGGTGCTGTGTGTGTGTGTATGAGGGGTGCTGTGTGTGTGTGTGTGAGGGGTGCTGTGTGTGTGTGTGTGAGGGGTGCTGTGTGTGTGTGTGTGTGTGTGAGGGGTGCTGTGTGTGTGTGTGAGGGGTGCTGTGTAAGTGTGTGAGGGGTGCTGTGTAAGTGTGTGAGGGGTGCTGTGTAAGTGTGTGAGGGGTGCTGTGTAAGTGTGTGAGGGGTGCTGTGTAAGTGTGTGAGGGGTGCTGTGTAAGTGTGTGAGGGGTGCTGTGTGTGTGTTGGGGGTGCTGTGTGTGTGTTTGGGGGGGTGCTGTGTGTGTGTTTGGGGGGGGTGCTGTGTGTGTGTGTTTGGGGGGGGTGCTGTGTGTGTGTGTTTGGGGGGGTGCTGTGTGTGTGTGTTTGGGGGGTGCTGTGTGTGTGTGTTTGGGGGGGGTGCTGTGTGTGTGTGTTTGGGGGGGGTGCTGTGTGTGTGTGTTTGGGGGGGGTGCTGTGTGTGTGTGTTTGGGGGGGTGCTGTGTGTGTGTGTTTGGGGGGGTGCTGTGTGTGTGTTTGGGGGGGTGCTGTGTGTGTGTGTTTGGGGGGGGTGCTGTGTGTGTGTGTTTGGGGGGGGTGCTGTGTGTGTGTGTTTGGGGGGGTGCTGTGTGTGTGTGTTTGGGGGGGTGCTGTGTGTGTGTTTGGGGGGGGTGCTGTGTGTGTGTTTGGGGGGGGTGCTGTGTGTGTGTTTGGGGGGGGTGCTGTGTGTGTGAGACGGGTGCTGTGCGTGGGGTAGGGCTGCTGTATGTGTGTGTGAGAGGGGTGCTGTGCTGTTTGGGGGGTAGGGATACTGCTGGCGGGGTATGGGTACTGCTGTGGGGGGTAGGGGTGCTGTGGGGGGTAGGGGTAGTGTGTGGGGGTAGGGGTACTGTGTGGGGGGGTAGGGGTACTGCGTGTGGGGGGTAGGGGTACTGCGTGGGGGGTAGGGGTACTGCGTGGGGGGGTAGGGGTACTGCGTGGGGGGGGTAGGGGTACTGTGTGTGGGGGTAGGGGTGCTGTGTGTGTGGGGGGTAAGGGTACTGCTGGGATGGTGGGGGTACTTCTGGGGGGGTAGGGTGCTGCTGGGGGGGTGGGGTGGTGCTGTGGGGGGTAGGGGTGGTGCTGTGGGGGGTAAGGGTACTTCTGGGGGGGTAGGGTGCTGCTGGGGGGGTAGGGTGCTGCTGGGGGGGTAGGGTGCTGCTGGGGGGGTGGGGTGGTGCTGGGGAGATAGGGGTGGTGCTGTGGGGGGTAGGGTGGTGCTGTGGGGGTAAGGGTACTTCTGGGGGTGGTAGGGGTACTGCTGATGGTGGTAGGGGTACTGCTGATGGTGGTAGGGGTATTGCTGAGGGGGGGTAGGGGTATTGCTGAGGGGGGGTAGGGGTATTGCTGAGGGGGGGTAGAGGTATTGCTGAGGGGGGGTAGGGGTATTGCTGGGGTGGTAGAGGTACTTCTGGGGGGGTAGGGTGCTTCTGGGGGGGGTAGGGGTGGTGCTGTGGGGGGTAAGGGTACTTCTGGGGGGGTGCTGTGGGGGCTAGGGGTGGTGCTGTGGGGGCTAGGGGTGGTGCTGGGGAGATAGGGGTGGTGCTGGGGGTGTAAGGGTACTTCTGGGGGGGTAGGGGGGCTGTGTGTCAGTATCCCCCCCTCCCTCCTTCTTACCTTTAATGAAGGGGGGGGGGGACACAGCCATCCCTGGTGGTCCGGTGGTGGTACCGTCATCCCTGGTGGTCCGGTGGTGGCAGGCAGTGCTTCCGGTTCGGGAGGCAGGGGAGGGATCTGTGATGCTGATCCCCTGTCCTCCCGCGCGATGCTGTGTGGAGCGTTGCCATGGTAACGCTCGGCAACGCTCCACACAGCATCGCGCGGGAGGACAGGGGATCAGCATCACAGATCCCTCCCCCTGCCTCCCGAACCGGAAGCAGAGTAGGCGCCTGCCGTTTCGGGCAGGCAGGTGCCTACCCTGCAGTGATGGCGGACCTGTGGCCGCGTGCCCACAGAGAGGGCCCGGCGTGCCACCTGTGGCACGCGTGCCATAGGTTCGCCATCACTGTTCTAACCAATAACAAGTACCCAGTAGCATTTTTTTAACTAAAGGCATACCACCACCTAAGCGCGTTAATATGTCTGGCACATGTCACACTGTGTATTGCTGCCACGAAAGACCAAAAGCCGATATTTACCAGCAGATATGTACCTTCGGCACTATCTAGCCACATAACTAGCCTGTTTTAAGCATAAAAATGTGCCATATATCTACTCCATCTTGTTTGTATCATCCAGCACACAGGGTAGAATAAAATGTTCTGTTGTACCTGTTTATATCTTGACATGTTCACCTTGCTGATTATCTTACTTAAAATACTTGCCTACCTAACCTGTGCTCCACTTCTCTAGCCTGTAACATTTCAAGATTTATATTACAGCATATAAGGAAGCATGCCTTTTTAACACATACAAAAGTGCAATTGTTTCTCATGTCATGGCACTGAATGCAAATGTTTGTCTACTTTAAGCTTGTTGATGCTGTCGTGGCAATGCAAGACTGTATGTTAATCTTTTGTTGTACAACAAAATAAAGATTTCCAAAAAAAAATTGTAGCACAAAGCGGCAGAACGATTTATACACTGTATTAAGTTTATTAAGGTGGGTTTGCTGTGCAGGTGCATATACTAAATTGTCCTTTTTTGGGGGGGGGGAAACACTATTGAACTCCATGAAAAAAAAAAAATGCAAGGCATTCAATATTACAGTTTTGGACTCAACTGTCAGTCCATCATATTTCCAACCAAGTTGAATTCGAGGAGTGGAGTGCCTTGGTGTCTTACAACCACCCCAGTCACCACTTCTTCCCAGGATCATCCCTACAGCAATGCTCTCTGTTGCCCATAGGAGAACCAAGTTTTGCCATTTATGTTGGTTTCCCACAAGAAGGCCTTAATTTCGATTTTTACATGCCACATATTTCAGGCTATGGATGGGATCGCCTTCAATCCTGGTGACCATCATCTAAGAACCATTGTCACTATTGTACTCCCACCCATGATCCATAAGAGTACAAAATTGTGTTTTACTCTTTAACCTCCTGTGGATAGAAACTAATTTGTCAAACTGTCACCCCTATATTTATATGAGATAAGCGCCTTACCCAGCCTGGCCACTCAATGAAGGACCTAAAAATCAAAGTACTGAAAGGGGGTTTTAAAAATACCCAAGAAAGAAAAACTTTTGATGTCAGAATGATCAAATTGTTTAACAGCAAGAATAGAGGACTAAATATTGATTTGAGTTTCATGTCCCACTACCAAAACTTTACACGAACGCTCCCCCACATTATCTTACTGTTCTGTCACATGTATCAACATTTAAAAACGTATTCCAATATGTTTATTCTATCAATATACAAAGTACTATGTGTAGACCTATGCTTTCCCATACTATTATGCATGTATGCTTATTTATTTATTTATTCATAAAATATTTTACCAGGAAGGATACATTGAGATTTCTCTCGTTTTCAAGTATGTCCTGGGTCCACAAAATATTGCATTGATACAATAGGGTGCATTAAAATACAAAAACAATATTAATACACAATATATACAAAATGTAACATAAAACAGTTAGGAAATATATAATCAACCATGACAGTTTCATTCTATTTTGAGATATGTAAAGAGGGATCTCTTAAAGGATTTTAAAGTGTGCGGGAGGTCATTCCATAATTGCGGTGCTCTGTAGGAAAATGAGGATCGGGCCGCTTTCTTTTTGTATTGAGGTAGACTAAATAAAGTGCTGGTACAGGATCAGAGGTTATAGGAGGTGGGAACAGCCGGGGAGAGCATTCTGCTCAGGTACGGTGGGAGCTTCCAAGAAAAGCTCTTAAACACAAGGCTGGAAAGACGAAGGGTGCGTTTGGATTCCAGCGACAGCCAGTTTAGTTATTTTAGCATGTCACAATGGTGGGTCGTGTAGCACAAAGCGGCAGAACGATTTATACAATGTATTAAGTTTATTAAGGTGGGTTTGCTGTGCAGGTGCATATACTACATCCCCATAATCAATGGTTGGTATCAGCATTTGCTGTACAATCTTTTCCTTTACTGTAGGGCTTAGGCAGGATTTGTTTCTGTACAGGGCACTTAGTTTTGGATAAAGTTTAGATGCATGTTTTTCTATGTGGAGGCCAAATACAGAACATTTTCGCCATTCTTGCCATAATTTTCTTTTCCTGGCTATAATTCATGGCAGCATCACTTATGGGTTAGCTCCGCCCACAACAGGAACAGGACAGGAAACAATTAATAATAACCAGACTGTAGGCATAAAAGGTCCCTCCTCCGTCTAACCCGCAGTCCAGTACAAAGCTTAAAAACAAAAACATGGGAGGGTTGCTGATGCTGCCATGAATTATAGCCAGGAAAAGAAAATTACGGTAAGTATGGAGACATTTTTCTGTATTCCTGACCATTCATGGTAGCATCACTTATGGGTAATACCCAAGCTCAGAACAAAGGGAGGGTGAAAAAAATATGCCCTCAGTCTGCTGCAAATCAAATGTATTCATGAGTGTTAACTGAGAACAAAACACCTCTCCTAAAGGATGAGGAGGAAGAAGCCACATCCAGCTTGTAATGTCTGATGCAGGGCTCGAGTCCTGCAGGAACGCATGGGAACGGCGTTCCTGCACTTTTTCCAAAGCAGGAATGCCGTTCCCGTTACCAGTCCTGCAGGACTTGCCCTGCTACCTGCATACAGGGACCTTCACACGCTGTGTTCCTCTCTAGCACTAACTCTCGCGAGACCCGCGGCTGTAAGAGCTTTGCCATGGGTTACCATGGCAACGCTCCGCACAGGCGAGTCTCGCGAGAGTTAGTGCTAGAGATGAACACAGCGTGTGAAGGCCCCTGTATGCAGCGGCTACTTCCCTCCACCGGACCACCAGGCGATCTCCCCCTCCCTGACAAGGTAAGAAGCAGGGAGGGGGGAATGAAACAAAAAAAAACTAAAAACATAAAGTTTAAAAAACAAATGCTTCCCCCCCATCATCGAGCACAGACACACACACACATCATCCAGCACACACACACACACACACACATCATCCAGCGCACACACACACACACACATCATCCAGCACACACACACACACACACACATCATCCAGCACACACACACACACATCATCCAGCACACACACACACACATCATCCAGCACACACACACACACACATCATCCAGCACACACACACACACACACATCATCCAGCACACACACACACATCATCCAGCACACACACACACACATCATCCAGCGCGCACACACACACACACACATCATCCAGCACACACACATACACATCATCCAGCACACACACATACACACACACATCATCCAGCACACACACACACACACACATCATCCAGCACGCACACACACACATCATCCAGCGCGCACGCACACACACACACACATCATCCAGCACACACACACACACACACACATCATCCAGCACACACACACACATAATCCAGCACACACACACATTATCCAGCACACACACACATAATCCAGCACACACACACACACATAATCCAGCACACACACACACATTATCCAGCGCACACACTCTCGCGAGACCCGCGGCTGTAAGAGCTTTGCCATGGGTTACCGTGGCAACGTTCCGCACAGGCGAGTCTCGCGAGAGTTAGTGCTAGAGATGAACACAGCGTGTGAAGGCCCCTGTATGCAGCGGCTACTTCCCTCCACCGGACCACCAGGCGATCTCCCCCTCCCTGACAAGGTAAGAAACAAAAAAAAACTAAAAACATAAAGTTTAAAAAACAAATGCTTCCCCCCCATCATCGAGCACACACACACACACACACATCATCCAGCACACACACACACACACATCATCCAGCACACACACACACACATCATCCAGCACACACACACACACACACATCATCCAGCACACACACACACACACACATCATCCAGCGCGCACACACACACACACACACATCATCCAGCACACACACATACACATCATCCAGCACACACACACACACACATCATCCAGCACACACACACACACACACACACATCATCCAGCACGCACGCACGCACACACACACATCATCCAGCGCGCACACACACACACACATCATCCAGCACACACACACACACACATCATCCAGCACACACACACACATAATCCAGCACACACACATTATCCAGCACACACACACATAATCCAGCACACACACACACACATAATCCAGCACACACACACACATTATCCAGCGCACACAGACACACATCATCCAGCACACACACACACTTCATCCAGTTCACACACACTTCATCCAGCACACACACACACACCATCCAGCACACACACACACACATCATCCAGCACACACACACACACACACACATCATCCAGCGCGCACACACACACACACACACACACATCATCCAGCGCGCGCACACACACACACACATAATCCAGCACACACACATCATCCAGCACACACACAATTCATCCAGCACACACACACACTGCATTCATTATACACAATCTGCACTCATTACAAACACACTACATTCACTATACGCACTCTGCATTCATTATACACACTCTGCATTCACTACACACACACTACATACACTGCATTCATTATACACACTCTGCACTCACTACAAACACACTACATTCACTATACACACTCTGCATTCATTATACACACTCTGCACTCACTACACACTACATTCACTATACACACTCTGCATTCACTACAAACACACTACATACACTGCATTCATTATACACACTGCATTCATTATGCACACTCTGCACTTACTACAAACACACTACATTCATTATTCATACTCTGCACTCATTACAAACACACTACATTCACTATACACACTCTGCATTCACTACACACACACTACATACACTGCATTCATTATACACACTCTGCACTCACTACAAACACACTACATTCACTATACACACTATGCATTCATTACACACACTCTGCACTCACTACACACTACATTCACTATACACACTCTGCATTCACTACAAACACACTACATACACTGCATTCATTATACACACTGCATTCATTATACACACTCTGCACTCATTACAAACACACTACATTCACTATACACACTCTGCATTCATTATACACACTCTGCACTTACTACAAACACACTACATTCACTACACACACTGCATTCATTATACACACTCTGCACTCACTACAAACACACTAAATTCACTGTACACACTGCACTCACTACACACACTACATTCACTATACACACTCTGCATTCATTATACACACTCTGCATTCACTACACACTCACTACATACACTGCATTCATTAAACACACTGCATTCATTATACATACTACATTCACTATACACACTCTGCATTCATTATACACACTCTGCATTCATTATACACACTCTGCACTCACTACACACTACATTCACTATACACACTCTGCATCCACTACAAACACACTACATACACTGCATTCATTATACACACTCTGCACTCACTAGAAACACACTACATTCACTATACACACTCTGCATTCATTATACACACTCTGCACTCACTACACACTACATTCACTATACACACTCTGCATTCACTACAAACACACTACATACACTGCATTCATTATACACACTCTGCACTCACTACAAACACACTGCATTCATTATACACACCTTGTACTCACTACAAACACACTGCATTCATTATACACACTCTGCACTCACTACAAACACACTACATTTATTATACACACTGCACTCACTACAAACACACTCTGCACTCACTACAAACACACTGCATTCATTATACACACTCTGCACTCACTACAAACACACTACATTCACTATACACACTCTGCATTCATTATACACACTGCACTCACTACACACTACATTCACTATACACACTCTGCATTCACTACAAACACACTACATACACTGCGTTCATTATACACACTCTGCACTCACTACAAACACACTGCATTCATTATACACACCTTGCACTCACTACAAACACACTGCATTCATTATACACACTCTGCACTCACTACAAACACACTACATTCATTATCCACAATCTGCACTCACAACAAACACACTACATTCATTATACACAATCTGCACTCACTACAAACATACTGCATTAATTATACACACACTGCACTCACAACAAACACACTACATTCATTATACACACACTGCACTCACAACAAACACACTACATTCATTATACACAATCTGCACTCACAACAAACACACTTCATTCATTATACACAAACTGCACTCACAACAAACACACTACATTCATTATACACAATCTACACTCACTACAAACACACTACATTCATTATACACACTGCACTTACTACAAACACACTACATTCATTATCCATACTCTGCATTCACTACAAAACACACTACATTCATTATACACACCCTGCACTGCACTATATGCATAGGAGTGTAATTTTATTTATTTAAGGCCCCCCCCCCCCCCCCCCCCTTTAAAAAAAATTACACTCTTATGCATATAGTGCAGTGCAGAAATCTTGGGTGAGTTCCCACACTTTTTTCCCCAGGACTTGACCCCTGGTCTGATGAATGTCATAGGAGACGACCAGGTGGCTGCCCTGCATATGTCATCAGGAGAAACCTCTGCCCAGTTAGCCCAGGAGGTAGCCAATGCTCTAGTAGAATGGGTCTTTATCTTTTCCAGAGGAGATAGATTCTTGACTTTATAGGCCATTTTTATGGTGCTTGAAACCCAACGCCTCAAAGTAGCCGTAGAAGCCGCCTCTCCCTTTCTGAAGCCGGAAGGGATAAGAAATAGGTGCTGCGATTTTCTAAATTGATTAGTGACCTCTAAATATTTATTTACACATTCCTTCACATCCAATTGATGAAGCTTAACTTCTTCCAATGATGAAGGGTTTGGGTAAAAGGAAGGCAGAACAACTTCCTGTGCCAAGTGGAAACGTGAAACCACCTTAGGTAGGAATTCCATTCTAGGTCTTAAGATAATTCTATTATGGAAAACCTAACGTGATTCTAATCACTGGAGAAGGCTTGAATTTCAGACATTCTTTTAGTAGTGATTGCCACCAAGAACAAGGTCTTGTACGTCAGATTAACAATACCCAACTCATTCAACGGAGCAAAGGGGGTGTCTGACAGAACATCCAGAAACAGGGGAAGATCCCAAGGAGGAGCATAATTTCTGGAAGGAGGTCTTATGCGTATCGCTGCCTTAAAGAACCTCGCACTTATTGGGTCTGATGCCCAGGAGGTGTTACACAGAGCAGACAAGGCTGATGAATGCACTTTTAAAGTGCTTAAGCATACGCCTTTCTTCAACACTTCATGTAGAAATTCAAGAACATCTATATTTGAAGGATGGAGGAAACTCTTGGAATTCTTTTCTGTCCATAAGCGAAATATATCCCATATTCTGTGATAACATGCGGAAGTGGAACCTTTCCTGGATTTTAACAGTGTATCCACCACAGACTCTGGTAATCCTTGCTCTAAAAGTCTCTGCTTTTCAAGAGCCAGATCCCCAGCTTCAATTGGTTTGGATTGGGATGAATTGCTGGACCTTGGATTAACAAATCTGCTCTATGAGGAAGATGACATGGAGGACCTAGGCACATTCTGTTCAGGAGTGGGAACCAAGGCCACCTCGGCCAAATCGTTCCTTCCGTTCTTTCCGAATTTTCCTCAACAATCTGTGAATCATAGGTAGGGGAGGGAATGCATACCCCAAATCGAAGTCCCAAGGAAGGAAAAAGGCATCTTTTTCTAATCCTAATCCGCCTTTAGGGAGAAATACTTCGGGACTTGAGCATTCCGGTATGAAGCCATCAAATCGATCTGAGGTGTGCCCCACCTTAACGATATCAGTTGAAAAGATTCCACATAAAAAACAAAAAACAAAAAAAACAATATCAGTTGAAATACCTCTGGATGCAATTGCCATTCTCCTGATTGAATCGTAGTTCTGCACAGATAGTCTGCCAAAACATTTTCTGTTCCCGGCAGGTAGACCGCATTTAGACCCTGTAGCTTGGTTTATATATGAAGCTACTGCTCTGTTGTCAGTCTGAATTTTCGCACAAGAATTCTTTACACATTGCTGAAATCCCAGTAGGGCTCTCAGTTCTCTCAGGTTTGAGTGCAACCTTCTCTTTTTCGACTCCCATATACCTTGTATCCACTTCTCTTCTAAATGTGCACCCCATCCTTGGAGACTTGCGTCCTTTGTAACTGTTTTCCACGGTGGATCTTCCAGAGGAAAACCCAAAGATAGGTTCTTGATTTCCATCCACCGACACAGGTCGTCCATTGTTTTTCGAGTGAGAGGAATTTTCTGATCCCAGTTGCCCTCTTGTTTCTTGAATACCTTTAGGAACTTCATTTGGATGGGACGTATGTTCCACTGGGCCCATTTTTAAAGTCCTATGGTTGATGTAAGAGATCCAATAAGGCTCATAAACTCCCTTGTTATAATGCATCTTTTGTAGCGAAGATTCCTGATCTTCATCCGAATCCTCTCCATTCTTTCTGCAGACAGTTTTACTCGATCCTTGACAGTATCTATGGCTGCCCCCAGGAATATGATATTCTGAGTGGGAATTATCATACACTTTTCCATGTTCAATTTCCATCCATGGTTCACCAGATGTTCTACAGTCAACTGAGTGGGGAGTGCTTCAATCTGGTTGGATGGACCTACAGTCAGAAAGTCGTCCAGATAATGGTAGATCTCTATCCCTTTCTTTCGGATCACTGCCAGTAAAGCGATGAGGACCTTTGAGAATGTTCTCGGTGCCAGGCTTAACCCAAACGGAAGTTCCATGAACTGGAAGTGTCTTCCAAATACACAAAATCTGAGGAGCTTGCGGTGAAATTTGTTGATTGGGATCTGGTGATATGCATCTTTCAAATCGATTGAAGTCATCCAATCCCCCATTCTGATGTTTGGTATGATAGTTGAAAGGGATTCCATCTTGAATGTCTTTCTTTTTATTTATTTAATTTCTTTAGATCCAGGATACGTCTCCACTTCTTATGTGGTTTTGGGGCAAGGAAAACTGTGGAATAGTGCCCTTCCCTTTGTTCTTTTATTGGAACATGTTCAATCACCTGGTCTTTCAGGAGTTTCGAAACACAGTCCCTCATAGCTCTCTATTTTTTTCCTTTTGCTACTCGAGATTGGGTAAACACATCTTTTGTTGGAAAGGCCTCGAATTCTATCCTGTTTCCTTTGGCCAAGATTGATAGGACCCAGGATTTTGTCACGCTTCTGACCCAGACAGGATAAAAGAGATGCAGTCTTCCTCCTGTAATTCCTGGCTGGGCGGCAAAAGTTCAGAAATTTTTTCCTGGAATTTTTGCTCCTCTTCCTCTAGAAGATTTTGACTGAGTCTGAAAGTTTTTCCAATTGGATCTGCAATACTCCTTTCCTGGTTTATATGCTCTGCTTTCACAAAAGGAACGATCTCTGTACCTCTTATCTTTCCATGCGGTAGAACCATATTTTCTGCCTTGTGGAAGAAAGGCTTGCTTCCCAACAGCTGCTTTATGGATAGCTTCATCCAGGACTTTCCCGAACAGAAGATCTCCTTGGAACGGAAGAGCGCACAGGGACGCTTTAGAAGCATAGTCTGCTTCCCAGGAGTGCAGCCATAATGCTCTTCTTGCTGCAATTGACAGGCCCATACTTTTTGCCACCATTCTGGTAACATCCAGAGATGCTTCAGAGCAAAACTCAGTCGCCAACTTCAGTTCTCTCAGTCCTTCCAAAAGATGATCTCTCCGAACTTCTTTGGCAATATCTTCCTCTAGGTTGTCTAGCCATACTTTAAAGGCTCTTGACAACGTGGTTAAGGCTACTGCTGGATGTAGTGCAGATCCTAATGCCAGGTATGACTTTATAAGACTGGCATCTAGCCTTTTCTCAATAGGCTCTCTCAAATAAACCATGGAGTCAATAGGAAGAGTGGTCTTTTTTGCCATATGTATAACTGCAGTGTCAATCTTGGGGACAGAGTTCCAGGTTTTGCAATCTTCCTTTAAATACGGATATAATCTGAATGCTTTGTTCTTCAGAGTAGCTTTTATTTCTGGTTTCTGCTATTTACGGGAAATTATATCTTTGATGGTAGTGTGCACCGGAAAGGTAGGTCTACCTGTCAAGATTCCTTCAATTCAGATTCTTCCTCCGGGAATCTCAGGGTCTCCCTTATAATGTTGATCAGTTTATCAACAGACTTAGAATCCAGTGTTCTGGAAGCATAATTAACTTCACCTTCCTCCTCGTCTGACATATCTTCCATTTCCATACTATCACTAGATTCAGGGGAAATTTCTTCTCTTCTAATGCGTTTGGATGAGGACATCTTGCTTGTGGACTTAAATCCTTCTGCAATCGCCTCTGTAATCAATTTTTTTTAAATCTGTTTGAGGTGATTGTCTTCTATCCATTACCTCAGCGGCTTCTGTCAGACAATCTCTACAAAGGTTTCTTCCACTGGGTGCAATTTGATTGCAGTTAACACATCTTTTTGATTTTTCTTTGTGTTTTCTTGGGGAATCCTCTTGCGGATTGCTCAGGTTGAAAAAGGCCATTTTAACAATAATATATTATAGACCCTAAGTGGCACTCTTTTACCCCCCTCCCTCCTATATAGGTTAAACGTATTTGAGGTTCACCTATGTTTTCTAGATACAGATCTTGAGGCAGAGTGAGAAGCCATCTATTTTAAACAAACAAAAAAAAATCATATCCTTTTCAATTTACTACAAAGCAAAGAGCAAGAAAACCCATTAGTGATGCTGCCATGAATGGTCAGGAAAGATAGATTGGGGTTTAACAACATTCCCAAGTATTTGAAAGAGTGGACTGCGGTCAGTGTGCTATTTGATTTTGTTTTGATGGATAGATGGGAATTGTGTAATTTGTGTAATTTAGGTACTGTTCCAAAGATCATTGTGACAGTTTTATCAGTGTTTAGGAAGAGTTTGATTTTGTGATCCACTTTTCTACCTCTGTGAACTGGTCTTGGAGCACAGCCTCAAATTGCGGTAGATCGGATTCGCTTGCATATATTACTGTGTCGTCTGCGTATATTTGAGGATTTGCAGACACTAGGCAGATTATTTATAAATAATGTTAATAGTAAGGGGCCAAGAATGGACCTTTGGGGAACACCACACGTGACTGAGAGAGGGAGGGAGTCGCTGTAAGGAATGGACACATATTGTGAGCGATCCGATACATATGATCGAAACCAGGTTAGCGGACAATCACCAATACCTGAGTTTTTCAGGTTGTGCAGTAGAATGTCGTGGTCTACTGTGTCAAAGGCCTTTGCAAAAACAAGGAAAATATCTGCAGTTAGGTCTCCTTGTTCAATGTCAGTTTGGATGTCATTGCAAACTTTTAAGTGGGCAGTTGTAGTGGAGAGATGCAGGCGAAAACCTGATTGATCAGGGGTCAGATAGTTAGATTGATGGTAATACTCAAATAGTTGCGTAAGGACGCATTTTTCAAAAAATTTTGACAGTACTGGGAGCAATCATATTGGGCAATAGTTAGAAACCAAAGTAGTGTCACCACTTTTATGGATAGGCACTACTCTCGCAGTCTTCCACAGTTTGGGTATGTATCGAGACACCAAGGATTCGTTAATTAGGGTTGTGACAGGTTTAGCAATTGCCGGCGCACTGAGCTTCAACAAGTATCGCTGGGATTTGATCAGGTCCAGACTGTTTTTTCATTTTTAGATTATTAAGGTCTTTCTTAATGACACTAATAGGTACAGGTCTAAAACTGAATTTTTCTAAATTGGGTCTTTGCAAATTTAGTGGGGCCTGATCCACATTCGTAGTTTCAGGATGTGTGCCATTTATTTATTAGACTGGCAATCAGTGTGGTGGAGCAACCGACAAAATAATTGTTAAAGCCATTTGCTACATCTAATGGAAGTTGCAGGGTTTGGTTATCCACTTTGACAGTGGAGGGTTGGGAGTGGATTGGGGGAGTTTGTAATTTATTTATGACTTTCCAAAAGTTTCTAGGGCTTGATAGGTTATTGTTCAGATTTTCCCGGAAGTTTAAGCCTTGGCCAATTATGTTGTTTTGTGCATATATTTCGCCATTGTCTATATGCACAGTAATCGTTCATAGAGCCAGTACGTTTGAACTTTTACCACAATGAATCCCAAAACTGGTACATTTGGATGAGGTCAACTGTGATCCAATTCATATTTGCTCATTTTCCTCTCACCTTACGCAGCGGGGCAGGCAAATTTCAAACTTGTATATGTACGTGTGAGTGTGAGCATGTGTCTGTGTATGCTGGATATAGGCCTTCATGCTTATCCTGTAACTCTTGGATGGGAATTCATGCATTCTTAATATAAGTAATTTGTTTTTTACTCTCCCCTTCTAGCACCATCTTCTGCACTGTTTGCTTGGGGGATTTTTTCTCTCTTACCACCCCCTTACTCTGTGATCTTCATTCAAAATATTTACAACCCTCTGCAAGAATGGTGTCTATGTTCTATCAAACCTGTCTTATCTGCACTCATGTCGCTTTAACCCCTGTATCACAACTCAGCTTTGCATTCTGATAGTCCAATTAAAAAGGTATTACAAGATACGAATTTTATCAGTTTTTTTTACACACACACACACACACACAGATATACACACACTCTGTTTTTGAGTATTAGCTGGCAACTTGCACAGATCAGGAGAGTAGTGTATTGACTATCTCCAAGGTAACCTTAAATTACTGTTTTTTACTAGTTACAAAGTAGGAACTTTAAAATCTATTTGTAGTTCCTTGGTATTTCAGTGATAATTCGTAAGATGTACACTATAGGCTGTAATATTACATTTTAAATTAGAGAAAGGAGACCTCTAGTGGTAGTTTGTAAAATTACAACCACTGCCAAAAAGCAAAACAACAAAATATACAATTGTACAGGGCTTGATAAATCCCAGGCGCCAGGTCGCCATGGCGACTAGAAATTTCACCCTGGCGTCTAGGATGTCAGCCCTCTAAGGTGGTCGCCCGCGGTAGCTTGGGATCCGGGCTGCCCATGGTGAAGTAATATACCTACAGCTCCTCTCTGCTTCCTTGTGCGCTGTTTAATGATGCCGGGACCCGGAATATGGCGTCATTCCGGACCCAGCATCACTACATAGAGCAGGAATAGGCAACCTTCGGCACTCCAGATGTTGTGGACTACATTCCCCATAATGCTCTTACACCCATTATGCTGGTAAAGCATCATGGGAGGTGTAGTCCAAAACATCTGGAGTGCCGAAGGTTGCCTATGCCTGACATAGAGCAGAGAAGAGCTGCAGGTAGATTACAGCACCCTCGCACGCAGGAAAAGAGAGCAGCCCCACTGGACCCCAGGGAAAGATCCACTCAGCTCTCCCAAAGGTGGATTTCAATTAAATTTATTTGTGTGTGTTTGTGTGTGTGAATCTCTGCCTGTCAATGTGTGTGTGTCTCTGTGTCACTTTCAGTCAGTGTGTGTGTTTGTGTAACTGTCAGTCAGTGTCTGTCTCTGTGAGCAGAGGCGTAACTAGAAAACATGGGGCCCCGGTGTGAAAGTTGCCCTGGGCCCTCCCCCATACATCTACCCCCGCCATCCCCCATACGTCTATACTCCCACTCCCATACGTCCCCCCCCCCCCCCGTCAACCTCTATCCTCCCCCTTCCATACGTTCGCCACCCCCACATACCTCTATCCTCCCCCTCCTATACGTTCCCTCCCCACACATATAGACAAACAAACCGGCAGCACGACACCTACGCAAGGGACCCATACCCTACACAGCTGTACAAGGAGTTTTATTGTTTTTAAGTTTATTTATTGTTTACTGTTATGCTTTTCTGTTTCTAAAAGGCTACTAACTAAAAACCACAGGCTGGCTACATTGTACACAGTATGGTACTTCAAAATGGTGACCCCCCCACCTTGGTTAGGGGTAACCTAATTTGAGGCGTCTTTCACATTGCCCTATTCATTACTCTCCTTAGCATCAGATGACACACAAAGGGCCATCTTAGCTTTACCAACCCTCCCCTCTCACTCATTCTTCAACCCCCATACCTGTTTTTTTTTCCTTTGTAGCAACAAGATAGTCAATGCACGACTACCGCTACGGGCCTAGGCGGGTCTATATTAATATATATATTAATTATACACACTGAATACAATACACACACTGCATAACATAATGGATGTGCGCGAGGTTTGGGTGGAGGAAGGGCAGCATTTCACTCAAACTCTCACAGACCCAACCCTGCCACACTCATCTTCCATCACTCTGTCACACTCACCCCCTTTCGCCATGCCACACTCACCCTATCACATTAACCACCGCAATCCTGTCACACTTATCTCCCCTCGCCTCTGTCACACTCCCTCATCCAACAATGTCATACTCACCCCCCAACCCTGTCGCACTTGCTCTCTCACACTCACTGCCCAACCCTGCCTAGTTCACACCTCTGGTCCTGTCACACTCTCCTGAAAACAATCATCATATAAACACAGTGTAGCGTTTATACCAAACACACATAATGAAAATTCTCCAGGAAAATAGAGAGATAAAAAGGTCCCCGAACCAGTCCTAAGAGTGGATAGAATGGATAGATAGAATAAATACAAGGAGAAAGGAACGTCAGAACAAACCAAGGTCAAGGGAAGCCATAAAATTACAAATACGAGCGACAGAGCCAAGTCAAGGGAACCAGAAAAACTGAGTAGTCAAGAGAAAGCCAGGTTAATACCAAAATACAATAAACAGGCAAGGAACGCACTACTGAGAGACTAGAAACTCTAGGAACCACAACAGGGCACTGTGCCTTGGGCGGACCGAAATTTCATATGTTTGGGGGGGTGGTTAGGACGTGAGAGTGCGATGAACTTTGATGCTTAAAGCTCCCCTGATGTTATAATGCCAAGAAGCATGCGCCGCGTCATAAAAAGGGGCGCCTGGCGTCCATGAAGCTAACCGGAGCTTCAAGCTGCTTTGGAGTGGCTCTGGATCAGGGTAATAGATGATCGGTGGACCACTAAGGTAAGTATAGGAAAGCCTACATTACTCAACCTCTGAGGACCGCCCACCGGGTGAAAACCACCGGTCTGCCGGATCAGAGCAACAGCTGATCGGCAGGCCACCAAGGTAAGTATAGCAGAGCTTACACTCAGTCATGAAACATAGCTCGCCATAAACACAATGCATAAAGGCCACAGGCAGTCCCCAATAAACAGAACACACTGCAAGCAGTTATCCTACACACATACGGCCCTAGATACAAACATACACAGTCACAGAGACGTACATTCAAACACAAGGATACTCACTGTCAAACACTTACGGTGGTATTTATTAATGGGCACACTGACTGATATTTAATAACAGGCGAACGTAATGTGCCGTTTATAAATGGGCATCTGGTTTGGCATTTGTTTAATGGGCAAACTGACTGTGGCATGTTTTGTGGGTAAAATTGGCAAAAGGGAAGTTTTGTGTGTTGTTAAATTGCCACTGTATCAAGCCTGTGGAGCAATGTGGCAATTGACATGAGTTAACGTGACACATAAGTGCTGTGGGGGTAGTGTGAGTGTGGCAAGCGCTGTGGGGGGAGTTTTACCCTTTTGCAAGTGCTGTGGGGGCAGTGTGCCGGTGCACGGTGACCCTGTGGCCATTTTTTTTTGCCTGTGGTGTGCCGCAGAATTTGGGGAAAGATCTTTGGTGTGCCTTCGGTGAGAAAAGATTGAGGTGCACAGAGACAGAGAAACTAAACTTCATTACAGACAGCAAGAAGTCAGTGGCTGCTAACTGTTTAGTAGACATGCCCATACCCACAGCAGGTAGGGGTATGAGAAGTATGACACCTCCCTTATTTACCAATACTTAATATTTTTATTTATTGTTTTACTTCACAAAGTTGGCTGAAGTTAGAGCTTTCCATTATTTTGATATCTCAGTTTATTACTAAGTAGATAGCTCCCTAATCCTTATATAGGATTTCCACAAGCATAGTAGATAAAGGAGATATCTACTAAACAACTCCTTAATTTGGCACTCTTAAATAAGGCAAGATGCAGACGTCAATCGCGGAATTTTATCAGTCTGAATGAAAATGGCTGAAATTCATCTGAAAAAAAATTATGAAATTCGCTTCTGTCAAATCAAACTTTTTATTCATCAGAATGGATTTGGATAAAACTAAAAATGTAAGCTGCGCAGAAGTCTAGTAAAAAGTGTTGAAATCACTTTCTATATTTACTCTATATAAATATATACTTTGGGGGCAATTTTGCTTTCTGTGATGGCTTTTACACTGACAACACATTGTTTCCCCGTGTATTTTGTGACCTATAACAAAAATAAACTCAAATCCTAGACATATCTGTAGCGGAGCCTTAGTCCTGGGAGGCAGGGACTTTTCTCCGCTGGTTTATCAAGAGTAGAAATCGCCCAGTAAATAGCCCACCTCCTCTCCAGTAACTGGACGAGACACAGTTCTGGGAGTATAACTGAAGTTTATTCTGCCATACACTGCTTTTATGCATTGCCCCTAGCATGGGGGTTCCAAATCAAGAACACAAGAGTTTTTTTTCCCAAGAGCCTTTGTGTTTGAGAGATGATTGAGCTCAAATTAGGATAACCCAATATCTCTCAAATACAGAAACGTATATATTTAACATACCCCAAAAATACATTAAAAGAATACAGGAACCCCACCAAAAAGCCCAGATCTGAGTGCACAACATATCCAAATATGGACTGATTTATTTCTAATTACACCTTTACTACTCCAATTTGAGAAAATAAAAATTCAAATGAACACAAGTAGAGTTGAACGAACCCAGACTGTAAAGTTCAGGTTCGTATCGAACATTACGTTTTTTGGACCCCAGACGCGAACATGGACATATCACTGTATGTGCGGGTTGGAGTTCGGAGTTCGGCAATTTAATGGCGCGTTTTGAAAGGCTGCAGGGCAGCCAATCAACAAGCGTTTGACTCGTGCGCCCTGAGAAGCCATCACAGCCATGCCAGCATGTGACCCAGTCTCTATATATAAGCTGGAGTCACGTAGCGCCACACCACATGAGCTCTTATTAGTGTAGGGAGAGGATGCTGCCGCTTTTAGGGACAGATTAGGAAAGAATTCTGCAAACTAGTAAATTAGTGGGGTGCACTTCATATCTGAGAGTCAAATAGAAGTTTCTAATACTGCGGTTACATAGGAGTATTAAAAAGTAAAAAAAAATCGGTGCTAAAAAGTACATTAGTGGGGTGCATTTCATATCTGAGAGTCAAATAGAAGCGACAAATAATGCGGTTACAGCGCAATTGTAAACATTTTTATTTTCTGGGTGCTAATCTGCTAAATAGTAAATTTGAGCCCTGCACTTCATATCTGAGAGTCAAATAGAACCGTCAAATAGTGCTATGACACAGCATTTTTAAACATTCAAATTTTTGGGCTGCTAAATAGTACATTTGTGGCCTGCAGTGCACTTCATATCGGAGAGTCAAATAGAACCGTCAAATATTGTGCTTACATTGCAGTTGTAAAAATTCTAATTCTTTAGGTGCTAAAAAGTCAATTTGATGCCTGCACTTCATATCTGACAGTCAAATATAACGGTCAAATACTGTGGTTACAGCGCAGTTTGACCAATTCAATCTTTTTTGAGTGCTAACTAGTACATTTGCGGCCTGCACTTCATATCTGACAGTCAAATAGAACCGTCAAATACCAATATAACAATATTGTAATTCGGGGGCAAAACCCTCACAAGTCAAACTGAGAGGTCAGTTTATAGGGAAAACTGTTGCCTGGATACAATTCTAAAACAATTTCCATATGTCCTTTGCAGACTTTACATGCTGGAAAAACATGGGTGCCAACGGCTGTGGCTTTCTGCAGTGTGCAGACCGGCAAGGAAGGCAGGGTTGAGGAGTGGGTGGAAGATGAGGTCCTAGACCCCACATGGAATGAAGGTCATGCGAGTGACGTGTGCAGTGTGGAGGAAGAGGCGCTGATCACACAGAGGCACCAGCACAGCATAAGAGGGAGCAGGGTGCAAAAGCGGAGCGGCCGTCCCCTAGCGCTCGTCGCCATGTATTATCTTTAGAATTCCCACAGTTATCCAAGTAACAGATGGAGCGATAAAAGGAACCATAACAGATTTAACAAGCCATTCGCAGTTTCGCAGTCCGGTGACCGGGACCCAGACACTATCTGGGCGGCGGTCGGACGACCGGGACCTAGTATGCCTGATGTTGAAGTTAGGAGTCACAGTGTGGAATGGATTAGCAGGGTCTGGTGCAGGGTTACCACGTTTGTGCGGCCACATACTAGGACCCTGATGCAGCTTCAGTAAAAAAAAGTACTGGATACCAGAAGCCATCACCAGACTGATCCGCAACTTGGAACAGGATGTGACATTCATTGTAGCGGCTGTGCACGCTTTAGGCGTTCTCACCCTGCTGCTGCTCGCCTGTCTGCACTGCAGCATAACTTTGGCCTTCCCGCTCACCGCCTCATATGCGACGTGCCCACAAGGTGGAACTCCACCTTGCACATGCTGGAGAGACTGTGCGAGCAGCAGCAGGCGATAGTGGAGTTTCAGCTGCAGCACGCACGGGTCAGTCGCTCTGCACCAGACTTGCCCTCCAATTGATCAGAGTTAAAGGATTTCTAGTGGACTCATTACAATTACAGGGCCTCGAAAGAGTAGTGTATTGTTATTTGTCGTCACTAGCTTCCCGCGTCGGGAGTGGGTCATTTGCGCGCCTGCTGCCTTTCTTGCATGTGGTAGCCATTTCTCAGGCTCCCTCTCCGGAATCGAACCCTGATTCCCCGTTACCCGTGGTCACCATGGTAGGCGCAGAAAGTGGCATCGAAAGTTGTTATGGATGACATACGAATGCGTTGTCGCCTTGTCATTGGGGAGCCCATTGAAAAAGTGCTCTAGCATGACGAGCTGGGTGATCTCCTCCGGGAACTTGGCTTGATGGGAGTTGAGCCATGCCAACTCCGCATGAGAGTCCTTCTCCCCTTTCCGGGTCTCCCTAAACTTTCGGCGGTATTGCTCGGGGGTGACCGCATACCGGGCCAGGAGGATTTGGGTAATAAAGGGATAGTCTCTGATCTGCTCTTCTGGTACAGCCTGGTAAATATCCACTGCCTTCCCCACTAGTTTGCTGGCCAGGATGGTGACCCAGTCTTGTAAAAAGTATCAATGCCTTCTTCTGCTTCCTTGAAGTCTTTGAAGGCCTTTTATGGTAGCTTGTGGGCCAGGGTGGTTGTGCTTCCTGGCGCCCTCTGCTCCATTCTTCCTTCATCTGGGTTCATGGAGGTCGCCCTCTGTCTATTGGCAAGGACATAGGCTTGCACCTCCAAAAAGGTCCTGCTGACAATCTCCTCTGAGGGTGGCTCTCAGTAATATGCCAGGCGCCGTTCCACCTCCTTGCGCACTTCCTCCTCATCTCCGGCCCCTGAATGGGGTTCGTTGCCTCACTGCGTGCCTGGTCGTCCTCCATGAACGCAGCAGTCAATTCAGCCTTGTTACGCCCACCAGGCGTTATTCCTTTGGCTCCACACAAGTCCTGCAGTGTAGGTCATTTTGGAGCACTGTAGTCCATGGGTCTGTTGACAGGGACATGGGATCCCGCCGTTTGCCACCAATTGAAGCGGGACCTTGGTAACCGATTATCCCCTTTGATTAGAATAGGTCAGACCCATTCTTCAGTAACCATCTAGTTCTATTTTATGGCTCAGCTGTATTTTTTATTTTTATGTTATTTTAAGTGATTTCCCTATCCACATTTGATGGCAGGGCACTTGTCCTACTCTTATCCACATTTTACTTCCTTTTGCAGCCCTCTGGCCCTTTCCAGTACTTTTTAGAGGCATTTTTGTGCCCAAAAGTTCGGGTCCCCATTGACTTCAATGGGGTTCGGGGTCAAGTTCGATCCCGACTTTTTTTGACTTGTTTTTCAAAGTTTGGCCGAACCCGAACATCCAGGTGTCCGCTCAACTCTAAACACAAGATCTAAAAAGACATCTCACAAATTACACAAAAAATTAAAATACTTGACCAATTTGAAGCCATGGAATTTCAGAATGTTCTTATGAAGGATTCGTGCAGTGCTATACAATTAAAATGTGAAGTACTAGAAAGTAAAATATCAGAGAGATTGCTCAAGAAGAAATAACCTAAGGTTTAGAGATATACCAGGAGACCTATCAATAAACTAGAATAATTTATGCTAAAATATTTTTAAGCCCTAGGAATAGAAGTGTCAAAATACAATTCTATAATGGAACGTCATTGCTTGTCAAAACCCAAAACTGCACCAAACACTTCTCCAAGAGATATCAATTTTCAATCTTTCAAATCTAAGATGATCTATTCAATTAGAGAGAAAAAAAACCCATAGAAGAAAAATTTCAGTTCAATAAAGATCTTTCCTGGATCACAAGATCTAAAAGACGCTCCTTTTCAGTTACAACTATCTTAAGATCACGCAATATTAAATATAGATGGGGTTTCCTACGAAATTATTTCAAAACAAGATATCATTTGATACATCAAGTAAAGCAGAAGAATGTCTGAAAACAAACATGAGTATGTAATTGCTAATTATAGTGCGGTGTAAGTGACAAAGACCTACACCTATAAGTGGAGCGTTTAAACACATATACAGCTTACCGAACGTTATTCCGTTCAATGGTGCAGTATAAAGTACATGTCAAAAAATACAAAAAGATACAATATAGTGCAGATGGTATATAAAGTGGCGGTGCAATAATAATAGTAATATCGTAGTGAACTTGTACACTCACATTTTAAGGAGCCTGTATATAGAAACACTGGCTCCGTGTTGAAGCTTGTGTGCTTATTATGATAGCACCACCCTTCTACTTCAGCTTGGAGTAATTCTCAAAGACATAAAAGAGAATGAACCAATGTGTAGATTTTGGCAGTGGAAGAACACATGTATGGGTTAATAAATGTGGTGCTCAAATGGTCCAGAGCCTATGGGTCCCGGCTCTAGGTATATAAGTTTAGTGCCAATTCAAGTGGGGATGGCACTACCCCTATGAAGATTCCTTGGAGGCTCCAAAAAAGGACTTGAGTAGGATTAAAAAGAGTAACAAATGTACTGATATACAACAAATTAAAAACAAAATAAATGTGTCTATAAAAAAGTCCTCAATAAAAGTCCTTTAAAATGGCCAATACGCGTCTCACTCTCAAAATAGAGCTTCTTCAGTCAGCTGTAATGTTGGTCCTCTGAATCTTCATTTTTAAATGTTTTTTGGGTCTTCCCCTTTAATGAGTTAAGTGCATCATGTCCAATCACAATAAAGTTTACATTCTCCCTATGTAGGGAGATGTGTGTATATACCTTTAATTGGTGGAGGTGCTCGGCGCCTTTATTTGTTTTTATTCTCATTGGTGGGCAGTGGTGGTTGGCGGAAGTGTTTTGGAGCTATCCGGGCGGTTGGCGGAAGTGACGTCACAAACCCACATGAGCGTCACTAAGCCACCGCCCGGAGTCTCCCGAGCACTCCGACCCTGCCGCACATCACACATGCGTGCAGGTCGGAGGGAGAGGCTTGTGGCATGGGAGGGGGTGGTCTGCGAGCACGCCGATGCGTACCACCCCTAAGGCGTGTCGCGTGTCCGCTGGCTCCTCCCGCTCCCGCCTGATTGACATCTTCCCTGTGAATAGGGATATATAGCAGAGAAAAAAAATAGAAAATAAATAGAAATAATAATAATTAAAAATGGGAGAAAAATAGGAAATAAAAAGAAAGATTATACAACAATAACAATAGTTGCATATCCAAAAATTGTATAGTGCAAATATAAAGTGCTTATAAAGTGATGAGTATATTTAAAGTGAAAGTGTTATTAGTATGTACTAAGATAGATACCCTTGATATAGATTATTTTAAGCAAACAAATATGTTTGAATGACTATCTGTTCCTGTCCAAATCTGAGATGATTAAATTGCGTATACGCAGAAGTAAATTCACACTGACACATGGAGTTCAGGTTAAAAGAACTTCGAGAAAATTTAATGGCATCTGGTTAAAAAGCGGGCCCTTATAAGAGCAAAATTACATCATCATAGAATATCAAGATAACAACAAATAAACATCATTAATTGGGTTAGGTGTTAAGTGGCTATGTCAATGATGACCCACCCATCAATATTATTAATTGGCTTAAGTGTTAAGTGGCCGGCTACATGACCTCCCACCGAGAGGTGGCGTCATCTTGGACACGGGTGTGGACACGATGGCCCAGGCGCCATCTTGCTAGCACGAGGCTTTACTCAATGGGAGGGGGGCTTTATGCACCATTTTGAGTAGTTAGTGGTGTTAGATTCGAGGTCAGTTTCAAGGCTTTTTTAGTGAATGGACATTTCATTAGTTCAGTTCTCATGATCTAACTATGGCATACATTGTTACATATTACAGGAACTTGACAATTCCGGTGTTACTCATATCCTTCTAGAAAATGCATTCTCTTGCTAATATTCTAAATGTTGTTAGGAAAATCTGTCATATAATGAAGTTAATGGAGTTAATGGGGAAATTTAATAAAGGTTTTAATAATTCTACAACAGTCCCCCCTATGAAATGTTAGACACTAAAAAGATAAACTTTATTTGTTAATACCAGAAGACGTGTTAGCCCAAAGGCACAGAAACCCCATGACCGCTAGCTAGGTGTTATTGCAAAGTGCAATTCTGTCCCTTCCTGTCCCTAATAGGCTGCAGCTCATCCGTCAATACGGTCAGGAACTTTCTTCACTCCGCTGGTATCCGGCGGTGGCTTGCCCACCACATCTCCGCACGGCAGTCTATCCATAGAGACGGACGCTGTCCCTAAGCTGGTTCCCTACCTAAAACTCTTGCACTTTATCAGTAAAAGGGATAATTTGCAGCGGTATACAGGGTGAATTGAAATCTTGGAAATCTTGGTCATCAACTGTCAGATGTGCAAAAGTTGGTGCCGCTTGGTCTGCAGTCTTCTGTAGGAATTTTCTCAGACAGGGGAGGACAAAACAAACGAGAAGAGCGAGAATAAAAAGAAAAATTAGTAATGCCATACCAATGTGAACTAAAGCTTTTTGCCATCCTGTCATCCACCCAAACCACCTTTCCCAGTGATCTGTTACCCCAGAATTCCTTTTTAACTCTTCAGAGAGCTTATTTAATTTATCTATGGCCAAGGTGACTTTACCATTAGGACCTGTGTTTTCTGGGATGTATGTACAACAGGTCATGGTGTCGGGCAGTATTTTACATACGCCCCCCTTCTCGGCTAGGATCATGTCTAAGGCCATTCTGTTCTGGAAGGACATCTGGGATGTGGCCTGCAATTGTTCGGCTAAACCCTGGAGGGCATCTCTGGTGTAGTTGACAAAGCGTTGTTGGTTGTAATAAATTTAATTAATCCAGTTTAAATTCTTGTTTGCAGTAACTATGGTAAAAAGTGATTCAAGCCCCGCAGCAACTTCATCTCTTGCTTTAAATTAATTAGGCACCCCCCTAGGCACCCCAATGGCATCAATATAAATATGGGGGTCAAAACTGCCTCTTACTGGGGCTTCACGCTTAACCTTGGCTGGTGTGTGTATGGACTCATGTATGTCAGGGTGTGTGTCAGAGATAATATGTATGGGCATGATGGCTTTAGCCTGAGTACACTCCCCCCACCATTCCTTGTCCATTCTGGATCTTAACTGTAAATCCCCACACAACCAGTATATATCTCCTAATGACCTAGTATGGAATTGTAACAGGTACATAGGGACAGTTCTGTAGGTGGCACAATATCCTTTGGAAAAGTTACCCATGAACTTACCAATTCCGTCATAATTGGCATAACAGGTGTAATTTCCCTTATAGACCGTAACACCATCTGGGGGTTTGACATCCTTGATTAGGAGGGGATACTCTACTGTCCATACTCTACTGTGCAGAGGGACCTGTTAAAATTGTAATGGTAGGCAAAAAGACTTAAGATGCACTCTTCTATTTCTAATGGCAGAGTCAAGGGTACGGTGCCGAGGTGAGGCCGGGCACCACCACACACATAGCATGCGGTTCTGTTATGTTTGTTGGCATTATATTTCATCCATTCCAACCATAAATTAACAGCATTAAAACCTGTTTCAGCGGCCATGGTATCTTCAAAGGTGGGATTAGCAATGGCCATCATGTCTTTAAAGGACTGGATGTGTGGTTTTAATGCGTTTGGGACCATGTGGGCAGCCCCTTGCCACTCTGGAGAGTGGCACATATCTTTTAGGTAGAAGTGCCCTAATTTATTATAAGAACCTTTCTTCCAATACATTCCCATTACGTACTGGTCTGCATCCGTTGGACTGGGATGCTCTATGTTTAGAATTAATTTCATGGGCGTACCTCCTCCAGGTTTCCTTAAAGTCATTCTTTGGAGGAGGGATCTACTGTGGTCATCTACCTTAGATAAGGCACTTTTGGGCTTGTAACCCCAGGCAGGCCCAGCATTCCACCCTGCAGCCCCCCAATGGTTACAGTTATGCCCCCATTGTTTATCAACTACACAAACATAGGGGTCTTTTACATGAGGGATATCTCTATAGATGGTTTGAATTTGTGACGTAGGGAATGGGCAGTCTACAATGTCACAATAGTCAAAAGTATATGTAGCCACTCGGGTACATGAGGAATTGTACCAGAAGGTATACCCACTGGCATCTTCAGTAATGGCTACTTGTTGGGCCTTAATTAGGCTAATTAAGGTGATAATGCACCAGGGGTACATGATTGTGCGGTGTCTGCTTCCTCTGGGGCAGGAGTCTTCTTGCAATGGGAAGCGTGGATCCAATGTGGCCTGCCAGCCAACTTGACGGAGGTTGAAGTGATCAGGAGAACTTGGAATGGTCCGTCAAATCTTGGTTCCAGGGTGTGTTTCCGCACAAATTTCTTGACCAGGACCCAATCTCCGGGAAGCAGGCTGTTGGTACCCGTATCAAAATCGGGATCTGGAATTGAAGAGAAAACTTGGGCATGTATCTTGTTCAAAGCACTTGCAAGTTCAGTCACATAATCTACCAAAACATCAGTTTGAAGCTGAAGCTGTTGGGGGTAATAACAACCTAGCCGGGGAGCAGTGCCAAATAGAATCTCATATGGGGATATTGAGTGCTTCCCTCTAGGTGTGTGTCTAATGCTGAATAAAGCTATTGACAAGCTTTCTGGCCAGGGCATCTTTGTTTCTTGTGACATTTTTAACATTCTAGCTTTTAGGGTACCATTCATGCGTTCCACTTTGCCACTACTTTGTGGGTGGTAAGGGGTGTGGAAAGCTAGGGTCACCCCCAGGGCAGTCCAAATTTCTTTAGTCACTGTTGCTGTAAAAGCTGGGCCCTGGTCACTCCCAATAACCTCTGGTAGTCCAAATCTACATACAATCTCTGTGAGCAGACGTCTTGCTGTTGTTTTGGCAGTGATATTGGTTACTGGGTAGGCTTCTGGCCAACCTGAAAACATATCCACTATTACTAGTGCATATTCATGGGGACCACTCTTTGGCATTTGTATGTGGTCAATCTGAATTCTCTGGAATGGGTACATAGGCTTAGCCAGGTGTTTCAAGGGCACTTTGGTTGGTTTTCCTGGGTTGCATTTTGCGCAAATAACACAGGCCTTGCAGAAGTTGTTGACCAGTGTTGTAATTCCAGGTGCTTCATAATACTTCTGTATGAGGGCAGCCATTAGGTCTTTTGACAGATGTGCAGGTCCATGTGCCCATTGGACGACTGCTGGATATAAATTCTTAGGGAGACAGAATCTAAAATTGTTGTAGTATATTCCATCTTTTAGGCCTGCTCCTTTCTTCTTCCATTTCTGTATTTCCTCTGGGGCAATTGCAGCTTGCTGTTCCCGTAGGATTCTTAGGTCGGTAGGAAGAGTCTGCAATGTAAAAATAGGAATTTCTTCGTGTCCGGACACTCCTTCATCCACTTCCTGCAATTCTCTTGCCGCTTGCTTAGCAGCTTGATCAGCCAAATGGTTGCCCTTTGCTTCATCTGTGTCCAGTTTCCCATGTGCCTTCACTTTCAAAATGGCCACTTCTTCTGGGAGTAGGAGGGCATCCATTAGTTCCTTGATTGCAGAACTGTGTTTGACTGGCGTACCGGCAGTGGTAAGAAATCCTCTTGTTTTCCAAATTAATCCGAAGTCATGTGCCACGCCCAATGCATATCTTGAATCAGTGTAGATGTTGGCGCGCTTGCCTTCAGAGATCTTGCACGCTGAAGTCAGGGCTTGCAATTCGGCTTCTTGTGCAGACATTGTTGGTGGTAAAGATGATGACTTGATAATTTCATCTGTTGTGGTTACGGCATATCCTGTGTGGTATTTTCCTTCTTCATCAGCATACCTTGAGCCGTCCACAAACAGAGTGAGATCAGGATCTACTAGTGGATCCTCATGCACAGTTGGTAAATGTGTTGTCTCCATTTTCATCTGTTAAAAACAGTCATGAGGTGTCTCTGGGTCATAGTCATTTACTATGACCAGATCTTGAAATTCATTTTCCAGGAAGTGGCGTGGCCATGCTTCTAGATGGTCAGTTGCTGGGTATTTGACAACGCCATTTTCCTGTAGCTGTGATTCATTCATGGTGGCCCATAATTTTTCCATGGGCCCAAGATCATTCCATGATCTTGTTTTTAACTTGGTGACAGGGACATGTGGAATGGCACTGTCCCAATGACGATATAAATGTTTGAGTTCTGAAGGTAGATGAATCAAGACCATGCTGTTGCCTTCAGAGTCACAGTAGAAGTCTTGTGAAGTAAGTTTCACCTCTACCAGATGATAGAGCTCATCTTCATAGCAAGGTTCAGGAGTGATGTTAGGCTTGTACCACATGGTACAGAAGGCATATCCTGCCCCATCACAGAGAGGTGTTTGTCCGTCATAGAAGGATAACTTGGGATGCAAGAAGGAAAACATAGGTTTCATCCATGATAAACCCATAGTAGATACCCCCCTCAGGTAGTGGGAGAAGGGTGGACGGATTGAGAACCTGACATCTTTGTATGGTGATGTTGTCAGGTAAGAGGAGATGACATTGAAGACGGAGGTGTCTGGCAGGAGAGACATGCTTGAGTTGTACTTGGTTGATCATGGCAGAAATGTCATGAGGGGCAAAAACAACTAGAGGGTGGCCAAGGACCAGGTCTGCAGTTCTTTCAATTAGTTCTTTGGCTGCAAAAACGGCCCGAAGGCAAGAAGGGGTTCCTCTGGCCACAAGATCCAGTTGGCAGGAGAAAAATCCAATAGGCCTTTGTCGTCCTCTAGATTCATGTGCTTGGGTAAGAACTCCTGTAGCATGGCCCTGTCTTTCAGAAACAAATAACTTGAAGGGTTTGGTATAGTCTGGTAGGCCAAGGGCAGGAGCAGATGCAATAGCACGTTTTAGAGTGCAAAAATTGTCATGGGCCTCCGTGGTCAAGCAGAATGGGTCTGATTTGAGGGTATCATAGAGTGGCTGCATGAGCAGAGAAGCTTCTGGGATCCAGGCACGGCAGTAGGAAATGAGGCCTAGAAAGGCATGTAGAGACTTTGAAGTCCTTGGAGGTGGAATATCCAGTACTGCCCTAACTCGGTCACGGGTGAGATGTCTAGTGCCCTGAGATAGGCAATGGCCAAGGAAGATAACAGTAGGTTGACAGAATTGAAGCTTGAGACGTGAAGCTTTACATCCTTGTTCTGCTAAATAGCAAAGGAGATTAATTGAGCACTCTTCTGTTGTGGGTATGTCATCTCCACAGAGCAGCAAATCATCCACATACTGAAGCAAGACAACCTCTGGATGGTCAGATTGCCATGGATCAATAATAGAACACATGGCCTTTGCAAATTGACTTGGGGAATTTTGTGCCCCTTGGGGCATGACAGTCCATGTATACTGTTGTTTTTCATGTGTGAAGGCAAACAGGTATTGACAGACTGGATCCAGGGGTACACTGAAGAAGGCATTGGCCAGATCAATGACTGTGAAGTATTTTGCAGAAGGTGGAACTCCAGAGAGCAGAGTGTGTGGGTTTGGCACAATAGGGGTGTCCAGGACTGTTGCTTCATTCACTGCACGGAGATCCTGGACCATTCTGTGTTTCTCTGGTTCTCCTTTGGGTGTCTTTTTCTTCACAGGAAACAACGGGGTGTTGCATGGTGATTCACATTTGACAAGAGCACCCTTCTCCAGGAGTGCTTGGATTTGAATTGTGATAGCTGCAGCTTGTGCTGGTTTCAAAGGGTACTGTGATTTCTTTGGTAATTTTGCTCCTGGAATGAGTTTTACCATCACAGGTGGGACTTTTAGGTGACCTATGTCCTCTGGGCCTGTGGACCACAGTTTTGCAGGAACATCTGTCCTTAGTGAATCAGGGTAATTAGACCTCAGTTCCTTTGCATCCCCATGGGGTTCTTCAAGATGTAGCATCAGAGGTAGGGAGCATAAGGCTGAGGTGTCAGAAACAGATAGAGGGGTAGATAATTCTACCTGTCCATCTGGAGTGAAGATAATAGATGCCTGCAGGCGTGAAAGGACATCAGCGCCTAACAGGTTAATGGGGCATGTGGAGGATACCACAAAACGAGCAAGCAAGCTAGGATAGTTGCCAACCCGTAATGGAGTTATTAAAGGACTTTGGCTTGGTAGGCCATCCACTCCTACACAGGAAACATCAATTTTTGACAGAAATGAAGGGTCTGGCAGGTCTTGTTCTCGTAGAACACTTCGGGCTGCACCTGTGTCAACAAGAAATGTAGTAGGTTGTCCTTCAATGGGTAGGGTCACAGTGGCAAGTGGCCCCCCTTGATCCCCTGAAGACACTGCCATGACAGGGGTTAATGACACAGGCTTGCCAATTTCCTAATCATCTGGCTCCTCAACAAGTGGAATGGCTTTTGGGGCCTTGGGGGCAGGAGCAGACTTGATCACTTTCTTGGGTTCTGGGCACTCATTTTTAAAGTGTCCTTTTGCTTTACAATTGAAGCAGAATCCATCCTCGGTCTGGTTGCCCTGGGAACAGTGCCAGGACGGGACACCATAAGGGGAGCTGAATTGGGCTTTCTTGGAGTCTGAGCAGATTCTAGTCCCCTAGCAACTTGGAGTAATGTATCCAGAGGAACAACTCTAAATTCAGGGCGTGCAGCAATGATTCCCTTGCGTATAGATTCTTTGATGCCTAGGACAAAGGCACCGGACAGCATTTGAGAATGAATCTTATTAGTAAGATCAAATCCCAAATCTGTGAACACTTGAAACAGTCTTGCATGGAACCTTTCCACTGATTCTCCTTTTTCCTGTACAATATCAGTAAGGCCTGCAGCCTGATCCGCAAGTTTATCCTTAGCCCAGTCCTTTAGCTGGTTGCAGAATGCTATTCCTGAAGAGTAATCAATATCAGTCTCAAGCAAATTTGTGCTAAGGTGGCGGGCAGGGGTGGACTGACCACTCACAGGGCCCTCGGGCAGTGGGTGATCAAGGGCCCCCCCTCTTGGTCCTGGTACAAGGTTTTCTAGTCCCCTGCTACTCTTCCCCCCTTCTTTCTGCTGCTTTTACACATATATTATGTGTAGGCTGCCCAGCACACAGAATGGCTGTGTGAGAGCCACACAGCCCTGACTCCCACACTAACAGAGCCCACAAAAATGGCCAGATTTACTTTAAAGGAGTTAATCCAACCAAAAACAGTGTATTAATAAACACTGTTCTTAGATGAAGTAACCCTTGCTGGCGTGCCTTCCCAGCAAATAAAGGATCACTATAGTGTCAGGAAAACAAATCGGTTTTTCTGACACTATAGTGCCCTGACGGTGCCCCCACCCTCAGGGTCCCTCTCCCGTGGCGCTGAAGGGGTTAAAAACGCCTTCAGCCACTTTCCTTAATCCAGTGCTGGGCTCCCTCGGCGCTGGTGACCTCTCCTCCCCCTCTGACGTCAGCGGAACCAAATGCACATGCGCGGCAGTGCAGCGCGCGCATTAAAAGTATCCATAGGAAAGCATTTCTCAATGCTTTCATATTGACGCTCTGCGTGATGGAGGCGGAATGCATCTCAGCGTCGCAGATGCGCCTCTAGTGGCTGTCCGGAAGACAGCCACTAGGGGCTGGATTATCCCCAAATGTAAACATATCAGTTTTTCTGAAACTGCAATGTTTGCATCTGAAGGGTTAAAACCTGAGGGACCTGGCCCCCAGACTCGCGGAAGTGGTCTGGGTGACTATAGTGTCCCTTGAAAATAAAGAAATAAAGCAAATTTAATAACACACTTCTTGACCACTTTTGCTGAGGCCATCACAAGCAGCAACCCCACATGTACAACCATACAAGTAGCCACATGTGTTTGGAGTCTACTTGTGGGGTTGCGTGTGTGGGGATGTTGCTAGTGATGTTGTGTTCCTGTATGTCAAAGTGTTGTGTTAGATTAATCGTTTCTCGTTTTACCTATTGTACAGCGCTGCAGAATATGTTGGTGCTATATAAGTGATGTATCTGTGTGCAGTATTGCAATGGTGGGTATGCTGTTTGTGATGTGTATGTGTAGGGAGGCAGCATGTGGTTTTGTATGTGTGGGGGGATGCTGCTTGTGGGATTGTGTCTATACAGTGAGGCTCCTTGTGGGTTTTTGTGTGTGTGAATGGGGCGATTTGCAGTGCATTATGTGAGTGGAGATGGCTGGCTGTGTTGCAGTGTCTGTGGGATAGAATCTGTAGTAGGCATCTGGTGGTTACTGAGGCTGTAGTGTGTGCGTGTTTGGATAATAGAGGCGCTACTGTGTATAAGTTGGATAGTGGCTGTAGTGTGTGCGCGGGGGAATAGATGCTGAAATAGGTGCAGGGAGGCACAGGGGCTGTGGTGGGCACAGGGACTGAAGTGGGCACGGGGAGGCTCAGGGACTTAGATAAGGGTGGGACTGGACAGAGTATGAGGTGGGACATAGAGGTTGTGGTGAGCGCAGGAGGGGACATAGGAGCTGTGGTGGGTACTGAAAGGGATAGGGACTATAGTAGTTAGAGGTGGCAGAAGGGATGTGGTGGGAACATGGATAGGTAGAGGAATGGTGGCTGAGGTGAGTGCAGAGGACTGAGGTGGGTTCAGGGGGGAATGAGGTGGGTGCAGGAGCAGCTGTGGTGGATGCAGACAGGGCTGAGGTGGGTGCAGGGGGAGCTGTGGTGGGTGCAAGGGGGCTGAGGTTGGTGCAGGGAGACAGGAGGCTAAAGTGGGTAAAGGGAGAACTGAGATGGGTGCAGAAGGAGCTGTGGTGGGTGCGGGTAGACAAGGGGCTGTTGTGGGCACAGGGAGGGACATAGAGGCTGTAGTGGGCACAGGGAGGGACATAGTGGCTGTAGTGGGTACTGGAAGGCATAGGAGCTATGGTAGGTGGAGGTGGCATAGGGGCTGTGGTGGGTGCATAGGGAATTAGGTGGGCACAGGGACAGGTAGATCCTGGGCTGAGTGTAAGGAGGAATGGTGGCTATGGTAAATGCATGGGGACTGAGGTAGGTGCAGGGGTAGCTGTGGTTAGTACAGGGAGGCTGAGGTGGGTGCAGGAAGACTGGGAGCTGAGATGGGAACTGGGGGCTGAGGTGGGTACAGAGGGGCTGAGGTCGGAGCAGACGTGGGTACTGGGGCTGAGGTGGGTACAGAGGGGCTGAGGTGGGTACAGAGGGGCTGAGGTGGGTACAGAGGGCTGAGGTGGGTATAGGGGGGCTGAGGTGGGAGCAGAGGTGGGTACTGGGGGCTGAGGTGGGTACTGGGGGGCTGAGGTGGGTACTGGGGGCTGAGGTGGGTACTGGGAGGCTGAGGTGGGTACAGGGGGGCTGAGGTGGGTACAGGGGGGCTGAGGTGGGTACAGGGGGGCTGAGGTGGGTACTGGGGGCTGAGGTGGGTACTGGGGGCTGAGGTGGGTACAGGGGGGCTGAGGTGGGTACAGGGGGGCTGAGGTGGGTACTAGGGGGCTGAGGTGGGTACTAGGGGGCTGAGGTGGGTACTGGGAGGCTGAGGTGGGGGCTGAGGTGGGTTACGGGGGCTGAGGTGGGTACTGGGAGGCTGAGGTGGGGGCTGAGGTGGGTACAGGGGGGATGAGGTGGGTACAGGGGGGATGAGGTGGGTACTGGGGCTGAGGTGGGTACTGGGGGGTTAAGGTAGGAGCAGGGGGTCTGAGGTGGGTACTGGGGGGCTAAGGTGGGTACAGGGGGCTGAGGTGGGGGCAGAGGTGGGTACATGGGGGCTGAGGTGGGTACAGGGGGGCTGAGGTGGGTACTGGGGGCTGAGGTGGGTACTGGGAGGCTGAGGTGGGTACAGGGGGGCTGAGGTGGGTACAGGGGGGCTGAGGTGGGTACAGGGGGGCTGAGGTGGGTACTGGGGGCTGAGGTGGGTACTGGGGGCTGAGGTGGGTACAGGGGGGCTGAGGTGGGTACAGGGGGGCTGAGGTGGGTACTAGGGGGCTGAGGTGGGTACTAGGGGGCTGAGGTGGGTACTGGGAGGCTGAGGTGGGTACTGGGGGCTGAGGTGGGTACTGGGGGCTGAGGTGGGTACAGGGGGCTGAGGTGGGTACTGGGGGCTGAGGTGGGTACTGGGGAGCTGAGGTAGGAGCTGGGGGGCTGAGGTGGGTACTGGGGGGCTGAGGTAGGAGCTGGGGGGCTATGGTGGGTACTGGGGGGTTCAGGTAGGAGAAGGGGGGGGCAGAGGTGGGTACTGGGGGGGGCATGGTGGGTACAGGGGGATGAGGTGGGTACTGGGGCTGAGGTGGGTACTGGGGGGCTGAGGTAGGAGCTGGGGGGCTATGGTGGGTACTGGGGGCTGAGGTGGGTACTGGGGGGTTCAGGTAGGAGCAGGGGGCTGAGGTGGGTACTGGGGGGGTTCAGGTAGGAGCAGGGGGTCTGAGGTGGGTACTGGGGGGCTAAGGTGGGTACAGGGGGGCTGAGGTGGGTACAGGGGGGCTGAGGTGGGTACAGGGGGGCTGAGGTGGGTACAGGGGGGCTGAGGTGGGTACTGGGGCCTGAGGTGGGTACTGGGGGGCTAAGGTGGGTACAGGGGGGCTGAAGTGGGAGCAGAGGTAGGTGGGGGGGCTGGGGTGGGGGGCACTGGGGGCTGGGGTGGGGGGCACTGGGGGGCTGGGGTGGGTGCAGGGAAACTGCAGGTGGTGATGAGCTGAATGAAGATTTGCAGAAAATAATCTATTAAAAACTTACCTGAGCTGTCTGCCAGGCTGCTGCAGCTCCTCTTCAGGCAGGGCAGGAAGTGATGTCACTTTCTAGCCCCTCCTCTTCCTCCTCACACAGCACCGCACGGCTGGAGACCTGGCAGCAAGAATTGAATACTCACTGCCAGGTCTCCCAGAGAGAGGGAAAACGGGTGAGGGAGGAAGGGGGTTAACTACAAAGTGATATGCTGCAGGGGTCCTGCAGCATATTACTGGATTAACGAAAAAATCATGTTCTGGCTGGGGAGATCTTTGATCTCCCCAGCCAGAGCATGGATGGGCTGCCGGGCCCCTGACTGCCTCGGGCCCTCGGTCCATGACCGATCTGCCCGACCTGTCAGTCCGCCCCTGGTGGCGGGCTATGCTAGGCCAATATGCATCTCCGGCCTTAATGGCACAAATGCTTAGTAAATCACGCCATGCTGCGGAATAGGTCTTTTGAATCTGAACTATCCCTCGGTAAAAAGGCATTGGTTGCTTTTCTGGGTCAGGGAGTGATTTCATCAGAGCACTAGCCTGAGTGGGATTAAAAGAAACATATTTAGGAGGGGCCTGCTCTCCCCGGCCCATATGTCCGAAGGGATCATCGAGGGAACAGCGAGGCTGAGGTTCTATGGCATCCGGTGAGCCCTGGTACTCATGAGAGCCAGCCTCTTCATACTCATCTTCGTATGTGACCTGGGCCCCTCTGGGAAGTGGAGCTGCTTGAGGTGTCAGGACCGGGGGATATGAGGGGATCCCGGATGCCGGGGTGGCCAGTGGGTTATGAGCTCGGGGTGAGAAATCATTAGGAAGTACCGGCGTTAGGGGTGCTGGATTACTGGGGGCCGCCATATTGGAGGCGTGGAAGGAAGCTGCATTAGGGTCAAGAGAGGTAGTGGCGGCCATGTTGGATGTGGGCACATCTGGGGCAGACTGTATCGGGATGGATGTGAACGGGGCCTGGGGTGTGGCTAGGGAAAAGAAGTAGGGATTGTTTGGATAGGACAGGGTCACGGGGTAGGGGTAGGGGTATGGCCAGGCCATCTGGGCAGGGGCTAAGGCGGAACCTGGGGAGGGCGGGGTAGCTGGGCAGGTACTAGGAAGGGAGGTGGGATATCCTGGGTAGGGAAGTGAAGGTGGGGAGGCGGGAATTTGGGCTGCGGGAGGAGTGGGCAGAAGGGAGGACGGAGAGAGATTAGCAGAGGCAGGTGTAGTAGGAGGGACCGAAGCGGGTGTAGTAGGATGGGTAAAAGCAAGTGAGGAGGGGTTAGTGGACTGGGTGGATACAAGTGGGAGGGTAGGATTATTGACGGAGAGAGAGCATAGAGAAGGAATGACAGATGAAATAGCTGGATTAGACAGGGAAGTTAGTGCAGGGATGGATGAGGGTGATGGTAGTTGTAGGCATGATGGGGGGGAGAATAAAGATCCATCAGAATTCAGGACCGGGCAAACAGGGGCGATGACGGGATGGGTGATGGGAGAGTTAGGGGTTGGGAACATGGTCAGCTGAATGTCACTCATTGCTGACTGAACCTTGGGAATGGACATCCCCTGGACGCCATTTTGGGGCGCTGGCTGAGGGCACCCCCCAGCAACATAATTATTATGATATACATACAGTTTTAAACCTTTGTGATCAATTTCTTCCTCAACCCAACCTTCCTGCTGAATAGCTCTTGCTACTCTGTACCAGGCTTCTGCTGTACGAAGCAAACCATTATCTGTAAGCTTGCCTTTCTTCTCTGTCAGTAATTTGCGCCAGCTCTCTGGCTGTAATCTACCACACGAAGGTACAGCAATTCTACACACTTTAGCAATCTTTTCAACTCCCTTAACCATCTCTTCACCCTCTCTGTCTTCAACTAGATCACACGCTAACCAGCCCTTACTGGGCTTATCTAACCCCTGTCCCATTCCCCCTATAAAAGGCGTCCCAGATATAGAGGAAGAAAATGAAACAGAGTGTCTACAATGCTCGACTGCCACGTGAAGGGTGGGTCCCTACGTGCGTCTTCCCAAAACGTAGACTAGTCACTTATTCCGCCTACACGAGGTAGCCACGGATTGGAGCGAGGTGAGAAGTGTGTGACCAATCACTTCTCTCACAAAGAGAAATAGGAGGGGAAAGTGTAAATAACACAGGAAGTAGAGTAAAAGTAAAAAGTAAAAGTAGAGACAGACACAGGAGTTTGAATGACTCCCAATTAAGACAACATTTCAATTGAAATTCAGTGCATGCATCACAGTTCAAATAAATTCAACAGTAGTCCCTTTCCTTTACTCATGTGGCCAAAGCCACCTCCCTCAACCTCGTAGTGTCCCCGCTCGGAGAATGACTTCCTCAAGTCTCACTACCAGCGGCCACGGAAAACAGCTAACACCGGCCCGAGATCCGTATGCCTCCCCCGTTAAAGTGGACCGATAAACGTGACCACCACTTCCCTCACACCCGTAGTGCCCCTACGGACCCACCCGTAAGTCTCACTACCACGTGGTGATGGAGACAGCAATGCCTGCCCGAATCCACGCGCCACAAATAAAAATTGGAATGCCACCAGCCTCAGCGCTCGAGGCTGGAGGGTACCACCTCTCTGCAAGCAGAGCAATGTGCACAATGATGCTAGCTAGGCTATCAAAGTGACACCATGGGGAACCCCCAGGAAGCAGTGAGTCTACACCCCTCCACAGATTCCCCCCTCCTATTTTTCCTTACTGCTGCAGCTACCCAGCACCTAAAAGAGGTAAACAGGCAAAAGAAAACTTCCACAGGTCCACCCCCCTTTTTCCCTACAGCCACAGCCACGTGGCTCCTAAAAGGGGTAAACAGGCAACAGAGGACCCCCAGGAAAACTTCCACAGGTCCACCTCCCTTTATCCCAAAAGGGGCAAACAGGCAAACACTCTACCCGGGCACTTAAGCTAAAATCAGACCAATACAAACACACCCAGGCAACAGATAGGCAAAATGCAGGTAAGCAGGTGGGTAACAATAAGGCACCAGGCAAGCTATTACCTGACTTTGATGTCCTCCCGGTAGCAGTCACAGACACTGGGACGGGTCAATCAAAGGGGCTGGAACATACCGGCTAGGCTCTGCAGCAGTCTCTACCGTGTACTGGGAGGTGATCAGTCTCCTTTCCTTCCCCCAGGATTCCTCCGTCCAGCAGCGTCTTCTGGGACGGCTTACCGGCCAAAGGCCATAACCCGGTGCCCCACGTTGGATGCGCCAATTGATATAGATTATTTTAAGCAAACAAATATGTTTGAATGACTATCTGTTCCTGTCCAAATCTGAGATGATTAAATTGCGTATACGCAGAAGTAAATTCACACTGACACATGGAGTTCAGGTTAAAAGAACTTCGAGAAAATTGAATGGCATCTGGTTAAAAAGCGGGCTCGCAGACCCTTATAAGAGCAAAATTACATCATCATAGAATATCAAGACAACAACAAATAAACATCATTAATTGGGTTAGGTGTTAAGTGGCTATGTCAATACCCACCCATCAATATTATTAATTGGCTTAAGTGTTAAGTGGCCGGCTACATGACCTCCCACCGAGAGGTGGCGTCATCTTGGACACGGGTGTGGACACGATGGCCCAGGCGCCATCTTGCTAGCACGAGGCTTTACTCGATGGGAGGGGGGCTTTAGGCACCATTTTGAGTAGTTAGTGATGTTAGATTCGAGGTCAGTTTCAAGGCTTTTTTAGTGAATGGACATTTCATTAGTTCAGTTCTCATGATCTAACTATGGCATACATTGTTACATATTACAGGAACTTGACAATTCCGGTGTTACTCATATCCTTCTAGAAAATGCATTCTCTTGCTAATATTCTAAATGTTGTTAGGAAAATCTGTCATATAATGAAGTTAATGGAGTTAATGGGGAAATTTAATAAAGGTTTTAATAATTCTACAACACCCTTATGGATATTACATATATCCAATAGTGGTTTAAGTTTATATTTATATATTATTCTGTGATATTCACAATGGGAAATGGATAATACACCACTGAGTGGGGGGTGATATATATATATGGTGAAAAAGAATGAATGTATAATGTGATTAAAAAAAAAAGGGAATATTATGAATAACAGAAAAAAATATATATATTTATGGGCGGATAAAATATACCTGTTTAAATTAGATGGCAGAGTTCGAAGTCTACATTCAAACCCCGGGGTTTTAAAGTCCCGAGGTTGAATATCCACCTCATCTCACTCTGTCCTAATAATTTATTAAGGTCCCCTCCTCGCCAGTTGCCCTTAACCTTATGAATGCCCATAAATTTAAGTTCGGTGGGGTCACTATTATGTGCCAGGGTAAAATGGTGTGATACACTATGTCCCTCAAATTTTTTCTTAATGTTTCTAGTGTGTTCTTCTATCCTGGTATGTAAATTTCGTTTAGTGCGTCCCACATATTTCAAACCACACGGGCACTCCAATAAGTATATTATATTCTTTGAATGGCAGGTTATAAGGTCTTTAATGGGGAATTCCTCATTATTATTAAAATTCTTGATTTTTTTTTTTATATGTCTTTTTTTGTTATTTGTATTCCTACATGCTAAGCATGTACCGCATCCATAAAAACATTTTCCTTTATCCAAAAAAGTGGTAGTCTTTGTTTTTTTAAATGTGTTTTTTTTACCAGGAGCCTATTTAGATTGGCAGCACCCCTAAACACAATTCTGGGTTTTGCTGGCAAAATTTGAGATAGGGCATGGTCTTGTAGTAAAATAGGCCAGTGTTTGTTTAAAATTTTCCTTAGTGCCTTATTGTTGTGGTTGTAATTACATATAATGGGTAAGTTATCTTCACCTTCATTTTGTGTTTTGTTCTTTTCCTGTAATAAAGAGCTTTGTGAAATCTTAGAGACTTGTGTGCAAGTTTCTTTTAGTTTTTCTTTTTCGTAACCCTTATCCAACAGATCAATAATTAATTTGTCTGCTTGTTCTTTAAAGTTATCCTCATCCGTGCAGTTTCTTTTAATATGTATGAGTTGGGACTTGGGTACACTATTTAACCATGGGGAGAAATGGCAACTAGAAGTGTGGATAAAACTATTAACTTCCACATCTTTGAAATGGGTTTTAGTTTTTATTCTTTCATTATCTATAAAGATATCCAAATCTAAAAATGTAACCGCATGCTTGCTAAAATTAGTAGTTAAAATGATACCCCATTCGTTATTATTTAGTTGGTTTAAAAAAGTTTGTAGTGCTTCCTCTGTGCCCTTCCAGATAAAAAACAGGTCATCTATGTAACGGCGGTAGGTCACCAGGCCCTCCACCCAGCCTCCATTGAGTTGTAAATACTGACGTTCCCAATCTGCCATAAACAGATTGGCGTAGCTGGGTGCGAACCTGGTGCCCATCGCCGTCCCACATGCCTGCAGATAAAAAGTATCATCATACCAAATGTAATTACTGGTTAAAATTAGTTGTATCCCTTCCATGATAAAATCTATTTGGTCCGATTCGAAAGAATGGGATTGTTCCAGGAAGAATCTCACCGCTGTACAGCCCTTCTGATGTGAGATGATGGTGTATAAGGAACTGACATCTGCAGTTACCAAATAGTAATCATGCTCCCATTTGATAGTCTGCAGGTGTCTCAAAATACTTCCTGTATCTTTAAGGTAACTAGGGATACCTGGAACTATAGGTTGGAGGCACTTGTCCACATATTCTGAAAGTCTGCATGATATAGAGTTTATGCCTGAGACTATAGGTCTTCCAGGTGGAAGCTCAGGGTTTATATGAACCTTAGGGAGGTAATAAAACACTGGTATCTTTGGGTGTGTCACATTCAGGTATTCAAATTATTTTTTATTTAAAATCCCCTTTTGTAGGCCCCTATTGATAAGATCATAAAATTTGTTTTTAATTTCACTTGTTGGGTCTTTTTTAAAATTGTATAGGTGACGTGGTCATTTAATAATCTTATGCATTCTGTATGGTAATCTTTTATATCTAAAATGACTATTCACCCCCCCCCCCCCTCCTTATCTGCCAGTTTTAATTACAATGTCATTGTCTTTCTGAAGTTTTTTAGAAAATGTATATTCATCTTTTTTAAGATTTTGTTGATAGTGGTTGGCTTTCTTTAATATATTAATGTCCGACATCACCATTTTCTCATAAGTGGCCATTTCTCCTGAAACTAAATGTTTAGGAAAGAAGGTGGATTTCTCTTTTAGTGTGGTATGTGTGTATTTATCTGTCGTGATTACACTGTTCACAATTGGATTTTTGTGAAAAACATTTTTTAAACATAAAGTGCGTTTAAATTTATTCAGATCCACATAAGTATCGAATTTATTTAGATTCCTAGTGGGAGCAAACTTTAGACCCTTTTGTAATAATTTAATTTGTGTGCAATTCAGTTCAATGGAAGTGAGGTTGAAAATGCCTGCTTACTTTTCAATCTCCTTTTGAGTCTTTATGGGTTGCGTCTGTCTCTCTTTTCTCCTCTGTATGTCCACTCCTCCTCTAATTCCCCTTCTTCCATACTCCTTCGTCTTTTGTTTGGTGATTTTTGGCGTGAGAGGAATTTGTGTTTGCCCTTGTTCCTCAAACTCCTGCACGCATGTGTGATGTGCGGCAGGGTCGGAGTGCTCGGGAGACTCCGGGCGGCGGCTTAGTGACGCTCACGTGGGTTTGTGACGTCACTTCCGCTAACCGCCCGGATAGCTCCAAAACACTTCCGCCACCCACCACTGCGAATAAAAACAAATAAAGGCGCCAAGCACCTCCACCAATTAAAGGTATATACACACATCTCCCTACATAGGGAGAATGTAAACTTTATTGTGATTGGACATGATGCACTTAACTCATTAAAGAACCCAAAAAACATTTAAAAATGAAGATTCAGAGGACCAACATTACAGCTGACTGAAGAAGCTCTATTTTGAGAGTGAAACGCGTATTGGCCATTTTAAAAGACTTATTGAGGACTTTTTTATAGACACATTTTGTTTTTAATTTGTTGTATATCAATACATTTGTTTCACTTTTTAATCCTACTCAAGTCCTTTTTTGGAGCCTCCAAGGAATCTTCATAGGGGTAGTGCCATCCCCACTTGAATTGGCACCAAACTTATATACCTAGAGCCAGGACCAGGTGAGCACCACGTTTATTAACCCATACCAGTTCTTCCGCTGCCAAAATCTACACATTGGTCCATTCTCTTTTATGTCTTTGAGAATTACTCCAAGCGGAAGTAGAAGGGTGGTGCTACCATAATAAGCACACAAGCTTTAATACTGAGCCAGTGTTTCTATATACAGGCTCCTTAAAATTTGAGTGTAGAAGTTCACTACGATATTATTATTGCACCGCCACTTTATATACCATCTGCACTATATTGTATCTTTTTACATGTACTTTATACTGCACCATTGAACGGAATAACGTTTGGTAAGCTGTATATGTGTTTGAGCGCTCCACTTATAGGTGTAGGTCTTTGTCACTTACACTGCACTATAATCTACATATTTGTTTAGTGGAATTGAGTATATCTCCACACAAGTGTATAGAGCTGCCTGTAAATCATTTCACATCTTCTAAGCACTTTGTTACACACATTCCTCTGTAAAAAGAGGTAACCTGTGATTGGTATTCATATAATTGCTAATGTCCAGAAGGGGAATAGGGAGGAGAAGAGAGGGGAGAGGGATACTAATTTTATTGTAGATTTTTTTCTTCTCCCCTCTCTTTCTATCACCCTCATTTCTCTTTGGTTATGGGATATGTTTAAGGGAGGGAAAGAGAAAAAAAAAAATCCTATAACAGAAATGAAGTTTGGCATAAAGCTACTCAAACTTATTTTTTTTTTTATTTGTTTACAAAAGATAAAATGTTTACAAAATACTGTGTTTAGAACAATGAAAGTTGTGTAGATTTGTACAGATCATTTAAATAGTTAATATGGGTGATTTATATATGAGCAAATTCTATTTACTGATGTAATTTGTTGGGATTTTTTTTTCTTGTCCAGTTTTGCATTTTAAAAATATAAATATAGCTTTAAACAGGGGCCAGTTCACGGTACCTCAGACACTGTTGGGGGCCGGACTATATAAAATATGAACAAATTCCTATGCACACACACGCAAACATACTGACATACATAAACAGACTTACACAGATATATATACACAGACTGAAATACATACACAGCTAATTGTGCTTACTTTTTTGCAGGAGGATGGCTGATGGGAGTTGGCGTGTCCTGCGGAGGGAGGAAGTGGCCATCAGCCCTTTTTTTTTTTTTTTTTTTTTAAAGGGGCCCGGTCGCGCTATTGCAAGGCCGCAGCACTGACCGGGCCGGGTTCGAGGACCTCTGCTTTAAAATATACATGGAAATCAAATTTATAATTACAAAATTAGTCTTTACAGCACTGCTTTTAGAATAAATTAGTCCAAAAGATAATCACAGATAGACTTATAGAAAAATTTTAAAAATATATACCGGTATATATTTTAAACAATTTTTCTGCTCGTCAAAACTCGAAAGTACACAAAAATCACTAGATATATTTGCTACGACAACATGAATAAAGGATAACGCTGTGAAGACAAGCAATTTTGATAAAGTACGGCACTTTTATTAGATTACACTTTGAAACATATAGACCAAATATACCTTTATGACAAAATAAGATCTGCAGTTTTTTTCTCCCCTTAAATGGGCTGCTAATGTGTGCCATTTAATTCTAGCCATAGGCAATGCAAGGAAACTGGACTTTTGTAATTTGGAAGATCTAAATACATGCATTTTGCTCTTGGAGGAAAAAAAAAACAAAAAAAAAAAAACTCCACTGCATGTTGTTGAAGTGTTACTTAAGTCCATATCTGGAAGATTGTTTGCTGGTTGAGGAGAGAAATTCAGGAAGACCTCTTTTCAGTTAGTTTTTTTATTTTAGTGGTCTCTTCATCCGCTTCAAAAAAATAAAACCAATCATAAACCGCAAACTATATGTAAACAATTGTCAGTATTTGCTTGCAGTTAGCGGCAGGGGGAGTAGGCAGTTAAGTGAGAAAGCCGTTTTGAGATGAAAATGGAGAGTTTAAGTATCAGATAGTTTTATCGCTTATTGAGAGCGCGTTAAGGAAAAGCAGAGTAATAGTCAATTATTCTCTAATAAGTCAGATAAAACCTGTAAACGGTGGTTAATAAAGCCGATGCATACAAAAAAAAAAATTAAAATATCAGTTTCATTGCTTGTTGAGAGCAGATTGTGAGAAACCACAGAATGGTGATCAATTATCCTCCCGCAAGTCAAATAAAGCTTGTGAGCAAAATAAAGCAAATGCATGAATTAAAAAAAAAAATAAAACCCTTTTAGCAAACCTTTTTATCAAAGGCAAATTGCAGAAGTTGTTGGCCTACATTAAAATGTAGCCAACGTAAGATAGCAAGCATTAACGGTTGAATATCCCTGCCTCTTCCTAAACCAGCATGTAGAAATAAGCTAAAGGTGTTAGTTGGGCATGGTAAAGCAGGTCATGCCTTTTGTCCAATTTCCTTACATTAATTGTAGTCAGATTTAGCATTTCAATGTCCTTGTCTCTTCCAATAAAGCAAATACATGCCCCCCCCCCACAAAAAAAAAAAAAACACAAAAAACTTCAGCAGATCGATCACATGCATAGCTCATACGTTACATTCAAACGTATTTACATATTTGCCCTAAGATTACTTCCCATTAAGACCTGGAGTATTCACTTTTGAGAATAACCCCCCCCCCCCCCTCCAGCAGACACACTAAAACTACAATTGTGACAAACCACAACTTTGTCACCAACATTGTGGTATAGATCTCTAGGGACTGCTCGCTCATGACATACAGTACCCCGGTAGACTTTACTGAATGATGGTAGCTTCACTCATTAAAGTCGAGAGACTGAAGTATCTCCACAATAGGAGACCTCACTTTGCTGGTGAGAAAATGCTTCATTAACTTTGCTCTAGTAAGTGCACATTTAGGGATTTATGTGCCAGACAGCACTCTTACCGGAAAGTCTTCAAGCAGTTTAACCTCAAAGCTGTTTCCACCTGCAATCTCAGGAAAGCTTTTCCAAACCAGTTTTGTGAATGGGAAGTCACCGATTGGTTTGATAGCGGTCATTTTGCAAAGGTACTCTACACTTCCTGAAAATGACAGCTGAAATTACCACTTGAAGGCAACTTTGGGTTTAAACTGGTTACTTCCTGGTTTGTTTCACCAAGTTAAACAAAGGCAGCAGTTGCACAGAGCACCTGCCTCACCAAGGATGATCAATGCATTGGGAAATGGATTCGACAGCCACAGAAAGTCTGGCCTGGAATGTGCAGAGGAAACAGAACTGTGGCATTTGAAAGCAGTTTAATCATACCTCCAATGCATGGGGGGTGGGAACGGGCAAACCCCAACTTTAATTTGTGCTATATCAACTAAACAGTTTTTAGAGTTTGTATTTGAGCAGTGGAGTGCAACTTGAAGTTTGTTAGTACTTTGAGATCTTTATATAAATTAACTTTGGTACACCTCCCTGCCAGTCAGCAGAGTTAAAAATGAGCAGTTCACACAAATAAGATTTTAAAGTTTATTAAAAACTCATTTACAAAAGAAAAGAAAATAAAAAGTTACAAACATTGAATCAGAACTGTCCTGTGATGCACAGAAAAACTTTACATTGATGTGTACGCAAAGCAGGTCTCAAGGTCTTGTTGGCCTCATTCCTGGTGGTGGGGGTCCTGTAAAATACATTCAGATAAGATTGAGATTTGTTAGAAATACAAGATTTATAAGACTGTTTGAACAATTTCAGGATTGGTCAATCCACTAAATGTAAACTTTTATATACCAAATATAAAGCAATTATCCCCTTAAGGACTGAGGCAGTTGTATGTGTTCAGGTCAAAACAAGACTGAATTTGCGCTATATACATCTGTTCAACTGTAATTTACCTCTTTCATATTAAGTGCACCCACATGTATTATATATGATCATTTTACTCAGGTGAAACAGTGCTTTCATGTCACATATCAATTTAATATGAATAAAATATTAAAGTGAGAAATGAGTTTAGTTCTGCATGGCTTTTTTAAAAAAAATTGAATGCTAATTTTGGCCACAAAAAGTAGCTAAAAAAAAAAAAAAAAAAAAAAAAAAAAAAAGGACATAACCCACTTGCAATACCTTTGGTGTCTACTTTTGCAAATGGTATGCCATTCTCAGGGTAGTTCTCATTCCTAGGCAACCATACAGTCTCAAAGCAACATAACCAAATCTGGCTATTTTCAATGTGAAAATGCAAGCCTTATATTAGACTAACTTTCCAAAACACCATAAAACCTGTACATGGAAAAAAAAAAAAAATGAAAAAAAAAGTTTTACTTGGGAGACCTTGCTGAACACAAATAGGGTTTCAAAACAGTAAAAAAAAAATATAGGGGGGCGTGGCTTGGCTGCCGATGGAGTAGGACGCAGGAGACCAGAGCTCCTAGGCCCCAACCCGCCAAAGCCCGATAAAACGCAGCGAAAATTGCAGACTTTATGGGGAGAACCAAACGAGGGGCCACCCCCAAACCTCCGCACACACACGGGACCCAAACACCGGGCCCGATGGATGACTCTCTACCCCGCTCACCCTGGGGAGACCACGCGACGAAGGCAAGATGGCGCCCTCATCACCGGGACCTAGCAGTCCGGCAGACTCCACAAGGAGCTCCCCAAGGGGAGATGCCCTTTCCCAGCTGTCCGCAGACCTCGCAGCCATATCAGCAAATATGCTCACACGCAAAGACAAAGCAGACCTTGTTGCGGAGCTCCGCACCGCGATCCGAGAGGAAATCACGGCAGTTCGGAGGGATCTTGCGGCCTTGGAGACGAGGGTGGACGCCCTGGAGGAACACCGCTTGCACACCACCAATCACTCGCAGGCAGCTGATCTAGCAACGTCGAGGCAAGGTAACATGCTCCTAGACCTCAGACGACAAACGGAGGACCTTGATAACCGAGGGCGCCGCAATAACATCCGGGTGCGCGGCCTACCGGAATCCGAGGGGGAGACACCCCATGAGCTCCTGACAGGCCTGTTCTCCCATATCCTAGGGGGAGAGGCCCCAGCAGACTTCGGCCTGGAAAGAGCCCACAGAGCATTGAGGGCCCCACGCAGAGATGGCTTGCCCAGGGACCTAATCTGCTGCTTGCAGTCCTTTCAACTGAAAGAAACCATCATGAGGGCTGCCAGATCGCAACACACCATCAGATACAGGGAAGCCCAAATATCCCTATACCAGGACTTATCCACGCTCACTTTGGATGCCCGACGAGCACTGAAATCCGTAACCAGCCTCCTGCGGGAGAAGAGGATCCCATACAAATGGGGGTTCCCATTTAGCCTACAAGCTAGAGTGGACGGGCAATGGCATATTATGAGATGGCCTAACGACACTCCCCGATTTCTACGGGCCGTTGGCCTACCACCCATGACGATCCCAAACTGGATATTGGACTACCCACCGACTCGCCCCACTGGACCCACCATCCCGGCGGAGAATCTTTTTGATGACCACACAAGCCCGCGCCCGAGACGGGGCGGCCCTGTAGTTCCGGAGGAATAAACGAGAAACCACTTTGCACTGACCCCGGGCTGTTACTACACCACGAGACGCCGGATCCCTGCACCATAAGCGGAGATGAACCTGCCCAACACCTGCCCCCCTTGCCGTAAAAGCCCAGTTACACCATGTGAAGCAGACTCCATCCGAACTGGTATGCACTACATACACACTCCACCCCCGCCATTCATACACAGGCCCGGGATTTATGCCCACTTGGGAGGGGAGAGGGTATGCGAAGAAGGGAGTCCATGGCGGCACCGAGATGGAGACTACCCCCTCACAGTAATAGCACCGATAAGGGGGAACCAGCATAGGTTGGGGGGGGGGGAAGGGCCCATGGAGGGGGATGGGGATTCCACCCGGGGTTATTGGTTGTCACCAAGCTGAGGGGACATTGCTGCCCAAACCCGACAGGGCCGTTGAGTCCGGAACTGCTCGATGATCTAGCCAGACCCTGAACTCTCCCCAAAGGACCTAACATGAGACACTCGGTGCTCGCAGCCGTTCAACCTTATACAAGGCGACCCGCGGGTACTAGGCCCTAAGGCGCGCAGCTCACGTCAGCCTTAACGGCTAGACTGATCCATGGCCAAGATTAATTAAGAATGGGTCACCCAGACACAAAAACTCAGACGATACGCACTAAAATGGCCTGGATTAGAACAGATGAGCCTACTTACGACTATGAAACCCTGTGATCATGTATTATGGTTAGGCATTGACATAGGGCGGGGGACCAAGGGGTACGAGAAGGCCCATGACTCAGTACACTACGAATAAGCAATGTAGGGAAACACACCCACCGCACCCCTATGACCTGGAGGGCCTCCCGCCGCTACCACAGTTAATAGCAGGCTTGCCAGTCTGATCATGCCCCTACAATGATGCAAATCAACTCCCCCCTTTTTAAACCATCGGAACGCCAATGGAAACTCAACGAGTCCATCCTGGCGGATCTGGTGATCCGTACCGAGGCACACCAGACCATCACTCAATACTTTGAACTTAACGAGACCCCTGACATGCCCCCGCTGACTCTGTGGGAAGCACATAAATGTGTAGTCCGGGGGCACTTTATATCCAAATGCACCCACCGCAAGAGGGAAAAGACACGCCGCACCACAGACCTGACAAAACGGATCGCAGACCTGGAATGCACCCACAAACAGACGTTAGACAACACCACCTATCTCCAGCTAACAGAGACCCGAAGGGAGCTTAGAGACCTCCTCGCTCAGGAACACCTACACATACTGAGGAAATCATCCAGGTTCTTCTACGAGTTCTCCAATAAGAGCGGGAGACTCTTGACACAAATGCTCCGAACCAAGAGGAGGGCCCAACACATACACAAGCTTCAGACACGGGCGGGCACCCACACCAGCATGCCCAAAGGAATCATGGAAGCCTTCAGATCCTACTATACAGACCTTTACAACCTTAATCCGCCCTCACAGGACGCCCCGAGTCGGACCCAACTCCAGAATATAACAAACTACCTATCGAAACACATCACCCGCAAGATAACTCCCGAAATCGCAGAAGACCTGGACAGCCCCCTGTCACTGGAGGAATTGACCCTGGCACTAAAATGCTCAAAAACGCACCGAGCTCCGGGCCCGGACGGTCTCCCGCTCACATACTTGCGATCGTTCCAGGACATACTCCTACCGAGACTCCTCACGGGCCTTAACTCCATAAGAGATGGTGGGAGCTTCCCCACGGACTCCCTGGCGGCGACAGTCACGGTCATTCCCAAGGAGGGCAAGGACCCCACCATCTGTGCTAACTACAGGCCTATCTCGCTATTGAATGCCGACCTGAAATTATTCACCAAGGCCCTTTCCCTGAGGCTGGCACGAATAATGCCTGACCTGGTCCACCCGGACCAGGTGGGCTTTATCCCAGGAAGAGAAGCCAGGGATGACACCATACGAGCCCTTAATGTCATTCACGTCGCCAGGAAGTCCAACAGAGCGACGGTACTCATATCAACAGACGCCGAAAAGGCATTCGACAGGGTGAACTGGAGGTTTATGGCCGAAACGTTGCGGCATATGGGCCTTGGACCACACATGCGCTCTTGGGTCTCCGCGCTTTATACCACCCCGACTGCGAGGATCAGAATCAATGGAGCCTTGACAAAGGCATTCCCTATCAGTAACGGCACACGACAGGGATGCCCCCTGTCCCCTCTCCTGTTTGCCCTCACCCTGGAACCGTTCCTGGAGGCGGTCAGACAGGACGGGGGTATAGCGGGGGTCCAAGTGGGCGGAGAGGAACATCGGGTGGCGGCATACGCCGACGATATGCTCTTCTTTCTAGAACAGCCACTAATATCTGTCCCCAACCTACTGCGGGCATTTGAGACCTACGGACGACTCTCCGATCTGAAGCTAAACATCGACAAATCCGAAGCCATGACAATATCAAGAGATGAGGACCTCGAAGCCTGACTCAGCTCCCAATTCACGTTCTCTTGGTGCACATCCAAACTTCGCTACCTGGGCACCTGGCTGCCGAAAGATCCATCACAACTATACCCACTGAACTTCCTCCCCATCCTGGTGTCCATACAACAAGACCTGGCGCGCTGGACGGGTCTCTACATATCGTGGTTCGGTCGCATTAATGCGGTTAAGATGAATATCCTGCCTCGGCTGCTCTACTTATTCGCAACCCTGCCAACAAGGATCCCTGGAGCCTTTTTCCGGTCGGCGGAGACGGCCATCCGAAGATTCGTATGGAATCAGAGACCGACCCGACTCCGCAAGACCACACTAGAACGCCCCAAAGCTGCCGGGGGGGGTGGGGTTGCCCTCCCTCCTCGCCTACCATCAAGCAACCCACTTACATAGAATAGTAGACTGGCACGCCCACCCTAGCCCCAGACGATGGGTACAGATGGAGACGACACAGCACCCAGGTACCATCCCGTCCAGACTCTGGCTGGGAAGACTAACCTACACCGAACTACAGACGGGCAACCCCATCATTGATGCCACACTCAAAACTTGGTGCTCTCTTAGATACACCCGTCAATTGACGACCACCCCAAACCCCCTCACCCCAATCACCTATAACCCCAACCTGGCAGGAGGCCTCCCCCCCGCAACCTTCAAAAACATCCAAAGGTCAAACTGGATCTACACGCGGCAATGGTGCACGGGAAATGCACTCTGGCCACTGATGGACCTGATGGAAGGACGACTCCCCACACTACTGGACGCGTTTCACTACCACCAGGTGAAGAGATATTATACATTACTGCCCGGTAAAACCCAACTCAACAGGCAACTCACTGAATTTGAACGAATGTGCACAAACAGGACACACATCGAACACGGGATCTCCCGGATGTACAGTATACTTCAGGAGTCGGAGGACAAGGGCAGGCCAGCCTATGTTAGCAAGTGGGAAGAAGAGACCGAAACCCAACTTACGGAGCAGGAGTGGGTGAAAATATACCAACTCACACACAAATGCTCCGTAAGTTCAAAGTTCCAGGAAACAAACTACAAAGTATTGACCCGATGGTACCAAACACCGGAAGACCTCAGACGCATGCGAGTCTCCGACACAGGGGAATGCTGGAGATGTGGATCCGAACGGGGTACCCACATACACATATGGTGGACATGCCGGCACATCAAACCATACTGGCAGATGATCCACTCAAAGATCAGGGAGATTACAGGCTCAGACATCCCCCTACAGATGCTCCTACACCACACACCCATACCAATATGCACATACAAAAATTCCCTCACCATTCACTTACAGCAGCGAAAACCCTTATACCACTACATTGGAAACGCACATCGGTCCCCACATTCCAACAATGGGTGGATAGAGTCGAAACCATCTATGACATGGAGATCATGACCGCTTCCCTGCAGGGGCGCTCCGACAAGTGTGCTCTTAGGTGGTTCCCTTGGAAATCATATCTGTCAAACAGGACGGCATAAGCCGCCATTCGAAGCCACACAAGGGTAAGACACCCGAGACGTGGCCACCAACGGCCCGCGAGTGGACTGCTGTTGAGGGGCGCTGTGGGCATGGTCACGCGGGCCGAGGGGTCAAAGGCCGGATACCCCCCTGCCTAACCATCCTGATCCCCGGAACCCCCCCCCCCCCCAAAAAGCAAACTACTTGGACTAATAAACCGTAGAGACATCCCTACTTACCCTGTCCCGCTCCCCATCCTAAGACTATACCCGCTAACCCCTGGGACTGACGGGACTATGACCCACCCACTGTAAGCCATGACATATGGAGCTCCTCTACTAAGCCCCTCAGTTCCATGTACACAGAAGGGAACAGGTTACGCAAACCCCAGACCTTGATATCGTTTTCTTACAACACCCACAGTTTTAACCTACCCTGTTGGATTAACCAACAAAGTTATATAGTTACATAAAAACTGGATAGAATGGTAACACGACCTGTGCCTGGCACTAGACATTGTTAAAACTCAGCTATTGTGTATAATCTACTGTTGTAACACCTGAGACACGGCTCTTGCATGAGCCTGCAAATTGTCTATACTACAAATTCTTGTATTAATTGACTGTACCATTCGAAAAAAATAAAGAATTACAAAAAAAAAATGAATATATAGTCTGTGAAAGTGCCGTTTGGGTGGGGAAAAAAAAAAAAAACTAAAAAATATGCACTTTCACAGACAATATAATTGTTGTGATGTTTTACGGTTTTGAAACACATTTGTGTTCAAAGTCTCCTGGGAAAGTTAGAGGGCTTGAGAACCAAATTCTTTGGGTTGTCAGACAGGTCCCTCAAACTAATGAAATGTAAAATTATATGTAGCTATATATAAAAGTGATGTATTTTTATAACATTGTTCTAATTGCATTTTGATTTGAATATATGTATAATAAAGTATCGTTGGAACAAAATTAAACAGGTATATATTTTTTTTAGTTTGTTTTTATTTCTCAATTGAATTATATATAAAATATTATGCTATGCAATATATTAAACTTAAAATACACTTTTAACAATGATGCATATTAAAGTACTTTGATATATACACATATGATCCAAGTACTTTATACGGTTTAACTTTAACAATCCTTAAGGGGGTTACGGGTGAACATGCCACATGTGGAGCTTTGTGGTCAGAAGTTACTGTGTAGTTATCGCATTCACCGTGTTTATATAAAAAAAAAAAAAAAAAAAAAAAACCAAAAAAAACACGTGGTTTACATAGAACAGTTAGTCACATTACTATAAACGATATTTACCTCGCATGCCAGGTGGGGGAGGCCTCATACCAGGGGGTGGCATTCCCATGGGTCCTCCTCTGCCTGGAGGCATACCCATGGGCGGGCCCATTGGTGGTCTCATGCCTGGTGGTGGTCCCATCATACCTTTGAGGTGATAAATGAATTGTGTAAATGACAACATTCATGAAGAAAAACAGAAGTGTCAAATTGAAAAACAAAAACAGAAGTGTCAAATGGACCTCAGGGTAATCCTGCAAGTTCATCAAATACATCAGGCAAGCACATTGTCATCACTGGTCCAGATTTTGTTGTAAAGTTAAATCTTTGTTTCTTGTTACCTGGAGGTGGTGCTCCTCTTCCCATGGGAGGTGGGGGCCCTCCACGACCACCTGGAGTATATTGTGTTGGAGCACCCGCAATACTAGCTGTAGCTGCTGCAGCAGCTGCAACGTTTCCACGGCTCTGAGGAGTCATCACCTGGAAAGAGGAAGGCCATCAAACTATTAATGTGTAATGTTGACATACATGACACTTACACTAAGATTCATTTGTAGAGCTCTATGTAACTCACATACTGCATTAAGTGTTCTGTATCCCCATACCATCAGACTGACTTTGGGTTAGTTCACCCAAAATTTCTATGCTACTGGATATCGAAAAGCTCGATTTACCTGTTGCGAAGGTCCTCCCACACCACGGACAGGTCCTGCCAATCCAGCAGGTGCTTGAGGCATAGGAGCACCAGCAGGCACACCTCTCCCAGCTGCTCTGCCTACACCAGGTCCACCTGCAGCTCCTGCAAGTGGTACTCTTGCAATGCCAGTCTAAAATAAAAAAATAAAATTAAAATTAAGTCAGCTTTAATTTCTTGGCTTTTGAAGCTCTAGTAAAGAGCAAGGAAAACTAAAGTCACCAAGACCACTTCAGCTCAATGAAGTGGTCGGGTTCAGTGTCCATGTCCTACTGTGTAAGTTGCAGTTTGAGAAAGCAAACAAGTTTATTACAAGGATACACGATTTATTGGCACTCATTTTATTAATTTTGTAATTTTCTGGCACTCATTTTATTAATAACGTATCACCAGCAAATGCCATAGCGCTGTACAGTGGGATAGCAAGTTAATTTCAAATTTACCAGCTGGATAAACCAAAAGGCTTCAGCTTTTCATGCAAGATTACTGCAAAATGTTTAACGAATTTCGTTTTTTGTTTTTTTATACATACATCTTTTGGTGGGGGTCCTTCTACAGTCATGGATACCAAGTTTTCTCCGCGTAGTAAAACCAGTCCAAGAACCCTTTTCTCCTCACGTTCTGGCTGTTTAGAGTTCTTGGGCCTGAAAAATAAAGTTAGAGATTCAAGAACTTTGTGTAGAAGGAAAGACAGGGAAAAGAAACAAGGGGGATTGTGTGCCATAAGTTACTAATATTGTAAACAGTCTCTTTGTAGGCCAAGAAGCTTCACTGCCTTGGGTCTTTTTTCATATATAGTGCATAACTTTGTACATTTTAAACAGGGGTTTGAATGTTATGGTTTATTGGTCTCTTTTCCATAACTCTGAAAAATGTAATTAGATTTTAGTTAATCTTTAGATACTTACTTAATCTTTCTAAATTCATCACAATCACAGAGGATGAGGTTCATGTGTTTGTCAAAAGCTTTAAAGGTTCCAATAAAGATGCGTCCATCTTGAAGGATACAGCGCATCCTGAAATCAATGTGCTGCAGCATCTTGCTGCTTTTTCCCACCGTCTGAAAGATAAACACCAGATTTCAAAGATCAGCCCAAATGTTATACAACATAAAATGAACATTACAAGTTACATGTCACTGGACCACCAAGCCCACATCACAAGTAGTCCATACAGATGTGTCAGTATTTTCCCCAGTGTTTACATAAAGTAACACTATAGGTTCAGGAACACAAACGTGGAAACCTTTGTGCCCCTTAAATAAGGCACAAACATACCTTTAACCCAGCGCCGGCTCTGCCCCAATCCACCTACCGTGTTTCCCCGAAAATAAGACCTACCCCGAAAATAAGCCCTAGCTGAATTTTCGGGGTGGGCTGCAATATAAGCCCTACCCCGAAAATAAGACCTAGGCATTTTACCTTTGCGGCCCGGCGGGACTTCCTTCTTCTATGAGGAGGAGGGGGAGGAGCGTTGCGGGCCGCGGCATCGCGCAGCGTGATGATAACGTGCGCAGCGTGATGACGACGTGCGCAGCGCCGTCAGTCTGCCTTCACGGATCTTCAGCGGAAGGATCCATTCCGGGCGGTGAGGCACCCAGTGGTCGGACTCTTTGAACTGTGAGTAGATACCGGTATTTTATGTCTGGGACTTAATTAATTAAAGGGGGGGGTGAATTAATTAAAGGGGGGGTGAATTAATTAAAGGGGAGGGTGAATTAATTAAAGGGGGGTGAATTAATTAAAGGGAGGGTGGATTAATTAAAGGGGTGGTGGATTAATTAAAGGGGTGGTGGATTAATTAAAGGGGGGTGAATTAATTAGAGGGGGGATGTGAATTAATTAGAGGGGGTGTGGATTAATTAGAGGGGGTTGTGGATTAATTAGAGGGGGTTGTGGATTAATTAGAGGGGGTTGTGGATTAATTAGAGGGGGTTGTGGATTAATTAGAGGGGGTTGTGGATTAATTAGAGGGGGGTTGTGGATTAATTAGAGGGGGGTTGTGGATTAATTAGAGGGGGGTTGTGGATTCATTAGAGGGTGTGTGTGGATTAATTAGAGGGGGGTGTGGATTAATTAGAGGGGGGTGTGGATTAATTAGAGGGGGGTGTGGATTAATTAGATGGGGTGTGTGGATTAATTAGAGGGGGTGTGTGGATTAATTAGAGGGGTGGATTAATTAGAAAGAGGGTGAATTAATTAAAGGGGGGTGGATTAATTAAAGGGGTGGTGGATTAATTAGAGGGGGGTGTGGATTAATTAAAGGGGGTGGATTAATTAGAGCGGGTGGATTTATTAAAGAGGGGGGGTGGATTAATTAAAGGGGGGTGGATTAATTAGAGGGGGGTGGATTTATTAAAGGGGGGTGGATTAATTAGAGGGGGTGGATTAATTAAAGGGGGGGTTCAATGTACATACCGGTAACGTAAATAAATAAGCCCTACCCTGAAAATAAGCCCTAGTGTGTTTTGTGTGACTAAAATTAATATAAGACCCGGTCTTATTTTCGGAGAAACACGGTATGTGGCTGTCATTGATGATCTGAGCCAGGAATGCATGGCATGGAGCAGAGCCAAACACCCTGGCCAATCAGCATCTTCTCATTCTTTGAAAACAGCACATCCATTATAAAAGTGTTCAGCATCTCCACACTGTGCAGCACTCACCCAGAATAGACCTCTAGTGGCCATCTGAGTGACTACCACTGGAGTTGTCCCTAGGAAGCAGTGTAAACACTGCCTTTTCTCTTTTAAAGGACCACTATAGGCAGCTCAATTATGTGGTCTGGGTGCCATGTCCCTCAAGGGTTAACCCTGCCTGCTGTAAACATAGCCGTTTCAGAGAAACGGCTATGTTTACCTATGGGTTCATCCAGCCTCTAGTGGCTGTCTCATTGACAACCGCTAGAGGCACTTCTCACCGATTTTCACAGTTGAGAATGCTTTCCTATGGACTGACTGCGTGCGGCTCAAGCCACGCATGCAGCCGATGACAGAAAAGGAGGCAGAGAGTCCCCACCGCTAAGGGAGCCCGGCAGTAGAGAAAAGGTATGTGTTTAACCCCTTCCTCACCCTAGAGCCCAGCAGGAGGGGGACCCTAAGGGTGGGTGGGACCTAGACACCCTATAGTACCAGGAAAACAAGTATGTTTTCCTGGCACTATAGTGGTCCTTTAACAAACTACATACTATACTCACCAGAACTACATTACGCTGTAGTTCTGATGACTCTAGTGTCCCTTTAAAAAGGAACACTCTAAACATGATCACTCAAAAGCACTGTAGCTGTCCTGACACAGGGAGTGTCCCAGCGCCTGCCCGTTGCAAACCATCAAAACGGTTTGCATTCTTTCCTGGTGTCCACTCCCTGGCTCTACTACCGCTGCAAGAGAGTTACAATCTCTGGCAAAAAAAAAAAAAAAAAAGCTCTCCTGTTGCAGATGTGTGTAGCAGGGAGAACTCTGTAAGGACACCGTTTAGAAGTTATAGCTCAAAAATCAGTATATGCAGTGTGGACAGACACTTAATACTTTGAACACTTGCAGCAGTAAGGTGAAGCATAGGATACAATTTAGATTATTTTTTTATTATTATTTCAATATATTAATTCAGGTACTTATACCTTTACCTATAACTTATAGGTGAAGGTAGAAGTATCTGAATTTGAATATATTAAAAAGTATTTGTCTATATGCCACTGAGCCCTACATTTCAGCATGCCTAATAAACATTAGTTGATAGTAACAGTCAGCTAATAGCCTCCAGTTATCTTCGTGTTGGTAAATCAAGTTTGAACCCAGAGATCACTAGAAAGCAGAGATAATAAATCGTGTTAAAGTCAGGGCTAAGCTTCCCCCAACACCCGCTCCTGCTTGGAGGCCAGCCGGGCCGTATATACAGGCTTTGTTTATCACATGCACAGACCGTGCATTCTGGAGGGAATCCATGGTCCCTGTAACATTGCCCTCTAAGCTGAATTCCTAAACATGGAATAACCTCAGTCAACAAATACAGGCTGCCCAACAACAAGCACAACCCCCACTAACAATCCCCCCATTACTTACCATGGCTGCACCGAGGATGCTGCGGATACACAGCCGATTCGGGAAACAAAAAAATTGCGCCTGGGAGATTCACTCCAGCGGCGGCCTAAATACCGGAAGAGCTAGTCTGAACCGGAACTAATTAAAGGTAAACGCATCCGAGACGAGACTTTGTTGGTTTCAGCTCGTTTTTAGAGGCAGTGACCTCTGCAGGTCGGAAAGGGTAACTGCAGCCAAAGGGCTTTTAAAAAACAAAACAAACACTGTGGATGTGTAAAAGCAACACCTAAAGGTGTGATGTACATAAAAGGGAAACAGATACATCACTTCTCTGAAATAAAACACAATCAAATAAAACATTAAGATTTGCATGTCACTAGTCTTGTCCAATTTTCATGTGATGCTCCTTTCTTTTTTTTTTTTTTTTTATTAAAAATGTATTAAAGATTTACAGGGTTATCCATTAAAATGTGAATTCAAAGTGAATTTCAAATGTAAAGTAAAATAATCAGATTGAAAAAATTCTCTAAATTAGCTATGTTTCTGGTTCGGCTACTTTGGCCTTAAAGCAGCACTGCCCCCCCTCCCCTCCCGTCCCCCCCTGCCCTTTCGTCCCCCCCTGCCCTTTCATGCAAAATGAGTATTTCATGAAGCTAAACATTTTTATAAATACTCATAGTGAGTGTTAGAATTTCAGTGAAATCCCAACCCAGTCAAAATATATACTGAGACAAAGTAGGGACTAATTTGTCTCTGCATTTTCCTACACCCAACACTTCTAGACACTGGACAGAGCCACCTTCCTCTAGAAGTGTCAATCCCCCAGCCATCACTAGTCACGGCTGCAGGGAACTGGCTCTGTCAATGGACCTACCTCAATGCGGTACTCTTGCATGAGATTACAGTAGTGATGTCAAGAGGACTAGCCGGAAGGGGATCGTGGCACCCACGAGGGACAGTTTCAGGTAAGTTAAACTCACCTTTCCCTGCCCCCCACATACTCCCAGCGGTGATGTCACTATTGGGGGTCTTTGCAAATTATGCAAGGTCCACAGGCAGGGGCAGTGCTGCTTTAAAGGACCACTGTATGCATCCAGGCCACTTCAGCTCAATGAAGTGGTCTGGGTGCCAGGTCCCCTTTGTTTTAACCTTGCAGCTGAAAACATAGCAGTTTCAGACAGTCTCCCTGACAGCCACTAGAGGCAGCATCCGCGTTTTACACTGAGTAAATCGCACTTATGTCACGGAGTCCCGAGTCAGATTAGATCGCATAGGAAAGCATTGAGTAATGCTTTCCTATGGGCGGGATTGACTGTGCGTGCGCCTCTGGCCGCGCATGCGCGTTCGGATTCACTTGGGAGCTGACGTTGGCGGAGGGGAGAGGTAAGTGGCTGAAAGGGTTTTAACTCCTTCAGCCCCGAGGGAGGGGGGCAAAGGTTTAAAAATAATATCAGGAAGTATTACTTTACTGAGAGTGTAGTGGATGCATGGAATAGCCTTCCAGCTGAAGTGGTAGAGGTTAACACAGTAAAGGAGTTTAAGCATGCGTGGGATATGCATAAGGCTATCCTAATTATAAGATAAGGCCAGGGACTAATGAAAGTATTTTTAAAAATTGGGCAGACTCGATGGACCGAATGGTTCTTATCACATTCTATGTTTCTATGTTTCTAAGAGCCTATAGTGCCAGGAAAACAGGTTTGTTTTCTTGGCACTATAGGATCCCTTTAAATTTGAAATTCGCTTTTAATTCACTTTGAATTCTCATTTTAGTGAATAACCCTGTTAGTAATTGCCATCAAAATCCAGTTTAGTTCATGCATCAGAAATAATGTGGTGAAAATTGTCGCATTTGCTTTCTCTTTTTCGAGTAAACTGTTACTCCACCTTTGTACATCAATGAATATTTTTCTGCTTTTCTTTGATGCTCTAAAATGAACCATCCTTTGCTATCAGAAACAGTGGATTGGACTAAATTGAAAGTGACGTCAGTTTGGATTCTGACATCGACAGAACCTGTAGTCCCAATAACCATTGCTTGTTATTGTTGTGTTACTGCTTTATTTATTTGTAAGACATACTGTACACCTGACTGGAAACAATATCGTGTTTCACAAGTAAAGTTTTTTAATACGGATCGCACCTATAATAGATCTTGCAACATTGTTTTTTAAATAATTGAAGGCCATAAATTATGAAGGGCTAAATAATATAATGGGTATGGTGTTTTCCTAAATAAAAGGATATTTTTTTTCTTCACACTTATCGTGCAAATACTTTGTTATTGTTTTATGTTTTTAATTGTGCTCATGTGTGTCAGGCATAATTATAAGGGAGTCACCTGAATTTTTAGAAAGCATTTTCTTTAGAACAAGCAGTTTTGAGGTTTATTGCACTATTCACTGCTGTCAATATGTTATGGTACTCAACATCTTTTTAAAGAGATTAACTCACAATTGAAACAACTGACAGTGACGTTGTCAAAATGTACATAACTGAGGGGCGGAGCCTGGCCAGCATCCTGATCACACGCATGGCTGCAGAGCTCCTGCAGTTAACTCCTGAAAACTGCCAAAAGATAAGCAAAAACGACTCTCACCAACACAAGACTACCCTGCCTGAGCTCGGTGTGCCCCACTGAACACAGGGATACCCGTCTCGTGAGAATCGGTGCACAAAATCCACGGATACATGAATGCGGCCTACAGGCGCGGGAACAAGGGAGAGGCGGCCGATCTCCCCGTCCTCTCGTCAACAGCACCGGTGGCATGATGCTCCCTCCCCCCCCCCCGGATCGGTGGGGGTTATCCCGATCCACTCCTGGTCGCCCAGGAGGCAAGCGACGAACCCGCACAGCAAGCTTACAACGCCAACACCCAAGGCAACACGGGACCGCTCGGGCCCAAACAAAATGGCGACACGGCCGCGGCAAGCCACAAACCTAGCACCAATTCAACCTCCTAGGCGAACACAGGAGTTTTATGAGCGGATCTGCTCTATACTCTGGACAAAGCTTCATGCCCAGAGGAGACCCTTTCAGGTGGCAATTAAAGCAGTGGCGGCCTGGATTCGCCCGGCACTCAGGCGCCGTCTGGGCGGATACCCCTCTCGTACCTCCAATGAGCCGGCACGACGAGAAGCAGCAACAGGTACCAGGGGCACCAGCACTTGCGCCCCAATGCCACAAGGAAGGTCCCATCAACATGCCCCACCTGCCCGCTCCTCAGCAGCCCCAACCACCCTCCTCAAACTGGGCGCTACTTCCTCCTTACCAGCTCACAATACCACACGCGACGCTGACCGGGAGACAGAGAGGCTGGATGCCGGTGTGCGATGCGGGTGGCAAGCCCCTCCGCGGCCCACTGAGGTGAAAATTCTGCAAGACCCACAGCAAGGAGACCGCCGCAGCCTGAAGGAAGGCATAGGATGAAGGGACTTTGCAACAACCGTGACACGCAACTGAGACTACTCAGTTTACAGGGCGGCATGCCACCCAAGACCCCAGAGCACAGCGAAAATATTATTACCACTCTTGACATATCTATCTGCTGTTTAACCTAGTCTGTAATAGTTACTTTACCTAGCACGTAGATAGCAAGCCAGCCCCTACTTAATGCATATCTCTTATAGCAAGTGTCTCACTGTGGCAACCAGCGATAGATTTTGAGCGTATATTATTCTGTGCTCCTGTTATAATGTTATAATCCTATAATTTTAAAGTCCATAAGCCTGTTACTTAACTTCATTGAGCAAAATTCTCATTATTAAGCGATGCAAACATGTTACACATATTATGCATAGGTTGGATTTATACTCTAAGGCTAACATAACATTCATTTAGTCCATGCCTAGCTAGACTAGAGCTATGTCTGACCATCTTGCTAATTAGCTTAGGTTATACTTAATTGTACAGTCTTGCTTGTATAATTAATTCACATAACCCAATCGTGAACCTACACTACTGAAATATTGCTATATATAAAAAAAAAAAAGTGCCTGAATAGCAAATGCCATGACTTGTATTATCAATGTTTACTAACTGCCCCTGATGTCGCTGTTGTGGCGCACCAAGGATACTTGTTAACTTTGTGCACAAATAAAATAAAGAATTTAAAAAAAAAAAAACTGTACATAACTAAGAGCATCTGAATAGTACCAATAAAGTAATGAAGTAGGGAGAGATCAGAGGTTTGTTGTGCAAATATATTCCTAGCAACCAATCAGAATTTTACAATTCTCTGTCTAGTGCTTCATTCAATTCTCCTTTGTAAACTGGGTAAGGAAATAATTGTATGCCAAGAATTACTATATAAGGGCCATACCTGATGCTTGTCCCACAAAGACCACATAACCTGCCCAAAGTGAGCCTTACCCACCCTGCACATTCCGTAACACTCTGGCCTCTCAGCTTAACTATACAGGGGGACTCCAGAGGCTCTTGAGAAGGGGGTGGCCTACATGGGAGATGGGAAACCTAACCACCAGACAGGGTACACACATGTCCCAGAACTGGAGGCTGAGGGAACCGGGAGTGAAATTTTGCTTATGTATTACCCTTTTAAGTTTGCAGTTACTGTATTGCTGTTTACTACGTTTTATAACCTTTGTTATTCTGAGGCACTGACGCATTATACCTACGCACAGGCCCATCAGACATATTCTGAACTGGCGAGGATTACAACACAGACCCAATATCTAAAGCCGCCCAGAGGAACGGAGAGGCTCCATCTGATTAGATTTTTACGCAACAGTTACCGACTCCGACTGACTTAGACACGGTGGGGATCTGGAACGCGGGTACATGCCTCCTGGGCCTCCTTCTATTTCCCCATAGGACATAGGGACCTTAGTTAGGTGAGCGGGACCAGTGGATCAAAGATGGTTCCGGGCATTACTTCTCCCTGCCTAACCACTAGACACACCACACCTTAATTGTTTTGCTGACTAGCTTTTCTATCCCCCTCATGCCCTTCCCTTACACCCAAAACTCTGCCCCTATAACTACCCTCTCCACACCCTCACGCCACCCCAGACGTGAACAGAGAGCGCTGGGGGCCAGGGGGGGAGGACTTTAGGTTCCCCCCCTTTTTAGTATTTAGGGCCCCCACCCGCCGCTCATCGGTGGGGACTGGGGGGGAGGACATTAGGTCCCCCCCTTTTTAGTATTTAGGGCCCCCACCCGCCGCTCAGGAGTGGGGGCCAGGGGGGAGGACCTTAGGTCCCCCCCTTTTTAGTATTTAGGGCCCCCACCCACCGCTCAGGGGTGGGGGCCAGGGGGGAGGACCTTAAGTCCCCCCCTTATTAGTATTTAGGGCCCCCACCCGTCGCTTAGGGGTGGGGGCCAAGGGGGAGGACCTTAGGTCCCCCCCTTATTAGTATTTAGGGCCCCCACCCGCCGCTCAGGGGTGGGGGCCAGGGGGGAGGACATTAGGTGTCCCCCCATTGTGATTTATGGCCCCCACCCACCGCGCAGGGGTGGGGGCCGGGGGGAGGACAGTAGGTCCTCCCCCATTGTAATTTATGGCCCCCACCTGCCGCCATGGGGTGGGGGCTGGGGGGGAGGACATTAGGTCCCCCCCTCATTATCTTTATGGCCCCCACCCCACCCACTGGCTGCTCACTGCTTACTAGACATGCCCCTACTCGCGGTATAGTGAGTAGGGGCATAATTTACTAATACTAAGTAATCATTACTTAGTATTAGTAAATGTGGCTGAAAGACCAATTTAGGTCTTTCAGCCTTTTAGTAGATAACTCCCTGATACCGTGGGAATTAGGGAGTTATCTACTAAGCGGCTGCAAGATGCAGCCGCTGATCGGAGTTTGCATGCCACAGTCCAGGTGTAAGTCCCCTTGAAACAACGTGTGGGTTTTAAAATTCGCCTGCCTATTGAAGTCTATGGCAGTTCGCCTGAACATTTGCTGAAATTCGCGCTCGCCGTTCGCGAACCGAAAATGTTATGTTCGCGACATCACTATTTGCAACACTTACAACAATCAAGTAACACACATTCATATAAAATGTAAGTTACTTAGCCAGTCAATGTAATGACAGGAATGAATAAGTATATAACTCCCTAATTCCCATGGTATTAGGGAGCTATCTACTAAAAGGATAAAAGACTTGAATTGGTCTTTCAGCCAAATTTACTAATTCTAATTTACTATATCGCGAGTAGGGGTATGCCTATTAAACAGTGAGCAGCCTGTGGCTGCTCACTGTTAAAAAAAAAAAAAAGGTCCCCCCTCCTATTGACCCCCCCCGAGCGGTGGGTGGGGGCCCTAAACAAGAATAAGGGAGGGGACCTAGTCTCCTCCCCCTGGCCCCCACCCCTGAGCGGTGGGTGGGGGCCCCTAAACTAGAATAAGGGGGGACCAAATGTCCTCCCCCTGGCACCCAACCCTGAGCGGTGGTTGGGGGCCCTATACAAGAATAAGGGGGGGGGGAACCTAATGTCCTCCCCCCTGCCCCTCACCCCTGAGCAATGGGCCAAAATACAAATTGGAGGGGACCTAATGTCCTCCCCCCTGGCCCCCACCCATGAGCGGTAGGTGAGGGCCCTAAACTAGAATAAGGGGGGACCAAATGTCCTCCCCCCTGGCACCCAACCCTGAGCGGTGGTTGGGGGCCCTATACAAGAATAAGGGGGGGGGACCTAATGTCCTCCCCCCTGCCCCTCACCTCTGAGCAATGGGCCGAAATACAAATTGGGGGGGACCTAATGTCCTCCCCCCTGGCCCCCACCCCTGAGCGGTGGGTGGGGGCCCCAAACTAGAATAAGGGGGGGACCTAATGACCTTCCCCCTGGCCCCCACCCCTGAGCAGTGGGTGAGGGCCCTAAACAAGAATAGGGGGGGGACCTAATGTCCTCCCCCCTGGCCCCCACCCCTGAGCGGTGGGTGGGGGCCCTAAACTAGAATAAGGGGGGAACCTAATGTCCCCTAAATACAAATTGGGGGGGACCTAATGTCCTCCCCCCTGGCCCCCACCCCTGAGCGGCGGGTGGGGGCCCTAAATACAAATTTAACCCCCCTCCCCAGGTGACTAGGGGTCCCCAAACCCCTAGTCACCCCTCCCTAAAAAATGAACCCCTACCTACCCCCCTCACCCTAAAAATAATGAGGGGGGACCTTTAACTAAGTACCTGTAAAAAAAAAAAAAAACTTACCATTTGATGTTTTCTTTCTTCTAAAATCTTCTTTTTTCAGCCCCGAAAAAGGCCAAATAAAAATCCATAATAACCGACGCAATGAAAAAAATAAAATAAAAATAAAATAAAATAATCCATGTTCACCCAGCGAGGTCTCCACGCAGACTGAGCTCTGCAGGGCGGGGGAAGGCTTATAAAGCCTTGCCCTGCCCTGCAATTAGGCTCAGAGCACTCTGATTGGTGGGTTTAAGCCATCCAATCAGAGTGTTCTGACAGGTAAATGAAGAGACTGACAGGTAAGTCTCTACATTTACCTGTCACAGCACTCTGGTTGGTTGGTTTGAAATCCACCAATCAGAGTGCTCTGTGTCATTTTACACAGCGTGGGAAAGTTCTTTGGAATTTTCCCATGCTGTGTAATTTGACTCAGAACTCTCTGATTGGTGGATTAAGTAACCAATCAGAGAGTTATGAGTCAAATTACACAGCTACAGTTACTCATGTAGGTGTGATTTATAGGCCCCCAGGACAAATAGAAGAGTAAGATAATCTACTTGTTGAGGAAATAGCTAAAATGACAATGAAGGGGGAAGTTATCATCATGGGTGACTTTAATCTTCCTGATGTGAATTGGAAAACAAAATTAGCTGCTTGTGCCAGGAGCACACATATTCTAAACTCCCTACTGGGATTGCCTCTAAAACAAGTCGTTGAGGAGCCAACTCGTAAAGAGGCCATACTAGATTTAGTGTTAACAAATGGAGATTTGGTATCAGATATTACTGTAGGTGAAAGTTTAGGATCCAGTGATCATCAGTCAGTGTGGTTTAATATAAGAACAGTGACATTATCAGATTGGAGCAATTTAAATGGAGTCCAAGAGAAATGGGATTTTTTAAAAGTTGCACTGCTGAAGGCAACAGAAAATTGCATTAGGCTTGTCAGTAAAAGCAAAAAAAATCAAGAAACCACTGTGGTACTCCGCAGATGTGGCCAAAATAGTAGAAAACAAAAAGTAAGCATTTAGTAATTACAAAAAAAACCAGAGTGAGGAAGACAGAATGCTCTATAAGATTAGGCAGAAAGAGGCTAAGCAAGTTATAAGAGCTTCCAAATCACACACAGAAGAGAAAATAGCACAGTCAGTAAAAAAAAAGGGGGACAAAACATTTCTAGATACATAAATGAGAAAAGGAAAGTAAAACAAGGATAAGTTAGATTAAAAACAAAAGAAGGAAGGTATGTAGAAGAGGATAAAGGTCTAGCTGACTGCCTCAATTAATATTTTTGTTCAGTATTTACAGAGGAAAATGAAGGAAAGGGACCTCAGTTAGGAAAAAGGACAAATGAGTCATTTATTACATGTGAGTTTACTGAGGAAGAGGTTCTATTTCAACTGTCAAAAGTAAAGACAAATAAGTCAATGGGACCTGATGGAATACACCCAAATTTATTAAAATAGCCTAGTGGTGTACTAGCAAAACCATTAACAGATTTATTTAACCAATCATTGTTAAAAGGAGTAGTCCCAGAAGATTGGAAGTTAGCGAATGTTGTGCCCATTCACAAGAAAGGTAGTAGGTATGAGTCGGGTAACTATAGGCCAGTAAGCCTTACTTCAGTAGTGGGGAAAGTAATAGAAACCATGTTAAAGGATAGGATTGTTGAACATCTAAAAACACATGGATTTCAAGATCAGAGACAACATGGGTTTACTTCAGGGAGATCATGTCAAACTATCTTATTGATTTTTTTGATTGGGTAACTAAAATAATAGATCATGGTGGTGCAGTAGACATTGCTTACCTAGATTTCAATAAGGCTTTTGACACTGTTGCACATAGAAGGCTTATCAATAAACTGCAATCTTTAAGTTTGGATTCCAATATTGTTGAATGGGTAAGGCAGTGGCTGAGTGACAGGCAACAGAGGGTTGTAGTCAATGGAGTATATTCGAAGCTTGGGCTTGTCACCAGTGGGGTACCTCAGGGATCCTACTTGGACCCATTCTCTTTAATATTTTTTATTAGTGATATTGCAGAAGGACTTGATGGTAAGGTATGTCTTTTTGCTGATGATACTAAGATATGTAATAGGGTTGATGTTCCAGGAGGGATAAGCCAAAAAGCAAATGATTTAGGTAAACTAGAAAAATGGTCAGAGTTGTGGCAACAGACATTTAATGTGGATAAGTGCAAGATAATGCATTCTAACGTAACCCAAACGGACTCTATGTTTGCCTCACTAACTTTTATTAGACTAGATATTATGCTATCCTTCACATACAGGGCCACCCCTCCCCGTTTCTTGCCTTCCCTGTCTTTTCCATATAAAGAGTACCCTGCTTTTGCTATGTCCCAGTCATTTTTCTCATTATACCATGTCTCAGTAACAGCGACTAAATCTACATTATTATTTGCCATTATTGCCACAAGTTCATGGATCTTATTCCCTTAACTGCGAGCATTTGTAGACATGACTCTAAGCTTGTCATTTTTTTTAACCACACTTGCTAAAGGCACTTTCTATCCGCGCCGTCCGGTCAGCTCTTCTGTCAGCTCCCACTGTAAGTCTTGCGAGAGCCGCGGCTCTCGCGAGATTTACACTGGGAGCTGACCGAGGTGCTGAACGGACGGCGCGGAGGAGGAGGGAGCTGACAGGAGCTGCAAGAGAGGTAAGTTACAGCTCTGACAGCCCCCACAGCCCCTGTCTGTATTATGGCAATGCAAATTGCCATAATACAGACTATTGACTCGAGTATAAGCCGAGTTGGGTTTTTCAGCACAAAAAATGTGCTGAAAAACTCAGCTTATACTCGAGTATATACGGTAAATAAAAACACACTTATTGCATCAAATTTACAAAGCCAAACTTTTAAAAGCTTTTAAAAGCTTTCCTCATTTCTTTCTTGGGATGGGGAATATATCGGTTGTAGACTGAGGATTTCCATCTGCCCAATCTTTTAATAATATGCACTGGAGTGTCAGTGTTGAAGGAGACTGAAGCTGCCCCTATTCTAAATGAAAGATCCGAGACATAGATACAACCCATTCTTAGGAGTAGTGTTCTGATGTAGACAGGGCCGGCGCGTCCATAAGGCGGCACAGGCGGCCGCCTTAGGGCGCACCGGCTCTGGGGGCGCAAAATTCCAGTGACCGGCAGGAGGGAAGTGCTCCCTCCTGCCTGGTCACCTCCTGGATCCCCGGAGCTGCGCGGCGTGCGGCTGAAGTGGATTAGGAGGCAGCGAGGGAACTCTGATCTCTCTGACCGGCTCCCTCGCGCGTCTTTTGCTGATGCCGCGGGAGCCGGAATATGACGTCATATTCCGGCTCCCGCGGCATCAGAAAACAGCCTGCGAGGGAGCCGGTCAGAGAGATCAGAGCTCCCTCGCCGCCTCCTAATTCAGTTTAGCCGCACGCCTCCCAGCAGCCTCACTGGACCACCAATGAGAGACCCACGCCAGCTCTCCAGGTAGAGAGGCTGGGTGGAACATTTAAATTTAATTTAGATTATTAATTACTGTGTGTGTATGTGAGTGTGAGTGTGTATGTCAGTGTGTATGTGTGTCTGTGAGTTTGTGTGTGTCTGTCAGTGTGTGTGAGTGAGTGTGTGTGTCTGTCAGTGTGTGTGTGCATGTGAGTATGTGTGTCTGTCAGTGTGTGTGTAAGTGTGTCTATGAGTTTGTTTGTGAGTGAGTGTGTCTGTCGGTGTGTGTGATTGTGTATGTCAGTGTGTGTGTGCGCATGTGAGTATGTGTGTCTGTCAGTGTGTGTGTGTTCGAGTATGTGTCTGTGAGTTTGTGTGTGTGTGTGTGAGTATGTATTTTTCTGTATGCCTGTCTGTATGTATGTATCTGTATGACGGTATGCCTCTGTATGTATGTGTCTGTATGCCTGTATGTCTTGTATGTATGTTTCTGTATGTCTCTGTATGCATGTATGTAACTGGATGTATGTTTGTCTCTGAATGTCTGTATATATGTCTCTGTATGCATGTATGTAACTGTATGCCTTTATGTCTCTGTATGTACGTATGTTTGTCTGTGTGTCTCTGTATGCCTGTATGTCTTTGTATGCATGTTTATGTATGTATGTATGTGCCTGTATGACGGTATGCCTCTGTATGTATGTATGTGTCTGTATGACGGTATGCCTCTGTATGTATGTATGTGTCTGTATGCCTGTCTATATGTATGTGTCTGTATGACGTTATGTCTCTGTATGCATGCATGTATCTGTATGTGTGTATGTCTTTGTATGCCTGTATGTATGTATGTATGTGTCTGCATGCCTGTATGTCTCTGTATGTATGTTTCTTTATGCCTGTATGTCTGTATGTATCATTGGCGGATCCAGGGGGGGGGCAACGGGGCAATTGCCCCCCCCGAGAAAATATTGCTGCCCGAGGCTCTCCCATGCCGGCCCATGCAAGGCTGGTGCTATCCAAGCACCAGCCCTGCTGATTGCCTTCACGTACCGGAGGGGAGATCAGTGATCTCCCTCCCCGGCCCACAGGCAGATTGCTGGGCGGCCGGCAGGGGAGGGAGTGAGAGAACCCGGGGGAGCTCTTACCTACAGCTCCGCCGGGTTCTCCTCTCGCGAGCATGGAGTGTTACCATGGCAACGCTCCGTTCTCGCGAGAGTGAACTCTAGCCTGAGCTGCAGGTTAGAGTTCACTCCCCCACTAGAACCACCAGGGAATGGAAGAGAAAGCAATGTCTCCCCCTCCCTCAGCAAAGGTAAGAAGGGAGGGGGGACATTAGCTATATTTAGTTAGTTATTTAATAATTAAAAAAATATATATTTAATCTGCCCCCCTACACACTGCACCACACACAGCCCCCCCTTACACACAAATATACAGCCCCCCCTTACACACAAATATACAGCCCCCCCTTACACACAAATATACAGCCCCCCCTTACACACAAATATACAGCCCCCCCTTACACACAAATATACAGCCCCCCCTTACACACAAATATACAGCCCCCCCCTTACACACAAATATACAGCCCCCCCTTACACACAAATATACAGCCCCCCCCTTACACACAAATATACAGCCCCCCCTTACACACAAATATACAGCCCCCCCCTTACACACAAATATACAGCCCCCCCTTACACACAAATATACAGCCCCCACTTTACACACAAATATACAGCCCCCCCCTTACACACAAATATACAGCCCCCCCTTACACACAAATATACAGCCCCCCTTACACACAAATATACAGCCCCCCCTTACACACAAATATACAGCCCCCCCTTACACACAAATATACAGCCCCCCCTTACACACAAATATACAGCCCCCCCCTTACACACAAATATACAGCCCCCCTCTTACACACACAGCCTCCCTCTTACATACACAGCCCCCCTCTTACATACACAGCCCCCCTCTTACATACACAGCCCCCCTTACATACACAGCCCCCCCTTACATACACAGCCCCCTTACACGCACACAGCCCCCCCCCCTTACACACACACACAGCCCCCCCTTACACATACATAGCCCCCCTCTTACATACACAGCCCCCCTTACACACACACAGCCCCCCCTTACACATAGCCCCCAATACACACATAGCCCCCAATACACTCACTGCCCCCCATACACACAGCACCCCTCACACAAAAACACACTGCGCAACTCACACACAAACACACTGCTCCCAATACACACACTGCTCCCAATATACAAATTGCTACCCCATACATACACTGCACTCCTCTCACAAACGCACTACCCTTCCATACACATACTGCGACCCTCACACACACTGCACCCCTCAAACACATACACACTACAACCCCTATCCCGGCAGACCTGGGTAAGTTATCAAACGTTTTTTTAAACGGTTTGACTACTTACTCTGGGAGGGCGCCACAGCAACTCCTGGCACCAAAACCACTACAGAGAGCTGTAGTGGTTATTGTGCCTGGATTGTTTCTTAAAATAATCTGCCAGTGCCCCTCCCGAGATTAGCTTCTGGATCCGCCACTGGTATGTATGTGCCTGAATGTCTTTGTATGTATGTTTCTGTATGCCTGTCTGTATGTATGTGTCTGTATGACGGTATGCCTCTGTATGCATGTATGTCTTTATATGCCTACATGTCTCTGTATGCATGTATATCTCTGCTTGTATGTCTCTGACTGTATGTGTCTGTATGTCTCTGTATGATTATTGCTGTCTTTGTATGACAGTGTACCTGTATGACTTTGACTGTGTGACTGAAAAATGATGCCTGTGGCTTGGAAGGAAAGACACACAGGTGAAGATGCATTTTTTTTTTTTTAATGAGGGTTGGGGGCGCCAAAATGCATCTTCGCCTGTGTAACTAAAAATCCTAGCACCGGCCCTGGATGTAGAAGATGAATTTAGCTGTAGTCAGAGGGATTCAGTGAGAGTAGTGGTGAAATGTGTGTGGCATGACTGAGTGTGGGTAAGTAAGAGTCAAGTATTTTAACTGGGCACTAGTTCTAGGTGGGATAAAGTGGTATAGCGGATGGATGAGTAGTTTGGTTTGTTTTAGAGGTTTGTAGAGAAAGTATATAGTGATCACGATTTTTAGCGATATCCAATATTTTTAAGGTGGTCTCAAACAAACATAAAATGCTAAATAAAATTTGTGGGAAATTCGAATAGTCGTGTACAGTAAATCAGAGAGGGCTCAGAATATCGAACCATCGATCGGTATCCAACCTTGTGCAAATGGGGAGTTTGCGGTTGTGCAAATGGACTGTTTGCGTTTGTATGCGGTGCATTAAACGGGGAGTTTGGTCTGTCACTGTGAAGTGGGCGTAACCCTTACACTACCTGATCGATACAACATCATACCTGATGTTTTAAAGCACGTTATTCCAAAGACTTTAGGAATGTTAGGTGATTTATGCCCTTTATGGATTAAATCCACACTCTGCATCAACTGTGTAATTTTCCATGGGAGTTTTGCCATGGATCCCCCTCCGGCATGCCACAGTCCAGGTGTTAGCCCCCTTGAAACAACTTTTCCATCACTATTGTGGCCAGAAAGAGTCCCTGTGGGTTTTAAAATTCGCCTGCCTATTGAAGTCTATGGCGGTTCGCCCGTTCGCGAACGGAAAATTTTATGTTCGCGACATCACTAATTGTAAAGCTTCCCTTAACTTATTGACATTAGCCTTTTTAAAATTATATGTGCTTTTGTTTTTTTGAGTTTATTTCAAAGGACACTATATTGTGATCACTATTTCCCAAGTGCTCACCTACTTGAATGTTGGTCAAAAGATCAACGTTGTTTGTTAAAACCAGGTCCAGACAAGCGTCCATTCTAGTTGGTGCTTGTACAAGTTGTGACATGAAGTTGTCATTTAACAAGTTTAAAAACCTAATTCCCTTTGCTGAGCTACTAGTCCCTATGTCCCAATTTATGTCCGGGTAATTAAAATCTCCAATAATTAAAGTGTTACCCAGATTTGCAGCTTTCTCAATTTGCTCAAACAGATGTTGTTCCTCGTCAATATTAACATTAGGTGGTTTATAACATATCCCAACCAATAGTTGGTTTCCCTTCTTTTCCCCCAAGCAGATATTTACCCATAAAGCTTCCACATTTTCCTCATCACATTCCATTTGCTTAAGATTTGGCTTTAAATCATGGTTGACATACAAACATATTCCCTAGAACTGTTATTGCAACACATTAGACGGAAAATGACATCACATGGGTCATAACAGAAGGTGCACACCACAAAGTGGCAGCGTACGCTGATGATCTCCTATTTTTCGTCACCAACCCCGAAATCTCACTACCTAACATTTTGAAAGCCTTCAAAGATTTTGGAGCTATATCAAAAGATTAACTTCTCCAAATCATACATACTAAACATCAGTGTACCCAACAATTGGGCCACCACGCTCCGCCGTTCTTCTTTTCGATGGGCAGAGCACAAGATACAATACTTAGGCACTTGGCTGACTAAGCTGAGCACTGACCTGTTCAGGGAGAATTTCACTCCCTTGATGACTAAATTTGGGTCAGACCCACATATCTCCTGGCAAGCCAGGATACAGGTCATAAAAACAAATTTTCTCCTCCCACCCACTATATATACTACAAGCCCTCCCCATAACAATCCTGAAATCTTTCTTCACATCCCTGAGAAAGGCAATGGGTCACTACGTATGGAACATGAAATGGCCAATAGTAAAACTCAACACGCTCATGCAACCAAAAGACAGGGGAGGTCTGGCTATGCCTGACTTCTGCCTATACTACTAGGCTTGTCACCTCCAGAGAGTGATGGAATGGTCATAGACCAATGTCCCTAAACTTTGGAAAGGGGGTGGAACAGACAGAAACAGGTAGATCGTGACCGTCCTGTCGTGGAAGCCCGGGGGGTGGGGAGTAGGGGATCTGGAAGAATGCTCCATATATACACACAGCACCTTGCAGGTGTGGTGGGGGGTTGTCCCAAAGGTGCAACCTGTCACCGTACGCATCTCCCCTATTTCCCCTGACCGACAAAGATTTCCCACCGGCCTAGACCCCAAAGCATTCAGAGACATACTCAAAACACCTACACCCCAACTACATCATCTCCTCACATATACAGGCTGCAGGAGGATCTCAGACCTGATTGAGGGAGTCACTCCAACCTTCCTACAGAGCCTTAAATATAGGCAACTACTGAGTTACGTTAACACACTCCCAGGAGGTATCGTGCTAACCCGAGACCCCACCACTTTCGAAAAACTCTGCATGGATCTAGATCCCCTGCTTCATGGAATATAATTTTTGTACTCCATGCTGCAGGAGGAAACCCCGACAGCAAAACCTATTTTTATGGGGAAATGGGAAACCGCCCTGGGTAGAACTTTAGCAGACAAAGAATGGAAGAAGATGTGCTACCTGACACACCACTGTTCAGTCTTTAGCAAAACACAGGAAACAGCCTTCAAACTGCTGACCAACTGGTACTGCACCCCGGCCCTACTCTATGCTATTAACCCAGACCACACTGATCTCTGCTGGAGATGCGGAAATCGGGTGGGCACCACACATATGGTGGGAGTGTGAGAAAATGCGACCTTACTGGAAGGGAATCCACAGTATGCTGGAAATATTGTCAGACACACCACCTCCCTTTGACCCGGCCACGATGCTCCTGCACCACACAAACCCCCTAGGACCAGATTCAAGAAATCAATCTCCATACGCATATTAAACGTAGCCATGCAAGTTCTCCCCCAGTTCTGGAAACAGGCAATTACCCAACTGCTCACAACCTGGCTCACTCAGATGGAGGAGCTCAGGGCAAGGAGGAACTCAACATGAGCGCCGCTAACGCCTCCAACAAATACATAGAGACTTGGTCTCACTGGCTACTGACTACTGCTGACTTTGTATCAAGACAATCATAAGACCGGACAGACAAATTACTGTAGAATTCCTACGTTCTGCCCTATGACCTGACCCCTCCTCCCCCTTTTGCATGCCCCCTGATAACCTATTTCCTTCTGTTTTTATAATTACCTCACGCTCCCTGGCGAGTCTCAATCTACCGAACTCAGGATGAGACTCCATACATAGGGGTAAAAAGTCAGCACACGGTGACACCCACAGACCCGAATCCTAAATGGCACATAGTGAAAACTGACCAACTGAAACAAGTGATTAACCACAGACCAGGCCAACACGATATACCACCCCTATCCATATGAATAAGACCCGAGTTAAGGGATGCCTCTGGGGCAACATAAAAACAGCGACATAAGGGTACGAACCCAGGAGCACAAAGATGCTAGACAGAAGACTATGTCTAAATGTTATTAAGGCCCTGCACAGCCAGCTGGCTATGCTTACACTGAAGCCTTGAAGGGACCTGTGAGTCTCAGATACCAGTATACCTCACAATGTACTATATCTATTTACACTGATATACGAAAGGAACTGCGTGTCCTAATTATTGCTATGCTGTTCATCTTTTATAAAAACAAACAAAAAACGTCCATAAAGTTTATTTTGAGAAAAAATAACGCTAGTTTTCTATATATTTTTATTCTATCCACTTCCCTTCATCCCTAACTCCCTAACAGCCTAATTTTTTTTGACAATTTTAATAAACGCTACTTTCAATAATTATCTGATGCTAATTAGTGTTGGTCATGTGACTATGATGTCACATAACTGTTATTTTTTAATGTTACTACCCTATTTAAGCAGCTATGGTCATATATACTCTGTAAACACCTTTGAGAAAGCCTATGTTTTAGGTGAAATGCATTAAGTGTATTTGACATATTGTTTTACATAAATATCAACTGAGAACTACCATCTACACCTGTATCCTTGAGTGGGGATCATACCACTTCACACGCTTTCCTTGGAGCCATATTTACATCTCCACTACATGTGAGTGCACATTTTATATTTATACTTACCCCTGCCCCATAGCTCTACATACTTCACCATATACAATTTTTTATATATTTTCCATGAGGATACCTCCTTCTATCACGAAAATACGAAGAATCTACCTCGCACTTGATCCTTAGGCTGGGATTATTCCACCCAGGCGCATAAGTCGGAGCTGTATTGAAGCTCCTAAAAAGTGTGAGTGCACATTTTTTATTTGACTTATATAATTTCTAGTTTAACTACTACATTACTGTGTCCCTTTGTTTTTTCTATTATTACATATACCCTAATGAGGACTATTTAGGCGCTGCACTTCCCTCCTGTTTTCTATCCAGCTTTCGATCGGAAAAAAGAGAGACTCCATATTTGGTGCTAGAACCAAGGCCAGCGCATCCTATAGGTCCCCCTATCATGTTCGATTGAATATATAGAGAAGGCTGTGGCTGCCGTTGGCCGCATTACCGGGCGCTAGGGAGCACTTACTTGTAGACTAGCGCCTGGTAGAACGTTGGTCCGGCATTCAGCTCAGCCTGCAAAGTCAGTACCCCTCTCCCAGCCAAGCACCGCGGCAGCGCAAGGGTGCATCATACGCTTGCTCCCACCCCTTGCATTCAACATGGGGACAAGTGGGCAGGAGAATAACAGGATATGGGCCTCAAAAAAAAGTGTCGGCCTCAGGGCGCAGTAAAGAAGACAGGAACGAAGAGCAAAGTGCAATGCAGGTAAGAGAGAACTTTCAGTGTGTGCTTTATAGAATGTGTGTCCATCTGTTTCAGTCAGTATGTTTGTGTATGTCAGTTTGCTTGGGCCTGTGTATGTGTGTATGTATGGGTCTGTGTGTGTATGCACGGGTCTGCGTATGTGTATGTGTGTGTGTGTGTATGTATGGGTCAGTGTGTGTCTGTGTGTGTGTGTGTATGTATGGGTGTGTGTATGTATGGGTCAGTGTGTGTCTGCATGGGTCAGTGTGTGTCTTTATGAGTCAGTGTGTGTGTATGTATGGGTCTGTTTGTGTGTATGGGTCTCTGTGTGTGTATAGGTCAGCATGTGTCTGCATGGGTCAGTGTGTGCGTTTGATTCAGTGTGTATGTATGGGTCTGTTTGTGTTTATCGGTCTCTGTGTGTGTATGGGTCAGTGTGTGTCTGCAAGGGTCAGTTTGTGTGTGGAGGGAGGTCAGTGTGAGCATGTGTGTATGTGTAACAACACCCTGGGCATAAAGGGGTTAAACCACCGTTTAGTAGATCTTCCCCTTCCAGATATACAGGCACAGCTACTGCAGAACACCAAACTCCCGAACTGGATACAAAATAGCACTCCAACTCCCAAACTGGAACCTAATAGCTGCTAGCAGACGAACAGGAAAAGCAGACAATCAGCTTACACTCCTGGCAATCAGTCTCTAACAGCATACAGTAAATCCCCCCAAGAACGAGACAAGGCTCCGTGTTGAGGGTCAAGCAGTGGTCTGTTTTAATTAACACTCACAGACTTTTATGCAAGTCCCCATGCAAGCGGACATCCCACAGGGAGGGATAACATGTAACCAATCCCGTACAGTAAAACATAAAACACACCCAGCACAAACACATAAAATCCTCCCCTCTGCCTGTGATATAATTACTGAACACAATGGGTTAATGTAATTTATCACAGGCAGGAAAAATACAGTTTTTACAGCATATTCATAACTTCTAAAATATACATCACATTCACATAAAAATTATATATTCACAATCAATCCATTCAGGGGAACAACATATAAAAAAATGGCATGAATCAGACCAGGGGTTCAGAAGTTAGTAAAGTATCTTTTGGGGCCTGGCTGGCAGCATGGCTATCTGGCCCAAACCGGTTTTACAGAGCCCTCTATCCTGGAGACAATGGGGAAAATAATCCAAATATATCCAGGGATAGAGGCAGACTCCATTGAGCACATGTTACCAGTAAAACACAAAAGGATACAAAAATACATAACTCCTATCATACTGAATTGAACGGGCCAAATCTCCCAGGGTCCATAGTCACAGAGCAACAAGTCTGCATGAGTGGGTGGAACGAATGGGGCGGCAAAAAATGTTTGCCTAGCGCGGCAAAATTCCTTACACTGGCCCTAGCTAGAGCTGCCATTTGGACTGTAATCATTTGACTGAAGTGCTGAATCAAAATTGTGTGTTATCTTAGATATCAACTTGGGTCAAGGAGGCCAAGAGTGTCAAACCATTTGAAAGTTTGGTGTCTGAGCTCCGCGAACTGTGACAAAACAAAGAAAAAAAAAAAAAAAACAACACACAACCAACCGAAATCCAAACCATAAAACATCCTGTGGGTGGGCGGGTGGGAAGCTAGCACCACTACACTTCTGCCCGGTAACTGGTGAGTACCCTCCCTTTTCTCCCCTTCTTAATGCCAGGGTGCCACATTGTATCCCCTTAGGTACCATCCCCTTATCCCTGCCAGCAGTCATGTCCTCCCTTCCTTATGTTTCCAGTGGGGTACTAGAGGTAGAGAAGAGTAAAAAACAACGTTTTGGGTCCAAACGAGAGACTTTTCTTCAAGGGAGGTAGGCTTATGAGAGGTATGTCCATTATATTACATTTCCAATTTTCAAAACCTCAAAATTGGTAGCTGCAATACTAGAGTTATTCTGGTACTTTCAGTACAGGGACTTCATTGACACATTAATAAAATATGGTATTCCCATATATGACACTTATTTTAATTGCTGTCATGCAGTGTTATAGGTCTAGTTATTAATTTTATGCAGTGAAACAGAGCCAGGTGCAGTAATTTATTTTGTTAATAATAATATCAAAACTCCAGCACATTGACATACTTGGTGAAAGTGGAACACTTTTTTTTTTGCATATTATGTCTGTCAGTTGTGCAGTGAAATTCTAAACATATGTTGGTATGACTGATTTTCCTGACTGGTATGACTGATTTTTTTATCTACAGAACTCACCATTATTTTCTATGTGAATATAAATATTCTGAAAGGTTTGTCTAGACAAAACAGATTGTGATAATTTGAAAAGCTTATGCAAAATAATTACATTGAGACCCGATAGAGAGAAATGCAGGGGAACATCCACCTTGCATACAGCATCAATCTATCTCCACAACACCTTCTTGTTTCTGGAATGCCATTCAATATGTGATGCAGGACCTGTAGGTTCCTGTAGCAGAGTTTATAAAGCTGATATATTGTCTCTTGCAGCTTGGAAGTGTGAAACCTGAAGGGTAAGTATACACATATGTTTCACCATTGGTCAGCTGTAAAAGCTAGACCAAGATGCTGTACACATTTGGACTTATAGAGAAGGGGGAACATTCTTTCTGTCGAAAGGTCCGGTAGGGCAATATGCTGCTTTTAGAACCTATAGAATGTAAAACCTTATTCAAGAACCCTTGGGACCATGACTATAGACATAATGGAAATTTCAGGTTAAGGGGAAGAGTGGCCCCGGTAAAGTAGTAAGTCAGCGAGTGCTAAAAGGGACAAAATGTTATTACCGGTATGTTTATATTTATTCTTATATTTACAAATATGTATTTGTGTGATGTGAAAAATATCATTAAATGCAGCAATTTACATCAATTTATCCTGTAACTAGGCAACTCTGCAGTGCCCTGTCAATATTTTTTATAAGCCTTACTCTTTGCATCTGACAGTAAAGAAAGCATATAGAGAAAAGGAGACATTAAATAATTTTTCTATTTCTCGTCTTTATATGCAATTTTTGCCCTGGCTTTGCCTGGACTGAACTGGATTGTGAAGTAATTTATTAAATCTTTAAAGAGTTACTCCATCCACTACGATCATGTCAGTGATTTGAAGTGGTCATGGTGGTAGGAGTATGCATCTGCCTTGTTTCTGCACATACTTTTGTGCCAGAGGCAAGTGTCACCCACAGCACATGTAACTTAGGCAACCTGGATCAGTGTTCCGGGACAGGGGCGGACTGAGAACCCTCAGGGCCCACGTGCAAAATAAATCAAGGGCCCCCTTACAGGCCCCACCCATGCTCAGCAGCAAGCCCCACCGTTGTCCCGCCTCCAGCCACACCCTACACAATCTTTAGACACAAGGAACAAAAGTGCAATAATCCCCTCGAGGCCCCAGTAGAGACTACAATTGAGGGCTAATAGGCTTGGAAGGGGGTCTTTCTAGCAGAAGCCATCTCAGCGTCCATTAGATAGCCTCTGCTGGAAACAGTCGCCTCCAGGCCCCAGTAGAGACTACAATTGAGGGCTAATGGGCCATGGAGGGGAGGTCTTTCTAGCAGAGGCTATCTCAGTGTCCTTTAGAGAGTGTTAGATAGAATCTACTCCAGGCCCCATTAGAGACTACAACACTCTGGTTCCTATTTACAATATAGCAACACAACATAGCTTTCTGATACCTAGGCCAAGTTGTCTCCTCTTACCTTAATTACTGTTGCTGGCTGGCAGTCTGTGGGCTTGCTGGAAGGCTTGCTGGCTGCGGCTGGCAGGCTGTGGCTTCCCGGCGGGCTGTGGGCTTGCTGGCTACTGACCGGTAGGCTGTGGGCTTGCTGGCTACTGCCGGCAGGCTGTGGGCTTGCTGGCTACTGCCGGCAGGCTGTGGGCTTGCTTGCTGCGGCTGGCAGGCTGTAGCTTGCCTGCTGTGGGTGGCAGGCTGTGGCTTGCTGGCTGCGGCTGGCAGGCTGTGGGCTTGCTGGCTACTGCCGGCAGGCTGTGGGCTTGCTGGCTGCGGCTGGCAGGCTGTGGCTTGCTGGCTGCGACTGGCAGGCTGTGGGCTTGCTGGCTGCGACTGCCAGGCTGTGGGCTTGCTGGCTGTAAGCCTGTGGCTTGCTGTAGGTCTGTGGGCTGGCTACTGGCCTGGCTGGCCTGTGGGCTGGCTAACTGGTGGCCTGTGGGGGCTGGCTGGTGGCCTGGTTGGCCTGTGGGCTGGCTGGCCGGTCTGTGGGCTGGCTGGCTACGGGGGAACTTGTAGATTATTTAAAGAAATAATCCATGCACAATAACCACTGCTGCTCTGTGTAGTGGTTATGGTGCCAGGAGGGCCGGGACCCCCTCCCAGAGTAAGTAGTCAAAAGTGCAATAATCCCCTCGAGGCCCCAGTAGAGACTACAATTGAGGGCTAATAGGCTTGGAAGGGGGTCTTTCTAGCAGAAGCCATCTCAGCGTCCATTAGATAGCCTCTGCTGGAAACAGTCGCCTCCAGGCCCCAGTAGAGACTACAATTGAGGGCTAATGGGCCATGGAGGGGAGGTCTTTCTAGCAGAGGCTATCTCAGTGTCCTTTAGAGAGTGTTAGATAGAATCTACTCCAGGCCCCATTAGAGACTACAACACTCTGGTTCCTATTTACAATATAGCAACACAACATAGCTTTCTGATACCTAGGCCAAGTTGTCTCCTCTTACCTTAATTACTGTTGCTGGCTGGCAGTCTGTGGGCTTGCTGGAAGGCTTGCTGGCTGCGGCTGGCAGGCTGTGGCTTCCCGGCGGGCTGTGGGCTTGCTGGCTACTGACCGGTAGGCTGTGGGCTTGCTGGCTACTGCCGGCAGGCTGTGGGCTTGCTGGCTACTGCCGGCAGGCTGTGGGCTTGCTTGCTGCGGCTGGCAGGCTGTAGCTTGCTGGCTGTGGGTGGCAGGCTGTGGCTTGCTGGCTGCGGCTGGCAGGCTGTGGGCTTGCTGGCTACTGCCGGCAGGCTGTGGGCTTGCTGGCTGCGGCTGGCAGGCTGTGGCTTGCTGGCTGCGACTGGCAGGCTGTGGGCTTGCTGGCTGCGACTGCCAGGCTGTGGGCTTGCTGGCTGTAAGCCTGTGGCTTGCTGTAGGTCTGTGGGCTGGCTACTGGCCTGGCTGGCCTGTGGGCTGGCTAACTGGTGGCCTGTGGGGGCTGGCTGGTGGCCTGGTTGGCCTGTGGGCTGGCTGGCCGGTCTGTGGGCTGGCTGGCTACGGGGGAACTTGTAGATTATTTAAAGAAATAATCCATGCACAATAACCACTGCTGCTCTGTGTAGTGGTTATGGTGCCAGGAGGGCCGGGACCCCCTCCCAGAGTAAGTAGTCAAACCGTTTAAGAACAGTTTGAAAACGTACCTGGGGTCTGCTGGGATATGGGGCTGTAGTAGGGTATAGGAGCAGTGGTGCAATGTGTGAGGGGTGCAGTGTGTGTGAAAGGTTCAGTGTGTGTGTGTTTGTGGGGGGGGGTGTAGTGTGTGAATGTGTAGGGTGTGTGTGGCAATGTTAGTATGGGGGGCTGTGTATGGGGGTCTGTGTGTGTATGGGTGGGCAGTGTATGTGTGTGTGTGAGGCAATGTGTGTAAATGTGTATGGTGTGTGTGGGGACAGTGTGTGTGTGTGTGTGCATGGGGGGCAGTGAGTGAATGTGTATGGTGTGTGTGTGGAGGCAGTGTGTGTATGGGGCTAGAGTTCACTCTCACTACTGCGACCACCAGGAATCCCTGGTGGTCGCAGTGTTGAGAGTGAACTCTAGCCCGTAGCTCCAGGGCTAGAGTTCACTCTTGCGAGAGCTGGAGCATTGCCGTGGTAACCACGGCAACGCTCTGTGCTTGCGTGAGAAGGACCCAGAGGAGCTGCAGGCTAAGCTCCCGGGTCCTCTCTTCTTTCCTCCCCGCACGGTGCCTGCAGCCCGGGGAGAGAGATCGGCTGGGGGGACCCACCAATGATATATACAGCCCCTCTGTGTGCCTTTTTGTCTCCCCCAGTCCCTCTGTATGTTTCTTTCTCCCCCTAACTGCTCCTCTGTGTCCATGTCTCCCCTCTCCTTCCCAGTCTCTCGTCCCCTCTGCCTCTTTCTCCCCCTCCCCTTGTGTGTCTCTCTCCTTTCTCCCTGTGTCTCTTGTCCCCTCTGTCTCTTTCTCCCCCCTTTCCCTGTGTCTCTCTCTACCCCACATCTCTCGTCCCCTCTGTCTCTTTCTCCCCCCTTTCCCTATGTCTCTCTCTACCCCACATCTCTCGTCCCCTCTGTCTCTTTCTCCCCCCTTTCCGTGTGTCTCTCTCTACCCCACATCTCTCGTCCCCTCTGTCTCTTTCTCCCCCCTTTCCCTGTGTCTCTCTCTACCCCACATCTCTCTTCCCCTCTGTCTCTTTCTCCCCCCTTTCCCTGTGTCTCTCTCTACCCCACATCTCTCTTCCCCTCTGTCTCTTTCTCCCCCCTTTCCCTGTCTCTCTCTACCCCACATCTCTCTTTCCCCCTGTCTCTTTCTCCCTCCTTTCTCTGTGTCTCTCTCTACCCCACATCTCTCTTCCCCTCTGTCTCTTTCTCCCCCCTCCACCATCTCTCTATTCCCCTTCTTTCTCCCCCTGTGTCTCACTCTTCCCCCCTGTCTCTTTCTCCCTCCTTTCCCTGTGTCACTCTCTCCCCCTCTGTCTCTTTCCTTCCCCCCGTCTCTCTATTTTCCCACTGTCTGTTTCTTCCCTCGCTTCTATATATTCCCCCTCTCTGTTTTATTTCCCCCCCTCCCATTTACCAACAGAAGGGGCCGGCCGCAGTACATGCTGGAGCAGCTGGGCTGGGTGGCAGCCTCGCCGGTCCGGCGGCACTCCTGTCAGGCTGTCACTAACGCTGAGGACGGAAGGAGGGAGGAGCATGTCTCTCTCTCATGCTCCTTTGTGGTTCCCACAATTCCCAGCACAGGATGTGGGAACCGCAAAGGAGCATGAGAGAGAGACATGCTCCTCCCTCCTTCCGTCCTCAGCGTTAGTGACAGCCTGACAGGAGTGCCGCCGGACCGGCGACGCTGCCACCCGGCCCGGTGGCTCCAGCATGTACCGCGGCCGGCCCCCTCAGTGTGCCTCCGGACCGGCCACCCAGTGGCACCTACGTGCTCAGTCCCCAGATGCCGCGCCCGCGTTGGGGCAATCCGGCCCTGCCGCCGGGCCCCCTGATGGCGGCCCTGCCGGCGGGCCCCCCTCCCGGCCGGGCCCTCGGACCATTTCCGAAGTGCCCGACCGGTCAGTCCGCCCCTGTTCCAGGATGCCTAATGTGAATTATGTGCATATTTTACATCTGTCGTCAGTGCGCACAACGTAAACAATATTTTTTTTTTAAAACTTCCCTCAACGTCCCTCCTCCTCTGCAATCTCCCCTCCCTCCGCTAGACAGTCCAGAATACACGCATGCAGTTTGAGTCTCTGTGAATTGGTCCAATCACAGGCTTCTCTATAAGAGAAGCCTGAGATTGGACCTAGCAGGGATGCCCACACATCATGCACAGACATGGAACTTCGCCCAGCGCTGGATTCCCGGTAAGTAAAACTATATTTTATTAGTTTTCTTTTTAGTCAAAAGGAGAGACCTAAAGTATAATGCCCAATAGGACAAAAATGAGACTACAAAAAAACGGTTGGACTAACCCTTTAATACAAAATTAAAAGAAACAAGAACATCACATAAAAAACGATTTTTTAATACAAGTTATGTACAAGTTAAATGTTTTAGTCAATAGTAAACATTCTGGAGACGTGACAGTCCCTCTTTAATAGTATTTTAAATTAGCAATAAAGCACCGTTGCAAGGTTGGTCCATCCCCAAAAATGCCCTGCCAAGTTGGGTATTATGCCAGGTGTATCCTGGCCCCTATTTTCCAAGAACAAGGCAAACCATTTTGCAATGGTTTGCCCACCTACCTGGCCCCGCCAGATGCCACGTGTTCTTTCTTTCTGGTTGTGATATGCATCCGGCTTATGCAGAGCCATTCATTCAAAATGCACAGAATTGAAATTAACCAGCCTGTAACTGTTCTCCCGGGCTAGCTAATGACACGGCAGTGAGGCTGCTAGAGGTGGAGTTAAACCTCAGGGGGTAGAGGGAATAATTCTGTATGTGCAGCCTTTGGTAATAAAACGCTGAACATACAGACTCCAGGTACCATGACCACTTCAAATCACTGAAGTGGTCATGGTGCTTGGAGTAACCATCTAAGCAGGCAAAAATTACTCTGGGGTGTTTGTACAAGTTATATAAACCTCAGTAGCTTTCAGAGTGTTAATCCTGCCAAACCAGAAAATGCACTGTGCATACTGCATTCTAAAGACAAACTTTATGCTCTGCAAGAGAGATAGGAAATTTCAATTGTAAAGATGGCTCAAATCCTCGTACCCTGGGAATTGCTAATTTTCCTCCAGCTTATGAGAGGACATATATAGCACAGAACAAATCAAATTGCGAGCGTCCGTGCCGCCATTGGCAGTCTCGTGCCAGCATGCCATGCGTGGTGTTGTCAGAAGCCAATTTTGCACAGAGCTTACATAGGTCAGTCGGAATTCTTGATGTATTTGAAGAATTCTGCTTCTTTAGTTGTAGCTGAGTAAATTCGCATTCATCCTGTAGGAGTCAAACAGTGCAACAAGCCCAGGGCTCAACGTGGTCTGATTAGTGGGAAGCATCATAGAGAAGCCTTGTCCTTAGGTCATAGTGTTGGAAGAAGGGAAGGTCTAAAGGATTCTGCCTCTGTGTGGGGGCAGTTGGCCTTGGGATGTATGAAGTACCATTCAATAATTAGTAATAAATGTGTGGCATGATAATAATGGAACAGCAATGGAAAGAAAGCCCAGCCATCTCTTGTCTGTGGATAATTTGAGATAAGAGGAGCCTGTTCGCCTGCCAGACCACAAATTATTATTATTATTTTATAATTTATATAGTGCCAGCAAATTCCGTAGTGCTGTACAAAAAATACAGAGATGACTAAATCGAGGTACTGCAAAAAGCCGGGAACCTAGACTGAGAGCATCTGAAAAAGGTTTAATACAAGAAGAAGCAAACACATTTTTATGATATAAATCTTTTCCTGCCAAGACAGATGATGGTGACTTCAGGCACACAAGTCAGCCTGGAGCAATTAAACAAAGGAGAGATAATTCTTCATGTATAAAGAAGTTAAAGGAACACTATAGGCATCACTGCCCAGGAAGCAAAAAGCTGTAGTTGTTCTGGTGACTATTGTGTCTCTTTTAGTTGGGTTAGAGCTATACCTCATTTTATTTGGGAATTGCCCCGTATTCTAAAGACAAACTTTATGCTCTGCAGGAGATGGGAAATGTCAATTGTAAAGATGGCTCAAATCCTCGTACCCTGGGAATGGCTAATTTTGTTACGTTTTGGTCATCTTATCCAGACTGCAACAGGACTTTAGTAAATAATTCCAACTAACACTGAAAAGGGCTGAAGCGTTTGATTTGTGTGATGTTGGCATTCAATATGGAGATGTTTAAAAGGAATAGGCTTCTTCTGAAAATGTTTTGTTTCCTCTGATTTTTAAACCAGTTGGCATAATCATCTATTGGATCACGACAATTACATCACTATCTACTACTTAATGTGTAAACTCACTCAAACGTAACCTTCAAACTTCAAACTATAAACAGAACCATCAGGTGAATTTTAATGGACCACTATAGGCACCATCTCATTGAAGTGGGTGCACTGTCCGTGACCCCTTAGAGAAACTGCAATGTTTACATTGCAGTGTTAAAACAGCTCCTAGTGGCTGTCTACCACTTGCCGGGCATCCTCAAACTTTGTATGAGGATACCACTCTGAAAATTTATTTGCTCCAGTGTCTTCTAAAACCCCATAGGAAATCATTGAGTCAATTCTTTCCTATGTGGACCGCATGCGCATTCGGTCTCCCCATCGACTTATGTCGGTAGAGCAGCAGCCCGATCTAGCACTGAGGGACTTCGTCGCTGGAATCAGGAAAGTGAAAAAAGGTTTTTGTTTGTTTTAACCATTTACATGCCAATATGGAGATGGGGAAGGGGACAGAAGGACCCTTTAGTGTTTGAAATACATCTTTGTATTTATATTACTAATGTTTTCCTTTAAGTGCTAATTGCTATGTATTTCTTAATTATGTAATTATGTAATTAAGTCCTTAGTATTAACATACCGTTATCTTGTATTGATTATTTATGCGTGTGTTATGTACCATTTATGTACATAAGTTGCCTAGGATTTTGCTAAAACGTCACTTGCTAATTTTACATGTGTTTGATGAAAATATAATTTGTTTTTAATTATACATCTCTATTCATTGCTCATATATGTTTTTTGGTGCTTGATTGTACTTGTATAGTGAATAAATGTATATTTTTCTATATGATATATTTAATGTTTACTGTTCTTTACTTGATTTTGTCTCTATACGTGAAGAAGAGGCAGGTTCTAATTTTGGAGACCGAACTGCCACCACTGACATTTAATAACTAACATGGAAACCCATTGGTAAGTAGAGGTTAACATCGTCCATGTAAATCTACAGGAGAAGTAAAAAGTGTCATCTGTAGAGAATCCCAATCGCAATTAGTAAGAATTTTATATTTTGGATAACTATATTTAGCTATTTGCTAAAGCTAGCGACAGTGAGTGGTCTATTGGAGAAAAAAGCCCTTAGAAAAATATTTGAAATATTATACAAGGGGAAACAGCCCCAACCCAGAGGCTGCACAGGAACCTTGTTTCACCCCCAAACAATCCACATGTAAACAAGAAATAAATGTTCCAGCATGTCTTTTTCAGCACAGTGTATTTTCATTAAAATATCTTCAGTGTAAAAGGCAGCAATGTTTCAACCACAACTGTAGTCTTTGCGAACTCAGAAAGTTGATGACGCTGTAAACCGAGGATGCGGATTTTGGGTGCTGAGGAAAAAAACTGTTTAGTAAATGGGGTTTGCACCTTAAAGTCTAATATCATAAATACAATAAGTATCGGTGGTTATTATATTGGTAGTTATGATGTTTTAAATATGATTTATTAATAAGCGTCCCACGGTCCCTGATTTAGGCCCCGATTTAATATTTTTGGGAAAACTTTCATTATGATTTAATATTATGAAAAATGTTTCAGTTGTGTAATATATATCTATATATTATTTGTGCTCGGAATTTATCTAATACGTAATGGAATGTAGAAGGAGAAGCAAAGTTGGTTGAGGTGTGCCGAAACCAACGTACGAGTAGGCCTGTAAAAGAGGGCAAAAAGAGGATTCAAAGAAAACACACTTTATTGCAAGTTTATACAGCTTGTGTACTGAAAGCTAGTAAGGAGCTTTTACTCTGATTGAGGTACATATGTAACTAAGCTGAGGATTACCTGTGGACCCATCACCTAGTGATGTGGACTGGGGTGTAAGAGCTTGGAACCGCTGATGCAGCACTTCTGCGAAAAAGAGAGACCAGTGAAGAAAGCCATGATGTAGCTTACCTTAAAGGACCACTATAGTGCCAGGAAAACATACTTGTTTTCCTGGCACTATAGTGCCCTGAGGGTGCCCCCACTATCAGGGTCCCCCTCCCGCCGGGCTCTGGAGAGAGGAAGGGGTTAAACTTACCTCTTTTTCCAGCGCCAGGCGGGGAGCTTTCCTCCTCCTCTCCTTCTTCCTTGCGACGTCATCGGCTGAATGCGCATGCGCGGCATGCGCGGCATGAAACTGCTATGTTTATAAAAAAAAAAAAGGTTAATCCTAGAGGGACCTGGCACCCAGACCACTTCATTAAGCTGATGTGGTCTGGGTGCCCACTCCTTTAATGGAATGTTTAGACGTGAAGTAATGGCTTAGTACTGATAGTGTGTGGCTGACCTTGGATACATAAAACGGAGTGACAGCATAGGAGGTATAAATAAGATGCTTGATATGTAGGTCATTTGAAAAGGGTTTATCTAAAAATATGAAATCATTTGAGGACTTGATTTACAATAGCACTGTCTTCACAGTTAACTTTTTGTATACTCCTAGAAAGATAGTACTTAACAGACAAGGATATAATACTGGTTATTATTCAGACAATTTATTTTGTCTTGAGATTTACCAAGTTAAAAAAGCACAAAACCTGTTCATTGAGACTGGGATAGGCTACCAATAACAAACTATCCCCACTAATTAAAACGTTAGCTAGCAAGCACCAGTTCATTTTTGTATTATTATTATTATTAATTTTAGAAAACTCCCTCCCCCTCTAATTAGTCTATTAATAGGCTCTGGTGCATTATGGGGGCTCTACAAAAGCCTGCTCTGTTTCCTTGACAAAGTAAGGACTCACAGACTTGTGAACTACAGAATGAGTGACATACGTAACAGCCAATCAGAGGCGTCGACCTGTGTGAGCCACGCCCCTTACTGGGCCTTGCGTGAGAATTGAGTGACAGGCTCTCCTCCTCAATGAGCGCTCGCCTGCTGGAAGAGCCCACCCCCAGGGCGTTACCAAGGCAACGGAGCTGAAGGGAGCGGCGGAGCCGGGAAGAGGTGAGAAAGGCCTGGAGAACCGGGGACGGGGGGTAGGGGGAGTCGAAACGTAGGAGGACGATATATCGTGCACTGTGAGCCCCCATTAAATACAGGCATCGTATGGAGACCAGGAAGCACTGTATGTGACTGTAATGTATCTGTTTTAGCCTTGTACCATACATTTGTGTGTTTGTTTATAAAAAATGATATGTGTTTATATTTATATATTATAATATGTATATTTTATTATATTGTCCCACTTTATTATTGTGTTTATAAAGTGGTAGCATAAGCATCAGTTCCAGCTATCTGTTCTCAATGTGCTGGGTTAAGGAGAAAAGATGAATCAAATGTAAAATGAGCATCATGTTATTCATTGGGGATTCAGATAATAAATAAGGTAAGATTTCTGTCAGTGGGTATCAGTTTTTTTTCACCCTCCTTTTCATTGTGAATGATTTTCTTATGAATGTGCTAAGATGAAATAAGAGTGGCTTCTTTTTTTTTATTATTTTGTTTTTCCCATTTAGCTTCATTTGTTATTTGTTTAATGACTCATTCTAATGTAGATGTGCCCAAAAGGTAGGTGCCTAGTTGTTGGGAGAACTGCCACTCCTATGGTGCTGTGCCGGGCTTAGTCAGGCAAAGCCCTGAGAGTGGTAAATGCACGACAGCTGGGGATCTACTGTTTAAACGCTGTTTAGGACCGGTGCCATAAAAATTGTGCAAAAATAAATTAATATATATATATATATATATATATATATATATATATATAAAAATATCGAATTATTTCTTTAGAGTTAATGTTTATTTCCATTTTGCAGGTCTCTCTGCTGTGGCGTACAAGCTGTGAGGGTTAAATAAGGAACGCTGAGGTTTCACAGTGAGTAAGATCAATTTCCTCTCCTCGCAGTGCTATATAGCTCACGTTCTGATATCAGTCCAATCGTTGTGAGCATCATGATTTTCATCACTTAATAGGCAGCTAAAAATCCCGTCATCTGTTTCTAAAACTACTGGTGTATTGTTGGCTATATGGTTGGGGTAACATGTGGGAAAGCTAAAATCTGAAACCTGTCTGTTCCCATCGCCATGTCCCACTTCATACTTTCACTTCCTCTAGTGCTGAGGACAGTTTGACCTCTCGCTGGTGGGTAGGGAATGGAGAGGGGGAAAGTATAGATAAAGTTGAATTTAATCAGTAATGGATCATTGCAGTCAGTGTCAGCTGTAAGCTAACAGCTGCCCTGTGCATTGCCAGAACGGCTACACACAGACACATTTTCTCACCCTCTTCCTGTTCTATAGGATCATATAGAAGCATATTATTTATAGTTTATCTTGTTTATTACTCTAGTGAGTGAGGAGAGCAGATTGGAGGCTGTGTAGGTGCAGTGCCATATATGTGTATAGCTCCTCCCACTCTTAAATCGTACAAAAGCACCTCGTAATTCAAAAATAAAACATACTCTATAACCTACATTATTATTATTATTATTATTATTATATTGCCATTTATATAGCGCCAACAGATTCTGTAGCGCTGTACAATATTATAAGAGGGAGGATTTAACTATGAATAGGACAATTACAAGAAAACTTACAGGAATGACAGGTTGAAGAGGACCCTGCTCAAAGAGCTTACAGTCTATAGGAGGAGCGGGAAAACACAATAGGATAGGAATACATACTCTACAATGTCTTTTTTTTTTTCCTGTCCACTTCACTTGGACCTCTTGTTTTGCACCTCCTCTTTTACTATTGTGGCTTACTTGGTTTATGGTAGCCCTAGCACACGATGAGTTCACCCTTTCTTCCCATGTAAGCCTCAGGGCATGGCGCTAACCAAGAAAAAACCCAAAAAGCAGGCCTACATAACCTGCAGCTCCCTAGATGTTTTAAACTACAACTCCCATGATTCCCTGGCTATCTGTTTCATTCAAAGAATCATTGGGCACGCAGTACAAAACATCTGAGGAGCCGCAAGTTGTGCAGGCCTGCCCTAGAGGATTCTTCCCTTAGCCACTAGGTAGTTATGCTGCAGTGATCCTATAGGTAGCAGATGGATGTGCCAGACCCCAACCAAACCAAACTGAAAACTAAAAGAAGGCACAGCTTATCAATGAAACATTTTATTACAGTGACACTGGTTTTGCAGTACATATAGCGCCAGCTTGTGATGGCTGAAATTGTTGTACAAAAGTGATCTAGAATTATAGGCCACACCTTTTCACCTGATTTTAGAGGTTGTTTATGACAACATTCTGAATAATTTAGATGTTTGTTTATTTTAAATCTGCCACAACTATTTTCGATAACCATTTCCTGTGGATGAGCAGACTCGTAACTGTGTCGAAGCAGCACATGGGAATATTTTCAAACAGCTCCTCCATCTAACGAACACATCTTTAGTAGTTATATAATTTCATAATTTATTAATAGTAACTATAAAATGTCAGCATTCACAGTGCAGTATGATAGGGCAAAAAAAAATACACAGTGACTATAGCTTAAAACAAAAGACGATGAGGACCCTGCTTGTGAGAACATGGTAATAGCCTGGAGGGGTTGAGGCTGCAGTTCAAAGAAAAGGTTACGTAGGTCATACATAGCTTAGCGCAGGAGTGCCCAAAATTTAGATCCCCAGATGTTTTAAAACTACAGCTTCCATGATGCTTTGTCATTCTAAAGGCATTCTAAATGCTTGCAAAGCACCATGGGAGTTGTATTTCAACACCTGGGGATCTACCTTTTGGGCACCCCTGGCTTAGCATGTACTGCTCCGTTGTGTGGCATGAAAGCTATTTATTGAGAGTTTTGTATACTTTTGAAAAAAACATTTTCTGAGACTGTAAGTTTGCTTTTTCATTTCCAAATCAAAGTCGTATTTAGCATGCTTTTTTCAGTTGCAGTCTATGCATTTAATTTTTAACCCCTTAAGGACCAAATTTCTGGAATAAAAGGGAATCATGACATGTCACACATGTCATGTGTCCTTAAGGGGTTAAAGGAGTTGTAAACCCAAACAAAATGTATTTGTTTATTACGGTATTCAGTGGTTTACTTGAGCAAAACCTTATTGGTATCGCTATCTGCGGTTTTATAAGTTTTAAGCAGATTTTTAAAAATTGAAAATCAGTGTTAAATCATAACTGGAACCTACGTGCTTGGTAAAATGAAGGCTGCTTGAGTGGTACTTTCCGTGAGAATATTATATAATACACATGTTTTATGTTGTCAAGCAACTGTCTGTCTGGGCAGGAAACTGTATTATTAAAAAAATGGTGGAGTTGAGCAGCATAGATTTTTGGATCTGCTTGTAAATTATCCAGAGATACAGGTTTCTAAACAATTTAATAATTATTCCTTGTTAAATTGCTCAATTAGTAGCCATAAGACAGGGTGGGAATCAGGCTTTTGTTACTTTAATTATACATAGGAATGGTAGTGTGATTGTTACAACCCAGGGCTGTTTGGCACTCTGAAAAAAATGCAATAAAGTGGAATACGACCCATATAGCTTCTCTTTAAGCTAATGTTTTAGCACATTTTCTCTCCTTTGTGTTTTACTTCTAAAATAATCCATATTGGTCATGAATTAAGTTGGTGAACATTCATTTATCCATTTACTACCAAGTTGTTTTCAAAAGAAACCATTATCTGTCTTACTCCCATATGACATCATAGGTCCAATTTCTTTGAAACTTGGGATGGGGTGCTTATAATTAAAAAAACAAAACAAAACAAAAACAGACACTTTTTTTTTAATATATAGGTGGACATTTCCGACAAAACAAAATGCATGACTAGAAGAAAATATGTATTGATTTACTTGTTCAGGAATATTGGGTATACACTTTTAACAATTCAGTAACCCCTTGTTTTGAAATCTGGCTGTTTGAAAGATGTTTGTACATAAAGCCTAGTATCAGTTTTACAACAATTTATCTGTGTGATAATCTAAAAAAATAATCCCCCAGGCCACTTGGGAGGTATATGCTGGTATGTTTGGGAATCCAGATTCTCCAAAAGCCAGACCGTAGCCAACGAAAGGTTTGTGTTTGTATCTCTAATTTTACTGGGTGAAAAATTTGCATATGCACCCATTGGCTGGGAAAGATCATCTGATGACATCTTACTATAGGACAGTGCCAGGTGCACCATAATAATTACAGCCACTCCCTATTACTCTCTCGCCCTCCCTATCATTGTTCAGTGGAAACCATGTCCCTTCTCTCATACTTCTGAAAACTCACTCTCCTAACCAGTCTTTGCTCGTCTCACAACATCTCATTTATTTATTGTTCTTCCCTAGTCTCCAAAACAGCCAAACACTTCTGACTTCTGAGCATAATTTTTGCTATGCTCCCTTTTTATAAAGCGCTATGTAAAAAATATAAAATACTGTGACAAAACCTCTTCACTTTTTCAATGAGCTAGTTCCTGCTCAGGTCTCAAATAATGTTTAACTTACAGATGCTGTTACAGAAGGAACATGTATATATCACAGTTTTGCCTCCCACGAGGGCATTCAGAACCAAAACATGCTTCTACCCTCTGCCTAAGATATAAAGCAACCCCAGAGTATGAATTCTTCTTTGAGTATCACCCCATAACTATGGAAATATGTTAGAGAGGCACTGTCACCATTTAAGGACTTTGCTGAATTCGGTAACTCCCCCGACAGGGACATTGTCTTGTGGCTAGGAGGGGTGGGGGGAAGGAGTAAAGGAAGGATTTACTTACCTGAACTGGTCCCTCACCGGTGACGGCTGTTGGGATTGACTCTGTAGTTCTGCTCTAAGAAAGTCAGGAGGAGGAAATATAGTCCCTACTTTGTCTCTCTATATCTCTTAACTGGGTTGAGAATTTCATGAAGATTCTATAGTTATTAAATACTTATTTTTTATGGGAAGGGGGGTTTGGGGTGACAGTGCCACATTAAGCTGTTGTATAATGTCTGATTGTACAGTACTGCAGAATCTGCTGTTACATGTTAGTAGGCCCTAGTCCTGGGGAAATAAGCCAAAGCCTTATGGCCTTCCAGTTAAATAAAATATCTAAATCAATCCCACCCCTTCTAAAATCATAGGGGATCTAAAAATAAATTTAGTGTATGGGTGTGGTATACTGTATGCATCTCCAAATATGCACTCCTTTGATTCCCCTGGTATAAAAATTGAGGATTATGCCTTAACTTCAAGAATGTTTATTGCTCACTAATGCTCTGCTTGAACTTTGTACTTTTCTGCTTATCTGGACTTCACTATTTTCCACTGATATTGTTACTTTTTAAACAATCATTCAAATGTTAAATGGTTTTAAAACAATGATAGCTTTCATAAATTGCAGTGGTTAACAGATAACAGTTTTTTTTCCTTAGCATTTCTTTTGTCCATTTGTGTTTAGCACTCTAAATCTATCTCAGTTTGCAACCAGATTACCAGTTCAGAACCTTATCCTACTGCATTGTGGTAAATAACAAAACGTTTGAAAGTCTGGATCTTAGTCACATCTGGCTTTAGAGAGATAAGACTATGTTACCGGCTTCTAGAAAATCCAGAGTGTAGAATTCAATGTGCAGATTTAGGAGCCAAGGATATCACCATGGATAATAGTTTTCAGCTGATTCTCAATTTCTTTTAAATGCATATGTACATTTGAAGGAATCTGAAGATAATGTAGCACTTTATTGTTTAATTTAGGAATGCCTCCCCCCCTACCCCACAACCTCAGCAATCCAGCTGTTGGCCAGGGGGCTTCCTGTTTCTCTTCGCTTGAATGATTGAATGAGAGCTCCTATGGGAATGCACTACTCTACTGCTAACCTATATGAAGCATTCTATTAGGTGGTCACTGCATTATTTTGGTTCAATTCCTGCAACCGGCTGGAGAGGAAGAAAGGCTGTCTTTGACAGTCTTCTTGGGGTGGAGCGGAGCAGTGGCAAGGTAAGTAAACCTTATTTTTATGTTGGGGGGGTTTTGGTCCATGGTTTGTAAAGGGGTGAAGGAACACCCCAAACATTACAAACAATGATATGTTTTTTAACGTTGCAGCTCACCTTTCAGCTATAAACAGCTCAACCCAGTTCAGCCTTGGCGCACATTGCAATGGAAAAATAAAAATCGAAATGTTCTACTATTTCTTCACATCAACTTACTATATTTGGTAACAGAAAAGGCTAGAGATATTAATGATTGACAGAGAGCCATGGTGGAGGAGCACAATTTTTTAGAATCAGGATAGAGATATAAATGGCAATATTGATTTCTACATATAACTTATTTTTCCAACTTCACAAACAAGTATTTGTTAAATACAGGGAGTAAGTGGACATTATATTGGAAAGGGAGGTTCAAGGGACACTATAGTCACCTGAACAACTTTAGCTTAATGAAGTAGTTTTGGTGTATAGAACATGCCCCTGCAGCCTCACTGCTCAATCCTCTGCCATTTAGGAGTTAAATCCCTTTGTTTATGAACCCTAGTCACACCTCCCTGCATGTGACTTGCACAGCCTTCCATAAACACTTCCTGTAAAGAGAGCCCTATTAAGGCTTTCTTTATTGCAAGTTCTGTTTAATTAAGATTTTCTTATCCCCTGCGATGTTAATAGCTTGCTAGACCCTGCAAGAGCCTCCTGTATGTGATTAAAGTTCAATTTAGAGATTGAGATACAATTATTTAAGGTAAATTACATCTGTTTGAAAGTGAAACCAGTTTTTTTTCATGCAGGCTCTGTCAATCATAGCCAGAGGAGGTGTGGCTAGGGCTGCATAAACAGAAACAAAGTGATTTAACTCCTAAATGACAGTGAATTGAGCAGTGAAATTGCAGGGGAATGATCTATACACTAAAACTGCTTTATTTATCTGAAGTAATGTAGGTGACTATAGTGTTCCTTTCAGTATTATTTTAAGAGAAAACAAATGTGTGTACTTATAAATATATAGCTTACATTTGTTATCATCTATTGCAAAACAATAGGAAGATTTCCTTAACATCAGTAAATAGTGGTAAGAAAACCACAATGCTTTAATGATTTACTTTACTAAGGGCCTATTAGACTTCCCGCAGCAGTTCTGGATCTTCTGTTTTTATGAAGATACAACAGAGTACATTCTCTGTATTGTCCATTATCATCAAATGATAACATTGTGAAATGGAAGTATTTAAGATAATTAAAGATGCATATCATTGTGGTTTATTGGTAGTGAAAAACAATAGGGAGGGAACTAGTTAGTAATCTATTTTAGTTATTTAGTATCTTGGGGGGGAGGGGTAGAAGGTCTTTTTCCAATCTCTGAATTGGTATGAGTTTGATTATTTTTTTTTATTTATATAAAAAAAATGCAAAGATAAAATCAATACCAGATAACAGGGTGCCTCAGTCACTCTAGTTGCCAACTTTTATGAGATATTCTAAAAAAAAAAAAAAAAAAGAAACAAATAAAAATATAACATACAATTTATTGACAATAAAATTAACATAAATAATTAAGCAATAGCACAGTACATGTGCAACAATTGCAATTATAAGCCAGAATAGGCAAACAGACCTTTTTTAGGATAGCAGCTTCATATAACATAACATATTAGATTGTTATATGTGTGTGTAAAATGAAAAAAATATATAATTGCAGTTCACTGTACAAATATCCGTATGAATGCACTGCAGCTGGACAAAGAACATTAAAGGACCACTATAGTGCCAGGAAAACAAACTCATTTTCCTGGTACTATAGTGCCCTGCACTCCCGCCGGGCTGAAGGGATAGGAAGGGGGCTAAACACTCACCTTTCTCCAGCACCGGGCTTCTCGGGATCTTCTGGGGATTCTCCTCCTCCTTCGGTCATCATCGGCTGAATGCGCGTGCGCGGCAAGATTCGCGCGCACATTCAGCCAGTCCATAGGAAAGCATTATCAATGCTTTCCTATGGACGCTGGAGTCTTCTCACTGTGAAAATCACAGTGAGAAGCGCCTCTAGTGGCTGTCAATGAGACAGCCACTAGAGGCTGGATTAACCCATATGTAAACATAGCAGTTTCTCTGAAACTGCTATGTTTACAGCTGCAGGGTTAATCCTAGATGGACCTGGCACCCAGACCACTTCATTGAGCTGAAGTGGTCTGGGTGCCTATAGTGGTCCTTTAAACTTAAAATCGGATAACAGCTGTTGTCAAATGAAAGTCATTCAAAATGGCTGTGCACACTGAAAGGGGTGGGGTATGTTGGCAGAGAGAATATTTGCAAAATGTCAATGTTTCCTTTAAGTATGAGATGGTACACTACAATTTAAAGTGTGTTATACGGAGGGACAACTGCCATGCTACCTTGTGGAATAAGCAGTCTTCTCCAGCGCAGGTGGTTGTATTACATCTTTGGTGCCCTTCTTATCCATATGTATTGTGGATGACAGATCCACATTAACTACAAGGGATACAGTCATCTCTGGACTCAGTTGGGCCCGAACGCTTTCCAATTGGTGCTTTAGCGTTTTCTGGCCTCATCTACCAAGGGGCTTGTCCATGCTCTAGTAATTTCCCGCATGGATTACTGTAACCCTCTCCTGATTGGCCTCCCCAAAAGCCATATTGCCCCGCTACAGTCTGTAATGAATGCTGCAGCTAGACTGATTTTCCTCTCCAGTCGGTCCTCTCACACCTCACCCCTCTGCCAGTCCTTACATTGGCTCCCTGTATCCTATAGGAGTCAATTCAAAGTGCTAACCCATACATTCAAAGCACTGAACAATTCCAGCCCCTCTTATATCTCTTCACTGATCCAGAAGTATGCCCCTCCTCGTACCCTCCGCTCTGCCCGCGACCACCTCCTGACCGCTGCTCGCACCCGTACGGCCAACTCGCGCTTGCAGGACTTCTCACGGGCGGCTCCCTTCCTATGGAATAGCCTGCCTACTGCCATCAGACTCTCCCCTAGTCTTCAATCATTTAAGAAGGGCGTTAAAACCCATCTCTTCAGGAAAGCATATGGCCTCCCAGAGTAATCTCTCCCTTAAATACCTGTCTCTTGCTCTCTCCTATGGGACAGTGCTTTGCTCTCTCCTCCAGCTCTGCTTCACTCCTACTTGATATCTCCTATCCTAATGTTTCTAATACCCCACCTCCTATAGACTGTAAGCTCATTTGAGCAGGGTCCTCTTCAGCCTATTGTTCTTGTAAGTTTTCTTGTAATTGTCCTATTTATTGTTACATTCCCCCTCTCATAATATTGTAAAGCGCTACGGAATCTGTTGGCGCTATATAAATGGCAATAATATTAATAATAATAATAATAATCTATGAGGTCTAGCCAAGCCCTTTCCCTCTCTGTTCCCAGTAAGAATATCTGTCTTCCTGCTCCCCAAGTGTGGATGACACTGTATTAGTGAATGCAACAACCACATCTAAATATTCCGACCAGAATGTACCTCCTATGGATGTGCCAACATTTGTTGATAAGAATTGACTGACAGAAGAGTAGCAGGAGAACAATCCTACACGTTATTCCACATCTCCTTCATGGCCGAGTTTCACACTTTGTCAAAAAGTAACAGTGTGATAGACATCACAATTTTCACTTGCCAATATATTACCATACCAATTGCTTAAATTCAACGGTATTTTTCCTCTTCTGAGATTGTAAGGGCTTAGCCGTGTGAACACTGCCCACATCCTAGTTTGCAAAACTGTGAACTGAATTGAATATAAACCCTGGCGTCGCTGCTTTTTATAAATGATTATGTATTGGACACCATACAAACCCCAATACATAGCAACTATTTATTTTCTGTTCGTGCTTGTAAATCCATTTTGTGGAATACTTGGCAAATATTTTTCAGCTTTAAATATGTTTCTGTTCTGACGTTTTTCCAAACCCTCTGTGCTCATACACATTTTCAAGAGACAAACCGTTGAGTCTGTGCTGTTACATCTTCTGTGACAATCTGGGAAGTGTTGATAAATGTGTTTTAAAAAAGTCCTTTCTGAGTGTTATGTAGTAAATGTCACTTTGGGGGACAAACAAACAGCTATTCTTCAGATGCAACTCCTTCTGTGCTGTCATGTAAGTTTTGTTCGCTTGATTTTTGTTCTGATTTTTTTTTTTCAACAGTACACTATAGGTTTGCTTTATTGCCTTAAATAATACATATTTCTATTACCAAAGCTATTTTATTTATATTTTCCCCTGTCGTGTCACCTAGCACTAGCACTTCCTCCTGTTCTGATATGACTTGACAAATAAAATTTTATGTTCGATGCTTAGTACTATACACCGATGTGGAGTGGTACTTCTGTTTTAATTCTTCCTGTGAAACCATTTCTCTTATTCTCTTGACAGAAACTTTTGTGTGTGTAAACAGAACACTGTATCTTAGTGTTCAACATACGTTTGTGTGTGTTTGACTTACATTGTTTGGTGGTGATGAAAGTCCCCTACTTTACTAGTGTATATTGCTCGATTCGGTGTTAGATCATATCTTTTTATTCTGCTAGTTTGACACTCTCTCGTTTTGTTACAGCTCTGTGTGACTACTGCAGTGGGCCCGCCGGCCACCAAGCCTCGGCAGGAAATGCCTCCTCCGCTGGACATTGTAAAAGTAGCTATCGAGTGGCCAGGAGCTAATGCCCAGTTGATTGAAATTGACCAGGTAAGCAATATGTCATCAGTGCTGGTAAATGAAAGAGAGGAATATTCATGACATCCATTAGATGTATTGTTCTCTAACAGATTTTGGCTGTTGGCTTTGGAACTGTTCTTAAAATTCTGCACAGTTTAATGTCTGCTATATGCTAATTACACTTCTCCCCTCACTGTATAATTATAGATGTCCCACATATGTATATTTTAATTTTTCTCATTGTACCTAAACTGTTTTGTAAGTCGATTGGAAACCCATGAATGAATGTTAATTGAGACAATTTAGCATTTAGCATTGGATTAGGCACCTTAAACCTCTGAGTTATTTGTGTATTGGAATCAGTTTTTGCAGAAATTAGTGCCCTTTTACTTCATTAGAGACTCTGCTCAATATCTCAGCTCTAAGAAGTCTTCCCACAGGCAGCTTACCAGTTTTACATTTTAACTTGGAAGCTGTGTTTTGTATTGATTATGGTTGGTCAAAGGGACTAAAGGGTCTAATGACATTTAGCTGCTGAGTTGGCCCTCATAATTTTTAGTGAGTACTCAGAGACCATTCTTGTTTTTTTCAATTGATTATAAGCTGGTAAATCTTTGGTTTTCAAAAACCCAACCCAAGTGCCGTGAGTTTATTGCCAACAGGATTCTCAGTGTTCTTTCAAAAGCCCACTTGCTCTGACATTGTATCTGCACATGGTTATCAAGTACCAAAATCTCCTGATTGTAGTGGTTACATGAGTGAGATGAAAAGATGTTTGCAAGAAAATGCTTTAAGATAATACAACTAGTGACTGCATTTATTAGGGATGCACCGAAATTTTTGCTGCCAATATTTTCGTGCGAAAATGGGCCTCTCTCGTTTTGGACGAAAATGGGTCAAATTTGCTGAAATGTAAAAAAAGGTTTACCAGACATGCTTGCATTAACAATTCAGATGATTATATATCACAATGAAAGATAGTAATGATAACATGAAAAGTCAAGAATACTGCACTTGGGAAAGGGGGGGGGAGGGGGGAGAAAACGATGGGACGGGGAGAACACTATGGGACAGGGGATGTGGGAAGAACACTGTGGGACAGGGGAGGAGAAGAAAGAACACTATGGGACAGGGGAGGGGGGAGAGAACACTGGGACAGGGGATGGAGGAAAGAACACTGGGACAGGGGAGGGGAGTCATTTTCGGTTTCGGTTTTCGGCCAAGGGCATCCTGAATTTTCGGTTTCGACCTAGCATTTATTATTTATTTATTTTCATAAAACTCTATATTGCAGAGCTTGCATTTGCATAGAGTTTTTAACTGGATAATGTTGCATACAGGAGAGGAACTTACTTTATCAGAAAAATAAATCTGTTAGGTACGTCAGAAGGTTTTGTACAAGATAGTACTTACTGTACTTGTATGTGCATGTTTTGAGCCACAATTTGTAGGAATGGAAGAACAGTGTTTGCCTGCAATTTTTTCAGAGTATTCCTTTTTTTTTTTATATAAAGCTTTGTTTGTAATTGTAGCTGCGATGGCTGCTGCGGTAACCATACCATCACAGAACAAGTAGACTGCATATATTATTGTGGGAGGCTAAAAGAAGTCACAAGATATTGGAAATGTGAAATGGAATAATTATTTTACATCATCTCGTGGCAAACTAAATTATATAGTTATTTAATCATCAAACCATGGCTGTATGGACTTTTGGGTAGCACCTCCCCCTACAGCAGATAGGAAAGGAAACAGGACTTTATTTAGAATTTCACAGTAACAGACAATAGCCGACGCTGTGCTACACTCAAACGGCCCCTCAGCCTCCAGCGTTCTGACCAACCTGGACAAGATTTTTGCATCAAAGCTATACATCAGAATGCCAGTTTCCACACCACATCCGCAGAGGAGACAGAGCCTGTATCCTCACCTAAGGGTGTAGGATATACTGCAGCTGGGGGTGGCTGATGTATGAAAGTTGTAGACGATCCTCCATGGAGTCGACGACATCGGGGCAGAAACCACAGGCAGGCGCTGAGAACCCTGCACTCTCAGATGGGGAAACCGAGATGTCCGACTACTCCAGCAGCTAACCAGCTCTACGCACTTTCACGACCCTCAAGCAGCGTTAGTCTCTACAAACATCACACTATCGCCTCGCGTCTGTCACCCCGGGGGCCTACGGTATCCCAGCAGCTCATCCCTCTTAGAGACTGTACTTGGTGCCCAAAGTGGATCAGCTGATCTTGACCATGCTCCAGATAGGTCACCCTTCTGTGGCTCTGTAATATTGAAATGTGGTGATCACAAATAGTAGTGCTTAAGCATATAGCTGCAGTCTCTAGTCCTACCCCTTACTGCTGTATTTTTGCCTATGTTTATTATCATATTTTTTTTTTTCTTACCTTAAAAAAAAAGTGCAGCATTTTCTAGATAAGATCTGTCACTCTTACTGCCTATGTAAAATCTTAAATTTCATGTCTTATTCACTATGTATTCGTAACACTGCATTGCAAAAATAAAGAATTATTTAAAAAAAATAAATGCAAAATAACAAGTGAAGAAGACTAGAATGTTTATAGGAAAGGTGCAACATAATTAAAATACACAGTACACTAGTCACTCAGGAGCCAAATATAACACTGTTGCTGTTTTTATGGGTTGCAAAAAAAAGACCAGGCTAGAAAAGTACAGGGGAAACATGAAAACATAAAACAAATGGTATACCAGAAGGAGGAAACTGGTAATACTATCAGGCACTGCAACCTGCTTGGGAGATAAATGTAGGGTAGGAGGCTACCTTCTTAATCTATTTCATAGCCTCTATCTATGGGCAGTTGAGGATTGAGGGGAGGGGGTCATATATTGGATGAGGTGACCAGGGCAGGAGAGAGGGGAACTATTTACTAAGGAAAAGAGAAATGTTCAAGTTGGCCTATAATAAACTTCTAATGGACTATTGTGACTTTAGTGTATTTAATTCCTTTATTTTATTTAGATATTTTTCTTCACTTATCCTCACTATTTATTATCTTTATTTTGATTTTGTATGATTGTGTAATAATTGCTTAATAGAAGTACAGCACATATTCATTCATATGAAGTGCACTTAGAAACACAGGAAAGAGCATTCCGCAGCAAATTCAATGTATGTTTATGTATTTCTCCTTCCTCTTCTGAATACTAAGAAGGGGATTGTCAGTCATAAAAGTCAGTTTTAAACCTCAAAAATGTCACTCCATATTGTAGCCAGTTTCACTTTGAAACATGCTTTTGTTTGGAGCACTGCCTTTAATTAGTTGTCTGTCTGACTCCCTCCACATCAATATTCTATGTAATAGTAATATAAATAGTTTAAACAGGAAGCACGCAAACAGCTTTCCCTAGTCAAAGGTATGTTCCGTGGAATTGCTTTTACAACCAATATCACTGGTACTTATTTCAGCGACCTTGGAATGAAGACACAGTGAGATAATCTATCCCAATAATCATACAGATACTGTAGCTGGACCACTAACCACAAAAGTATCTCATTACATCTCTAGTGTTAACAAGTCACATATACCCAAATATTCAGAAACCAGAACTATGACCTCTATTGAACTACAACTGAATTAAGCATTAAGTCAAAAACATAACGAGTGTTTTACGGATAGTTCAATGTGGTTACAGTTTATGTATAGCCGTGGCCCAGTTTTTGAAAACTCCTGACATATCATCCATGTTTACAGCAAACAAGATACTCACCTACTTATTTAGGGCTTATACCAGTGATGGCTAACCTTGACACCATAATTTGTTTCTGGACTACATTTCCCTTGATGCTCAGCTAGCTTTTAGACTCTAAAAGCTAGCTGAGCATCATGGGAAGTGTAGTCTAGAAACAATTTATGGTGTCAAGGTTAGCCATCACTGGTCTATAATGACCTAGTAAAAGAGAAATATTATGTTGTTTAATTAAAACCACTATGTATGCACTTTTATCTGTAATGCTGTTATGTTATCTCCGTTTAGTAAATGAATTAATCAGAATTTTGCCTTAATTTTAGTGAAGTAAATATGCTGGAGGAGCTACTTTGACAGGGAAGCCCTGTTATCATGGATGTATTAAATAGCTTAATTAACCCTATGGGCCAGGGAGCTATGACTCTCAGAAGTGTAGGAGTATTTTTTATAGAATTTATATATAATACATACACCTTTTTAACAGAGTTTTCCTTTAATTTCTCCCAGTTTATTGTGCGTCTCTTATCCCTTTTCTCTGCTATCTCTGCAATCTTTTCTTTTTGTTTAACGCTTTTACTTTTTTTCACAGCCATTACTTTAAAGGGATAGTGTAACCCTTTTAATAACATCTCTTTTTAATTTACAATGCCTTGCCAGGTTCCCCTCCCCTTTTAAAAAGTTAAAAAACAGACTTTAAAACCTTTCTGTAATCCAGTGCTGGGCAAAGCTCCTGACGCTCACCTCCACACCTCCATCTGCATGAGGACATCCAGCGTCAGATTTTTTCCCCATAGGAAAGCAGTGATTCAGTGCTTTTTCTATGGGTAGGTCTAATGTGCGCGCTGCGTTTGCCAGGCATGCTAATTAGCGCCCGCTCGTCTCGGGACAGAGGAGGATAATGTAAATAAATAAAGTTTTTTTAAACCCTTTATTAACCACCGCGGGGGAGGAACCCCATCTCCCCCGCGGTGGTCAATAAAGGGTTAAAAAACCCTTTATTTATTTACATTATCCTCCTCCACAAGGTTTGTATTCCTGGCACTTATAGTATCCCTTTAAAGATTCAGTGCAGCATGTAAACAGTGAATGTAGATAATTAGAAATAAGCCAAAAGCGGTGTATGCATTCATCTAACACAAAAAAAAAAACCTTCAAAACCATGACTTCAACATCCGCGCATTGTAAGGAGTCAAACCATTTTAGAACCTTTGATCTGTCAGGCACTACTATTCCATTACAGCCAGTAGAGAACTCAAAAGTCCTACTTAGGAGCTTCAGTTCGTTCTCCTAAACGAAGGGCTGGAGAACACTGTCAGCAACTGAGCTAAATCCTGCACTGCCTTGCTTAGCTCAGACAGAGCGCTTCCAGCAATTGATTCCTTGCAACGGGGTGCCCAAGGTGTCTTGGAACCGTATCCACTACTACTACTACTACTACTACTTTACGGTGCTTGGTGTGTCCTTTAAATAATAAAATAAAGATGTGAATCATATTGGCAGAAGAAAAGTAAACGGGAAAGAGAATGGTTATTTCTTGTTCGTTTTTTCTATTTGTATTTATAAATACATCTTTTGTATATACTTGTAAATTCTTACACAAATTCCTTCTCATTTGCCGATTTTGAAAAGGATGCCCCCCCAAAAAAGCTTGTGTGCAATTCCCTGGGAGAAAATAGTCTTTTCTCTCAAATTAGCAATAGCTTTTTGCAAAGACCTACTTTCACAGAAGAAAAGCATGTTGCTGCTAAAGGGTTAGATGAGATTATCTGTCTCCTGCAAATGAAGCCGTAAATAAATTCCCATCTTATGGAAAGGATTACCTCGGCATAGGCCTAACATTGCTCTTTCGAAATAGAAAATAAAACTAGCATGACAAGTGCTGCATGACAACAGGTGCTATGTACAGGTTGGTGTTCAATCACGAATAGTTCTGGCACTCTCAATAGCCAAAACAATTTAAAACAGTTTTTACAGAGTGATGCCCAACATACATCTCTATTGTTGTGTTTCTCTTGCATTGGGAATTTGCCTGGCATTTTCTTATGCATGAAAATTCCACCCCTGTTCACAAATGAGCAAATCTTAAAAGCAGTATTGTTGCATGAATTTTCTTTTCAAGAGCCACTGCCAGCCAGTTCCATGTTGAAAGGCTAATATAGGTTACTATGACTACACAGATAAGTGTGCCAGAGTAGGATGCTACTAACACAAGCATAAGATTTAACACATTTGCCCTGATTGAATAAGCTTTTCAAACGATTCAACACTTACATAAGAAAAACAACACAATTACCCATATACTTTAATGGTGACTTCTGTAAATAATTCATTTGGAAGCCTTATTAAACCCATGTCTTAGCCCAAATTTAGCAACTCTCTTTCAGATGTATCCATTGTTATACATATCCCCATACAGTAGGTTTGGGGGGGGGGAGGGGAGGGGAATACAAGGCCTTGATTTAATTATATTGCGAAAAGCTGCTAATAATTTATTGACTGTTTTTGTCTGATTGTTAGTTAATATTTATTTGTTTTATTTTTTAATGCCTGCTTGAATTAGAATCGCTGATAAATGTGCATCTGAAGCACATTTATTGGCTTTTTGTAATGACTAACCCTGTTAGACATTACATAGTTAGATAGCTGAAAAGAGACTTGCGTCCATCAAGTTCAGCCTTCCTCACACCTGTTTTTTGCTGTTGATCCAAAAGGAAAAAAAAAAAAAAAAAAAAAAAAAAAACCCAGTTTGAAGCACAATTTTGCAACAAGCTAGGACAAAAAATTCCTTCTTGACCCCAGAATGGCAGTCAGATTTATCCTTGAATCAAGCAGTTATTACCCTACATTGAAAGATTATATCCTTGAATATTCTGTCTTTGCAAGTATGCATCTAGTAGCTGTTTGAACATCTGTATGGACTCTGATAAAACCACTTCTTCAGGCAGAGAATTCCACATCCTGATTGTTCTTACAGTAAAAAAACCTTTCCTTTGCCTTAGACGAAATCTTCTTTCTTCCAGTCTAAACGCATGGCCTCGTGTCCTATGTAAAGTCCGGTTTGTGAATAGATTTCCACACAATGGTTTGTATTAAACATTAAAATATATATTTGTATTAAACATTAAAATATATATTAGAAAAGCTCATGGGGTCAACATGACCCCCATATTCGTATAAGGGAGGATTAACACCTCTGTCATGACCCATCTTCCAGGCTGCTTGAGTGCACCTGCGAGCATCAGTTTAGGGCTGTTAATTTTATAATTAGGGAGGTGGACAGACCACAGATTCCCGGACCAGTGCACATAAAAAAGTGCTTGTGGTGATATCCCAGTGTCCACCCTGTTTCACCCATGGTTTAGGTGTCAAATTCAAAGAGTCCATTTATCGGACAAATTATTCTCATTTATCATTTTTATTAGTGCAGTAAAGTAATATTGTACATCACATTATTCATAACTTCAAGTGTCGCCCCCGGAGGAGCCGAGAATAACATCATATAATACGCAAGAATGGTCAGTAGGTTCACATAAGCCTATACTGTGCCGCTCGTGTATCGCGAAGGTGATCAAGTTTTTTATTATACATAATATGCTCTTGTTTTGTTTTTCGTGTGCCTTTCACATGACTGTCATCACAGCTTGCCTGTTGTGGTGTACATCTGCTCTGCCATGTTGCATAATGTAAGTTTTATGTAACTAAGTAACGAGGAGGGATACAGAAAGAAAAGGGATGGGGAACGGGAACTCTGGGTACCACACTCTTCATCAATTGTGCATTGTTACACCTGATACGTGATATTTGCTGTTCCATGTAGAACCTGTCCTATACCTTTGTTTCATTTGGTGGCTAGGGGTAAATGTCATGGCCACAGCCCTGTTGGCCCAACAACTGGGATGGGTGAGCCTTACAACAGAACTGCATTATGTTCCCGGTACAGATACCGTTGGACCTCCCGTCAGTTAGAACTTCACCCGTCCTAGTCCTCAAAGTTGTCCTACCCACACCCAAGTCCCTATAATCTGGACGGCCAGCTTTCACAATCCCTATCATATATTCCTATGCAGCCATTTCCTCTGCCTGCCATCTGTTCGTATGAGCTAATCGTGTGAAGTTGATATTTTTAATGTGAAATATAGGCTTCGGTTTTAAAATTTGAAAAGTAAAATTGATCCAAATTGCTAAATGGCTTCTTGCGACCTGATAAACTGGATCAGCTGGAAATAAATCAAAGCCAGCATTGGCTAAGTTGTTGCTATTGTGTAAATATGCATGTTTAGGTTGTTGGATGATGGGATGGCCTTGCTTAATGGGGAAGTCAAATGCAATGTCCAAAACACTATCCTCTCAATCTTTTAAACTCCCAACTCAACTGCCTGCCCGGCACCCGGAACTGCATGTCTTGGACCTCAGAAAATACAAATTCTACATCCCTGATAGATAGATATAAATATATCTCTAGAGTGAGTATATAAATAATACAATTTTTTTTTTTTTGTTAAATCCAAATTTAAATATTGTCAGAAACAGATGCTATCATAAAATAATTTTTGGGATTATCACCACGGCCAATTAAAATGAAACCTGCGCAGACAACAGTTCTGCTAATCGGTGTACGTATCCTGGTCCACTGAACACAGTATGGCTGCTAGCAGATTACAGTACAGTTCCAACACTCCTGATGGATAAGTGGAACTGCTCCTGGTGGATAAAGTACTTACTTCATAATCACCTGTTAGAAAGGGGTTTGTAGATTAAGAACAGAATGCATATATACCAGAACGCTCCTCTTCATGCATATCCATTAAACAAAGGGACATTAAAAAAGCTAATTTATTTGTTAAAGTATTTCTTTGGATTATTATTGTGCTATTTATATAATACATTCAAAGTAGTGGGTTGTTACCCTCATAGTATCAGCACTGATACTGAGCACTGAGCCATGTCACAAATTGCTTTCTATAATTAAGTTGTGTCTGTGGCCTTAGTCTGATTTACCTTCCATAGTACATGTAATAGGACCTGACAAATATCCTATTTAGAGGATCATCTTGTTTTGTGGTCTGACCTGTGGTCTAGATCAGCGATGTCGAACCTAGGGCACGCAGAGCCCTCTCTGTTGGCACGTAAGCCATATGTTCGCCACATCGCAGGTACTGCCGTGTACTTGCTTGCAGTTGTTGCTGTTCACAATGCGCATAACTAACGGAAACTTATATTCATGCGGATAAGATCTACCACTTCTTCCCACCTGGCTGAGTTATCTCCATGATGGAGAGGTGGGTGCCGGACTCCAAGGCTGTCAGGCGGGCTTGAGAGAGTGTTGTGTGCGTTTGCCTGTGTGTCCCCGAGCAGCCCAGGGCTCCCCCATGCACACACAGAGAGAATCCTGGTCCGCTAACAGCACTGTAAATTAATAGTGGGTTTTATTGAACGGGTAATGTGATGTTTTAGATTAGGGAGAACTAAAGCAATAATCTGTGAAGTAATGCAGGGATGTATTTTAGGCAGGGAGAGGCGTTAATGTTCTAGCAAATGTGGGGCTCTCTAGTGTAGTGAATAGCATTAAATGGCAGGGAAGTAAGAGTAAGAGACTATACATCTGCCATTGTATTTTGTGTATTTGGTAGCTTGTGTATGTGTAGATCCAAGTAGAAGACCACCCGATATGAGGTACAAATGCTAGGTAAACTGTGCACAGTATGCTAGCTGCAAGGATGTGAATGGAAACAACATTAGTTAATCCTAGATGTGCTATATTGTTTATTTATTGACTGTATTTACAACCAATAAATGTGGTCATGGTTTAAATTCTGGACAAATTCTGCCACAAATCCTTGCCTGTGTATTATTAATATGCTGGATACTCCCTCCTTTATATTTCATTATTCTTTTACACTGATCTGCCACAACATATATACCACTGACAGGTGAAGTGAATAACATTGATTATATCGTTATAATGGCACCTGTCAATGGGTGAGATATTTCAGGCTGTAGGTGAATAGTTGGTTATTGAATTTAATGTGTCAGAAGCAGGAAAAATTGGAAAGCAAAGAGATCTGAGTTACTTTGACACGTGACACATAACGATGACTAAACAACTGGGTCAGAGCATCTCCAAAACTGCAAAACTGCAAGTCATGTGGGGTGTTCCAGGTATGCATTGGTTAATATCTACCAAAAGTGGTGCATGTAAGGACAATTGATGAACCAACGTCCGTTATGGGTGTCCAAGGCTCCTTGATGCACGTGGGGGAGCAAAGGCTAGCCCGTCTGGCCCAATGACACAGAAGAGCTATTCTAGCTCAAATTGGTGAAAATTTGTATTTATTAAAATGTTGGCAATGGCAGTAAGGTTTTAGAACAGTGCATTGCAGTTTGCTGCGTATGGGGCTGAGTAGCGCAGACTGTTCAGAGTGCCACAGAACTGGAACATGGAGCACTGGAAGAAGGTTGCCTCGTCTGATTTATCATATTTTCTTTTACATCAGGTGGATAGCTGAGTGTGTATCTGTCATTTGCCTTGGGAAGAGATGGCAGCAGGATGCACTATGGGAAGAAGGGAAACTGGAGGAGGCAGTGTTATGCTCTAGGCAATGTTTTGCCGGGAAACCTTGGATCATGGCATTCATGTGATGTTGCTTTGATACGTACCACCTATCTAGAATTTGCTGCAGACCACATGGCAATGGTGTTCCCTTGCAGGACTTGAAAAATTTGCTCCTGATGTTTTATCGCCAGATACCACAGAATACGATCAGGAGACTTGTGGAGTCTATGCCTCAACGCATCAGAGCTGTCTTGGCAACACGTGTGAGACCTACACGATATTAGGCAGGTGGTTTTAATGATGTGGCTGACCAGTGAATGTAAAATGTTAAGCGGGTACTGCTGCGTACCTTCTAAAAACTGTTTGCTTTATTCGAATCTATTATTGTGTTTTCCTTCCAAGAAAAAGGTAGTTAATTAGTGTGACGGTAGTCACCATCATGGGGAGTGATGATACTTTATGTAGGCCCCCAGCTTATTCTTATGTTTTAGTCACCTTTGTACCCATTATAGGTTAGATCAGGGATAGGCAACCTTTGGCACTCCAGATGTTGTGGACTACATCCCTCATGATGCTGGTGGAGTAGTGCAAAACATCTGGAGTGCCGACGGTTGCCTATGCCTGGTCTAGAGTGTGTATAATGTAATTCCTTATTGTTAAATGTTTTTGTGCTGTCCTGTCCTGCTGGTGCTTCACAGCCACCTAGGTGAATTTGGCTGTGGAGCCTGTACAGCCCTATCTGTTCGTATTTAAACATAGAAACATAGAATGTGACGGCAGATAAGAACCATTCAGCCCATCTAGTCTGCCCAATTTTTTAAATACTTTCATTAGTTTCTGGCCTTATCTTATAGTTAGGATAGCCTTATGCCTATCCCACGCATGCTTAAACTCCTTTACTGTGTTAACCTCTACCACTTCAGCTGGAAGGCTATTCCATGCATCCACTACCCTCTCAGTAAAGTAATACTTCCTGATATTATTTTTAAACCTTTGTCCCTCTAATTTAAGACTATGTCCTCTTGTTGTGGTAGTTTTTCTCATTTTAAATATAGTCTCCTCCTTTACTGTGTTGATTCCCTTTATGTATTTAAATGTTTCTATCATATCCCCCCTGTCTCGTCTTTCCTCCAAGCTATACATGTTAAGATCCTTTAACCTTTCCTGGTAAGTTTTATCCTGCAATCCATGAACCAGTTTAGTAGCCCTTCTCTGAACTCTCTCTAAGGTATCAATATCCTTCTGAAGATACGGTCTCCAGTACTGCGTACAATACTCCAAGTGAGGTCTCACCAGTGTTCTGTACAATGGCATGAGCACTTCCCTTTTTCTACTGCTAATACCTCTCCCTACACAACCAAGCATTCTGCTAGCATTTTCTGCTGCTCTATTACATTGTCTGCCTACCTTTAAGTCATCAGAAATAATCACCCCTAAATCCTTTTCCTCAGATGTTGAGGTTAGGACTCTATCAAATATACTGTACTCTGCCCTTGGGTTTTTACGTCCAAGATGCATTATCTTGGACTTATCCACATTAAATGTCAGTTGCCACAACTCTAGTTTACCTAAATCACTAGCCATTTGTCTTATCCCTCCTGGAACATCAACCCTGTTACATATCTTAGTATCATCAGCAAAAATACATACCTTGCCATCCAGACCTTCTGCAATATAACTAATAAAAATAACTAATACAAATATTAAAGAGAATGGGTCCAAATACAGATCCCTGAGGTACCCCACTGGTGACAAGCCCAAGCTTCGAATATACTCCATTGACTACAACCCTCTGTTGCCTGTCACTCAGCCACTGCCTCACCCATTCAATAATATTGGAATCCAAACTTAAAGATTGCAGTTTATTGATAAGCCTTCTATGTGCAACAGTGTCAAAAGCCTTACTGAAATATAGGTAAGCAATGTCTACTGCACCACCCTGATCTATAATTTTAGTTACCCAATCAAAAAAATCAATAAGATTAGTTTGGCATGATCTCCCTGAAGTAAACCCATGTTGTCTCTGATCTTGAAATCCATGTGTTTTTAGATGTTCAACAATCCTATCCTTTAACATGGTTTCCATCACTTTCCCCACTACTGAAGTAAGGCTTACTGGCCTATAGTTGCCCGACTCCTCCCTATTACCTTTCTTGTGAATGGGCACAACATTCGCCAACTTCCAATCTTCTGGGACTACTCCTGTTATCAATGATTGGTTAAATAAATCTGTTAATGGTTTTGCTAGTACACCACTAAGCTATTTTAATAGCTTTGGGTGTATTCCATCAGGTCCCATTGGCTTATTTGTCTTTACTTTTGACAGTTGAAATAGAACCTCTTCCTCTGTAAACTCACGTGTAATAAATAACTCATATATCCTTTTTCTTAACTGAGGTCCCTCTCCTTCATTTTCATCTGTAAATACCGAACAAAAATATTAATTGAGGCAGTCAGCTAGACCTTTATCCTCTTCTACATACCTTCCTAGTTATAACGAAAACGGCTATTTGCACTACCTGAATAGCAAAGTTTGTTAATTTGTATATTAAGGTAGATTTTCATATTATTTCTTGTTAGTTTTTGCCTTCCCAACCCCTTTATAAAAATCTTATTGTGTTATTATGAGCTCCTGTATGTTTCTCCATATCATTTGGTTATTTGTATTATATTGAGGTTGTCACAGTAACTTTAATGTAATGTGCATACAGGCTTTTCCTGAGTAAAAATAATGCTGAATGCGTTGGTTCCTTTTGTGTATCCTGGTTTGATATTTGGAGATTCCAGTAGCAGAGTTGTTGGACCTGTGAGCTGGCTGCTTGGTCCTGGATCCCGGGACAAGTTAAAAAGAGCTAGGCCTTGGAGCCGCAATGCTGTTGTAAAGACCGCAGCTGGTCACAGTGTAGGCAGAGTGTGGATACCTGCCTGGGAGAAAAGCTGAAACGGCAATGGCAGAGGGAAAGGAGAGAACTGCTGTCTGGCGGGGTGGAAGAGTTTCCAAAAAGTCCCAGTCAAGCTTCGGCGACTGGGGCTGAAGCGTTCCAGGGTCCATAAAAGGAGCTAGGAAACGGACTGGGTAGAGGTACTCAGTTGGAGTACGGGAAAGCCATCACAATTAATAAAAAATGGATGTCTGATGTGTCTTTTCTTGACAATGAGTCTTCACTATCAGTTGTATCTCAGTGGAGGTATTGTTATGGTATCTGCACACTTTTGCTGTATATGGTTTGCTAACAATAAAGATGTAATGAAATAGCTAGGTGGTTCGTGCTCCAGTTACAGTATCCCTACGATTTGTAGGACAGATTTTTAGCACCGTTAACTTTTTGGCTCAAGTAAGTACCAGTGAGGTAGGTTGTAAAGGTTATACCACACAACATATGTTTGATTAGTGAATTATTGTAATAATATAAATATAATATTGATGTGGATGGACTCAGACAACTAATAAAAGGCAGTGCTCCAAACAAAAGCATGTTTCAAAGTGAAACTGGCAACAATATGGAGTAACATGTTTGAGGTTTGACAAAGACTGAGGTTATGACTGGCAATCCCCTTCTTAGTACTGTACTGTATTTAAAGAAGAAGGAGAAATGTCTTTGTAGCTTAACAAAACATCTGATTTGCTGGGGAATACTCTTTCTTGCGTTTGTAAACACACTTCCTATTAATGATTATTAGCTGTACTTTTATTAAGCAATTCTTAACCAATAATAAAAGCTGTGGGCAGCTCGTTCTCAGTGTCGGAGCTAGCATACTGTGTGTGTGTTATGCATATTGTCATCAGACAGAAAAGTTGCACAAAAGTTTCACAAAAGTGATATTTTCAGAAAGGAATAGAGTTTTCCCACCTGGATTATTGACCGCCAAATTAGGCTGCTCTATGCACAGCAAAAAGGATTTTTATATGGCAAACAAAATAATTTACAAAAAATGTATGGCTGTAGGGACAGGTTAATTGCACGAAAACTTGTTCAGTAAAATTTTAGTAAGGGAGTAAACGTGTATGAATGTATGCAAGGACAGCTTTTTTTTTTTTTATAACAGAGAGCTAGATGATTCATAAGTAAATAGAAATCGAAATGCATGATTTGTCAGTGGAATATCCACTTACGATCTTGTGTAGTGGTTTGTTTGATTATCCAGGTACTATGGGGAATGAAGAAAGAATTGCAAATTTTAATTCCAACCAGCTTAAACCTGGAATTGAGTAATGTTCCCAGTTTGCCTAGCACAGCATACATGTTGCAAATCCATTGACAATGCTCATCAGTTTAGTTATTAAACCCCAGCATTTCCTTTTTGATGTTTTTCTACCTTTAATTAGATTATTTATTTATTTACTCTTTACAGAAACGGCCTTTGGCATCAATCATCAAGGAGGTGTGTGACGGGTAAGAACTTTTTGTGTTCTTGTGTAAATGAAAGTAAACTGTGATTAAGACTTTGGTTGTAGAGAAGGTTGGTGGGATTCAAGCTATTAGAAGTGTAGTGTTGGGGGTAAATATTAAGGCTTCAGATTTCTGGGTTATCTGTTTTCGAACTTGTAGTAATTTAGCACCATTTAATATTTACTATGAGTAAATAGAACGTATAACCCTCGATACGTTATGTAGGTTTTCATCAAGTGTTTGAGATTCAGCACATTGAGGGGTATTGTGGAAGGACAGCAAGGACGAGGCTTAACGCAATGGATTTTATTTTATACTTTTATAAAGCAAATTGTTTTCACTGTGTGTTAATTTCTCAATGTGTTCTAATAGTGGTTTGCACTATTTGTTTACAGGAAGTAAGCTAAAGACATTAGTTAATCAATAAGGTTGTATATTTACATTGCAGTCCAAAAGTATTTGGACTATTTATATTGTGGGAGGAGGTGGGTTGGTCCTGTGCTCCAAAATGTCTTATTTAAATTGAAATGTTTAAGAAGAAGATGAAGTACCGCTTGAATTTTAGAATTTCCAGGCCCATAGACCGTAAATATTTGCATACAGTATATACATCGAATCATTAGCCAATAATCAAGAACATCAGCATTAGGATGCTTGCAGTTGTGAAGCATCCCAGCTTTAATTGAACAGCAAATGTACACAACGAATTGTCAAATTGAAAACTACACTAGCATTACCTCAAAGGTTTTACCACAAGGTAGAAAACCACAGAAAGCTACAGATTTAGAAAGGTACCCAAAAACACTTGTAGAACAAGTTTTCTATACAAACGGCACAGCTATTAATATATATCATGGTTTGAAAAGAGGAAAAATAAATCAACTTTACAACATCCAAAGTATTGCCATTTCATCTGAAATGTTATGGAGGTAGTATTCTATGTTGGACATGTGTGAATGTCACATGAACTGACTTGCCTGTCTTAAATGACTGTATGATTAAAGAATTAAATATGATGACTTTAAAGATTTTGTTAATTTTTATCCATTTTTTGGGGGTCCCTTGAAGTGGAGGCTTATTAAGAGTTCAGAATTCTATAATGTTCATGGTTTATAGTGGTGGCAAGTTGCAAATGATCCATTGTTTTATTTCAAATCCAATATGCTGGAGCAGAGAGCCAAAACAACAACAACATTTACATTGCTAACCGAGTACATATTGACTGTAAAGTTTTGAGGTTCAGAGAAAACTAAAAGCCAGTTTCAAGATATAAACTTCAGTTGTCTAACTTTTTTTTTAATTAAGTGAAGGAAAATATATATCGTTTTAAAAGCATCATAATCTAATTAAAATCATACAATGCATTTTAACATATTAATCTGTTTTTTATGTTGTTACCCACTCTTTGCATCTTCTGGTCTTCCAAGAATAAACATTGTATTGCTTAGGCTGGCTTTTGCTTTTGTCTAGAAGTGCCATTTATACATTGATTTAGGTTCCATCTTAAGGCTTCTGGCTCATTACTTTAGCCAGGAAGATGCATAGGACTCTCTGCACCATAATCACTGCAATAACTTTAGCATTATAAGGGCTTAGAGAACCCGTTTAGAGTCTGTATCTCTGATGTTTATGTGACGTTTTCAATTAAAAATGGTAAAGAATGATTCATTTAGGTAGTTTTACTTTATCTTTAGCTGGCATACTTATCTTTTTTCACAGATGGTCCTTGCCTAATCCCGAGTTCTATGCCTTCCGTTATGCTGATGGCCCCCAGCTTTACATTACAGAACAGGTGAAAATGTGCTCTCATTTTCAATGTATTAACCTGATTTCTGATAAATATATCTCTATATGTTTGGGCTTTTTCTCCCTACTGAATCTTTGTAGTATTTCAGACTCGAGGTGACATCAAGAATGGAACTATCCTACGTCTGGCTGTATCACCGGTGAGTGTTATTGTAGCATTGGCTTTCTCTCTCCATTGTGTAAAATTGGATATTTTCCTAATTCTTTTCTCAAGGTCTTTTGTTTTTTTTTTTAACATTACATATAATCTTTCTCCTGTCTTTGAGATTTACAATTTGTTGCCTTCTTCTTTATATGTCCTGTCTTTCTTCTTGAACTAAATGTTATATTGTCACCTTCTGATCTTGACTTTCCCTTTAGTCCCGAGCAGCACGGCAGCTCCTCGAAAGGATCCAGTCGTCCAGTATGGACAACCGACTAGATGCTATGAAGGAACTGGCCAAGCTTTCTGCAGACACTACATTTGCCACTGAATTCATCAACATGGAGGGAGTGACAATTCTAACTCGAATGGTGGAGGGCGGCACTAAGCTTCTTTCACAGTTAGTATTATCTTCTTTAATGCAACCTGTTTATAAGGTTCTCTGTTCCACATTTCTTAGCGTAACACAATTGTGGTTTTGAAAACAAAAATCTTTTTCTAACAGTCTTACTTTGATTTCTGATGCTAAACTTAACATATTTGGCCTTGATTTAATAAGATTGTCAAATGCTTCAATACTGAAAGAAATACTTTCCAAATGATTGGTCTACAAAACCCCCATATACAATCATGGGAAAATGTAAGTACATCCTCTTTGATTTCTGTGGTTTTTCGTATCAGGACATAAAAACAATCATCTCTTTCTAAGCAGCCCTTAAACTTAGGCTAAATACAACCACAGGTGAAAAACAACACATGACATATTACACTGTGTCATGTTTTTTTTTTTTTATTCTTTATTTTTCATGTGCACGAAATGACTTACAAGCTTGAGGAAGCCAGATTGGTGGAAACAAGCGCAATTATAACAAGCAACTTGGACAGAGATATGGCTATTAGTAGGATGCACATTTTTGGTATTAAAACGTTGGTCATAAAAGCATACAGAGGTTTTGTTAAGTGTGCTATTACTGTAGCGACATGGGGTGTGTGGTGGGCAGTGATTTGTTTGAGTAATGTCTATGAGGGGGGGTCAGAGGTCTATGGTTCGTCAAGGAGGTAAGTGTTCCCTGTGACCCTGGGGGGGGGGGGGGGGGGTGTGCGGGTTTGGGGACTAAGGAGCGAGCGGTCACCCTGTAGTTTGGTCCGCCGGTGAGTCATGTGAATGCGGGGGTTGGTGGAGCGGTGAGGCCCCCAGTGTGCAGCAGTCTCGGGTGTGCAAGATTAGTGGTGTCCTAAGGTCAGTTCCCGTAAAGTCAGTCATTGTGTGGCTGAGGCAGTAAGAAAATCAGATGGGGAAACAGATCGCTAAGGTCTAAAAGAGTCAGTAGTAAAAACTATGTACATAAAAAACATAAACGGGGGGGCGGGGCCTGGCCGCCGAGCTGGAAGGACATGGAGCACATCAGCTCCTCCACGAACCCTTGCAAAACTGACTAAATATGCCTAGTTCCCCCTGCAAATCATACCAAACAGATGCCAACTGGCAGGGGGACCCAAGCGCCATCTGCATGTGCAAAGTCAGCTCCTGTCCGACTGCCGACGACACTGTATGGGCCACTGAGTTTGGGCCTGCTGTGAGGCTCTGGCGGGAGAAACGGCCGATCTCCCATGCTTGGTCCGGCGGGGCCTCCCTCGGGCTCATCACAGGCCCCGTTCCCCCCCCTGTGGGCCGGTGGGGGTTATCCCGGCCCCCTCACCGGGGAGGCAGAGCACACTCCAGGGAGCTGGACAACGGCGAGACCAGTCTGGGCCCGCATGGCACAAGCTAAGATGGCCGCCGCATGAACTACACGACGGAGCAGAGCGACCGCAGTACCTGAGAGGTGGCTGGATGCCCCCCAGGAGGTCAGTGTGAACGACAGCAATAGCAGCAATTACCAACCCCAAACTGACACTGGGGGGAGCAGCTGGAGAGTGACCAAGCAACACATGAGCAAACCGCAGCAGCCATCTCACGGGACCCCTACCCACGAGATAAGAGACTTCTGCCTCCGGTCACTGTTCGCATGAGCGGATCAGCGGGGACCATTGCAGGACCATAATCCAGCATTTCATTTGAGGCTGGAGCAGGGGGACACTCACGAGAGAGCATAATGCTAGCTGAGGACGAACACCCCAGCAACCGGCAAACCCCGGAGAGATGCACAGCACATGGTACTGACCCATGGATCCAACGCAGCTCTGGGAGTGAACTCCTGTGTGATCCCGGCTCCTTGCATGTCTAGATAGCCCTTGTACTAGCGAGCATCTGCCTTCCTTGGAGGGCCTTATTCAGCGAATTACTCTTACAGTGAACTCTGAATATCACTAGAAATGTTAAGCCTAGTTACTGATGTTTAGTGTAAACCAAAAAAGAAGATTCGGGATATGGCTATGTAAATCTACAGAAGAAACATAAAACAAAACATAGTGTGATATTGTTAAAGATACAATATTTCATGCGCAGCAATCTTTTGCACTCACAAGATATAGATGATAAAAATGCTCTTAGGGTGCCTCCCCTGGAGTAATGGGGGGCTAGCTGATATTGCTTGTCACCTCTGGATCCTTGTTCCACCAAAAAGACATCCACAGGTCAGGGTTCAGCAATAAAAAAAAATATTTAAATAAAAGATGTAGTCACCATATTCAGCATAGGATATAGATATATCCCGAACCTTCTTTTTTGGTTTACACTATGCATGATATAGGTCGCTCATTTGGGTAGCGACCTAGGGAGGCTGTTACGCATCTTTATAAGCTAAGTACTATTGCTTTTTATTTTTTGTCATTTGTCTGTATACTGTTTGAGTTATACTTGCAAGCTAGTTACTGATGTTGTATGGATCTCCCAGCCAGCATTCGCACAACGCAACGATGATTGAGATGCTTAGGGCAATAGTGAGGTTTATTAGCTAGTAAGAAACTACTGTTAATCTATGTGTCTTAACTTGTTAAAACACAAAACTTTATAATCATAAGCACAACTAATATGATGAGCGACTCTACCCTAGCATGTCTAACAGTGTAGGCGAACTGTTTACTGCATCACATATACTGCATTACCTGTACTATCTATATTGAAACTAACATACGGTAGTATACGCATGAACTAACCCTGCATAACATATATACTTACGCTTTAATCGATGCCTTAACTAATTAATGCTACTGTCACGTTACTGTTACGTTATTTAAGCCTGATAAAACATAAAAATTTGTGCCAGTTAATCATACACCCCGCATGTTAAAACGGGGGAAAAGCCTGAGGATTGCTGTTGGGGCACCTCAAGCCTGTCTGTATCATGCATGTGCACTGCAAAAATAAAGAATAAAAAAAAAAAAACATAAACGACTGGGGTTCTTCTGGGTGTTTTTGCAGCTCTTCCTCGTGGGGTCGGGGGTATATGTAACGGACCGTTTCACTTACAAGAGGATAAAACCTAGTTTAGGCGATAATCCCCTTTCCAGATGCACAGGCAGCTACTGCAAACACCATTCTTCCGACTGGAACCACACGAACACTGGAACAGCTGAACAAGAAAAGCAGACATCGGCTTACACTCTTGGCAGTCAGCATACAATCCCATTCCCCCAAAGACCGAGACGACACATCGCTTTGAGGGTTAAGCAAGAACTCTAGACTGGGACACCCAGCCTGGCTTTTATTTCCAACTCACACATACAGGCCACACCCAGGGGGAGGCATAAAAGAACCAATGACATAGATGTTACCTCCCACACATCCCCTCCCCTTAGTGTGACACATAATCCCATTATGCATACAGAGTAAAATATACTTTTACACAACTTTCATAACTTTAAAACCATACATCACATTCACATAAAAATACATATCCACAATCAATCCATTCAGGGGAACAACATATTAAAAAATGGCATGAATCCGACCAGGGGTTTAAAAGTTACTAAAAGTATCTTTTGGGCCCTGGCTTGAAGCATGGCACAATCTGGCTCAAACAGAAGTAAAACATCCCCCACAATGCATCCCGGCTTCCTCCCTTCTGCCCTGGAGATAATTGGAGAAGTAATCCAATTATCTAGGACTAGAGTCAGACTCCATTAACCACATGGTTGCAAAAAGACAGTAAAAGACATAAACTTACATACTGATACATTTAACACATAAAACACACATTTCTACATATCCCCAGTTTAACTGAACACATAAATACCTACATAATATTTAAGACAGTATTACTGTGATATGTTACAAAGTCTTAAAGGGACATTAGTCCCAAAAGTCCCAATATGTCCATCGCTGATTTTAAAGGGCCAGTAGCAGCAATATAAATTATTACATGCCCAAATATAGTGTTTATAGAGCAATATGTCCATGGGCCGTAGTCGCAGGGCAGGAGGCTAGCAGCCAGGCCTCTCCAGTTCACAGTGGCGAAGCTGGTTTCGCCACATTTCTCCCCTTTGCCAATTAGACTAACAGGGTACCTGACTTTCTGCCGGTCAGTGCCCTGGTTAGTCCAGCAACCCACCCACGAAACAGAAATAACAGAGCAGCCCACCCACACTAACCGGTTACTACATCTGGGTGAGGAAGGATTTTGTCCAAGTTCTGGTGTTTCACCACTGCTGGGTGGGAGACGGGTAGGCTGTCTTGGTGGGTTGCTGAGGGGGCAGAGACCAGCGGTACTCTGTCCTGTTGCCAGCACTACCACGGGAGTAGTCTGGTGGGCGCCTGGTTGCTGGAGACTGGCTGTCTCCCCTTTAGGTGCACAGCTCGACTGCCGGAGGGGGAGACCGACTGTCCCCCCTTTGGATACATCACACTGAGGCTGGGGAACAGGACCGACCGTCCCTATCCCTTGTGCTGTAAGTGCAGAGACTACGGTCCCATCTGCACAGCTGTGGGGCTTAACAGCTCCCCTTGGTGGGTTAGGTTGCCGTGGGAGAGAGGGTGTAACAAGCTCCTCTCTCTGGATGGCAAACTGCCGCTGGGGAGAAAGGATGGCACCTTCTGCTCCCTGGGGTACCCACTGCCGCTGGGGAGGAAGGATGACACCTTCATCTCCCTGGGGTACACACTGCCGCTGGGGAGGGAGGACGCTGCTCTCCTCTCCCTTCGCTTCACACTGCCTTCCTGGCACATCACTTTGCTGCAGGGGAGGAAGGACGAAACCTTCATCTACCTGGGGTACACACTGCCGCTGGGGAGGGAGGACGCTGCTCTCCTCTCCCTTCACTTCACACTGCCTTCCTGGCACATCACTTTGCTGCTGGGGGGCAGGAACAACAACCTCTGCCCCCTGTAACTCAGCCTGCCGCTGGGGAGGATGGACGACACCATCAGCTCCCGGAGACACACACTGCCGCTGGGGAGGGAGGACGCTGCTTTCCTCTCCCTTTACTTCACACTGCCTTCCTGGCATATCACTTTTCTGCTGGGGGGCAGGAACAACAACCTCTGCCCCCTGTAACTCAGCCTGCCGCTGGGGAGGAAGGACGACACCTTCATCTCCCTGGGACACACACTGCCGCTGGGGAGGAAGGACGGCACCTTCAGCTCCCTGAGATACAATCTGCCGCTGGGGAGGAAGGACGACACCTTCAGCTCCCTGTGATACAATCTGCCGCTGGGGAGGAAGGACGACACCTTTAGCTCCCTGGGACTTACTCTGCCGCTGGGGAGGATGGACGACACCATCAGCTCCCTGGGTTACACACTGCCGCTGGGGATCTGGGCCGACTGCCCAGCATCCCTGTAGGGCTGGTAGAGAGACCTCGGTCCCATCTCCACCTGCCTGTTGTGGTTCCTCACAGGACCAATCTATGAGGACCCCTACTTCGGGTTCTTCCTGCCGCCTCAGGGGTGGGCGGCTAACCTCCTCGGATGCAGCCTCTACTCTGCTGCTGTACCACTCTTCCTGCTCATCATACTCTTCGTCCATCTTTGAGTTTTGCTCAGCCATGACCTGGTTCCAGATCCCCTGGAATGTGTCCATGGATATATAACCCCCATACTGGGCCACTTGCTGCCTCACCTTGGCCATAAAATCATCTTCAGCGTCAGAGCCTTCCATACTTGTCTGCTCCAAGTCGCTGGATACCTCTGCTGCCAGGGGCGCTGCACGAATGCTAACGTTGCCCTCAATTTGTAACTCCAAGGAATTGGTGTTCTGTAGCTGTCCTTCTGGCTGTGGGAACAATCCCGCAGTTTGTTGGTTCCTCTGCGTCGTTCGCAGCATGAGGTACGCCTGTACATCGTTGTAGACCCGGTCTGCCATCCGCTCCGCTCGGGCTGGTGAGAATAGAGCCATCCTGCTCCTATATTCCCTGGCAAACTCGGATTCCTCCTCCTCCCTCGGAGGTGCTGCAGCAGCTGCGACTCTGTCTCCTTCCATTTTACTGATTTCCTTTGTAGATAGGGTCGCTGTACGGATACTAGCGTTGCCCTCAATTTGTAATCCAGAAATGGTGTTGTCTGTAGCTGTCCCTCTGGTTGTAGGAACGATCCCGCCGCTTGCCACCAATTGTAACGGACCGTTTCACTTACAAGAGGATAAAACCTAGTTTAGGCGATAATCCCCTTTCCAGATGCACAGGCAGCTACTGCAAACACCATTCTTCCGACTGGAACCACACGAACACTGGAACAGCTGAACAAGAAAAGCAGACATCGGCTTACACTCTTGGCAGTCAGCATACAATCCCATTCCCCCAAAGACCGAGACGACACATCGCTTTGAGGGTTAAGCAAGAACTCTAGACTGGGACACCCAGTCTGGCTTTTATTTCCAACTCACACATACAGGCCACACCCAGGGGGAGGCATAAAAGAACCAATGACATAGATGTTACCTCCCACACATCCCCTCCCCTTAGTGTGACACATAATCCCATTATGCATACAGAGTAAAATATACTTTTACACAACTTTCATAACTTTAAAACCATACATCACATTCACATAAAAATACATATCCACAATCAATCCATTCAGGGGAACAACATATTAAAAAATGGCATGAATCCGACCAGGGGTTTAAAAGTTACTAAAAGTATCTTTTGGGCCCTGGCTTGCAGCATGGCACAATCTGGCTCAAACAGAAGTAAAACATCCCCCACAATGCATCCCGGCTTCCTCCCTTCTGCCCTGGAGATAATTGGAGAAGTAATCCAATTATCTAGGACTAGAGTCAGACTCCATTAACCACATGGTTGCAAAAAGACAGTAAAAGACATAAACTTACATACTGATACATTTAACACATAAAACACACATTTCTACATATCCCCAGTTTAACTGAACACATAAATACCTACATAATATTTAAGACAGTACTGTGATATGTTACAAAGTCTTAAAGGGACATTAGTCCCAAAAGTCCCAATATGTCCATCGCTGATTTTAAAGGGCCAGTAGCAGCAATATAAATTATTACATGCCCAAATATAGTGTTTATAGAGCAATATGTCCATGGGCCGTAGTCGCAGGGCAGGAGGCTAGCAGCCAGGCCTCTCCAGTTCACAGTGGCGAAGCTGGTTTCGCCACAGTATACACGGGTGTTCAATGAGGGTGTCAGTCCCTTAGTGCATTGTCCTGTGCTGGGGGAGAGTGTTCCAATCTGGGTGCTTGGCCCTTATGTGGTAGCCGCTGCGCCCTCTGGTTTCCCTGCCGCTCGTGGTATGAAGGGGATCGTCTTCGTTGGATCCCATCTCTGAGCTTTTGTTGCTGCCAGTGCATCTGCGGATGGCAGTCCCTCCAGGGGTAGGCCCAACTGTCGTAGCAAGGCTGGTGCTTCTTGAATATCTGAGATAGAGTAGGCATTGTTGTCGTGCTGCGTGTGCAGTGCACGTGGGTACCCCAGCGATAGGCGATCTGTTGTTCTCTGAGCACTTTGGTAATGGGTAGCATGGACCTGCGCCACTGCAGAGTTTCCCCCGAAAGGTCTGCAAAGAAGGACAGGGTCATCGCTTCAAAGCAGTAGGTGGCAGCCCCCTTCAAGGCCGTGAGCACCGCCATTTTGTCAGCCACGCTTCTGTACTTAACCACCAGGTCTCGAGAGGCTGCCTCTGGGGCTCTCCGGGGTTTTGGAATCCGGAAGGCAGTTTCAAAGCCAATGGTCCTGGCCTGCTTAGGCGTCAATAGGGCTCCCATGAGCCGCCGCAGGAGGTGTGGGATCTCTTCAGCGGGTACGTCCTCCGGGATCCCGCGGATCTTTAGATTATTGCGACGCCTGTCATCTTCTATTGCCGCAAAGCATTGGTCAGTCTTGGGCTGCTTTTGTTTTAGAGCCTGTAGTTCCTGCTTGAGCTCTGTGATTTCTTGTGTTTGCCGCGTGGAGGTGACTTCAACTGCCTCAATGCGGCCCACTAGTCCTGTGAGGTCTGAGCGTAGCTGTGCGACGTCCGCCTGGAGGGTTTTCTGCAAGTCTCCCAGGAGGGTCTTCAGCAGCATCGCCGTCACAGGTTCTGCGGCCGCCGTGCTTGGTGCTGGGTGTTGGGGCCTCACTGGAGGTAGCGTAGTGGCTTCCTCCGGGTAGAAATCCCCCGAGGAGTCAGAGAACTCCTCGTGGTCGGCGGCCATTTTGGGGCCGTATGCCTCCTGCACCTGATTGAAGAGATCTCTTATGCTGGCCCCCTGTGCAGGTCGATCCGGTTTTTGTTTCTTGTTTTTCCTCCCCATTGTCGGTCTGGGTTGCTTGGGCGTTATTATCTGCAGTTAGATGGCTGAGAATCGTTAGTTTGCTCCAGTCTGACTCGGAGCCCATCTAACCTGTGTCCGCTCGGATCCTCATGTTTTTAAAAAAAAAATAAAAAATAAAACCAAAATGGAGAAGCCATGTGTGAAAAACAAAGTACACCCTTACTGCTTTCATAGGAATTAAGAGGCTAAGTAGCAGACAGGCGCTAGTAATCAAATGCCTAGACCAGCAAGCTGCTAAAACTTTGGCATTTATAGAGGTGTAATCTGTTGTGTGTTGTTCATCTGAGGTTGTATTTACCTTATTTTAAGAAATGCTAAGGAACAGATGATTGTTTCTATGTCCTGATATGTAAAACCATAGAATTCAAAGAGGGTGTATTTTCTTTTTCACGTGACTGTACTTTAAGGTTGACTTCTGTAGATAACTAATTTGGAAAGTGTATTAAATTGAGGCCATGATATCTTCTGTCTCTTTCCCTCTCCCAGCTGTGGACAATGTTTTTTACAATCTATGTATAAAGTATTCACATGTGTCCCACCATAATGATTTATTAAGCACCAACATATTCCATTACATTGTAAAATTAAAAAGAAGAAATGATTTCAAAACACATATATATTAGTACAGAAGCATTTTTGATTCTGCTCGTTATCATAAACTCGTTTTCATTTACAGTACTTTTATGCAAAACTGTTTTATTATTTACACACACTTCTCACATTTTCCTTTTGTGTGGTTATGTGTCTTTCTATTGCTGTTTAACTTTTTTCACCCTTGGTACATCTTTCAAGAATCTGGGGGATACAACTAAATAGTTCAAAGTAAATGGAACAGGGAATTGTTCTGCCTGATCACTTTTTCTGTGTCACAGTTATAGTGAGATGTTGGCCTTCACGCTCACAGCTTTCTTGGAGTTGATGGATCACGGGATTGTTTCCTGGGACTTGGTTTCCCTCATCTTTATTAAACAGGTCAGGTCCTTGTCCTGTCTGACTCTTGTTCTCATGGATTTTGATTTAAAATACAGCCGTTGTTGTTTCTTCAAAGTTTCCCTCTCCATCTCCATGGATAGATTGCAAAGTCATCTTATGTCATGTTTCTTCTCAGATTGCAGGATATGTTTCCCAGCCATCAGTAGATGTGTCAATTCTGCAGCGATCACTTGCTATCTTGGAGAGTATGGTGCTAAATAGCCAGGCATTGTATCAGAAAATTGCTGAGGAAATCACAGTGGGACAACTCATCTGTCACCTACAAGTGTAAGCTCTACCTCCACACTTTACATACTCCATACTAAGAGTCCTGCTGTGCTCTTACTCCCATTGGTTTTACAGTCAGAGTTAGTCACATAAGTAGCATTCTTTAGCATTAAAATTTTAGGCAAAAATGGCAAAATGAGTGCCTAAAAACTGAAATTCCCTGATAATTTCTTCAACGGTTATGGTTTAGAAAATAACCCTGTAAGAATTTCACTACCTCCTTAACCCCTCACGTTTTCACGCACCATATTAAGGATCCTCTTGCTCTCTTACCCCTTCACTTTGCCACATGCTATATAAAGCACTTTATGGCATTCTTACCCTAGTACACACCATACTAGGAGGCCTGCCGCCCTCTGCATTTGGATACTCCTTACCAAGAACCATGCTGTCCCTCATGCTGACCCAGTCACATTGGAATAAACTGTATTAAGAGTTCTCCTTCCCCTTTAGTCCAGGCATTGGCACTCACTGTGCTAAAAATCCTAGAGGTTTTTTTTGATTAATGTGTCTTTCTATTTATAGATGTAACCAGGAGATCCAGACATATGCCATCGCTTTAATCAATGCCCTGTTTCTCAAGGCGCCAGAGGACAAGAGACAGGTGTGTGTGTGACCCATGACTGCCTGGTGCACGTTAAGCTGCTAGTGCACATAAAGCTGCCAGCGCACACTTTGCTTTGTTTGCCCCTTGTCTGGTTATGGATTTAACCCCTTGTGGCTGCATTGTTTTTTTCTTTGTGTTTTGTCTGCTGTTAACTACCCTTTCTGCTTCTATTTGTGTGCACTGTGCACTCAGGAGAAGCCACGGAATCTCGTGGATGTCCCTGTTAGTGTGAGTACCACTTGTTTTAATGGTCTTTCTGTTCGCTACACAGACTTCAGCTTCCACTCATTTTTCTGTGTGTCCTCTCTTCCCCCTCCGTTCTATATTTACATCCCTTACCCAGCTCCACTCTGCACTTCTTTCCCCTTTCTAAACGTGATGGACTTTTTTCCCACACGAGTGTTTTTTTTAATACAAATTTTCTTATTCTTTTCTTTTGATAGGAAATGGCGAATGCATTTGTACAGAAGCATCTGCGATCTATCATCCTCAATGTAAGTAGAGTGAGCATGATGCAGCTCACAAGAAAACTTTCTAAAGCAGTGGGTTGGCAGTCTTGTTGTGAAAGTTTTTGAAAAGACTGTGACATATATCTTTTATTTCACATGTTTGAGTGAGCTTCACGTATTTCAGTGGTATACAGCAAGAGTTAAATGTTTTAATCGTATTACCATTACACCTGATAAAGCTTTTGTTATTTTTTGTTATTTTTTTTCACACTCTAGACCAATATGCATTTAGTTCAGGCATTGTATTGTACTTCTCTTACAACCTGTATAATTGTCGAAACCCACTTTTTCTTTTGTTTGTGTATTCCTGATTGGTTTACCTAGCACATTATACGAGGGAATCGGCCTATCAAAACAGAAATGGCACATCAACTCTATGTGCTACAGGTGTTGACTTTTAACCTCCTTGAAGAAAGGATGATGACCAAAATGGACCCAAATGACCAGGTGACACAGATCATCACGCACACACACACACAAACGGTTTTGTCTTTATTTTGTATTATCTTTTTTCCCTTGTGCTGAACTATTTTGTTCATGATGTCTGCATATTGCCCTTCCATTGAAATCTTTTGACTGGTCGATTGTGGGTAAATGACCTTGGCAACTGAAAGAAAACCTTGCTTAAAGGGATCCTATAGTGCCAGGAAAACAAACTTGTTTTCCTGGCACTATAGGCTCCATGAGTGGCCTTCAGGAAGGGGTTAAAACCCCTTTAGCCACTTACTTGAATCCAGCGCCGATGTCCCTCGGTGCTGGTTCAGGCTCCCCCCATGTCCCTCCCTCACCGCCGTCTGCCAGCGGGGGAGACCTAATGTGCATGCGTGACAATGGCCGCATGTGCATTAGACCTCCCCATAGGAAAGCATTATTTAGTGCTTTTCTATGGGAAGAATCCGGAAGCCCTCTAGTGGCTGTCTCTAGTTCTCTGGAACTGCAATGTTTAACATTGCTGCTTTAAGTGCAAAAGGGTCACAGCACCCAGACCACTTCAATGAGCTGAAGTGGTCTGGGTGCCTACAGTGTCCTTTTAAGCTTAGCCCATTGGCAAATGTTGCCATAGATCATGCTCTACACAAGTAAAATTAGTCCCTACTTTTTCTTATGTGTAAAAAGGGAAAGAAAGGGACAGAAAAGGATGAATAAAAAAAATATGCAAAATGATAAACAAAACAAGCAAAGTAAACCTTTTAAAGGCCTAAAACACATTAAACACAAAGAATATATTTATTGGTGCAGTCAATTAGCTTGATTAACTTGGGCTCAAGCAATATTTAATATATGGTGATTAACGATGTTTGAGAAGATAGATGAAAATAACTGGGGTAATCGCACAACCTTTAGAATTTTTAACGTTTTTCCCACTCATTTGCCCTATTTTCCTTAGGCTCAGAGAGACATCATTTTTGAATTGAGAAGAATCGCATTTGATGCAGAATCAGACACCAGTGGGATATCAGGGGGAGGCACTGAGAAACGAAAAGCAATGTACAGCAAGGACTACAAGATGCTTGGCTTCACAGTGAGTACTGACTCCTACTACTCAAACAACACATGTTTCAGTGCTTGCCCAGTCCAGCATACCACCCCAAACATTGTTTGCATTCTTCTATTGACATTTGCTGCAGGGCTACATTCAATAGCTCAAGGTCCATGTTCTGCAAAACAGGCTTGTTGCGTGAAAATCATAAAATAGTTATTTTCTGGATATCTTCAATGAGGTGTTTTTGCCTTTCCTAAAATTAAATTCACCTTCCGTTTTTTAGTATCTCTATTATAATCTGGGATAGTGTTTTATAAGACTTGCTCTTGGATAATTCAGCTCTTAAAAAGATTCTCTACACACCAAATACCATCTGATGCTGTTTTTTAATTCAGTCGGTGTAAATCATTGCCATTTCTGAGAAACAGCAATGTTTACATATGTCCAAGAACATTCCTCTAGTGGCTGTTAGACTAACTTTATTTATTTATTTTTTATTTTTTACACACCATGATGATGTAAACCACATCCAGTGCTACTCCTAGGGAAGTATTGGATTTTCCTCTATGAGAAGTGTCCTTTTAAAAACACAGAAGGAACAGAGCTATTTTTTTGACTGTTAGAGCTATTTTCTTGACTAGGAACAAAAAAACTCAGAGTACATGTATTGGGTTGATATCCGTCTTATATCATTAACAGAAGTGCAAGGATATCCTTATCAAGTGGGAAAGGACATATGCAAAATTGTGATCCTCTGTTGTTTCTCTCTACATATATAAAGTATGCCGAGCGTATTCTTTAAGACATTACAATACAGAATTTTTCTTGTCAGGCTTGCACTCATTATACTGCATGAAGAATGCTGCCACTTGTCCTTGCCATTTTTTCTTGTGTATTATTATCTCTGTAAATATATGGACTTTAAATGCCTTTCTTTATTTAGTTTGTGACCAAAGTCCAATGACTTTGGGTTAAAACCCCCAAAACACAAACAAATCCCATTATGTTTCCATTTTTTAATGTTTACGATGAGTACCTAAAGTCTACTTCAAAGCTAAAAATTCACTAGTTTGACCATTCAAATCGGTATACATGCGGCGATGACATTTGGCTGTTAGCACCAAATCTGACTGTTTGCAGCCACACATGCTTAAATAAAACCGACACTAGCACCACACCATAAAAACCACTGTACTTTGTAGTGGTTATTGTGCTAGGAGATATTTTAGGCAGTCCCTCTTTTTTTTTTTTTGTCAGTTGTATGGTTGGTGTTCCTGTATATGCAATGTACGTTAACGTTCTACAGCCTTATCTCTTTCAATTATCTCTGGCCAACACCATCGCTCCCTAGTTCCTCAATATCTTTTTACCTTGCTTCCTATAGCATGGCTGCATTATCAGTCCTTCTCCTTTCAGTGCAGCATTAAACCCAGTGCAGATGGCTGCAGGACTCTGAGGCAGCGAGGAGGTGATGTAAAATCCTTGCCTCTGTTTGACTATGCTAATGCCAATCGTTTGGATTTTAAGGTTGCACAGGAAGGAGAAGTACTGCATCGATAGCCCAGCCACATCATTAACTCAGCATTAGCTCAGCACGGGCAGCGGTTGGATGTTTTCTTTGTGCTATCTGTATCCATCTAGTATTTGGAATTTGTATACAAGGTCAGTGGGCTTCATGTTTGACAGTCCTGCATTATGATAAATAGTAAATATTACCATAGTGTTCTTGGTACTTAAAATTCCCCTTTAAATATTTTTTCTTTTTAAGTTTCTAATTTATAGAGCACATATCACCACTGACACAAACCACAGCATTGCTTGAGTGAAAATGTTCTAGCTCTGATGTTCTGAGACAGAATAGAGTGTGAGCTTTATGTATATCAAATGAGCCAATTCAATAGCTTGACTATTATAGATAATCAAATTCCATGTGTGGACAATCTCTGCACCACGTTTGTGCTTGTGACTTGATTGTTTTGTTTTTCCACCGTAGAATCACGTGAATCCAGCTATGGATTTTATTCAAACTCCTCCTGGGATGCTAGCTTTAGACAACATGCTCTACCTGGCTAAATGCCATCAGGACACCTACGTAAGGGTAAGGTGCCTAGCAAACAATTTGTATTCTATGCTGATACCAGCCTTTAACAGTAACTATTGCTCTATTTTTTTCTTTGTTTTCTCATGTGCCTTAAAGCATCACTATAGGCACCTGGACCACTTCAGCTTAATAAAGTGGTCTGGGTGCCAGGTCCCTCTAGTTTTAACCCTGCAGCTAACGTTTACACTGCAGGGTTAATCCTGCCTCTAGTGGCTGTCAGTAAGGCGCTTCCGCGATTTACACAGAATAAATCACACTTATTTGACGCTGGATGTCCTCACGGACCTCCAGCATCAAAAAAGATCCCCATAGGAAAGCAATGAGTAATGCCTCCTATGGGCAGGTTTGAATGCGCATGCGCCTCTGGCCACACATTCATCTCCACTAGGGACTGACATTGATGGTGGAGGAGAGGTCACCAGCACCGAGGGAGCCCTGCACTGGATTAAGGTAAGCAAATAAATGGTTAACCATCTATTTGAACGCTATAGTGTTCCTTTAATTTCCTTTTATTTAGTTCCATATTCAGAATAATAATTATGCAGTCTGAATATATTACAATCGGGCTATAGAAACAGCAAATGACTAACAACTTAAGGTGAACAGAAGCAGGAGTTGGTAATCTAAGAAAAACAATGTCAGATAAATTAAGCGATTTATATACATCATGTTATATAGATCATGTCCCTGGAGAGTCCCTGCTTAATTCTCTGTTAAGGATTCAAAGGAACACTCTAAGGCAGGGGTGCCCAAAAGGTAGATCTCCAGATGTTGTAGAATTGCAACTCCCATGATGCTTTGCATGCCTGTAGCATGACAAGGCATCATGGAAGTTGTAGTTTTACAACCTCTAGGGATCTACCTTTTGGGCACCCCTGCTCTTAGCACTATATTCCATACAGAGAGCTATAGTTGTTATGATGTTGGATTCTTATAATCTATCTTTAGATGCCTTTGAAGAAGATATTAAGATTGGTTACCACAGCAGAAGTGATCACATGGTCACAGTCAGGCACAAAGACACTCAGATTTATTCCACTGTGTCCTAATTTTTTATTTTTTTTAACCAAAGTGGAATAAAAATCTCATCTACTACGGTAAACTCATAGTTGACCTACTTTCAGTCCAACATGAACGACCTTATATTCTCTTTCACTGATTCATTGTATATTTTTTCATCCTCCTCTCCCAAAAGATTGTGCTGGAGAATAGTAGCAGAGAAGACAAACACGAATGTCCATTTGGGCGCAGTGCCATTGAACTGACAAAGATGTTATGCGAGATTCTGCAAGTTGGGGAACTGCGTAAGTAACATTACAATTTCCACTGCTCCCTATTACCTACTTCCTCCTGTGACATATTGTTTTATTCTAAACTCTGCAGTCTTGGTCAGTATCACAATTGCTATCTTACATGCCTCACTCACCCTGACAGCTGTTTTAAACACATTACATTCTTGTCCTGGATACATATTTAGAATGACTCTAATTTATCTTGTATGCAGCCAATGAAGGTCGGAATGATTACCATCCTATGTTCTTCACACATGAGCGATCCTTTGAGGAATTTTTTTGTATCTGCATTCAGTTGCTAAACAAGACCTGGAAGGAGATGAGGGCAACTGCCGAGGACTTCAACAAAGTTTGTATTAAACTGCGCCTATTTTTGTTTTATTGCTTTAGTTTCCGAATTCTATCTGGAAACCTGACTTGATGAACTTAGTAACACATCATGGTATAGTGATTATTGTACACACTGTAAGTGCCACCATCAGGTGTCACAACTAGCGCTCAGTGAATCTGGTATTAATATGCTATGGTGCTTGAACGTCCTGGGCACCATCTTAACTTAAGGCAAAAGTACATACCTTTTTGTAATAATTGGAAGCCAGTGATAGTCTCACAGTCTAAGGGCACCAGTTGGTACTCACAGTCTATCACCAGTGCCCAGTCTGCCGCTTCCACATTGAAGTCGAAGACTAAGGTGGTGGTGTTAAAAGGGTAAAAGCGAAATGTAAGGAATAAAAGCTGCAACTCCATATCAATATGGATGTTTATTCTACTGGAGAGTGGACGTGGCAGGTACTAGTGGCTCTCAACCCAAATAGATTCATTTATCGAGTCTATTTGACTTCTGTTGTCCGCATGCAAAGTAATCTGGCATGGGACACTGTGCATTTAATATTTCTATATGTGCTGATTCTGTGTCCATTTCTGTTATAAAATGCTTACTTTTTTCAAACAATTATGTGACCAGACCCTGAATGACTTTAAAATGTATTTCTTAATTGTTGTTTAATCTCTAAAGTTGATCACAAATTCCATTTTTTTTTTTATACCTGAAATCCTGAGATTTCCCATGAATTATGTAATTTGCAGGCATATTGAGCTTTTGATAAATAATTCCATATAAATTTTAGGAACAGAATGCCATTTAGAGTGGTCTTGCAGAAGGCAAAGATTTTGGAGGATATACATGTTTTTATTTTATCTTCCCTCTTTAATATATATTCCCTTATAAAGGGAATACTTATTTTTATATACCTTTTGTTGATATTAAATACAAAGTCCTTCACATGTGTTTTAATGACTAATGTGGTTTTGATGATGAAACTTGCTGAGAGCTTTGTTAACACATTAACCTCTGTGTATAATGTGATTACAACTGGGATCTTGAACTGTGGCCCGTTGCCATCTGAACTAAAATATTTTTTTTTATTCTTTAAAAAGTGACAGCGAATAGTGGTAATTTAATTAAAAATGGTTAAAGGGCTGCAGTTCCGCTGGTTTTTCTTGTTCTCACTTAGGGTATTCACTAATGTAAGGATCTTCAGGAATTCAACGTGGATTTTAAAGTGGATTTAAGGCCAAAATAGCCGAGCTGAAAAAATTCTCCAAGCCGGCTATGCATCCAGTTTGGCTACTTTGGCCTTAAATTTTAAATTCACTTTGAATTCTCAACTATTCTCACTAGTGAATAACCCTGGATGCAATTTTTCAGGTAATGCGTTTGTTCCAGTAACAGATCATTTACTTTTTTCTGTCCCTTCCTAAGGTTATGCAGGTGGTACGGGAGCAGATAACACGCGCACTCCCATCTAAACCTAATTCGCTTGAGCAGCTGAAAAACAAGCTGCGTAGTCTGAGCTACACAGAGATTTTGCGGTTGCGTCAATCAGAGCGGCTCAGTCAAGATGACTTCCAGTCTCCACCCATAGTGTATGTATGACAGTTGAAATTATTATTCTGTACTCAATATTTTTTTTTGTCACACTTCAGTCCTCTCCCTGCTCAACTCTGATTTTTTTTTTTTTTGCGCTTTCTCCAGTGAACTACGGGAGAAAATTCAACCTGAAATTCTTGAACTGATCAAGCAGCAGCGTCTCAATCGTTTATGTGAGGGGAGCAGCTTCCGCAAGATTGGCAACCGCAGGAGGCAAGGTAACTGCAAAAGTTCTTGTTAGGTGTGTATGTATGTGTGTAAGGGAGGCTCTGACCATTTGAAACCAAGTTATTTTGGCTGATGTGTATTTAATTGGAATCATTTTCCACTTACTTAAACTTAATATTTCTACTGTATAAAAATGTGTTAAGTTATACATGGAGCTGTATGATGATGCCACAAACTATTTCCTTGCAATCTTGTTTATGCAAAGATAATATTAGGGGTTGCAGATGTCTTTCAGAGTCAAACAAAACTTAATTGAGTACCTGACAAAACTGGGACTGTCACAGCAAATATATAAAATATATTTGGCTATATTTTTATAACTAAATTGCCCAGTTTCATCCAAGATGGGTAACTACAATCATTATAAGCTTGGAAGCTCGGTGCACAATATTGTATGTATATAACAGAGGTGTGTGTTACACTAATGTCCCAGTTATCCTTTAAGAATAGCCTGGTTTTAAAGGTTCTAATGCTGAAATGTACCATGTCTTGATAACTGTCTCTCTAAAATAAAAAAAAATTAAACCGTAAGTAGTATGCTTTTCCACATCCAATTATATTGTGCTATTACTTAGGGAATATGCAACTTCTTTATTCCTTTAATATTTTTTTCTGTCTCTTTCTGCTAAGTGAGTTATATCGACCACCTCCTGTATTTGTGTTGAATGATTTAATTTTTGTAGAATCTATCTTAAGATCTATCTTATTTGCATGTGAAAATATGCATTTAGTTATTGGTACACATCTGTATGTGGTGTTCTTTGGGGTACTTTGGTGCCTTTTGAACTTGTCTTGTCCTTGGATTTGTTACAGAGAGGTTTTGGTTCTGCCGATTGGCTCTGAATCACAAGGTTTTGCACTATGGAGACCTTGAGGAGAATGCACAAGGGGAGGTGCCATACGAATCATTACAGGAAAAAAGTAAGAACCACAGCATAACATTTGATATTTCATTATCTGCTTGCTTTATAACAATTCTGTTTGAACTAACTGGGTTATTACCACTTAAGGACACCTCCCATGATTGACAGAGCCTGCATGAAAAAAAAACTGTTTTCACTTTCAAACAGATGTAATTTACCTTAAATAATTGTATCTCAATCTCTAAATTGAACTTTAATCACATACAGGAGGCTCTTGCAGGGTCTAGCAAGCGATTAACATAGCAGGGGATAAGAAAATCTTAATTAAACAACTTTCAATAAAGAAAGCCTAAATAGGGCTCTCTTTACAGGAAGTGTTTATGGAAGGCTGTGCAAGTCACATGCAGGGAGGTGTGACTAGGGTTTATAAACAAAGGGATTTAACTCCTAAATGGCAGAGGATTGAGCAGTGAGGCTGCAGGGGCATGTTCTATACACCAAAACTGCTTCATTAAGCTAAAGTTGTTCAGGTGACTATAGTGTCCCTTTAAATGCCATGGTTTTGTTTAGTTTTTTTCTCTTTATTCCTTCTTCTCTAGTTCCTGTTGCAGACATTAAGGCAGTGCTCACAGGGAAGGATTGTCCCCATATGAAGGAGAAAAGTGCCCTGAAACAGAACAAGGTGCCTATAATTATAAGAATTAGTAATCTGTCTCTTTAATGCATTTGTCCTTTACTCTCAAAGTGTAACTTCCAACTTTCTCCTTCCTGTTTTTTTTTTTGTTTGTTTGTTTTTAGGAAGTGTTGGAGTTGGCATTTTCTATACTGTACGATCCTGATGAGACTTTAAACTTTATAGCGCCTAATAAATACGAGGTAAATTAAAAGTGAAACAAAGACAAATCAGTGCAGAAGGTCACAAAGTGGTCTTTGAGGAAAACAATCCAGGCAAACATTTGTCCTCAGATTGACTTAGAGCTTGTTGACAACTTTGTTGATAAATAGATGTCGCTGTTGACATCTGGTAGCTTTTAGTGACTACAAATTACACCTGTTTTCCGATCTTGTTGTTGAATTTTTATAGCCTAATGCTAATAATTGCTGCCACTACAGATACCAACCACTTCCATACTGTGGCTTACTGGCAAAGCACAGAACAACACACCTGAGGATGCCCACCACTCTCTGCACGCAGTAGTGACAGGCAATTAGTGACTAGCGAGTAATACTTAACGACATGGTTGATGCAAGATGTTTTATTTAAATAGGATATATAGGGATTTAGTTGTCATTAACCTCTTTTTATCAGACAAGGAGACTGATGTTTTTTGGTTTAATAAAATTTGTTGATTACTGTCACCTGGTAATTATTAGTAACAGAATTGTAAACCAACTGCTAAGTAGCGGTTACAGCATCCATGTAAAATGATGAAAGATGTTCGTTAGCAACCAGCTTTCGGAAGCAGCAGCGACCAATAGCTATCTGCCACTAAATTTTACGTTCAGAAAGCAAGTAGCAGTAGCGGCATGCACAGCAATGAATAGTGGTCACTGGTAATTCTACATGTTTCTTAGTCTGTGATACTCGAGCTAGTTCTAGTGGAAATTTATAAAGAATTTTGTAAAGGGTTCTTAGTTTGGAACACCTTGCTTAGGTATTTTGTGTTATCCAAACATAGAAGCCACTAATCACAACCATTAACATGTCATGCAAAGTAAATCTTTCATCTTCTCTTGCCTCCAAATCAGTATTGCATCTGGATTGACGGAGTGAATGCTCTGCTTGGGAGGGAGATGAGCAGTGAACTGACCCGTAGTGATATGGACACATTGCTCAGCATGGAGATGAAGCTTCGTTTACTGGACCTGGAGAACATTCAGATTCCGGAGGTTCCTCCTCCCATTCCTAAAGAGCCCAGCAGCTATGACTTTGTTTATCACTATGGTTGATTCAGTGAAGTTGATGGAGAACATGCACATCCACTAACTAGGAAAGGATCTCTCATTAACCAGCAGTATAACAAGCCAAGATCTGCTACTGAAAGGGACAGGGGGTTTCAAGTAGATCTCTACCCCCAGCATCCACTAACCCTGTCTTCAGCAGAGTTCCTGCTGGAAAGGTCTCTGCAGTAGATTTCAGTATGGATTCCTTGCGTGTATATGTGGTACTTTGGTTTACAGGTCCTGGCTTCCCTTACTGGATTCCTCCAGAAACATTTCAATCTACCGTGGTACTGAATGGACTTATGTAAACTAGATGCACTGACACAGAAAGAGTTTAGATTGCTATAGTTCTATTTTTGCCTTAATGAGTAAATTCTTTATCCAATCAGAGAGCAGCAAGCCGCCATCTATCCCAAGTCTTGGAGTAAAACTTGTATTTTTGCTGCATATTGCATTGTAGTTGTTTCTAAATCAGAGCACAATACGTCTGTACTTTTAATGAAAACCGTGACATTTTCATTCCACTAGAGGCAAAGGTTTCTCTGTGAGCGGATAAACCTTTTGCTCCACCTTGCATGAAGGTAAACTAAAGAGGCTGCTTTTCATTGAATGTGTATGTAAGAAAGCCTACTCATCCTAGGTACGAACTTAATCCCACACCCAACCCGCAAATGTAGATATCCATTATTGGCGGGCCGTTACATGTTGGGAGTTAATATAAAAGGCTGGCATTCAGAATGTGTTATGTTACTAATAAAAATATTAGAACAAGTGGTTTCTGGCCAATGTGATTTATGACATCTGTCGATATGACAAGTATGAGAATATATGAACATTTCACCAGTATAACCTAAACCGCTTCTGTGGCTGCAGTGTACTCCTGCGAAAGATGTCTGTCGTCTATGCTCTAGTGAAATTGTGATGTGGGAGTTCACAGCTGTGTGTGTGTTTTTTTTAAATGTCAGAGCAGTGTGATTGGTTCAAATATAATACAATCAAACTGAATAGATGGGGTGCAATAAGAGGACCTCATAGTCTAGCATTATAAGAGGATATTTAAGGCACACTTTAAACACTTAATCTATTACAATTTACATTAGTACACGGACACAATATTTCCATGTATTTTTATATCATTTACAAGCTTTTGACAAAATTTAGTAATTTCCTTAGCACTCAAAGTTTCCCCCACCACCACGATCATTAAGAAGTTTCACTTTATTATCCACGCAAAATATTTGGGGTTTTCAGGATTTCACCATGTTGAACTCTTGTTAATAGGACACTCCACTGCTCAAATAAATTTAGCAGATCTAGCCCAGTGAAACCATGCATTTTTTTTCCCATTGGCATATATATATATATATATATATATATATATATGCGCCTTTGCAATCCCTTCCCTTTACCCCCACCCAGACTCTGTCTCTCCAATCACATACTCCCCAATGCAGCTCAATGAGAAGTCTTTGCAAGGTAGGTGCTGTTAGCAATTGCTGCCTCTCGACTTTAGCTTCATTGAGCTAAACAAACTGGGAAATAAAAGAACCTGATGTCTGTTTGACAGCCAGTGGTTTGTAACAAGGTTAATTTATAAAAGTTCTAATTGCTACTGAAATATGCAATATTTGCAAAATAAAAAAATAAAAAAAACACACACTCTTAATCCACAAAGCACTTCAGTGAGATGGAGTGTTTTAAGGGTCTGGAGTGTCCCTTTAAACACTTGCATCCTGCCAAATTAAGACATGTTTTCCCGCGAATCTGCACATAAAGATAGTGAGACTTCCTCATTATCCTGTTGGCAGTAGAGGAGGAGTACCAAAAAATATTTCTCTGTGGCATAAAAGATTTAATAGGGGGACAGCACCTGACTTCCATGGTGGAGAGACGTGTCTTGAGCGAGCTCCTCTCCTATATTGGCAACACTAGAAGTTCTTAGCTTGATCAAGCCCGATTTAAAACGTACCCAGCGACTTACCTGCCTTTCGACCTGGCTGCAGTGCACGGTGGAGGTCAGAAACTTAACAGAAGCTCCTCTGCAGCAAAACCTGGCCTAGAGCGCGCCGGGTGGGCTTTTCTGACCTACTGGGAACGGGGTGAAGCCACTGAGAACGCAGGGACATCAAGTGACCCATTAAGCATGGCAGAACTCATGCGGCACCCCAACACAGTCGAGGAATAAACGGACCTTGTGTCCAGGCGCAACAACATTTTAGAACATTTCTGGCAGAACCTAGAAAATAGGAGGCAACAGACTACCCCAGAGCAGTTGAAGGGCCACTCACCTCCACAGTGGATTTGCGGCCCTGGCAAAGATGAAGGCACCAAAATGGTGGCGAGACGGGAAGCTCCCATCCTTCCAACAGAAGGCGGCACACAGAAAGAAAAAACACCCCAAACCAATGTTGGGACTTTTAAAGTGCATGAGGGACGCCAGATGTCGCTTAAAGCTGGATCGAATGGTGAGCCTGGTAAGATTTTGCATACCTCAATCCTACCCATCATGATGACCAACCTGTATTCATTAGTCATGGAGTCCCTGTGGTGTTCCCCACTGTTATGGGACTGTGCTTTGCCCTCAGTTGGCGTAGGATGAGCTGGGCTCACAGACTGGGCACTAAAAAGGCATATGACAACTCATCTTTCCCCTCCTCATGGTATGTGCTGGGAGACTTGCCTCTCCTATTGTCTCATAGGTGTACTCGTATGAAACTCAGGTTGCAGTACTTGTATTTGCTGAAAAAATAATAAGCAAAGTCCGATGCAAACAATCCAATAGGGGCAAGGCAGAAGCAAAGTCAGGCAATCCAATGGTTAAAATCCAGGCAGCAGAGGTTCAACAACAATAATGCAGTCCAAGGTCAGATAATACAGGTATTCAGGATATCAGGAACACAGGTAATACCAGAGAGGTAGCACAGAACAATCGAGCAATGAAAGCTCAGCTGTTCCAGGTTTCAATAGAGTGCCATACAAAAGGCACACCTACTTAACAAGCCTCCATAAAACCCTATTGGTGTATGGGGCTGTCAATCAGCTGGGGTTGCCATGGAGGTGAGTGTAGTTTTAATTTGTTCCAGTCGCACTGTCTTGCGGCATGGAATTATCGTGCACGTCTTCCAGGCGTCTTTCGTTGCTTGGGAGACACAACTTGATTGGAGTTCATGAGTCGCGTCAGCCTCCTGCATTTGCGCAGGCACGCGGATGGCCGCAACCCGTGTACCTCCACCAAGGGAGTGTAGGTAAGTCTTGACAATGTCTAACCTTTTAGCTTTCTATTATATTGTTTCTGTAACCTTTGGCCTCACATTTATTATTATTTCATCAATCTGGGGTCCTCCTAGGGGACTCAATATACCCAGTTAAGCGTTGTTCTATCTCCTTACTGAATACTCTCTACCCTATTGTGTTTTAGCTTATGCACACAGCATGTTTATTCAACGCTATAACGATTTTCTGAAGCTACACTGTATTAATTTTTTGTTTGTTTTTTATAAAAATGTGCTGAAACATCTCTACCTATTCTGACATGACAAGTTAATGCATTGCAATTTATATAATAATAATAATAAGGTGTTATCATCAAGCACAACAAAAATGGAGACTTCGCCTTGCATCCTTCAGCTTCAGGCAAAGAAATCTCTAATGAGACAGAAAGGGGTATTTTTCTAAAGCCCTACATACTTATTAACCCTTAACATGGAACACATGGAATGGGTAGCAGCATTGTAGCATGACTGTGTGATGCAAAAGTGAATACAAATATAAGTCCCGCGCTCAGACTCCCTCTACTCCTGGGTGGCAGCAACGACCATGGCACACATCAGCCCCAATACATACAAAACAAGCAAAGAAAAAAAAGTTACCTGGGCACTAGCCAAAAGTTTCCAAAGAGAAAAAGCTATAACAGGGGACTACATCTAAAGAAAAGCATCCTAAATGTTATGGGCAATACTCATAAATGCCCTATGGAATACATCAGTACACCTACAAGCAGGCTCCGACTGGCCATTGGCAAACCGGGCAAATGCCTGGAGGGACACAATGGCGATGAGTCTCCCCTGCTGTCCTGTGCAGAGTCAGCCTTGCTGTGAGTCCAAGGATCACCCTCGTCGGCTTCCTGGCACATAGTTCCAGAAGAGGGAGGGAAGAAGATTAAAGACAGCCTGCAGCCAATGTCTCCCACCCCCTCCCTGGCTAAAGGTAAGAAGGATAGGGGGACATAAAGTTTATTTTTTTTTTTTTTTTTTTTTTAAAGCATTGTACCAACACGTTCACTTTGAGGTATACTTGCCATTGGTGATGACAGAACACTCCCTCTCTGGACCCACCCTCCTGGCCCTGGTCCGCTGTGATTAAAAAAAATGCCTGGGGCAAATGGTTTTCCCCCAGTCCGGTCCTGCCTACAAGAGTTGCTGCCTTGGTGTACTCAATTGTAGAGACTCAGGGTCTGACTTAAATTATCTCTTTAGAGAAATGACAATGGTAAAAGGAATGCAAAATATCAAACCATGGATCATTCTCTTCTCCCTGAAGACTTAGCAAGCAGAACATACTAAGTGTGACTACTTGGGTGTGCCACTTTTAGTTTCTCATATAATCCCTCTCCACTGCTAGTGATGATTTATGGCATATGGGGAGCATAAGGAAGCATATAGCTTAAATAAATTTAACTGGCAGTGCAAATCCTCATTTACAGGAGAAACACAGGCTTGGAGCAGCCCCTAAAGTCACTCAATTTAATTTTTGTTTCCTCGTCTTAGGCAAGTGCATCAGTAGTTAAGATGACTGACCAGTATAAATTTGAGAGTTTCTCTTCTGTCAGCAAACTGATGTTACTCGTTACTAGTCTTTGACTAAATTACTGTATGCCACATTAATACTGTTACTAGTGAGCATCTCAGTAATTTTATGATTCACACATTCTGGTATTTGTTTTATTTGGATATAAGGAACACACACATGTGCCCCAGTAAGCCATGGCAGGTCTCCTAAAAGTCCAGATTTGAGCAGGACTATTTTGGAACCTGTCCTACAGTCCCAGAATTTCTTTCTTCGTGTCCCGCAGCCAGGGAGCTTTCTCCAGCCAGCACAACTTGAGGGCATCATTAGGTAAACTTGCACTGCGATAAGGGCACTAGGCCATGGAGTGAGCACTTCAGTAGCACTCCATGGTATGCTTGTAACGGATCACCTGGCACCCCGACTGGGTACCTCTGTTGAAGGATGCTTCTAGCGTTTCCTGAAGGCTCCAAGCACTCCAGCCGACAACATAACCACTGTAGACTCCTTCAGAGAGCAAGACAGGAACAAGCTCTTACAAGAGCTTAGTAGTGATATAGCGAGAGAGTATGACCAGCATAGCAATCCCTTGTAGCAGATTCCCCCAATAAGAAACCGCACTACAAATTGAGGGTAAAGTAGAACTGATTTACTGGGGCTACCTTCCCGTCTTTTATGCAGATCTTCCACCTGGTGGACACTCCCCTAGGGGACCAGATGGAAGACTGGGATACAAAGGGTAAAAGACCAATCACAAGCTTACACACGTAAACCAATCCCACAATGCATCACAATCACTCTTCTCTGTCCTGGAGATAATTGGGAAGTAATCCAATTATCTCCAAGGACAGAGGCAAAACTCCCTTAAGCACGTTACCAAAAAGACATAAAAATATACAATGTTGCAAATATTACACAGAACATATACATTCAACATATCCCCTGATAGCTTAGATAGGAGCGCACATTATTACCGAATGGCGCTCAGATCACATACACATAGTTGAATCGCCATGGAGCCAAAGTCTTTCATACAGTCTTTCGGTATACGAATGGGCTCCATGGCATAGCTATCTGGGGTAACCTTGTTCACATAATGAAAGTCCCGAATGAACCGGTGTTCGTATGAATTGCAGGAGAAGGGAGGTCGGCAGCTCAGCGGTGTTCGTGCAAATAAGTGTCCGTTTTGAGTTCCATAGATTTGGAGCTGAACACCGCTGGCCGTTCGAGAGTTTAAAATGGCAGCTGACACGTGTTCGGCAAACGAGCAAAGGCCACCCAGCGTTCGTCAATTAAGCTGCGGTTAACCGCTGCTTCTGGGCGGTCAATTGATGGCACACTCCATTGTCAATTGTTCGGTAGATTCAATCTACCAAACGCCCAGGCAGAATAAAAGGTTTTTAACACGGGGCCATAGTCCAGCGGCAGGAGGCGGGCGACCAGGCTCCGCCAGTGGCCAGTGGTGAGGTTGGTTCCGCCACAATGCTGTTTAGTGTCGGCTATCAGCCTGGTGTGCATTGATGCGAAACTGACACACCTCTAATGTGGGTGGGTCTGACCACACTACCAGTCACAAGTGGCCTCACAAAATACAAATTAAGGAAGTTTTAAGTTTTCCAGGGCTACTTAAAATCACCTGTTTTAGCAAACAAATATGGGTATTCAGTTCCACCGTAATAAACCTACCACCAGTACTCCAATGTCGGTGGGTCCTACTTTTCCTAATGTTTTAAACTAATTAAAGTGATTGCGCTTTGATGTATATACTCACAATGCATAGCATATATCTGCTTTTATTATTAAAGTGACATTACTATCCAAAAAACGATTCAAATGTATACTTTCCTGTGGTCGTCTGCAAAGAGGCATCAGAAGCTGGGGGCGGGGCAGCATCCTTAAACCACAAGGAATTTTTTTATACTCAAAACATACATAGAAAAAAGGGGAATTGGAGGCACATCTGAAACATGCACTTCTCAGCAGTGGTGCGACCATAAAGACCAACATGTATACAAAATACAGATAAAGAAACCGCACACACACAAAAATACACAGTTTAAAATTTTACAAGGCTACGTAAAATCAACTATCTCAGAAAACAAATATGGGTATTCATTTCTATTGTAAGGCAGTATCCCAATATTGGTGCTATGGGCATCCCTGAGGGGGTTGCATCACAGTCATGCCTACACCATCCCAATCGCATACCTCCCAAAGTTGGGAAGTATGCCATGGTTGCAGAAAAATGTGAGGGGCACAACTTTTAATGTATCACGTTAGGTTAGAAAGGAGTCTTGACTAGGAACTAATGAAAAGTTACATACCTCCAAGCTGGGGGAATTGTCCTAAATATGGGGTTATGTCCCGTCTTGTTGCTGAATTTTGAATGTCATCAATCATGGCAGATTGATAGCATCATTAGATGAGCTTATACTGCTCTAAGCAAACTTAGCACATTTCCTATGGGCAAACAGCTTAGAAAGAGCTCCGTGCATGGTCTGCCTTAAAGTGGGCTGGCCAAATAGGCCATCAGTCAGTTTGGCATCCACACATGCACCCTCTTTAGCACCCTCATCGTTGTTCTTCAAGCAGATAAACAAAGATGTATTTACTAAACAAGAGGGGCAGGGCGTTGGATACTTACATGTTGAACTCTAATTGTTAAACTTTAGCTACCGCAGAGATCAGAGGAGGTTATCAGGGTCATATCCCCTCCATTAATTTGATGGTCCCATGTCACTGGCATAGGGCCATTTTAGAGACCTTTTGCAAGTTTTAGTAATGGTGAGCAGCCACTGACTGTTTATCAAATATATTCCCACCTGCATTAACAGCAGGTGCATACATTGTTTCCCTATACTTAGATGGTGATCATGTTGACCCCCATATGCACCCCCCCCCCCCCCCTCATTTCTGTTTATGCTAAATGGCCTCACACTGCAGAAGTTTTTTTGCAACCATTTGCCTGGGTGTTAGTGCTGTCAGTAGACAAATAGTCTGAACATTTAAGATCTAGGCCCGGATTTCAGCTGTCCACGAGCATTTAGGCAAGTTGAATATCAGGACCCATTTCTGGGTCATTCGAAGTCAGAAGTGCAAAATCCTGACATGGGTAAAATGTTATTCCAACCCCTTTTTTGTTGTTCCAGTTTATTTCTTTATAGTTTTCTATTGGGAACTGGTAAATAACCCCCTTTATTACTATCTAAAAATAATATAAAATGAAGGAACAACGTACCTGCAGCCTAGGACTATTGAGAGGCATGGATACTGTATAAGGCAGGGAGGGGAGATAAATGTTTCACCTTGCAGACACTGTGCAGTGCAGCATGCACTGATGATAGATGTATTTTCTTTTTGCACAGAATTGACATTTGGCGATCCGGCACCGGAACAGAGTTCCAGGCTGCGAAAATCACGTGTGCCGGTGGTGCACAAAAGTACATACATCTCTGTATGTGCATAGTGTCAAGCAGAAACGCTGCACATAAAGACTCCTACCACGATGACCACTTCTAAAAGCATACGTTGTCACGGTGCTTGGAGTGCCGCTTAGCTGCTGCAAGCAAATGTCCACTTTTCCAATCTGAATGGCCCTATATGAACCCAGATGATTGTGCTCCTTTCAATACATAGCCATTAAAACTTTACTACATGGACTTAAAAGTGAGACACGTGAGGAGTTTGATCATGCGGCTGCCCTATGGGTTGGTCTCAGTCTTGGTCTCTCATATGCTTCTTTTTTTATTTATAATTTTATTGACGTTGGCAGGTGGGTTAATCCTCTCATGGCCATTGGAGGTAACTAAAAAAAACTCAATTTGTTTAAAAATACATAGGGATTAAGGAGAGAGCGCAGGTAACTTGTTTTTCTTTGTTTTTTACTATATATTGGGGCTGATGTGTACTGTAGTCATTGCTGCCACCCAGTGATCAGAGTGAGCGCAGGACTTATCTTTCTGCATTTGTATCCACTTTTTTTTATTTATTTATATACTAATCTTTCTGACACTTTAAACTTTTATTTATATCTGAGAATTGATATAACCCAGTTACTAGATGTGGCCATCAATTGTCTGTGGGTATAGTACAAGTGGGGAACAAGGGTTGTTTGCTTAATTTTTCAATTTACAAACAACGTGAGGAGGCTAGTGTTGTTACAGACTGTTCTGCTGGCATAACCAGTTTCCCTGCCATCTCGAGAATATCTGTCACAAGATGGGTTAGCCCAGGGTGCGATAAAACGCCCCTAGCAACATGGCCGCAAGATGGAATCTTACAGATATTCTACTCACTTCGTCACGTCCAGCAGCGGTACTGCCTCTACAAAGATGGCGGAATACAAAGGATGATTCACATGCACTTAAGTCCCAAGGTGCACCGCGGAGCCACGTCTTGAATAAGACGACTGCGTCGAGTACAGGAGGTCGAAGGGGGCGCGCCTAAGACCCCCAGCTTGATGGGATGAGCGGGCAAGAGACAGTGAGGTGACTCATATTAATGTATTCTAAGTTCTACACAGTTTCCAATAACAAGTCTCTAGTTATGCAGTGTAAGGAGCGTTACTAAGGCAAGTGTTTAGTGTGAGAGCTGTAAAAGACTGCTGTTACTGGGCTGCAGAGCTAGCAATCAAACAATAGTTACAGTATAGCGTTAGAGCAAACAACTGTTTATTGTAGGTACCATATAGGCAGGATAGTTTGCAACCTTACATGTACTGAAAGGGTTTGCAGATCTACCATATTGTCATGGACACATTGATACTTTGGTCAGCATATGAAAGCTTCTGCCCTGCAATATGTAGCATTCTAATGCTACAGGTAGGTATTTGGTTCATTAAAAGGGACAGACTTAGGGTGGTCAGACTGTAACTGCTGCACAAATATGGAGAAAATTAACATTAAGCCAACATGGAAGTGCAACTTTCTCCTTGGCAATGGAGAGCAGAGGGCCAGGCAGTAGGTTACTCAGGGCAATCAGTTTTGGTCCTTCTACCCCTTTTGAAATAAAATAAAAGGTTCCTTTGGCATAATTAAGGTATTGCAGGGCACTTGGTTTTATGTGCTGCCCATCTGCTTGAAGAAGTGATGCAGCCGTCCATGAAAATGTGGTGGATCCGTCCATGAAAGTGTGGTGGATCTGTTAAACCTACATGCGTAGGATAGGACATGTTTTATGGATGCTTCATGCAGTGGTCCAGTCACTCACCTCTCCTCAGTTAAATTAACTCTATAGGCACACAGACCACTTCATGTGAGTGAAGTGGTGTTGGTGCCATGTACCTCTCGAGGCTTCTGTCATACTGACAGCCATAGAGGCGTGTCAGTGAGATGGTTTCAGAAAGAGCATCTGATTGGTGCAGAGTGTTGTTTTGCCTTTAGTATTGGAAATCTTGATGATCTCAGCCAAACAGGCAGAGCTTGCCCGAGGAGACCAGCGCTACAAACCAGAAAAGGTAGTTAAAATCAGATCTAAATAATAATACTGCACAAAAGCGCTAAAATGTAGGTGGACTAAAAAATGAGAAAACCATTCCAAATCACCTCTACTCAAACCAGTCTTAACGTAATAATTAAAATAATATAGGGTGTAATAAGGCACCTTCACACCTTTGTGTTGGATCCTCACACCAAGCACATGCAAAAAAAACACAAGTCAAATATACCTACACTAGCAGAGCTCCAAATGTATACCTATGTTCATCACAAATGTTCTGAACGAAAATATCATGATCACACGTAATAAATAGAAAGCATACATATGGTGTCACCACATCTACAAATTCCACCGTAGGTCTCCTCAGGGCAATGATTCTGCCATCTTTGTTCTAGGTGTATATATATATATATATATATATATATATATATATATATATATATATATATAATTAGAAACTCCCTTAGAGAGTTCTAATTGGTTGGACTGTCAAACCTAATTTGCATACTTTAGGCAATTAAGTCCAGAGCTATCTTTAGAAATACACCAATAGTTCATCCGTCCATTTAATATCCAGGCAATCAAACAATATAATAACAAAGAATACCTTATACAATCATATATTCCAGTGGATTAAATAATGGAAAAGGGCACATACCATTATAATTATACATAATAAATATGGGGGGAAAAAGGGAGAGAAATGTTTAGTGGATAATTCAAACCACATTCGGAATAAAACACACAAAGAGTCATTATTCATATAAAAACATATATGTACACTATGCGTGCAACCAAATAAAATTTCATTTTTAACTCTGGCAGCGGGTGCCTGGTAGCCTAAATGGTGATTAGGGCACTACAGCATCAGGAATACACATTAGTATTCCTAATGCTGTAGTATTTCTTTAACTTGCCAAAGAGGACAACATCTTGTAATGTAAGTGGAGTGTTTTCCCATCCAACAGTTTCAAAATACGAGTGTTGTCATTAATGATGTATTTTTTAATGATCTACAATGATATAATGTATGCTGACACATTATATTAACAATGATTGATGTATGCTTTGTATTCATGTCTCACAGTTGCCGCACGACCTGGGATTCCAGGAAAATCTCCCACACAGCACCGATTCTGAGGATTGATAGAACATTGACGTGACCATAACAATGGGCTTCAAGTACTGTGCAATCCTGTGGAAGACTCTGCTCACTGTAGGATTAGTAGTCTTCTACTATTGCTTCTCCATCGGAATCACTTTCTACAACAAATGGCTTCTCAAGGTGTGGACTGTGGATTAGTTATTGGAAAGTCTGGATTATATAAAAAAAAATGTGCTTTAATGTAGCTCTGTCATCAGAGATAGTCTTGACATCAACATATAGCATTTTAAAGATGCATTGTATTGACCTTTTTTTTATAAATCTTTTTTATTTTATATTTTTTTTTGCAAATTGCAGATTTTAATTGGCTGTTGTTATCTACACTTAAAAAAAAAAAAAAATAATATATATATATATATATATATATATATAATTTAAAAAAATAAATACATTTAAAGCCGTTTTTGCCAGCTGTCTCAATTTTAAAATGTTTATCTCCATAGTCATGATCTTGACATTTTAATTGGTAATTCTGACTAAATGGTTAGGTGAAAATAATATAAACCTATTTTCAATATTCTTTTAAACTGGTTTAATAAAATGCATTTTTATTTTTTTAAGTCATTCTTTATTTTATTGTGCAAATAGTGAACAAAACAAGTTTGCCACGACACTACTGCGGGACAAACCAATGAGTAATAAAATGCATTTCTAAGTGACAGCGCCACTATAAGTGCTTGAAAATACTTTTCACATTTGCAAAATAAGCAGATGTGTGTTTTTGTTTCTTATCTGAAGACTAAGGAGTTTAGTTTCCTATATTTTATTTTTATCTTATAATAAGAGCCATAAAGCAGGCATTTGTTATAGCCATCCAGGTGGGAAATGTAGAATATATAAAGTAAGTTAAATATATGTACAAGTCAGGTGTGCTAATTAGTATAGCATTGTGACCTTTAACCATGGCACTCCGGATGTTACCTCAGTCTAGGAGACTCTGCTCTTGCTTCTCCTCCTACCTCTCCCAATGTTCTTTCATGGTCTCCTTTTCTGCTTCTTCCTGCCCTCTGCAACCACTCTCTGTTAGTTTTCCCAAAGGTTTTGTCCTCGGTCTCCTTCTGTTCTCATCGTATACTGTGTCCCTAATAAAACAATCTGTTAATTTGGCTTTCAATGACACACAAATCTTTCTTCTCTCGCTCTTTCTCTGTACCTCTTGAACCGTGTCTCCAGTTGCGTTCCTGCTATTTCCAACTACATGGCAGCTCACTTCTCTAGATATACAAAACAATGATCTATTTCTTGTCTTTCCACCTTAATCTATACAAAACAGAATTTCTTGTCTTACTACTCCTGCATTTATCTCCATTCAAGTCAATGGTTCTACCTCACTGGCTCGCTGTCTTTGTCTTCTCTTCAACTCCATCCTCTCCTTCACCCGTGACATCCAGTCATTTGCCAAATCTTGTTGCTTCTATCTCAAAAATATAGCATGCATCCACCCCCATTTAACTCCAGATGTAGCTAAGGTGCTCAACCATGCCACCGTCAATGCTACTGTCTATTTCAACTTCCTGTCCTACAAGTTCTTCTATATACCCCCCCCCCACACACACACACCCCCACACCCACACCCCCTTGTTGGTCCAGGCATTGGCCTCCTGTAACATATAGGGATACATTTTTATTTGTTTTTTATTATGGTCCTCCCAAATCTCTTCATAACACTGCTCCTGTTTACCGGTCCTCACAAGCACGTGAGTATGTCCCATCCGGTTCCCTATGCTCTGCTGAAGACCTACATCTATCCTCTGTTATCACTCTATAACAGACTCTCACCCAGCCTCCAGTCATTCAAAAAATAAATAATTTAAACTCACTTCTTTAAGATGACATATCTGTTAAACTGTTAACATCTATCCTAACCCACCTTGCTTCTTTTCCTGCAACTACGTCATCTAAAAATCAAACAAACAAAATTTTTCCCATGTACATTACCCTATCTCTTATGTCATTTTATACCACTCCTGTTCCTGTATGTCCAACTTGACTTGTAACTGCTTGTTTGTTGGTCCACCTATTAAACAGTGCTGCAGAATTGTTGGTGCTTTGTAAACAATATATCCCATAATGCCCAGGCAGTCCTGAAGCGGGTTCTCACACATTTGAGTTGCCTAGCTTAGCAATTGCTGGTCTAGGAGCACAAGTAACCTAGTTGATGTTTTTTTCTGCGTGGGTCTGCTTGACTCTCCAGGCTTTGGAATCGTTCCCTGAATGCTGTGCAAGTGGAGGAGGTCACAGAACATGGATACTATTTGTGAGAGTTTAACTGTCCTTTAACAGACATGAGGCTTGTTTGTGTTCACTCTTACACCTTTGTGTTGGCTTCAGGGGTTTCATTTTCCTCTGTTCATGACGATGGTGCATCTTCTGATGATTTTCGTCCTCTCTGCAATATCCAGGGAGATTGTGAAGTGCTATAGCGGTCGCCCAAGAGTTACCTTGTCTTGGACAAACTACCTCAAAAAAGTGGCTCCTACAGGTAACTGACTAGTTTTTAGATTTTTTTTTTTTTAGATTTTTTTTGTTTGTTTCCTTAAATACCATCTTTTGTGTTGTGTGTGTGTGTGTGTGTTTTCTATTGTTTTCCTTTTTTGTGTGTTTCTCTAAAAACAGAACTGGTCATGGTGGTTAAAGTAACCCATTAGTGATCTTATCCCAGATTCATAAATATACCGCTCAGCCTATGTAAAAGAACACACTAAGCGACATACCACAACCACTACAGTGCACTACTATAAGTTTTTTAAAACGGGCTTCATGAACAAAGATGACTTTAAATAATTACGATAATAGTCATTTTGCTATATTACACCATTACTTGGGTTTATTACGGAACACTCCATGGACCATTTCTGCTACAGCGCTCTGTTGTTATTATGGTGCTCTGATCACTCCCCTCCCCCCTCCTTCATGTAAGTACTCAAGTAGGTTTCGAATGGTTTGACATTTGGCAGACCCAGAGTAAATTGGGTGTTTGTTTGTTTGTTTGTTTTGCATTTTGTGCTCGGGAGGGGGTGTCCAGTCTTTGTGTTCTATTGATTTGTTACTCGCTTAGTATGCTCTTTAGTTAAATCCTGTCTGGTATTTTTATATTGTTTGACTTTCTGCATGAAAAGCATTCATTTTTCCCAATGCATTAATATTCTTCCATGTACTGTTTTTCTTGCAGCTGTCGCCACCGCTTTAGACATTGGACTTTCCAACTGGAGCTTCTTGTATATCACGGTATCCCTGTAAGTAGGAGAAGTGGAGTAGTAGGCATTTAACTAAAGCTCACATTCCATAAGAATGAAATGGAGATCAAATGGATCACCAACGATCATAGGGACTTAAAACACTTCCTCTTTTATATTTATATTTTTTTTAAATTCAGGTACACGATGACAAAGTCGTCAGCCGTCCTCTTCATCCTTTTCTTCTCTTTGGTGTTTAAATTGGAGGAACCGGTGAGTTACCAGAGGAAGAGGGGAAATGTTATATATTAAAGGGACACTACATGCTAGCATTTTGTCTGTGTTTTATTTTTTTTTATTTTTTTTAAAGATTAAATGTGAAAGAAGTGCTTAGGTTGGGTCCTCATCACTATTTCAAATTTATGTTAAGGGGAGCAACTGGACCATTCTAACCATATTTATGATAACTGGTAAGATATTTTACCATGTCCTTTAACATGCATTTCATTAGTCCAGATAACTGGACCTTTTCTTCCACCAAAACAACAAAAGGCAAGGTTTAGATTTTAGAGACGCCATTGGGAGCAGAACACGCACATGATTTTTAATTTACACTAAGCTGTAGGGAAATAAAAACCAAGTTGCACCTGATTGGACTTCTCATGCTTATACCATCATAATATTCACCATGTGTTGCATCTGTTTGGTTTGCCTATACCACGCACCTAGACATGTTTACCTAGCTTTTTCTTTATGTAATATGTATATTTTTAAAATGTATTAATTTTTGTTGAGGCTGCTTTACCTAGAAGTTTATTTCAATGTGCTATTGACAATTTTGGTATTCCCAGCATGTATGCATCTGCTATAATTCCTTTTTCTTTTTGTATGTATTGTGACACTCAAATGCCTAAATAAAAGAAAGATTCTCACACACACACACACACACACACACACACACAAAAAAAAAAAAATTGCAAAGCTAACTGAATTATAAGATTGTAGTGAATGAGATCATTTTTCAAAACCAGCTATTGCTTGTTGATATTGAAACACATCGGGAATTCTTTTACTAATTGCACATAGAAATTACAATATAAAATGGCATAACTTACTGAAATATATACACACACAATAACACTTGTATACATAAATTCACAGACCTGCTACCTTCCCCCAAATCCATGTGTATGCAGGGATGGTTTCACTATGCATTGTAATGCATTTCTACCCTTATAATCATAATTTTGTTTAAGTCCAAGTTCCCCTTACACCATATTAGTCTGATTTCATATCATCATTATTGAATAGCCATAGGAGGCAGGTGTTAAAGCTCATTAAAGTGTTTCATCAGTCAAAATAGACTCAAACTTTAAAAATTTGATCTAAGCTATTTTGTGTTATTTACATTGTGTATAGTACTGAATGTAACCATATTATGGTTTCTGTTTTAATGTGTGCAATGCAGACAGCAGGACTCATCCTTGTAGTTTTACTTATTTCGGGAGGACTCTTCATGTTTACATTCAAGTCCACGCAATTTAACAGTGAGGGGTTCATCCTGGTTCTGGCTGCTTCCTGCCTAGGGGGAGTCAGGTGGACACTCACCCAGATACTCATGCAAAAGGCAGAACTAGGTGGGTAATTTAGTGATTAAGACATGTCATGTGTAAAAGCAAATGTGTGGAATAGGTGTGTGTGTGTAAAGCAATGTAGTGCTGGAATGTTTCCAGGAATCTTTTAATATATAGTGTATCTAATTTTAAATGCAAAATGTATTGCTAAATTCTGTTTGTGTTGGTACATGACACAATGCTGTTTGGCATGTATGAACTACAGACATCTCATCTGTCTTTGTTGTAGAACCATAGATAAATTCAAATGATCAGCTGTGACTAATCTGCTGGCACTTAATTCCCAGACCTTGTTATTTTCCATGCTCAGACATTGGGTGGGGGAAAAAAAACAGAAGCTCAAAACTCATCTTGTGTTACGTTTAAGAAAGTGCTTTTCATTAAAATCAAAATTAAAAAAAATACAATATATATAATTTTTTTTTTTTTTAAACATACTTTGCCTAGCGACTTTATTATCCATGTATATTCTACCCACTGACCAGCATGCATGATACGCTGTGTGCACGCGTCACTCTATAAATCTGCTTTTATCCATCTCACAGGCTTGGCCAACCCCATCGATACCATGTACCACTTACAGCCTCTCATGTTCCTTAGCCTCTTCCCACTGTTCCTTGGCATTGAAGGTGAGAACCCTCGCAAAATTGCTTAAGATTGCATTGTCTAGAATATTAGATGACCACACATAGGCTTGTTGCTGTCTTGTTTTTGCTTGTTTGTGACAGTTATGGGTTTACAACAGGTGAATGTTTATACTTTTAATGTTTTGCATACATTGGCTGTTGTGATTTGTCAATTGAGTATGCTTGAATTATGACTGGGTATAGAAGGTTCATTGCACGTTTTTTGTTTTATAAGACACACTTGCATATTTTAACTAGACATTTAGAAGTAAAAGTGAAAATAAACTCTTTTTGTGTCACTTGCAACCCTGTTATCCTCACCCTTGGTGGCTCTGCCCTTGTGCTGTTACATGGCTTTGTAAACCATTGCAAAGGACCTCCCAGAGAGCATCTCCCTATCAGAGTGGGTAGAGCAATGGTTCCCAAACCAGCCCTCTTGGTTCAGCAGCAATTCTGAGTTAATGTATTTCTTTTTTCTCTTCCAGTGGAGGTACTGACAAAACCTGGAATTTTGCTTGGCCATAAGGACTGGGGTAAAGGATAAAGACAATCCTCTACCGTGGTACACAATGTCACAATACATAGATTAACTGGTGGAAGGAGGGAGCTCTGTGCATCCCTTTCCCGCCAGGTCAACTGGACATTACACTGGGTGACCTTCAGAATGCAGGACACTGGTAGTTTGTTTTTTATTTATTTCTTAACCCCACATTTTAGGGTAAAAAAAAAACTGCATCCTATATTGAAAAACATATGGTAATGTATCTGTTCTTTGCAATGTCTTAATAGCTTCTTTTTATTTTTTATTTATTTTTTTAACATGTTTCCTGCAGGTCTGCATGTGTCCACATCTGATCAGCTGTTTCGTTATCATGATATTCATGCACTGCTGCTTCTCCTAAGTGCTCTTTGTGCCGGGGGATTGCTAGCATTTGGTCTGGGATATTCAGAGTTCCTTTTGGTGTCCAAAACATCAAGTCTCACCCTCTCTATTGCAGGCATATTCAAGGTGATTCACCTTGTTGTGTTTTTGAATTGTATGTCAAGTCACCTTATTTCTTTATCTATATCAATAATCATTTGATGTGTATAGTGTGTTTCTCTGCATGCAGTGTGCTTTATGGGATTATGTGGAATATGGAAACATGGTCAACAAAGTTAAAAACAAGAGACCACCAAATTGATCATTCTAGAACTCAGAGAGAAATGATGAGATACACTTTTAGACTGCTTGAACACAGAAGACTGCTTCAGGCTAACAAAAAAGGGCATGGAAATGGGCCAATCGTTGTACTGCAAAATATATACATAATATATATTGTGTGTGTGTGTAAATATACAGTCATGGGGAAAATAGTATACCAAAGTCAAGTGAATCATTTGCTAAGCAGTACACAAAAAGAAAATGTGTGCTCTGTATGGGTATATGTATGTTAATCCACATACACACGTACACTCTGAGATATGTGAATATGATAAAATGTCTGTAAACAGATTTCCAGGGATAGGAGCAGTATAATTTAACGTGACCTAGATTTTATGATAATGAATCCTATTTGTTTGTTGCCATTTCTCTATGTGTAGGAGCTCTGCATTTTGCTTTTGGCAACACATTTACTGGGTGATGAGATGAGCCTCTTGAATTGGTTGGGATTTGCAGTCTGTATCTCGGGAATTGCTCTTCACGTTGCTCTGAAGACCGCCCACGGCAAAGGTAATGTACATGCTAAGCAGATTTAAATACACCATGAAAGAGAGTATAGCGCTTCTTTTTTAGGAAAGGGATTTTGCAATGCCATTTAAAAAAAATAAAAAAATAAATTAAAACCTCACTAAAAGGGAGACTTTATGCACCATAACGTTTACAGCTTATTGGCATGAGTATGATTCACACGATGTTTGTGTGATGTCTGATTTTCCTCTCTATTCGGTCCTCTCACACCTCACCCCTCTGTCAGTCCTTACATTGACTTCCTGTATCCTATAGGAGTAAATTCAAAGTGCTAACCCATACATAAAAAGCACTGAACAATTCTAGCCCCACTTATATCTCTTCACAGATCCATAGGTATGCTCCTCCTTGGTCTCTCCACTCTGCCCGTGACCTTCTCCTGTCCACTGCTCGCACCCATACAGCCAACTCGCGCTTGCAGGACTTCTCGCGGGCGGCTCCCTTCCTATGGAATAGCCTGCCTACTGCCATCAGTCTCTCCCCTAGTCTTCAATTGTTTAAGAAGTGCCTTAAAACCCATCTCTTTAGAAAAGCTTATGGCCTCCCAGAGTAACCTCTACCTTACATACCTGTATCTTGCTCTCTCCTAAAGGGCAGCACTCTATTCTCTCCTCCAGCTCGGCTTCACTCCCACCTTATTTGATTGCCATCTCCTGTCCTAATGTGTTTTATACCCCACCTCCTATAGACTGTAAGCTCTATTGAGCAGGGTCCTCTTCAACCTATTGTTCCTGTAAGTTTTCTTGTAATTATAGTTAAATCCGCCCTCTCATAATATTGTAAAGCGCTACAGAATCTGCTGGTGCTATATAAATGGAGATAATAATAATGTCTGCCTGCCCTTTTTCAAACCCTTCAATAGAAACTGGGCAACAAATGCCCAGCTCTTTGTCTGCACTTTAGATAATATGATACTTTGAGTCCCAGATTATCTACAAACCTGTTCAAACTGGGGGAGCAATGATGTGCTAAACCAAGCTTTGGACAGAACTTTTTTTTCATGCACACATGTTTTGATGAGGGAGTGAGATAAACACCCGAAGCATCTTTGAACCATAGCCATTTACAATAAACTATAGTTATGTTGTGGAGTGTTAATTTTTTTTTAAATCTATTTTACAGCAGAGTAATACATAAACAGTGATTTGATATTCCCTCTGTTCTTGTTTCTCTTGCTTCCACAGGAGCAGATACTCATAAATGGCACAGAACAGAGCTAAGTGCAGATATGGAACTATTGTTGATGGGACGAGAGGATGAAGAAGAGGAGGATTCCTAATAGCTGAACTAGATGGAAACGAAAGTTTGTAATAAGAAGCAATCACCCACTTACTGTGAGGCAAAATACATATTCAGAGAGCTGGACTCTCTCTGGTCTCCCAAGTCTAAAGGATTTATAGAACACGTGGAGAAGATTCCAATTCCTTCTACAAGTTACCTTATGCTGTACAGTCAGGGGAAGTATTCGCATCACCAGAAGTGCATGATACAGATAGCCGGAATGAGACAGTCTTAAGCTGACGTTATCCTGTATCATTTTACTGGAAGCTAGTTGCAAATATGTATTTTAATTACAAAGCACTACATTCCTGTTGTTGATTTTATGGCAGTTCTGGAACTGTCTGTAATTTTTATAAGTTGAAGGAGATTCAAAGAAATGGTACAATAAAATTATTTAGGCCTAGTTCAGAACTATAGAAATTATAGATTTTATTTGTTTTAGATGCGTGCTTGAGTAATGATTTTTTTTTGGGGGGTGGGGGGATTGTTTCATTTGTGCACCTATTTTAGAACTTGTCACCCATTTCCCCATGAGGAATCTGTGCCTAAACCATAACAATCCAATTCGGAGCACCGAACACAGAATATCTTATCTGATTTTTACATTTATACGTAAACTCCATATGCCCTGTTCACATCTATTTTATTTAATTTTTATTATCCTAAATGGAACATGGAGTCGCTATTACTAATGATCACTTGTTCAGGTGGTAAAGGGTGTTTATTGCAGAAAAAATATAAATATGAAAAATCAAAACAATATTATTTGTGGTGACAACCGATTGAAAGTAATTTGAATTACACTTAACTTACAAATTAAGTAAAAGAAACAGAATGATTGCAAGAGTCAACATTAAACAATGAATATGCATTTTTTAAAAAAAAAAAAAAGCAATCAAAATATCTGAGCCATTTGCATAACACTCTAGAAATGCTTGAAAGGTTAGAAAACAAAAAAATTCACAATTAATTTAAAGAGGCATGTTGGAAAAAGAAAGGGAAATGAACACCGAAATAAAAGGAAGATGAGCAAACTAAAATAATAAATAAATACACCTAAGATTCAAGAGTTGCACACACACAAAAAGACATGATGCTTGTAAATGATGCCCTCTGTATCTGCTTCAGTGTTTATAACACAGGGAGTGGAAAGCATTGACACTTCTAGACGGCGGTAGCTCTACTTCGTGTCTAAGAAAGTCAGCCATAGGATAAATACATAAGACAAAGTAGTCCTTATGATGAATAGATTTGAGAGAAAAAAAAAGACAGTAGGAAAGAGGAAGCGATTGGGAAAAGAAAAGTATGGTGTGACAGTGCCACTTTCAAGCTTTTGAACCTATGCTGATTTTAACAGTTAGGATTTTTACAATGCAGAGACAAATGAACAATCCATTTAGAGTTTGAGTATTTTAACAATATTTCTCTTTTTGGGCAGTTATAACCACTTACTCCCAAATACTAAAGTACCACTAGTACTTTAGTACTCCCCATTATCATCTTGGCACACAATTCCAAGCTGATAATAGGGAGTGTAAGGAATTAGTATATGTCAACTCCATGATGATATCATGATACTATGGGGCATTGGCTGAAAACCTTAACTCTCCTCTAACTATTGGCGTTCGAAAAGTTTGCCCTGACAAGTAGAAATTCCCCCTGGTGAGAGTGCCATGGACCCTTCACGCTTGTAGTAGGCCTGCTAGTAGTGTTGATATGTTAAAATGGACACTATAGTCAACCAGAACAACTACAGCTCAATAGATCATAGCCAGTCCCTGTAGGCTATTTTTTTTGCTTTTTCATAGAAAAGGGACCCTAGTAACTATAACCATTTCATCTCTTGGAATTAGTTATAGTATCTGGAGTCCCCTAGCAATGTCCCTCCTTTCTGTGTTAAACCACTTTAGAGCTGTTTAACACTAAATAAGTGGCTACCCACCATCCGGCCCCTTCTGGTGGGTTGGCTAAGGCAGAGATCACATACGTCTTGTAGTCAAACCCATTCATACTGTCTGTCAGAGTTCTGATAGGCTAAAAGCAGTTAGCTGACACTCTCCGCCAATCACAGCTGCCCATTGCTGCTTCGGCTAATACTTCCTCATAGCCAGAGCATCACAGAGGGGATGGACTGCTGGGGATTCTCATTTAGCATTAAACAATAAAAACATTAAACACTGTTTAATGCTGATTTAAATCAGGGTACCTGGGGACTCCAGACACAAAACCAGTTTAATGAGACGAAGCACATCGTACCTACAGTGTCCTTTTAAAGAATTCCACAGCCTATTTTCAAAATGTTACAATCTGAGCATTCAAATAAATTGAGCATTTTATTTATGTAATATTGATAGCCACAAACTAAAATACGCCAAGCCAAAGAGAACAAGAAGCAAAAGCAATTAAAATGCATACACACACACACACACACACACACTCTTTCTAAAAGGTGCATATCTGTGCAAATAGGACGGGCTATACGCACAGAGTATTTTTACTACAGGACAGTCATCAGCATCTATGCTTTTCAATTCAGTGACCAGAACTTGTTTATATATTTGTTTATAGGTCCTCGACCATCAGAATCCGATGTTGACAGCTTATTCTCTAGATGATCCCACCAAGTGCATTCTAGATTCTACTAACTCACTGTGGGAAAAGAAAAGAGGAATATCAGAAGCATGAATTCATCAAAGAAATAGTACATGTTGATCTATAGCCTTAACCTTGTCTAACCTGGTATTCTACAAGAATGTTGACCACAGGTGTCTGGGCAACATCTTTTGCCATCCTTACATTGTGTGTCATCTTCACAAGGTACACCACATATACCTAGAGCGCCTTCCTTCACCTTAGGACAATAATCCATGGTTTCTTAGTAAATGTTGGTGGAGCGCATCCAGAGGGAGGAAAAACAATTATTTATTTTTAAATTAAAATTATACAACACAAGGGGCTTCAGATAAATCATTGGAAAACAACCTCTAACCTATGCAATATATACAATATAAAACCCAAACTTTAAAAAACATGCTTCCTAGTTTTAAAAACATAATAACGTTCCTTATAGCTTTCAGCAGTTTCACAAGCATGTAACAGGATTTACAATCAATCCAGAGGCCGATTCGGTATGTAGCTAGATCATGGGCCAGTAGCCACCCATCAGAATGTAGATATAGAAAAAGAAGATCCAAGCTTAAGGGCACATTTATTGGAACCAGCAGAACAACACAGCAACATTTCAACCCTAAATTGGGTCTTTGTCAAGCTTTGTAGCTCCCCAAGCTACTATATGCTGGTACAACTTACACAAAATGTGAGATTCCATCTTATTTTTGTTTGATGTCAATCAATAGATTTCAATTGATTTAATAAAGCAATTTATGATTCCCCTCCCCTCTCATTTTTTGCATAGTTACACTCCTTATGACAACTACAAGGAATGTTGAGAACAGGAGAAACTTACCCACTATCTCTTGAATCTAAGCTTAATTCTCTATTCCCATATAGAGCACATTTTGGGCAGTTTCCATTTCATATTGAGTTTAGCTTAGATTTTTTTTAATTATTATTTTGTGTTGCGATTGAGTATAATTGTTCTCAAAATATTTTTTAATATACCATTATTCTATCTCTGCGGTTTTAAAATGTCATCATCAAATTAAATCCACATAACCTTTCTAAACAGCACCACTTTACATCTGTGGTGGAGAATTCTTCCCCCGCCAACCAAAATGTAGCTGTAGTGTATAATTTATGCCTATATAACTCAAAATCATTAGATTCTACTGCACATTAGTTTCATTTTGTAACTCTGATGAGTAAACGTACCTTTTGTACTCAGATGATCTTCTACTGAAGAGGATATACTTTCTTCCTTTAAAATATCTACAGATGTATCATCCCAAGTAATGGAAACTGATTCAGCTATAGGGCAGAATATGCAACATTAGTGTTCAGCAACTAAACATGTAGACAGACTTTATACATCAGCATGCAATGTCATCTTAAAGGAACAGTATGGCAGAGTTTTACTGCTATTTCATCGTTATTGTGGCTCTCTTAGGGATAACCACTAGAGGCATTTAAACTCTACAATGAAAACATTGCTATTCTGCACAACGGCATTGTTGTCATTTGCAGGGATAAAATGGAGTGGACATGGCACAAAGATCACTTCATTGAGATGAAGTGTTCTGGGTGCATATAGTGTCCCTTTAAAATAAACCATTTTTAAATGAACACTTAAGTGTTAGGAATAGAAAGATATATTCCTAACACTGAAGCATGCCCCTGCCCACACAGCTCACCCCCAGTCTTGCCCCCCGTGGATAAATTCTCCACTGATATCAGCTGGTGAAGGGACCCATGCCTTCCATATAGGAAAACATTGAATCAATTCTTTCCTACGGGGTTTCGCTTGACGTGGAATGTCCCCATGCGAAGTTTGAGGACGTCCAGAATCATTTCACAAAGTCTAACTTGTAAAACTGCAGGAAGCTCCTCTCGTGGCTGTCTGAAGATAGCTACTAGAGGCAGTCTTAGCACTGCAATGTAATTCTCGATTTAGTCCTTTTAGATAAGCTTTTCAAATTATCACAATCTGTTATCAAATTATTTATCTACATGTCCCCTTTAAGTCTATGGGAATTTTTGTAGATAAATCATTTGAAACGTTTTTCAGATTGTGATCATTTAAAAAGTTTATCCAAACGATTTAAATTAAGGTCATTGTTTTTAATATTTCAAAATAAATATACTTATATGCATACTATTAGAAGGCTTATTACCTATTGCATATATACGCTGATCAGCCATAACCACTGACATGTGAAGTGAATAACATTGATTATATTTTTACAATGGCACCTGCCCATGCGTGGGATATATTGGGCAGAAAGTGAACAGTCAGTTCTTGAATTTCATGTGCTGGAAGCAGAAAAAATGAGCAAGCAAAAAGATCTGTGTGACTGTGACAATGGTCAAATAATAATGTCTAGATGACTGAGTCAAAGCATTTCCAAAAATGCAAGTCTTGTGGGGTGTTTCCGTTATGCAGTGGTTAGTACCTACCAAAGTGGAGCAAGGAAGGACAACTGGCGAGCTGGCGCCAGGGTCATGGGCGCCCAAGACTCAATCATGCATGTGGGGAGTCAAGGCTAGCTGTCTGCTCTGATCACACAAAAGAGCTATACCAGCTCAAATTGCTAAAACGTAAAGTTGGCCATGATAGAAAGGTGTCAGAACACACATTGCATCGCAGTTTGCCTTCAATGGGGACTTGAGCATCACAACTGGACCATGGAGCAATGGAAGAAGGTTGCCTGGTCTGACGAATCACGGTTTCTGTTAGATCAGATGGATTGTTGGGTGTATGTATGTTGTTTACCTGGGGAAAAGATGGCAGCAGGCTGCACTATAAAAAAAAAAAGTCAGGCGGAGGCAGTGTTCTATTCTGAGCAATGTTCTGCTTGGAAACCTTGGGTCCTGGCATTCAGGTGGATGTTACTTTGACACGTACCACCTACCTAGGTATATGCAGACCCTTTATGGCAATGGTGGCCTCTTTCAGCAGGGTAATTCATCCTGCCACACTGCAAAAATTATTCATGAATGGTTTGAGGAATATGACAAAGAGTTCTTGCCTCCAAATTCTCCAGATCTCAATCCGATTAAGCATAACAATATAATATATGTTTGGCTTTCTATCAGAAGTGCAAATTCTCTTAACATGAATATTGTAATTTTGGAACTGTGAATTATACTTACTGAGTTTTGCAAGTGTATCTTGTGAAAAGTTAGTAGTATTTTCTTCTTTTGAATCATTTACAGATATATTTTCCTTATTCAATGGAATTGGATCAGCTGTAGTGTTAGAGGATACACCGTAGATTGAATTTTTTTCTCTAAATTAAGGACCTTAACATTTATACAAGTTCACTTCAAAATCAAAACAGTGACCTTTCTCCCAGGGCTATACTTATTGGTTGCTGCAAGTCTATCTTGTGAAAAGTAATAGAAAGTTCTGCTTTTTAAAGCGACACTATAGTCACCAGAACAACTACAGTTTATTGGATTTGCTCTGGTGAGTATAATCATTCCCTTCAGTTTTTTTGCAGTAAATACTGTCTCCACTGGCCACTCCTCAGATAGGGGACCAGGGGGCTAGATGGTGTTTGTAACACTATAGGGTCAGGAATACATGTGCGCTAACAGTATTATAACACATCTCCATGGAAATTATTTGTTCAGTGACATCATGATGCCGAACATAAAGACTACATTGAATTTCCTAGAAATGGTAATGCTTACATTTTCATTAAGATGTAGTTGTTTTGGTGCAGAGAGTGTACCTTTAAGATTGATATAAATCCACTTCAGTAGTGCTTCGTGTGCCAGGAGCTGCGTCAATTTTTTAGTTTTAGTGATTATGGTGGCTGAAGTGTTAATTTAAATTGAGATCTGTGATTGTAGATATGATCAATTTAAGTCTGGCTATAATGCAAACTAAGTCTTACCTATTGTCCTACAGGAATATTGATGGCAGGCATCCGGGCAGCACTTCTTTTCACCTTCACATTGTGTGTCATTCTCACAGGGAGTGCCACATATCCCTAGGGCTCTCTCCTTCACCTCAGGGCAAGAAGTCATGTTCACTGCATGAAAATATTGACATTAGATGATTGTACACCAGCTTTCAGGCTTGTAAAATCTCCTGATCACCCGACAGACCATCTCTGTGTTATAGTTGAGGAGAAGTGCGTGTTTAAATATACTTCCTCTGCTCTTTTGGTGAGTAACAGGGCAATTAAAAGGGACACTGTTAACACCATAACTGCTTCATCTCATTTAAGTAGATATAGTATCTGGAGTCCACTGGTGCCATCCTTCCATTCACCATAAAACCATGTTTGATTTTTTTAACCCATTTCCTCTGTGCTGCTTGGGCTAATGAGGAAGCATTAGCCCGAGCAGCAACTGGTAACTGTGAATGGCTGAGAGTTTCAGATTACTCATTTAAGCTTATCACAATAGCATTGCTGGTATGACTCATTATGGCTACAAGGAAGTGTGTAATCTGTGCCTTAGCCACACCTCCAGTGTGGGTGGGGTTATTAGAAGACAGGGACCCTCATTCATAAACTGCTTGAAAATGGTTTAACCCTGAAGGGAGGGACAGTGTGATGAAATGGTTATAGTGCCTACAATGTCCCTTTAAGCCCATATACACAAGTTCTTCAGCAGCATGCAATCTTGGTGCAATCTTATATTGTGCATTTTTTTCAGTAGCCCTTTGGTAAATTCTTGTACCCCTCAGCATTTGACCCAAATGTTCTTTTGATGTTTTTGTTACGTTTGTTTCCCTTCCCAAGATATCCTACATGGCTTTAGCTATGCATTGAGCAGGTTTTTATTTAACACTACTGGTATTCTAACGGCTGATGTCTATTCCAAGTAGGTGTTGTTCATGTTGAGTGTTGAGCATCGTTGTTGATTTAATTCTGTGCTTATTCTGAAATTAAAGATTTTGTACTTCTAGCAATTTTGACAAGATCCCTTACACCATAGGCTGAAATTTTTCCTCTGAACACAAAAGATGCACCTCCATCAGTGGTGGATCCAGAGCCTGATCTCGGGAGGGGCACTTGTAGAATATTTAAAGAAATAATCCAGACACAATAACCACTACAGCTGAGTGTATTGGTTATGGTGTCAATAGTGCCGGGACCCCCTCCCAGAGTAAGTAGTCAAACCGTTTAAGAACAGTTTGACAACTTACCTGAGGTCTGCTGGGAAATGGGGCTGTAGTAGGGCATAGGAGCAGTGGTGTGTGTGAGTGGTGCAATGTGTAAGGGGTGCAGTGTGTGTGTGTGTGTGTGAGGGGGACAGTGTGTGAAAGCTGTAGTGTGTGAGTGAGGGCGGCAGTGTATGTCAGGGATGCAGTGTATGTGTGGGACAGTATGTGTGTGTAACAGTTGCAGTGTGTGTGTGTGTGAGTATTGCAGTGTGGGCAATGTGTGTGTATGGGGCGGCAGTGTATGGGGGCAGTGTGTGTGTATGGGGAGCAGTGTGTGTGTGTATGGGGGTAGTGTATGTGTGTAGAGTGTGTATGGGGGAGCAGTATGTGTGTATGGGGGGCAGTATGTGTGTATGGGGGCAGTGTGTGTGTATGGGGGGCAGTATGGGGGGCAATGTGTGTGTATGGGGGCAGTATGGGGGGCAGTGTATGTGTGTAGAGTGTGTGTGATAAGGGTAGGGGGGCTTTTTTATTTATAATATATATATTTTTTTATTTAATTAAAATAAATATTGATGTCCCCCCTCCCTTCTTACCTTTACTGGGAGGAGGGGGGACATTTCTGGATCCCTGGTGGTCCCAGTGGGATTCCCTGGTGGCCCAGTGGGGAGAGTGAACTCTAGCCCATAGCTCCAGGGCTAGAGTTCACTCTCGCGAGATTTGTAGCGTTGCCGTGGTTACCGCGGCAACGCTCCATGCTCGCGAGAGGAGGACCCGGAGGAGCTGCAGGCTGAGCTCCTGGTCCTCTCTCCCTCCCTTGCCGGCTGTCAGCATAGTGCCTGCGGACTGTGGACGGAGATCTCTGATCTCCCCTCCGGTCCACAGGCACATTGCAGGGCTAGCACCTGCATGTGCTGGCAGGGGAGAGGGAGGGAGACTGTCGGTTTTCTCCAGGGGGGAGGGGGGAATTGCCCCGTTGCACCCCCCCCTGGATCCGCCACTGACCTCCATGTAGGTAGATGACTTTCACATTTTGTTGCAGACATTTCGTTTGGACCTCACGCTGTATTTTCTATCTTCAGCTTGCAAAAACTGCGATTCTCTTGTCTGCTGCCTTTGCTAGTCTTTTAACAGACTTTATGTGACTATTCTATCACATAATTCTTAGTACAGCTCAATGAGAAGTCTTTGCAAGGCAGGTGCTCTAGGTGCAACAAAGCTATCCAAACCAGCAAGTAGCAGAAAGTAACAAAATCTATTGTTTGATTGAAAAGCTGGGTGGGGTAGGGGGGTTATTGTGTAACCAGGGGTCAAGTCCTGGGGAATAAAGTGTGGGAACTTGCCCAAGATCCACCCCCTCCCCCCCAAAAAATAAATAATATACACTCACTCACACACTGACAGGTGCACACACACACACACTCAGACACACACATACACTCACAGACACACACATACGCTCACACACAGACACACACACACTCACACACATACACTCACAGACTCACACGCACTCACAAAAACACACAAATAATATTTTTTTTTTTAAATTTAAAAATGTCCACCCAGCCTCCCTACATGGAGAGCTGGCGGGGACCTGTCCTTGGGGTTCAGTGGGGCTTCAGTGAGGCAGGCGCCTGTCTCCCGGTCAGACGCAGCGAGGGAGCTGTGTCCTCTCTGCTCTGCTCCCTCTCGCCGCGTGGGCTGTCTACTGATGCCGGGAGCCGGAATATGCCGGACATCATATTCCGGCTCCCGGCATCAGCAAACGGTGGGCGAGGAAGCAGAGCTTGGAGAACACAGCTCCCTCGCCGCGTCTGACCAGGAGACAGACGCCCGCCGGGGGGTCTCTTGGGCCCCCTATGACAGGGGGAACACGGCATTTGGGGGCGCCATTTTTTGCTGTCCCCTGAGTGCCTGCAGGAGCAACAGGAACGGCGTTCCTGCTGTAAAAAAAGTGCAGGAACGCCGTTCCCACGCGTTCCTGCAGGACTCGAGCCCTGTGTGTAACCAGTATAAAAGTGGTGTCAGTTTCTATTGCACTTTATCCAAAATAAAAAAAAGAAACCACTCTTCCCACATAAAGTTTTTCAACAAGCTACAGTGCTTTATTATTATTATTATTGACATTTATATAGCGTCAACAGATTCCGTAGCGCTTTACAATATAATGAGAGAGCGGATTTAACTATAAATAGAACAATTACAAGAAAACTTACAGGAACAATAGCTTGAAGAGGACCCTGCTCAAACGAGCTCACAGTCTATAGGAGGTGGGGTATAAAACACGTTAGGACAAGAAGTAGCAATCAAATAAGGTGGGAGTGAAGCAGAGCTGGAAGAGAGAGTAAAGTGCTACCCTTTAGGAGAGAGCAAGAGACAAGTATGTGAGGTAGAGGTTACTCTGGGAGGCCATAAGCTTTCCTAAAGAGATGGGTTTTAAAGCACTTCTTAAACGATTGAAGACTAGGGGAGAGTCTGATGGCGGTAGGCAGGCTATTCCATAGGAAAGAAGCCGTCCGCGAGAAGTCCTGCAAACGTGAGTTGGCTGTATGGACGCTAGCAGCGGACAGGAGAAGGTCACAGGCAGAGCGGAGAGACAGAGAAGGGGCATACCTATGGATCTGTGAAGAGATATAAGAGAAGCTAGGTGAGGTCAGACTCAAGAATGACGCCAAGACAGCACGCTTGCAAGGATGGACTTATGTGGATACCACTAACTTGAAGGGAGAGCGAAAGAGGAGGATCAGTATTAGGAGGAGGAAAGAGGAAAGGAGCTCAGTTTTAGAGAGATTGAGTTTCAGAAAGCGGGAGGACATTCAGTCAGAGATGGAAGAAAGGCAAGCAGTGACGCGTTGCAGGACGGCAGGGGAGAGGTCTGGGGAGGAGAGATATGTCTGGGTGTCATCAGCGTACAGGTGGTAGTGGAATCCAAATGAGTTTATAAGTTTGCCAAGGCAGTATAAAGAGAAAACAGAGCCTTGGGGGATTCCAACCGAGACAGGACGAGGGGAGGAGGTATCATTAGAAAAGGGAAAGCCAAAAGGATAGCAGAATACAGGGAAATCAAACGAAGCCAAAGTCAATAACCAGAAACAAACTATCAGGAACGCACTCTCGGACAACCACTAAGGGAAACCACGGCAGGGCAATGAGCTGAAGAAATAGATGAGCTTAAATATCCCTCTTGTCGATCCTATAGGCCGTAACCGGTCTCTGACCCCAGAACGTGTGTGCGCGTCCTCTGCGTGATGTCACGCACACAACGACGTCCATGCCATGGGAGGACTTGGGGCTACTAATTGATGTAGATCCGCAGCGGCCGGCGTCCATTAACATGCTGCAGGGGTCAGACATATTAATGCATGGCCGCTGAACGGCACTACCACACTTGTTGGCAACGCAATCATTATTGATGTCAGAAGGTGAGGATGAATATGTTACATTAACCCCCACCTGAAGATTGCTCACCGGGAGGGCAGGACCAGGTTTGAGAGGAAATTTGGCGTGAAAAGAGCGTTCCTTGCGGCTAGCATGAATATCAGAAGCAGGAATCCAAGAACGCTCAGCAGGCCCATACCCCATCCAATCTATCAAATACTGTAATGAACCACAAGAAAATCTGGAATAGATTATGGAAGAGATCTCATACTCCTCCTGTCCAGAAACAACCACCGGAGGAGGGGAAATACTTTGTGTAGTATATCTATTGCAAATAAGTGGTTTGAGCAAGGACACATGAAAGGTGTTGGGAATACGTAAGGAGGCAGGAAGTGCCAGAGAATAGGAGACAGGATTAATCTTCCTTATGATATGGAAGGGACCAAGGAATCTGGGAGCAAGCTTCATACTAGGAACTTTTAATTTAATGTAATGCGTTGATAACCACACTCTCTCACCCACTTGGTAAACAAGGTTGGCACCCCGCTGTTTATCAGCATAAAATTTAAACCGATCAGTGGCAGTTTTGAGAGCGGAGTGAACCTTTGTCCAAGTAACACGAATAGAAGAAGAGTCATGATTAGCATTGTTCCTAGCAAACTCAGCCCGGGGTAGTAATTCGGACCAATTATCCTGAGTGCTATTAACAAAACAACGCAAATACACTTCTAATGACTGATTAGCCCTCTCAGCCGTACCATTGGTTTGGGGATGGTAAGATGAAGAAAATGACAATTCAATGCCCAACTGTTTATTGAATGCCCTCTAAAACTGAGACACAAACTGAGAACCTCTGTCAGAAACAATATTGTGAGGAATGCCATGCAGTCAGAGAATTTCTTGTACAAAAATAAGAACCAGGTCTTGAGAGGAAGGCAGTTTCCTGAGTGAAACAAAATGAGCCATTTTAGAAACACGGTCAACCACCATATGAATGGTGGTATAGCCATTGGAATTAGGAAGTTCCACGATGAATTCCATGGACAAATGGGGCCATGAAACACTAGGTACGGGAAGTGGCTGCAACAACCCACAAGAAAGCTTATGAGGGACCTTAGAAACTGCACAAACTGAACAGGCCTGCACACATTCCTTAACATCACTCCTGAGAGAATCCCACCAAAATGATCTCATGATTGCGGATACGGATTTATTGATGCCCGGGTGTCCAGCAGTCACGTTGTTGTGGGATACCTTTATGACATTCTCTCTTTCACCCAATGGAACAAATAATTTATCTGGTGGTTTATTGCATGGTACCTGAGACTGAACCTCCATTATAGCACCAAGCAAAGGAGAAGACAGTGAAAGAACAGTGGAAGCGATGATACACTCAGGTGGTACAATAGGGAATGTCTTGTGTTCCTGGAGGATCGGTCTCAGAGTTGCGGGCATTCTCTTTTGTAATGTCCCCACTTCTGGCAGTGATGACAGGGTCCTGAACTAGGCTGACGAAATCGCGGTTGTACAGCAGGTGGTGGTGGTGGTAGTTGTTGTGGTGGTACTGTGGGGTAGTTTGTCCCCCCAAAGGATTTTACTGTGGTCTTTGGGACTACCGGTTTTTGTGGCCTGCGAGCATCCAGGTAGTCGTCTGCTTTCCTAGCAGCCTCCGTGAGGGATATAGGGTTACGGTCCCTTACCCACTCCTGGACATCGGTTGATACCCCATCATAAAATTTTCCATTAGCAACATTTGTATTACATCTCCCATGGACCGTGCTTTGCTAGCTTGTACCCATCCGAGGGCCGCCCGCTGTAGCCTACAAGCCCACTCAGCATGCAAGTCTTTCTCGGCTTTCTTTAATTCCTTGAACCGCCTTCGGTATGCCTCTAGTGTGATGGCATACCGGGCCAATATAATTTCTTTTACTCTACTGTAGTCCCGGATTTCCTCGTCTGGTACAGTACGATAAGCTTCTGCTGCTCTCCCAGTTAAACGCCCAGCCAAAATGGGAACCCAATCTTCTGCACTGATCTTATGCAAGGCACACAGTCTTTCAAAATGTTGGAGGAAGGCATCTATGTCTTCCTCTGCCTCCACATAAGGTATTTTTGTCTTACCTTCTGTGTTGGTAGTGGTTGCTGTGTTTCTTACTGTGGCCTGTGGTGGTCTTTGGCGTAGTATAAATTCTTGCACTTCGGTCATAGTCCTGGAGATAATGTCAGCCGTTGGATTTTCTCCATAGAAGGCCAGCCTAAATTGTAGCTGCCTTTGAAATTCTTCCTGTTCAGATCCATCTGCTGAATTTTGCTGTTCAGGGATTGCCCTGCCCTCGGTTTGGTATTCTGCCATAACCTCTGCAATGAGGGTTGCTTTTCTTTTGTTGCTTGCTGCAAAACCTCTTGCTTCTAGTAGGTCTTTTAGTGTGGATCTTTATAGCTTAGCATAATCACTCTCCATCTGTATTCCATTAGTCCTTGTTCCTTTGTGAGTCTGGATCCCAGCGCTGCCAACCAATGTAGCGGAGGCCTGGTATTCCACAGGTTAACTCCACTAAAGATCCCAGTGAGGCTCAGGAACAAGTAGTAAAAATACCATGAAGTAATAATTCCAGCAAACAAAGTAATCCACGAATATCCCCATACAAATCCTAATGACTGGACGACACACAGCATCAGGAGCAGAACTGACTTTTAATCCACACAGTCTCCTTATAAAGCATTCTCCCATGCAAGGGAGGGATTCACATTAATCAGTACAGTATCCAATAGTGTAACAGTTACCTCCCACACATCTCCTCCCCTCAGTATGACACTTAATCCCATTACACATACTGTAGTTTCCCCCGAGTTCTGAATGTACCCTAAAACAAGCAGTGACAATAATACTTTGGGTACCCCCTGGTAGCCCTGATCTGGGTGACTAACATATCCAAAATTCACCCAGATCGGACCAGGATTCGAGAGTTAGGTGGAGGGTGTAATTTGACCGACCGCACACGAGGTGGTATCCGAAAAGGGTTCCATGTGTTTTGGCCCTGCGGCCGGTCTTCGTTCAGGAGGTGAAACACACATAAAATACTGCCATCCACGATTAACCTTGCATTCGTATGAATCCCCTTGTTCGGTACTTTAAACTTACCGAACGTGAGGCTGATTAGCCTTCCCTTTCGGGAGTTACAGAGCCCTGGAGGTCTCAGCGGTGTTCGGGTAATCGAGTGTTCGATTTGAGCTCCAGACACTCAACGACCAAACACCGCTGAGATTTTCGTGCGTAAGATGGCTGCCGCCACGTGTTCGTATACCGAACGGCGGCCACCCAGATGCATCAATAAAGTACCGATTAACCTGCGGTTAGAGAAGTGTGAACGCTTAATAAGGTACACACTTCTCTCTGGTGTGGTCTATTGGTTCGATAGTTTCCATTCGTATGGAGTACGGATGGAAACTACCGAACAATCATACAAATCCTACTTACAGTTTTACCATACAAATAGAGAACAACACACGAATTGCAATTTTACCACAGTCTTTTAGGACAGCCCTAGTACCATCCGCTACAGTTCGCAAACCCAATAAACCTTTGGATTGCCTTTAGTCCGCTAGGCAATGGCCAATGTATAACAGCCTCTAGTTTCTTAGGGTCCATTTGAAAACCAGAGGCAGAAATGTTATACCCCAAAAACTGTACTTCAGTCTGATCAAACAAGCATTTTTCCAGTTTGCAATAAAGTTTATTTTCCAGTTACTGTATATACTCGAGTAGAAGTCGACCCAAATATAAGCCAAGGCCCCTAATTTTACCACAAAAAAATGGGAAAATCTTTATTATTGACTTGAGTATAAGCCTAGGAAATGCAGCAGCTACTGGTAAATTTCTAAATAAAATTAGATCCCAATAAAATGACATTAATTGAATATTTATTTACCGTGTATGTATATAATGAATGCAGTGTGTGTGTTTGTGTAGTGTGTGTATAAAATGAATGCAGAGTGTGTGTGTGTGTTTGTGTGTAGTGTGTGTATATAATGAATGTAGTGTGTGTGTTTGTGTGTATATCATGAATGCAGAATGTGTGTGTTTGTGTGAATGCAGTGTTTGTGTATATAATGCAGAGTGTGTGTATGAGTGTGTGTATATAATGCAGAGTGTGTGTTTGTATGGGTGTGTGTGTATATAATGCAGAGTGTGTGTGCATTATATACACACACACACACACGCACACACACACACACACACTCTGCATTATATACACACACACACTGTGTATATAATGCAGAGTGTGTGTTTGTGTGAATGCAGAGTGTGTGTGTGTGTGTTTGTGTAGTGTGTGTAAACTGGGTGGGGGGACAGCATTTTTATTATTTTTAATATTTTTTAATTTTAATATTATTTAATTTAATTTTTTTTATTTTAATATTATTATTTTATTTTTATTTATTTTTTATTGTAATATTATAAAATGAAATAGTTTTTTTTTGTCCCCTAGGTAGGGGGTCTATGGCAATCCCTGGTGGTTCAGTGGATGGGCTGTTTTCCTGGCACTGGAGGGTCCCTCTCCCTCCCACCCCCCAATCCCCAGTTGCTGAAGGGGTGAAAACCCCTTCAGTGACTTACCTGAGGCAGCGACATGTCCCACGTCGCTGCCCGCTCCTCCCCCGTCGCTCCACCTTCTTCCTCTGTCGGCCGGTGGGCGAGACTGATCCCGCCCACCAGCCGAGGAGACCTAATGCGCATGCGCGGTAATGCCGCGCATGCGCATTAGCGCACCCCATAGGAAAGCATTGAAAATTAATTTCAATGCTTCCCTATGGGGAATAGAGCGACGCTGGAGGTCCTCACACAGCGTGAGGATGTCCAGCGACGCTCTAGCACAGATAATCTGTGCTAGGGACCAGGAAGTTCCCTCTAGTGGCTGTCTAGTAGACAGCCACTAGGGGAGGACTTAACCCTGCAAGGTAATTATTGCAGTTTAAAAAAAACTGCAATAATTACACTTGCAGGGTTAAGGGTAGTGGGAGTTGGCACCCAGACCACTCCAATGAGCAGAAGTGGTCTGGGTGCCTGGAGTGTCCCTTTAACCCTGCAGCTGAAAACATAGCAGTTTCAGAGAAACTGCTATGTTTCACTGAGGGTTAATCCAGCCTCTAGTGGCTGTCTCATTGACAGCCGCTAGAGGATTTTCTGCGATTCTCACTGTGAAAATCACAGTGAGAAGATGCTGACCGTCCATAAGAAAGCATTGAGTAATGCTTATCTATGGGCGGTTTGAATGCGCGCGTGGCTCTTGCCACGCATGCGCATTCGGAGCTGAGGGGCGGAGAGATTCCCAGCGCCAAGGGAGTCCAGCGCTGGAGAAAGGTAAGTGCTTAAGACACACACACACACACACTCTCATGAACAGACGCACACATTTACTGACAGACACACACTCAGTGACAGACATACATACACACTCACTAACAGACGCACACAAACATACTCAGTAACAGAAACACACACTAACACACACTCACACATTAACATACACACACTCACACACACACACACACACACACTCTAAGACTAACACACACTAACACACTCACTAACACACTCACACTCTAACACACACTCTAACACTAACACACACTCTAACACTAACAAACACTCTAACACGATCAAACACTCTAACACTAACACACACTCACACCCACTAACATACACTCACACTCTAACACACACTCACACTCACAAACACACACTCACAAACACACACTAACATTTTTTTTAATCCCCCCAGCCTCCTCTAACACACACTCACACTCTAACACACACTCACAAACACACACTAAATTTTTTTTTTTTTTTAAATCCCCCCAGCCTCCTTACCTGTGGGAGAGCTGAGGGGATTCCCTGGGGTCCAGTGGTGTTGCTGGGTCTGCTGTCACCCGGCTGGCCGGTCCTGCGGGCGCGCGAGGGAGCACTGAGTGAGTGCTTCCTCTTCAGCTCCCTCGCGCGCCGCGTACTGATGCCGGAGCCGGAAGATGACGTCATCTTCCGGCTCCGGTATCAGTGCGGTGCGCGAGGGAGCTGAAGAGGAAGCACTCAGGGGAGAGTGCTCCCTCGCGCGCCCGCAGGACCGGCCAGCCGGGTGACAGCAGGGCCAGCCTCGGGGGGCCCTGAGGTGGCCAGCTCCTGGGCCCCCCAGGAGAAGAGGCTGGCCCAGTGACATACATACCTGGGTCGCAGGGCGGCCGGGCCCCCTGGTGGGCCGGGCCCGGTCGCAGCCGCGACCCCGGTATGTACGCCACTGTTTCCCACGGTTCCCACGTCCTGGAGAACGACATTATGGAGCCTTGAATTTGGGATAATACTTTTTTAAATGCAGAGATTAACCTGCTATTAGTCCAGTCTACCTCAGAAGCCAAGGGGAGAAATTCTATGGCATAATCTGAGATAGACCGGTTCCCTTGTTTGATATGCATTAGGGCAGTAGAGGTGTCATGCTCCCTGCCTAATGGTTCGAATGTTAATTTGAATTCCGCAAGGAATTCCTGGTAATTGTGTGCAATACTCCTATTACTCTCCCATAACAGATTGGCCCAAGCTAAGGCTTTACCTTTAAGTTGGTTCAGTAGGTAACCGATCTTAGCTCTATCCGATGGAAAAGATCCCAGTGAGGCCTCAAAGTGGTATTCAATTTGATTAAAAAATCCCCAGGATTCTTGAATCTTATCATCAAAATGCGGGGAAGGAGATAGGGAGATAGTAGGTGCCTTGTGTACTATGGTTGGAGGTACGCTAGGTGGAGGTGACATGATCGGAGAAATCTCAGGCTGAAGATGCGCTGTACGAGTAATCTGTGGACTGAAAGCCTGGGCAAATTGATCCATACGGTGATCATTCTCCTCTAGCTTTCTCTCGCAAGCTGTTATGTGCTGACACAATTCTATAGGATCTATGGCCATGTTGTAATGTCAGGATTACTAGATACTTTCTGTTCTCTCATATGTATCAACATTTTATAATGCATTCCAATATGTTTATTCTATCTGTATACAAAGTACTATGTATAGACCTATGCTTTCCCATACTCTTATGCATGTATGCTTGTATATGTGACTGTGCATTTATATTTGTGTAGATGAGTTCATGTTCATGTATGTATATGTGTTTGTGTGTATGTATATGTATATGTGGTCATGTATTTATGTGTATGCGTATACATATATGTATTTGTGTGTGTGTGTGTTTATGTATAAAGTGTATATATACATGCATACATGTATGTATATGTGAATGGGTGTATATGTAAAATTACATATACATGGGTCTATGTATGTGTAGGCACATTGGTATATGTGTAAGTACATGTATTGGTGCTTGTGCGTGGATGTATGTGTAGGTGTGCATGTACATATATTTAGGCATTTGGTTGTATATATATATGTATATTGTATGTACTTGGGTATAGTGTGTATGTTCTTGTGTATACTTGTATACATGCACTACTTGTGTATAGGTATATGTACATGTACATGAGTATGTACGTGTGTCTGTGTATGCTGGATATAGGCTTTCATGCATATCCTGTAACTCTTGGATAGGAATTCATGCATTCTTTATATTAATACCCCCTTCTAACACCATCTAATGCACTGTTCGCTTGTTTTTTTCTCTCTCTCCCTCCTCACTCTGTGATCTTCACATAGGATATTTACGACCCTCTACAAGAATGGTGTCTTTGTTCTATCAAACCTGTCTTATCTGCACTCATGTCGCTTTAACCCCATATCACAACTCAACTTTGATTTCTATGTGTTGTCTGGCTCAGAAATGCTTCAGACTTGAAAAAAGGAGGTTCTCCCGAAAGCTTGTCATTAAAAAATTCTGTTAGTCCAATAAAAAAGGTATTACAAGATACAAATTTTACATGTTTTTTACATACATATACTTAGTGCAGAAGAGAAATAGGGGTAGTAGCCTGGGGTAGTAGAGCCTGGGGCAGAGGAAGAGCAGGGAGAGCTTGGGGCAGAGGAAGAGCAGGGAGAGCTTGGGGCAGAGGAAGAGCAGGCAGAGCTTGGGGCAGAGAAAAGGGAGAGATTGGGCAGAGAGAAACATTTAATATTAACCCCTTAACGCCGTCCCCATTTAATGGGCTTTAAAGTCGTTGCGGCGGTACTTACCTCCGCCGCGATCCTCTTTGGGGGACTGCCTGACAGCCCAAGCAGCCCTCCCACAGCAAATCAGGCCCCCGGGAGCCATGTGATCGCTCTCAAAGAGAAAAATAAATGAAATGTATTTATATATATATTATATATATATTATATATATAATATATATACATCTTATATATATGTAACATCATACATAGTGTATTTTAGTATTAATATAAGTACATATATTAGTATTAAAATACACTTAGAATGAAGTTACATATATATAAGATATATATATATATATATATATATATATATATATTATTTGTGTTAGGTGCTTATGATAGTACAGTGTGAAATACCATAAATAAATGTAGGATAATAAAAAGAGCAAGTCGGTTGTGGTGTGCCGGAACTGACGATGAGGTAGGCCTGAGAAAGAAGAGGGCCTACCCAGGAAAAGAACGATAGAAAGAAATAAAAGGTTAAAATGTGGTGTGGTGGGAGGGTCATTCAACGCTGACCTCGAACAGTAAGGAGCAAGGTAAGGGGAGTGCCTTAAGTAGGCTAGGGGTAGCAAACCAGCACCTCCCACAAATCCAGGCAAAATTGCCTTAATACTTGTGTTAGGTGCTTATGATAGTACAGTGTGAAATACCATAAATAAATGTAGGATAATAAAAAGAGCAAGTCGGTTGTGGTTTGCCGGAACCGATGATGAGGTAGGCCTGAGAAAGAAGAGGGCAAAAGTTAAGTAATCAAATTTATTACAGACAACCAATACAGATACATTTATCAACCAGACATGTTTTTGAAAGCATCTCTTAATTCTTGTACTGGGTTCGGTATGTACCGTGAGTAAGCGGATGACTTCCAGCGCCCCAGTGTTTTGATAACATGAGTTGGGATGTTGACACTGGAGGCTGTGGACACGGCTCCTATACGAAAGGAGTGCCCTGAGTAGTTGGCTGCGTTGAGGCCCAGTTGTGTGAGCAAGGACCTGACGTAGGTCATGAAGGTTGTAGTGGTGAGTACTGAGCCTTGCAGCTGTAGTAATGGTTGTGAGGGCAGTAAGTTATGATGCTGTATGTATGCATCAAGAACCCTGACGGGACACCATCTGTTGTGCGTGGGATAGTACGGAATGTTTACGGGTATGTGCTGACTGGTTTTGGAGTGAGGTAAAGTCAGGATGTAATGATCCATATGCTTTGTCAAGTGGGAATAGAGGAGGAAAGGAGTAGTTTGGGTCGTGGTGGTTGTAGTGAATTCTCTAGGTCTTAGAAATTCATAGAAAGCTATGTATATTGCTGTTTTGATGATAGAATTTGCATTGGTGTCAAACGGTTTTAAGTCAAGCAGGTTAGACAATGCTTTGAAGATATGGTTATCTATGGGTAGCCTCTGGGCTGTATGTGTGGGTTCTGATTTCTGAATACCTCTGAGTATGGTCTTAATCTGGTGAGAGGCCATAAAACTGTTGTTATTTGGGTGTAATATTAGCATGTGGTGTTGAATGCCAGTGAGATAGAGTTTGATGGTGTTATATGACATTTTAAGTTTAAGATGGCAAAAATAAGCAAATCCCAAAAAAGATGTCATAACAAATGGTTGCATGATGTTATGTTCCAGAAGGAATCTTTTGAATAGTGTGAAAGCCCTGTTTCATGTTTTGTGTCTATTGTTTGAAAGTGCCAATTGGGACAATGTCTTGCTATGCTGCATGATGGTTTCTAGTCCAGTATGAGTTGTTGAAATGTTGGAGTGATGGTGGCTGTGGGCGCAGCTGACGGGAGTGATTGATGAAACGCCTGAAATTTAAAGCGAGACAAATTGTCAGCAGCTGTGTTACATACACCTGGAACATGGAAAGAACATAGGAAAAAATTATGACAAGCTGCCAACCAAGTGAGTTTCCTCAGAAATCTCATGATCGTAAGGGATTTGGAACGACCTTTGTTGATGATGTGACAGGTTACCTGGTTTTCTGAGTAACAACGCACTGGCATATAAGTCCATAAAATACCCCATGCTACGGCAGCCGCCACGATGGGATAGATCTCAAAAAGAGCTGAGGTAGTGGAAAAACCTTCCAAATCCTGAACTGCTGAAGGCCAGCTGCCCCAAAGCCATTCGTTCCCCAAAATTGCTGCAAAACCAGTGGTAGATGCCGCATCTGACCAAATGGTAGGAGATGAGTCAGTCAATTGAGGGAGGAACATACTTTTACCATTCCAAGTGGTTAAAAATCTCTTCCACATGTTTAGATCTGCCGTAGCTTGGGGTATTGGGGGCTTGGGGACAACCTGTGCGTGTCATGTAGGAAAAGTGGGGAAAGATGCAATAGTCGTGATATAAAGGAGCATCCTTGAGGTATGATGCGCATAGCAAAATTTAGTGATCCCAGCAGGGACTGTAGCTCTTTGCGGTTGCAAGTACCGAGCTGAAGTTAACTGTTTATGTAAGTGAGAATATTCTCTATCTTATCGTGTGGTAGGCTCGCCTGCATTGTGGCGGAGTCTAATTGGATACCCAGAAAAGTGATAACCGTGTCTGGCCCCTCTGTTTTCTTAGGGGAGATAGGTACACCTAGTTGCTCAAATAGCTTAGTGGTAGCTTTGAGACTAGTAGGAGGGGAAGTATTCTTCTCGAACAGTAGGAAATCGTCCAGGTAATGTAATACCGTAGGGCATCTGGCTATGTTCAATAGTAACCAGCACAATGCTTCAGCAAATGTGTCGAAAATAGCTGGGCTACATTTGGACCCAAAAGTTAACCGGGAGAAAAAATAGTAGTTCCCGGACCACTTGATGCCATGCAGGTGCCACAGTGTGGGGTGGATTGGTAGTAATTTAAAGGCGTTAGTAATGTCGGTCTTACTAAGCCAGGCTCCAACCCCTGCTTCTATGATAGCGGTAATGGCGTGATCTATGGTGGTGTATTGCAGGGAGAATTAATCAGAGGGTATGAGGGAGTTAAGACTGGGGTTGGCTGATGAGTGGGGTGCCGATAAATCAATGATTAGTCTCTGTTTTTGGGAAGATGTCCCTGTGACAATACCAATGGGGTTAGTGCGCCATTCTTTGAATGGAGGAGTTTTGAAAGGCCCCAATACGAAGCCCTCAGCCACTTCTTGGTGGTCTTCTTCTGATAGGTTGTGTTGTGCGGATTGTAGATTAGGGCATTCCAGAGTTCCGGCTGGTATGTGTAGGATACCTGTGTGGAAGCCTTCTGTTAAACCAGAGATAAGAAAGTCAACTAGGTGTCTAGATGGGTGCTCAGACATAAATGCAGTAAATACTGGCATATTAATGGATGTTAGGTTAGGCTTGGAATACATTTTATTTGGACACATGGTCTTTGCATGTGCCCTAAAACATTTTGAACAGACATGCAATAGTCTACATCCACTATAATTACAAGACCCAACATTGAAATGCCCAGAAACTTGATGGGCATCCCAGTTTGTCTCTTGACAAGTTCTCTGGAACACCAGAGGAACTAGCTCCTTGCGTGGAGGCATGTTCATCCGCTGTGTTGGGTATTTATGCAGGTCTCCACAAGGTAGACACTCCCCTAGGGGACCTTGTGGAAGACTGTAAAATCTATTATACAGTAGCCAATCGCAGTGGCTATAACACAAGCCCTTCCCATTTTACCTGTGAGTCATTCTTTCCTATCCCGGAGATAATTAGGGAGAAACCTAATTAACTCCGAGGATAGGGACCATCGCCATTTTAAAATAAAATACGAAAAATAAAATAAAATACATAAAATCAGAAGTACCGAATGTATAGTGTTCGTGCAACGTATCCCCAGATACAGCCTGGATCTGAGGGCATATTCCTACCGAATAGCGCTCAGGTCCGATGTACACAGTCCAATCGCCATGGAGTCAAAGTCTCTCATAAGTCCTTCGGTATACGAATGACTCCATGGGACGGCTACCTGGGTAAGTCCATACGAATTAGAGAAACTCCCGAACTGACCGGTGTTCGTACGCCTCAAAGGAAATAGAAGGGGCGGCCGTCTCCAGCGGTGTTCGGTAGATAAAGAGTCAGTTTTTAGATCCATAGGTTTTGCACCGAACACCGCTGATTCGCCTCGTGTCCAAAATGGCCGCCGCCTCGTGTTCGGCATACGAACGACGACCACCCGTACGAATGGAATGGAGAGGTGTTTGCGGTTAACCACAACGTTCTAATTGTAGTCAAGGTGTTAATAAGCCGCACACTCCTCTCCTGGGTGGCCGATGGTTCGGTAGTTTCAATCGGTACTTAGGGAAACATACGAACGAGGGCATACGGACAGGAAATCCACGAACCCAAGGCAAACAGACGAACCAGCAATGCAGGTCTATGCAGCAGGGTTCGTCACACGGCTCCCCCCTTGTGGAACACTCCGGCAGACCCGGCTTGGCCCTTAGGCGTGTCAACTTGGGGATGACCGGACTAGGAGGTAGCAAGAACGTCGGTTTGCCGTGACAATCCATCTGCATTCCCATTCTGCTTACCGGGTCGGTAGCTGATGGTGAAGTTATACGGTTGTAATGCTAAACTCCACCGCAGCAGTCTACCATTGTCTCCTGAGACCCGGTTAAGCCAGACAAGGGGATTGTGGTCCGTGATAAGGGAAAATTCCTGTCCATACAAATAGGGGCTCAACTTTTTCAATGCCCAGACCAGGGCCAAACATTCTTTCTCCACTGCCGCATAACTCACTTCTCGGGGTAACAGCTTTCGACTGAGATATGCGACAGGGTGTTCTCCTCCATCTTCCCCGACCTGGCTTAGCACAGCCCCCAGTCCATACATGGAAGCATCTGTATGGACGAGAAAACGTTTGTTAGGAACTGGGGCAGCCAGGACAGGGGCATTCACGAGAGCCTGCTTAAGTGCTCGAAACGCAGCTTCACAAGCTGGAGACCACAGGACCTGCTTAGGGAGGTTTTTCTTAGTCAGGTCAGTCAGGGGTTTAGCGATAGAGCTGTAGTCGGGGACAAAGCGTCTGTAGTACCCTGCTGTCCCTAGGAAGGCCAATACTTGGGTCTTAGTGATAGGAGTGGGCCAGTTCGCTACTGCCTCTATCTTGGCTGGCTCTGGTCTCTGGCTCCCACACCCCACTCTGTGACCCAAGTATTGTACCTCGGCCATGCCTAGATGACACTTCTCTGGCTTCAATGTCAGGCCGGCGGCCCGGATTTTATCCAGTACTACCCCTACATGCACCAGGTGTTCCTCCCAGGACCCACTGTAGATCGCAATATCATCCAGGTATGCACAAGCAAATTCCTGGAATCCATCAAGGAGCCTGTCCACCATACGTTGGAAGGTAGCTGGGGCGTTCTTCATCCCAAATGGCATGACCTTAAATTGGTATAAATCAAATGGGGTGACGAAGGCCGACTTGGGGATAGCGTCCTTGGCCAGGGGAATCTGCCAGTAGCCCTTACACAGGTCTATGGTGGTCAGATAGCGTCCCCTGGCAATGCGGTCCAACAATTCGTCCACCCGGGGCATCGGGTAGGCGTCAGTGGTGGTCCGCTCGTTGAGCCTCCTGTAGTCCACACAGAACCGGGTGGTCCCATCCTTCTTAGGCACCAGGACTACAGGGGAGGCCCAAGGGCTATCGGAGTGCTCGATGACCCCAAGCTGGGTCATCTCCTCGATCTCCTTCCGCATTCCTGCTCGGACTGCTTCAGGGATACGGTAAGGGGGCTGTCGCAGGGGGTTCTGTCCAGGAGTCTCTACCTTATGTACAGCTAGGGTAGTGTAGCCGGGCTCTTGGGAGAACGGCGCCTGCTTCTTCCACAGAAGCTGTCTGGCCTGTCCTTTCTCTGCGGGGCTTAACCTGTCCCCTAGCTGTACGAGGCTAGTCATGTCCGTCTGGGAATCTCTTGCTAACAAGTCAGGTAAAGGTAAACTTTCAGTATCGTCTGCAGCGGGGGCACATACTGCAGCTACATCCTCAGGTCGTTCCTGATACTCCTTTAGCATGTTCACATGAAAGGATCGCTGGATCCTATCATCTGAACAGCTGGCTATAAGGTAGGTAGTATCACACACCTGAGCTAACACCTTATACGGGCCCTGCCAAGATGCTTGCATCTTGTTCGCCTTCACAGGTTTGAGCACTAACACTTTCTGCCCAAACTGGAAGACCCGCTGCCGGGCACCCCGATCGTACCATTCCCTCTGTCTCCCCTGGGCCACCTGGAGATTCTCTCTTACCATCAGAGACAGTTTCTCCATGCGGTCCCGGAGCTCCAGAACATACGGTACTATGGGGGTCCCTTCCTGCTCGGTCTCCCCCTCCCAGTGGCCTCTTATGAGATCTAGGGGTCCGCGGACCCTTCTCCCATAAAGCAGCTCAAAGGGGGAGAACCCAGTAGATTCCTGGGGCACCTCTCTGTCAGCAAACAACAGATGAGGCAGGAATCGCTCCCAGTCTCTGCAAGTGTCAGAAAAGGTCCTCAGCATCTGTTTGAGGGTGCCATTAAATCGTTCGCAGAGACCGTTAGTCTGTGGATGGTATGGGGAACTAAGTATCGGTTTAATGCCGCATACCCTCCACAGCTGCTGGGTGAGCACAGCGGTAAATTGGGTTCCCTGGTCAGAGAGGATCTCTTTAGGGAACCCAACCCTGGTAAAAAATCCTAACCAGGGCATCAGCAACTGTCTCTGCCTCTATGTTAGACAGCGCTACTGCCTCTGGATAGCGAGTGGCATAGTCCACCACGGTGAGAATGTATTTCTTACCGGATGGACTCGCCCTGGCCAGTGGACCCACAATATCAACAGCTATGCGGGCAAAGGGCTCCCCAATAATAGGCATTGACATAAGCCTAGCTCTTCCCTACCCGTTGACAAGTGTCACACGTGCTACAATATATCCGCACAGCCTGGTTAATCCCTGGCCAAAAAAAGTTCTGCATAATCCTATGGGCTGTGCGGCGGGACCCTAGATGTCCGGCTAGCGGAACATCATGCCCTATCCGCAGAATCTCCTGCCGGTATTTCGCGGGCACTACCAGCTGTCGATTTGGCGGAGGGGCAACACTTTTCTGGGACGGCTTAGGGATCCGGTATAACCTGTCCCCCACCCACTCATACCGCTCCCCCTCTGTTCCTTCTTCTCCAGTATCGGCTCTACCCCTATATCTCTGGAGAGATGGATCTGTCTGGGTCTCCCTCCCGAACTCCTCTGGGGAATCCCAGCTAACTAAAGTCTGCCCTGGGGTGTCAGTCGGGGAATCGGTTCTTACCTGGGTCTCAGCAGCAGGTGGGCCGGTTCCAGCAGCACGGGTCTGAGCACGGGTAGTCACTGGGTTGGCCTTGGCAGGTCCCATGGGAGCATAGGCAGAAACCAGAGGGGCCAAATCATTTCCCAGCAAAACATCAGCAGGCAAGTCCTTCATAACTCCCACATTCACATGTCCGGATCCCACTCCCCAGTCCAAATGAACCCGGGCAACAGGCAGACGGAACACGGCGCCTCCTGCCACCCTTACTGCTACAGTATTTCCAGTATGTTGGTGTTCAGAAACCAGGTTCTTTTGGAGCAGGGTCATAGTAGCTCCGGTGTCTCTCAGACCAGTGACCACTTTCCCATTCAGCTTAACGGTCTGTCTGTGTTGTTGGCGGTTGTCCTGCTGAGCGGCTTGCACTGGGTCTGCTTCATGTAGGATACCCCAAAACTCCTCCTGCTCAAAGCAGTGAACAGAAGGCTGAGGTGGCTGCTGGGCTCCGCCGGCTGGTCTTCTCCAGGACTGTGCTTGGCTGGCATTGTTTAATGGGCACTCTGGTCTTTTATGCCCCAGTTGCTTGCATCCATAGCACCGGATTTGATTTGAGTAATCCCGGGCGTTGAATCGGGCTGACTGCCCATAGTTGGTCGCTGGCGGCATAGTGGGGGTACGTTGTGCTGGGGGCTGATATACATTGGTGGTTGGAGGTGCTGCCGGTTTGTACTCTACTCGGGCAGGGACCTTGGCTGTTGTCTGATCTAGCTTACGTGCATCAGTGTATTCGTCGGCCAGACGAGCAGCTTCATGGAAGGTAGCGGGTTTACGGTCCCTGACCCACTCACGAACTCCTGCAGGTAACCTGTCAAAGCAGTGTTCTAGCAGGAATACTTGCAGCACCTCTTCCCCAGTTACCGCTTGGCACCCTGTCATCCAGTGGGCTGCCGTGCGGTGTACCCTGCATGCCCATTCCACATAGGAATCACCAGCCTGTTTGTTAGTGTCCCGGAATCGCCTCCGGTACGTCTCAGGAGTGACAGCGTATCGGGCCAAAAGGGCATCTTTTACTGCCAGGTAGCTAGTGATTTCCTCCTCTGGGATTGCCCGAAAAGCCTCACTGGCCCGGCCGGATAATTTCCCAGAGAGGATAGTGACCCATTCTTCTGCGGGCACCTGGTGTAAAGCACACTGTCTTTCAAAGTCCGCCAGGAACCCGTCTATCTCTCCTTCAGTCTCAATAAAATTTCTAAAAGCAGCAAATGGTACCTTTTTCTTTCCATTATTATTATAGGGTACCTCTGCTGCTGCAGCTCCTCTCCTCTGGAGCGCCTGTTGTGCTGTCACTGCGGCTTGTACTTGCACCACAATATCCGCTGCAGGGTTGGGGCCAAAGTGTGCCAGCCTTATCTGAACTGCCCGGTTAAACGATATCTCCTCGGGTGTTAAATCCAGCAGGCCCGGCACATTAGCTCTCTCCATTCCCTGTGCTGCATCCATCTCCACCAATATAGCAATAAGCTCCCTTTTCTTGAGATTGCTCGCTGATCGTCCTCTGCGCTCCAAAATGTCTTTAAGGGTAGCACGCCTTAATTCCTCATATTGCATTTCCAATCTGGGGTGTGTAGCTGGCCTTCAGGGCGGTGGGATTCATCCCGTCGCTTGCCACCAAATGTTACGACACTCACCGCCAGGGGAATGAAGCCGCCGTTTAATCGATAATCCCCTTTCTCTAGAAATACAATTTCAGTCCAACCGATCATAAAACTCCCGAACGGAGCATACGAATGCGGTAACTCCCGATCAGCAATCCATCCGAAATCCTTCCACAGCTAGAAATAAACGAAAACGCTGTCCCAATAGTAAATCCCTCCACAAACGAGACAAAGCTCCGTCTTGAAGGTCAAGCAGTAATGTGTTTAATGGGGGCTACCTGCCCGGTATTTATGCAGGTCTCCACAAGGTAGACACTCCCCTAGGGGACCTTGTGGAAGACTGTAAAATCTATTATACAGTAGCCAATCGCAGTGGCTATAACACAAGCCCTTCCCATTTTACCCGTGAGTCATTCTTTCCTATCCCGGAGATAATTAGGGAGAAACCTAATTAACTCCGAGGATAGGGACCATCGCCATTTTAAAATAAAATACGAAAAATAAAATAAAATACATAAAATCAGAAGTACCGAATGTATAGTGTTCGTGCAACGTATCCCCAGATAGCCTGGATCTGAGGGCATATTCCTACCGAATAGCGCTCAGGTCCGATGTACACAGTCCAATCGCCATGGAGTCAAAGTCTCTCATAAGTCCTTCGGTATACGAATGACTCCATGGGACGGCTACCTGGGTAAGTCCATACGAATTAGAGAAACTCCCGAACTGACCGGTGTTCGTACGCCTCAAAGGAAATAGAAGGGGCGGCCGTCTCCAGCGGTGTTCGGTAGATAAAGAGTCCGTTTTTAGATCCATAGGTTTTGCACCGAACACCGCTGATTCGCCTCGTGTCCAAAATGGCCGCCGCCTCGTGTTCGGCATACGAACGACGACCACCCGTACGAATGGAATGGAGAGGTGTTTGCGGTTAACCACAACGTTCTAATTGTGGTCAAGGTGTTAATAAGCCGCACACTCCTCTCCTGGGTGGCCGATGGTTCGATAGTTTCAATCGGTACTTAGGGAAACATACGAACGAGGGCATACGGACAGGAAATCCACGAACCCAAGGCAAACAGACGAACCAGCAATGCAGGTCTATGCAGCAGGGTTCGTCACAACATCCCTGTAAATACCAGAGGCTAGTACAAATTCAGGGATAGTCAGTTTTCTGTTCAGGCGGGCATCCCTAGATCTGACAACAACAGATACATCATCATAAGCATAAGTCTTATTCTCAACAATATCCTGGGAGGCAATCAACAGGGAAGCCAGGTTGATGTCTTTACCTTCCAGTATATCCCTTTTTATGTGCTCAGGTATCATATGAGCCGGGCTAACTTCCTGGTCATCCAGGATGATGGCTGGAGCAACTAATGGCAAGTCGGCTGGTGCTTGTGAAGCAGCAGCGGGTGGCCCTGCTAGAGTAAGGGCCGTGGTGACCGACTCAAGTTTCTCCAGCCTGGAGTTGACCTTGCTCATGGACGCCATGAGTGAGGACAACATGGCATGTATGTCTCCTGGGTTGGACTGGCTAGGTCCTTCCCCGGCATCCATGTTATTTGTAGATGTACGTAGCAGTTTGAAAAGTTCTGCTTTCCTTGCTGTAGTGGGGTAAGGGATTTGTCGTCTCCTCAGTTCCGTGGTTATACGCGGGATCGTCCAGGATCTGATCGATGCTGGACTAGCTAGCTTTCCTCCTTGTGTGGGAGTGACAGCTCTAGCCGGGGTGCTAGGCAGGGAGAAATCCTCTACTCCTTCCTGAGACATACTATAAACAAAACAATTAATTAGTATATGAAACCACCACATTGTACTGGCAGGCTAGCTAGGCCGGATGGCGAAACATTATACTTGTTTGGTGACAGATGAGGCCCTGCTATTTGCCAAGCGGCTTGAGAGGCTCTATCTATGCGTTGGCGCAAGGGGTTATTGAGGCCACTCATCGTAATGGCAGGAGTTTTAGGCCTCTCGGTGACTGTAAGACAGAAAACAGGGGAAGGGAGTGACAGGTGAGGCCCTCTCTATGCAACATGCGAGGCGATGCGATGGGTGTTTGCCTCTGAAACGTTGAGGCGGGGTGTTGGCCTTGCATGACCACTAACTGATGGCGACTGCCAAGACAGGGTAAATACCTATTGGGAAGCCTGTGACCCTATTGCCAGTACTCTAACCTAGGGGGAAGAAATGAAATGTATGGTAGAATACCATATGAGCAGGTGTACGTACCTGGTAGTATGACAAATTCACAGGACAAACCGTGGGGAGCAAATATATATACGCTTAACAGCCTGAAATGGGTAAAAGAGAGTAGTATGATGAGTGTGGATAGTTGGAAAGAAAAACAGACTTATAGCCTGTAGTAGCAATGTTTTTATGGTTTGCTGGCGTATGATTGAAAATAAAATGTTGTGATATACCATGGGAATAGAAATGTGTTACTCAGAAAAATGATGCCATGGCTTTAATAAGACATCTGAGGGAGGCTGTGGCCTATGTACAAACAACATATGTGTTATATAATAATGGTGTGTAAGGGAAACATAAAATGTAAGTTATATATATATGTATATTACTGTGCAGAAAACGTATGATTGGTTGGATCAGTACGTGTGATTCAACCCGAGTATGCATGAAAAGGAATTAAAGCCTTGTGTGTCATGGTTAACAACAAAGAAATGAGGCCTGTAACGTAGGCTGAGTCAATTTGTAATGAAATGGATAATTTATGAAAACTCCTGGAAGCGTGGGAGTCAGGGGCGGACTGACAGGTCGGGCAGATCGGTCATGGACCGAGGGCCCGAGGCAGTCAGGGGCCCGGCAGCACAGTCATGCTCTGGCTGAGGAGATCAGAGATCTCCTCAGCCAGAAACATGATTTATCCGTTATTCTAGTGATATGCTGCAGGACCCCTGCAGCATATCACTCTGTTAACCCCCTCACCCGTTTCCCCTCTCTCAGGGAGACCTGGCAGTGAGTATTCACTTCTTGCTGCATGGTCTCCAGCCGTGCGGTGCTGTGTGTGAGGAGGAAGAGGCGGGGCCAGGAAGTGACATCACTTCCTGCCCTGCCTGAAGAGCACTGGACGATAAGGAGCTGGAGCAGCCTGGCATACAGCACAGGTAAGCTTCTTATAATTGTAATTCACCCCCCTGTCTCCCTGTACCCACATCAACCCCCCCCAGTACCCATATCAGGCCCCCCCCCAGTACCCATATCAGGCCCCCCCCAGTACCCATATCAGGCCCCCCCCAGTACCCATATCAGCCCCCCCCAGTACCCATATCAGCCCCCCCCAGTACCCATATCAGCCCCCCCCCCAGTACCCATATCAGCCCCCCGAGTACCCACATCAGCCCCCCCCGTACCCAAATCAGCCCCTCCCAGTACCCAAATCAGCCCCCCCGTACCCAAATCATCCCCTCCCAGTACCCAAATCAGCCCCTCCCAGTACCCAACTCAGCCCCCCCAGTACCCAAATCAGCCCCCCTGTACCCAAATCAGCCCCCCCAGTACCCAAATCAGCCCCCCGTACCCAAATCAGCCCCCCCAGTACCCAAATCAGCCCCTCCAGTACCCAAATTAGCCCCCCCAGTACCCACCTTAGCCCCCCCAGTACCCACCTTAGCCCCCCCAGTACCCACCTTAGCCCCCCAGTACCCACCTCAGCCCCCTGTACCCACCTCAGCCCCCAGTACCCACCTCTGCTCCCCCCTGTACCCACCTCAGCCCCCCTGTACCCACCTCTGCCCCCTGTACCCACCTGCTCCTAGCTCAGCCCCCTGTACCCACCTCAGCCCCAGTACCCATCTCTGCTCCCACCTCTACCCCTCATTACCCACCCCAACCTCCTTTACCCACCTCAGCCCCCAGTACCCACTTCTGCTCCCACCTCAGCCCCCAGTACCCTCCTCTGCTCCCACCTCAGCCCCCCTGTACCCACCTCAGCCCCCAGTACCCATCTCTGCTCCCACCTCTACCCCTCATTACCCACCTCAACCTCCTTTACCCACCTTAGCCCCCAGTACCTACTTCTGCTCCCACCTCAGCCCCCAGTACCCACCTCTGCTCCCACCTCAGCCCCCCTGTACCCACAGCCCCCAATACCCACCTAAGCTCCTCCTCCACACACCACATCTCCCCTTGCACCCACCTCAGCCCCCTTTCTCCCTGTACCCACCTCGGCCCCCCTGTACTAACCACAGCTCCACCTGCACCCACCTCAGCCCCCCTGTACTAACCACAGCTCCCCCTGCACTTGCCTCAGTTCCCGTGCACCTACCTCAGCCACCATTCCTCCTTGCACTTACCCCAGGATCTACCTATCCCTGTACCCACCTAATCCCCTATGCACCAACCACAGCCCCTATGCCACCTCCACCTACCATAGCTCCTATGCCTTCCAGTACCCACCACAGCCACTATGTCCCTCCCTGTGCCCACTACAGCCTCTATGTCCCATCCTGTGCCCACAACAGCTCCTTGTCTATCCGCACCCACCACAGCTCCTTCTGCACACACCACATCTCCCCCTGCACCCACCTCAGCTCTCCCTTTACCCACCTTAGCCTCCTGTGTCCCTACACCAACCACAGCTTCCCCTGCACCCACCTCAGCCCCGTCTGCATCCACCACAGCTGCTCCTGCACCCACCTCACCCCTCCCTGCACTCACCTCAGCCACCATTCCTCCCAACACTCACCCCAGGATCTACCTATCCATGTTTCCACCCAAGCCCCTATGCTCCCACCACATCCCTTATGCCACCTCCAACTACCATAGCTCCTATCCCTTTCAGTACCCACCACAGCCCCTATGTCCCTTCCTGAGCTCACCACAACATCTATGTCCCACCTCATACTCTGTCCAGCCCCACCCCCACTTCAGTCCCCGTGCCTCCCTGCGCCCACCTCAGTCCCCGCGCCTCACAGTGCCCACCACAGCCCCTGTGCCTCCCTGCACCTATTTCAGCATTTATCCCCCTACACACACACTACAGCCACTATCCAACTTATACACAGTAGAACCTCTATTATCCAAACACGCACACACATTACAGCCCCAGTAACCAACAGATGCCTACTACAGATTCTATCCCACACACACTGCAACACAGCCAGCCCTCTCTACTCACATAATGCACTGCAAATAGCCCCATTCACACACGCAAAAACCCACAAGGAGCCTTACTGTATAGACACACCACAAGCAGCATCCCCACACATACAAAATGACATGCAGCCTCCCTTCACATACACATCACAAACAGCATACCCACCATTGCAATACTGCACACAGCCTTCACACACACAACTTTTACAATCTCTTATAAAGCACCAACATATTCTGCAGCGCTGTACAATAGGTAAAACAAGAGAGAAGATTAATCTAACACAACACTTTGACATACAGGAACACATCACTAACCACATCCCCACACACGCAACCCCACAAGTAGACTCCAAACACATGTGGCTAGTTGTAAGGTTGTACATGTGGGGGATGCTGCTTGTGATGTCCAAAGCAAAATTAGTGGAAGTGTGTAATTAAATTTGCTTTATTTTAATTGCTGGGGAGGCACGCCAGCAAGGGTTACTCCATCTAAAACAGTGTTTATTAAAACACTGGTTTTGGTTGGATTAACCCCTTAAAAGTAAATCTGGCCATTTTGGGGGGCACTCGGGGATGTGGGAGTCAGGGATGTGTGGCTCTCACACATCCATTCTGTGTGCTGGGCAGCCTACACATAATATATGTGTAAAAGCACCAGAGAGAAGGGGTAGAAGAATAGCAGGGAACCAGAAAACCTTGTACCAGGACCAGGAGGGCGGGCCCTTGATCACCCACTGCCCGAGGGCCCTGTGAGGTATCAGTCCGCCCCTGGTGGGAGTCCATACAGAAATGTTAGCTGGTTTCATGCACTTAATGTAATAAGTGATACCTTTAAATAGCAATGAAAATGGTCTGTCTATTAAAACAAGCAACTATTTAACCGAATGTATATACATGAAATGATGAAATGTAACTCACAAAACAGATCTATGTGAATACATAGCAGAATAACCGAATCTAGTATGAAGGGATCCAGAAGTTAGCACGAATAGCTTAAACGTATGCACTTTAATGCGAACAGCAATCGTGCATGAATATAACATGAATAAGTGCCGAGCGGAAAACACAACCGAAATGATAATCGTTAAAAGAAGCAAGGGAAACAGTTGTGCGAAATGATCGCTTCTCTATATATAAAATACAAATAACCGCAAATATATATATATATATAGCTTAATATATATAATTACATTAATGATTACATAAGTATACAATATATAATTTAAATACATATATATGTTTATATATTAAAATTCTACGTGTATATTTAAGTAATCTTTTAGCATAATTATGTGATTTTTATTAATTAAAATTTGACTGACATCCCTGACAACCGAGGCAAAATGTGCAGGGAATTTAATTCACAAGCACTACATTTAACCCTGTAACTTTCCAAGACACCATAAAAACTGTACATGAGGGATACTGTTTTACTCGGAAGACCTCGCTGAACACAAATATTAGTGTTTTAAAACAGTAAAATGTATTACAACAATGATATCGTCAGTGAAAGTGATTTTTTTGCATTTTTCACACACGAATGGCACTTACACGGACAATATAATTGTTGTGATACGTTTTACTGTTTTGAAACACTAATATTTGTGTTCAGTGAAGTCTCCCGAGTATAACAGTAACTCACATGTACAGGTTTTATGGTGTTTTCAAAAGTTACAGAGTCAAATATAAGGCTTATGTTTCAGTTTTCACATTCAAATTTGTCAGATTGGTTACATTGCCTTTGAGACCGTATGGTAGCCCAGGAAGTAAATTATCCCCATGATGGCATACCATTTGCAAACGTGGACAACCCAAGGTATTGGAAATGGGGTATGTCCAGTCTTTTTTAGTATCCACTTAGTCACAAACACTAGCCAAAATTGGCATTCAAATTAGTTTTTTTGTATTTTTTACACACAAACAAATATTAACACTAACTTAGGCCAGTGTTTGTGACCAAGTGGCTACTAAAAAAGACTAGACATACCCCATTTGCAATACCTTGGGTTGTCTACTATTGCAAATGGTATGCCATCATGGGGTAATTCTCATTCCTGGGCTACCATACGGTCTCAAAGGTAACGTAACCAATCTAGCGAATTTCAATGTGAAAAAAATGAAAAATGTAACATGCTATATTTTACCCTGTAACTTCCCAAAACACCATAAAACCTGAACATAGGGGGTATTGTTTTACACGTGAGACATCGATGAATACAAATATGTGTATTTTTTTTTTTCTTTATTTTTATTGTGCACAAAGATTGAAAAACAGCCTTGGTACGCCACAACAGCGGTGTCAAGGTATGAGTAACTTTAGTATGCAGTACAGGTTGTGACATATGCTCATCAGGCACATTTTGAGTTTTGTAGTTGCTAACAATCAGTTGATACATCACGGCATTGGTGAAACATATAAAAACTACTGCGCTTTGCTGTGGAGTGAGTACTAGGTTATCTGAGATCTGACTAATGTTTTGTTCAGTTGCAAGGGTGCAGTCAAAAGAGTAATAAATGAAGTAACATCATAATGTAACAGATCAAACTATATGTCTAGTGTTCAACATTTGTAAATATTTGAAGGCATGCTTGTTGAGTTAATGATGGTGGGAGACTCTAAAAGCAAGCAAGGTATACATGTTCACTGGTATGTGAAGGGTGGATGTTGAGAATACAGTCATGGTTGTTTTAAAGATTGAGTGTTTGCTTAGACTATAAACCCTAGACTGCAAATATGTGTATTTTATTGCAGTAAAAGCAAACAGTATTATGACATTCACATTTAAAATGTCACGTAGAACAAAACGAAAAAAAATCGTACTTTCTCCCATTTCTTTATATTTTATTCATATTAAATGATGTTTCATACCTAAATATTTGATGTTAAATTAAAGCCCTGTTTCCCCTGAATAAAATGATATATAATAAGTATGGGTGCACTTAATATGAAAGAGTCGAATTACGCCTGAACAGACATATAGTCAAATTCCAGATTTTGTTTACGTTTTGTTTTGATCATTATTATTATTATTATTATTATTGCCATTTATATAGCGCCAACAGATTCCGTAGCGCTTTACAATATTTTGAGAGGGGGGGATGTAACAATAAATAAGACAATTACAAGAAAACTTACAGGAATAATAGGTTGAAGAGGACCCTGCTCAAATGAGCTTACAGTCTATAGGAGGTGGGGTATTAGAAACATTACATTTGGCTCAGTCCTTAAGGGGTTAAATAACAACAATTATAATAATTACAAACATTTTGCTAATATGACAGGTACAATTTATGGAAATGGGCTGCCAAGGGTTAGTCAAGTTAAAAAATGTTGGGAAGCACTGCCTTACAGCAATGAAAGTAACGAGAAAACTTGAGATTCCTTGTTCATTTTGCCTACAAAGATAATCCCAGAACTATTAATTCATACTCAGCTATTCATTGTTTCACACTAACATTCTTGCACTGTGTGCATTTCGTTCATAAACAGCCAATCAGGTTCGCTCACCAAACAGAGAATAGCAGTGAAATTGAAACCTGAGGCAAAAATTTGTGAACATTTTTGGCCTTTAATTTACCAATCCCTTGTCTATAATTTACAATTCCAAGTTTAGCACGCATTCCTGTCACACATAAGTTAACAACATAACTTCTCTTTTCCATCTCATTTACCTGTTTTTCTCTGTTCCCATTCACCTTTATATTGTGTTGTCTCCATTTCCACACAGAAAGACAGTATCAGCAGTAGGAAAGCGATACAATGTAGTATCTTCATGTTTTTGAGGTAAACTGCTTCTGATTCTCCGAGAGAGTGTTTCACTCTTCAGGTGTATTTGGGAGGGTCACACTGCCACCTCCTCCCATTTATTGGCAAACATCATCTGTCATTGTCATCTAAACAATGCAAAGATTGGGCACAATGCCATACAATTATGGAAAGAAACCACTCACCCTATTAGGTCCACCAAAGACAAATAGTTTTCTATACTAACTCTTCCACTTTTCAGCCACAGCAAAAACAATCTGATCAAAAAGCACAACATGTGAATGGAACAAAACAGTCAGGTCCAGGCAAGAAAAAATGGACTTGCGTAAATAGAACTGGAAAAAGATTTGAATAATAATGGGAGGAAGGAAATAAAACAAAACTATTTCCTTATTAAAATAAGTATGTGTTAAAGGAAACCTGAATACCTGTTTTATGAAATGTATGGCTGGATGTCACCATACTACACTGTTAATTGTGTATATATATATATTTTTTTTTTGTTGTTGTTGAAAAAACATGTTTTCAAATGGTTTCCTTAAAGGACCACTATAGGCACCCAGACCACTTCAGCTTAATGAAGTGGTCTGGGTGCCAGGGCCATCTAGGATTAACCCTTTCTGCTGTAAACATAGCAATTTCAGAGAAACTGCTATGTAGTGATGTCCCGGACGGTTCGCTGGCGAATAGATCCCGGCGAACATAGCGTGTTCGCGTTCGCGGCGGTGGGCGAACATATGCAATGTTCGGTCCGCCCCCTATTCGTCATCATTGAGTAAACTTTGACCCTGTACCTCACATTCAGCAGACACATTCCAGCCAATCAGCAGCAGACCCTCCCTTCCAGACCCTCCCACCTCCTGGACTGCATCCATTTAAGATTAATTCGGAAGCTGCCTTTTTTTTTTTTTCCAATGTATTATTATAATTTTTTTTTAGTGCATATAAATGTTACAAGTAGATACTCCCCCCAGACACTCTGTATTACTGCAGATACTCCCTCCAGACACTCTGTATTACTGCAGATACTCCCCCCAGACACTCTGTGTTACTGCAGATACTCCCTCCAGACACTCTGTGTTACTGCAGATACTCCCCCCAGACACCCTGTGTTACTGCAGATACTCCCTCCAGACACCCTGTGTTACTGCAGATACTCCCTCCAGACACTTTGTATTACTGCAGATACCCCGTCCAGACACTGACACAGAGCAGAATAGGGACTGTTCCTCCTACATAGGGTCACTTGGCAAATATGGATTGACACCTATCCTAAGGATCCCTGATACACACTGACACAGAGCAGAATAGGGACTGTTCCCCCTACATAGAGTCACTTGGCAGATATGGATTGACACCTATCCTAAGGATCCCTGATACACACTGACACAGAGCAGAATAGGGACTGTTCCCCGTACATAGGGTCACATGGCAGATATGGATTGACACCTATCCTAATGATCCCTGATACACACTGACACAGAGCAGAATAGGGACTGTTCCCCCTACATAGAGTCACTTGGCAGATATGGATTGACACCTATCCTAAGGATCCCTGATACACACTGACACAGAGCAGAATAGGGACTGTTCCCCCTACATAGGGTCACTTGGCAGATATGGATTGACACCTATCCTAAGGATCCCTGATACACACTGACACAGAGCAGAATAGGGACTGTTCCCGCTATATAGGGTCACTTGGCAGATATGGATTGACACCTGTCCTCAGGGACCCTGATACACACTGGGAGGTGACCTACTGTCCTCCCCCCCGCCCCCACCCCTGCGCGGTGGGTGGAGGCCATAAATCACAATGGGGGACCTACTGTCCTCCCACCGCCCCCACCCCTGTGCGGTGGGTGGGGGCCATAAAAATAATGAGGAGGGGGACCTACTGTCCTCCCCCCGGCCCCCACCCCTGCGCGGTGGGTGGGGGCCATAAAAATAATGAGGGGGGGACCTACTGTTCCACCCCCCTGGCCCCCACCCCTACGCGGTGGGTGGGGGCCATAAATCACAATGGGGGGACCTACTGTCCTCCCTCCGCCCCCACCCCTGCGCGGTGGGTGGGGGGCATAAAATGAATGAGGGGGGGACCTACTGTCCTCCCCCCGGCCCCAACCCTTGCGCGGTGGGTGGGGGCCATAAAAATAATGAGGGGGGGACCTACTGTCCTCCCCCCGGCCCCCACCCCTGCGCGGTGGGTGGGGACCATAAAAATAATGAGGGGGGACCTACTGTCCTCCCCCCTGGCCCCCACCCCTACGCGGTGGGTGGGGGCCATAAATCACAATTGGGGGACCTACTGTCTTCCCTCCGCCCCCACCCCTGCGCGGTGGGTGGGGGCCATAAAAATAATGAGGGGGGGGACCTACAGTCCCCCCCCGGCCCCCACCCCTGCGCGGTGGGTGGGGGCCATAAATCACAATGGGAGGAGGACCTACTGTCCTCCCCCCGCCCCTACCCCTGCGCGGTGGGTGGGGGCCATAAAAATAATGAGGGGGGGACCTACTGTCCTCCCCCCTGGCCTCCCCCCTGCGCGGTGGGTGGGGCCCATAAAAATAATGAGGGGGGTGACCTACTGTCCCCCCCCCTGGCCCCCACCCCTGAGCGGTGGGTGGGGGCCCTAAAAAAAACAATAAAGGAGGGACCTACTGTCCCCCCCAGCCCCCACCCCTGAGTGGTGGGTGGGGGCCCTAAATAAAAATCCCCCCCCAATCAAAGGTGATTATGGGTCCCCAAACCCCTAGTCACCCACCCCCCCACCCCAAAAGAAGGTACCCCCTACCTACTCCCCTCACCCTAAAAAATAGTGAGGGGGGAATAAAATAACTAACCTGTAAAGAAAAATTCAACTTACCATTTGACGTCTTCTTTTTTCTAAAATCTTCTTTATTCAGCCCCAAAAAAGGCCAAATAAAAAGCCAAAGAACCGACGCAATTTAAAAAAAAAAAAAACGAGCGCTACATTTTTGTATCTATCTTCACCCATGGAGGGCTCCGCGCAGACTGGGCTCTGCAAGGCGGGGAAAGGCTTATAAAGCCTTGCCACGCCCTGCAATTAGGCTAAGAACACTGATTGGCTGGTTTAAGCCAATCAGAGTGCTCTTTGTCATTTTACACAGCGTGGGAAAATTCTAAAGAACTTTCCCACGTTGTGTAAAATGACACAGAGCACTCTGATTGTTTAGATTCCAAGCCCAGAAATCAGAGTGCTCTTTGTCATTTTACACAGCGTGGGAAAATCCTCCCCCCCCCCAGTGTGTATCAGGGTCCCTGAGGACAGGTGTCAATCCATATCTGCCAAGTGACCCTATGTAGGGGGAACAGTCCCTATTCTGCTCTGTGTCAGTGTGTATCAGGGTCTCTGAGGACAGGTGTCAATCCATATCTGCCAAGTGACCCTATGTAGGGGGAACAGGCCCTATTCTGCTCTGTGTCAGTGTGTATCAGGGATCCTTAGGATAGGTGTCAATCCATATCTGCCAAGTGACCCTATGTAGGGGGAACAGTCCCTATTCTGCTCTGTGTCAGTGTGTATCAGGGTCCCTGAGGACAGGTGTCAATCCATATCTGCCAAGTGACCCTATGTAGGGGGAACAGCCCCTATTCTGCTCTGTGTCAGTGTGTATCAGGGATCCTTAGGATAGGTGTCAATCCATATCTGCCAAGTGACTCTATGTAGGGGGAACAGTCCCTATTCTGCTCTGTGTCAGTGTGTATCAGGGATCCTTAGGATAGGTGTCAATCCATATCTGCCAAGTGACCCTATGTAGGGGGGACAGCCCCTATTCTGCTCTGTGTCAGTGTGTATCAGGATCCCTGAGGACAGGTGTCAATCCATATCTGCCAAGTGACCCTATGTAGGGGGAACAGCCCCTATTCTGCTCTGTGTCAGTGTGTATCAGGGTCTCTGAGGACAGGTGTCAATCCATATCTGCCAAGTGACCCTATGTAGGGGGAACAGTCCCTATTCTGCTCTGTGTCAGTGTGTATCAGGGATCCTTAGGATAGGTGTCAATCCATATCTGCCAAGTGACCCTATGTAGGGGGAACAGTCCCTATTCTCCTCTGTGTCAGTGTGTATCAGGGATCCTTAGGATAGGTGTCAATCCATATCTGCCAAGTGACCCTATGTAGGGGGAACAGTCCCTATTCTGCTCTGTGTCAGTGTGTATCAGGGATCCTTAGGATAGGTGTCAATCCATATCTGCCAAGTGACCCTATGTAGGGGGAATAGTCCCTATTCTGCTCTGTGTCAGTGTGTATCAGGGTCTCTGAGGACAGGTGTCAATCCATATGTCAAGGTGTCAATCCATATCAATTGTGATTTAGGAATGTTAGGTGATTTCTGCCCTTTATGGATTAAAACCAGACTCTGCATCAACTGTGTAATTTTCCATGGGAGTTTTGCCATGGATCCCCCTCCGGCATGCCACAGTCCAGGTGTTAGTCCCCTTGAAACAACTTTTCCATCACTATTGTGGCCAAAAAGAGTCCCTGTGGGTTTTAAAATTCGCCTGCCCATTGAAGTCTATGGCGGTTCGCCCGGTTCGCCGGTTCGGGAACGTTTGCGGAAGTTCGCGTTCGCCGTTCGCGAACCGAAAATTTTATCTTTGCGACATCACTACTGCTATGTTTACTTTAAGATTAATCCAGCCTCTAGTGGCTGTCTCATTGACAGCCGATAGAGGCGCTTCCACGCTTCTCACTCTGATTTTCACAGTGAGAAGACGGCAGCGTCCATAGGAAAGCATTGAGAATGTTTTCCTATGGACGGACTGAATGTACGTGCGAATGTACGTGCTCATGCGCATTCAGCCGATGACGTCCAAAGGAAGATGAGAGTCCCCAGCGCCGAGGGAGCCCGGCGCTGGAGAAAGGTAAGAATTTAACCCCTTCCTCCAACTTCAGCCCGGCGGGAGGGGGGCCATGATGGTGGGGGCACCCTCAGGGCACTATAGTGCCAGGAAAGCGAGTTTGTTTCCTGGCACTATAGTGGTCCTTTAATAGAATCTCCAACAGCTTGTGATAATTTAGAAAATCTGCATATGATGGAAGGGCCATCTTCCCGCAAAACAAGTTCATGTTACTGTTCATGACTTACGGTACATTAAATGGGGAAAGGAGGTTTCAAAGAGAAAACCCACTCTTCTTTCTTTATTTCTCCACTTTTCTACTTTTGTGTGAGGGGTGTACACTATTTTGGGACCTCTCTTTAGTGGTAGGTCTATTTATAAAAAAAAATGTAATAATATTTTTTTCAAATTATAGTCCTCAATTAATCTTTCCTCCTATGACATCAAAACAGTAAAGACATTACAGTTTCATAGTGCCTTACCCCATAACTCCCATCACACATAATCTCCCATTTCAGTTCTCTACATTATTTTCCTTTTTCTACCGGTGTCTTGTGCATAAAATCAGGATAATGTGTTTTTAAAGCATATGCAAAATATAAATACATCAGATTGCTTCAAGTTTGGTGCTTTAAATTGGCAAGAACTGATTTATTTGGGCAACAAACCTTATATGAATATAGGGAAAGAGATGAAGTAGTCTAGCTTGGACAAAGTTCAGGCGTAAATGTGGAGGGGTAAAGCCCTCACACCATACACTTCAGGAATTTACCTTTTCTCCTTTCTCCCTTCCTTCTCATTATAGTTTACTCAACCTCTATAGTCCTATCTTACCACTTATGTGCTTCTAGGCATGGGATCTATTCTATTTACTGTCCATTTGGACATTAGTCGATTATTTAGCTTATATCCCAGTTTACCTAGTGTTGGCCCTTTACTGACTTCCACATTTTATATGGTCTGTCCTTTGACCCTTAGACCCCCTTTTTTAATTATCATACTCCCCCTTATCGGGTTCCTCTTTTGGCTGTGAATAGAGGGTATCCAATTATTTATCTTACTAGTGATAACATACACATCAGCATGTGTATATATCCTACACTAGGACCAATTCTTTAATAAATGGAGGTGTTTTTTTTATTGCTGCATGACATCTCCAGCAAATGAGGAGATATCAAGAGCCTAGAATGGCAGATGGCCTTCTGGAGCTTTTATGATTACCAATTGGTCAGAATACCCCATGGACGAATTGGGCAAGGGGTACAAAACTGCTTGACTGGGCATGAGGACTGAATAATTAAGCATTCTACTATTGGTTTTAAACTGGGAGTTTTAGCCTCGGTCTCTGGGATTGGAGGGCTGGGATAATATTGTTGCAATCTGGCAGGGGGGGGGGGGGGGTTAAATTATGAGCAGCAGCTGGTGGTGGTGTGAATGGTACATGTTGGCATGATAAGTTAATTAATAAACCGTAGCCTATGCCCTATGCCTTTTGCCAAAAGTTTATGTGGGTTGCTGTATGTATCGGTGTTGGTGGTGTGGCAGTTTATAGTGTGTTTAATGGTATGATCACAGTAATAAGCATGGGACTGTAAATTATACAGATTTGTTTGATTCCCACTTTCTTGTACTAGACGAGGAGGAACCTTTGATTATAATTCAGTAGAATTCGGTGTCACAACTCCTTTGGTCCTTCTGCAAAGTATAGGTTAGCTCCTAACCAAAGACGTTTGGAAAGATGCAAAGGGATATTATTGGACCTTAGATTGGCTGAGTTTTAAACATAGAGAGTAAATAGAACTATCAGGTCTAATTGTTAGGAAAGGCTAAGGCACCAGAAAAATGGAACTACAAATAGATCAAATACAAGAAATCAAAGTAGTGACAAACTATACTGAAGTCAAAAACAGAAAATACACACAAACTATATAACACAGTTAAGTGTATCAGAGGCTAGACAGGGCACTGAACTAATAGACATAGTGAATTAAATAGGCAAAACCTATAATGTGATCAATCTGTGACAATTCCACATCGCGGGAAAGAGCATGTGTAGATGAGGGTTTGATGCAGGAATGGTCAAGGGCAAAGTCTGAGTGAATGACATCTGTTTGTAGCGTCTAGTGTCTGTGTGACTAGAATAAGACTGGAAAAGAAGTGAAGCGATGCCAGCATTACTGTTACAATTGGCACGACAAGGAAACAGAGAAGGATGCACAAAGTTCTTCCAAATCAGTTAGTTGCTCAAACATAGCGTGCTGTTAATGTTTGACTTGACCATATGATTATTATTGTCATGCCTTAATTATAATATCCTCTTACTTCCTGGTTCCACTGAGCTTAGCCACACCTCTTTATGACACGGTCTCCCTATTTAATCCGACTGCACCAGCTGATCGACGCTGGATTATTGAACTACGTTCCGTACTCACGAACCGGCTGCAACATCGTTGTGAAAGCCTTCTGTTACCGGACCGGACTAGAAGACTTCAAGTTCCCTTCACCTCTCCTCTTCCACGACTAAAGCTGAACTCTCTCCTTCCAGGATAACCGCCTCTGAGGAGATCTCGGGAACCAGTGTTCTATGTGCCGGAAGCTAAGTAAAACCTCTGTGATAAGCGTTGCATTTCAAAGCTGTTATTCCTGACTTCAAAGTCCTTCGATAAAGCAAAGCCGTTACAGCTAACTTCAACTCATACTTTATCTCAGTTAGCTGCATCTATATCGCTTCAGTTAAAGTCTATGGAACAGCTATTGTAACTTCTTATCACTTCAGTTATCGTTTACTACTTAAAGCTACAGTGCCTGTAATTGTGGACTTCAGTTATTGTTTACTACTTAAAGCTACAGTGCCTGTAATTGTGGACTTCAGTTATTGTTTACTACTTAAAGCTACAGTGCCTGTAATTGTGGACTTCAGTTATCGTTTACTACTTAAAGCTACAGTACCTGTAATTGTGGACTTCAGTTATCGTTTATTAATTAAAGCTACAGTACCTGTATTTGGACTTAAAGTCAATACCTTTTTGATAATAAATATTCAAACTATAAGAAATCTGCAGTTGTGTTCCTTCATAACAAATGTTTAGACGTGACAGAATAATCCAGCCATTGTAATGGATCCAGCAGATTTCGATTCTACTATAACTACGCTGAATCAAAGAGTTAATGCACTAGCCCAAAGTGTGCAAGAACTGCAAGTTACTAATGAAAGACTTCTCACTTATGTCAGAGATTTACAAACTCATACTCCTCATTCCATTCTGCACTCGGCTAGTGATCCTGCTGTATGTAACCCTGAAAAGTTCTCTGGAGATCGTTCCAAATATAGGGAGTTCCTCAACTCTTGCAAACTATTAATTGCTTTGAAACCTAGATCTTATCCTACAGAAAGAACTAAAGTTTGTTCGGTTATTTCCTTTCTAAGAGGTGAACCTATGTCATGGGCCCATTCCTTTTTGGAAAACGATGACCCCATCTTAGACTCACTGGATGAATTTTTTGAAGCCATGTCTCTTCTCTATGAAGATCCTAACAAACAAGCTACAGCTGATTTAACAATCAGAACACTACAGCAAAGAAATAGACCCGTTGAAGATTACATTGCTGAATTCAAAAGATGGGCTATAGAAACGCAATGGAATGACATCACATTGCGCAACCAGTTTCGAATTGGTTTATCTGAAGCTGTAAAAGATGAACTATCTAGAACAGAACTCCCTACTAATTTGAACGCTCTAATTCGCCTATCAATCAGCATTGACAGAAGATTAAGAGAAAGAAAGGCCGAAAAATCCCTTTTTCATTCTAAAGACCGCAAACCTTTCACTCCCTCAAAAGCTCCAGAAAAGACTTCCTTACCAAGTGAACCTATGGAAATAGGGGCTCCAAAGCCTCCTGACAACCCATCTGAACCAATCGAACCTATGGAAATAGGGATAATAAGAAGTCCCCTCACTCCTGAAGAGAAAAATCGAAGACGTATATTAAACCTCTGCATGTATTGTGCCTCTCAAGTTAATTCAGTCTCAGATTGTCCTTTATTGAAACGGATAAAAGGCAGAAGGCAGTCTCATGCCTCTTCCATCCTAAGTGTACTTCCCTCTACAGCAAATACTCAAATGTCCCCTATCGTTCTTGTATTACAGTGGGACAATAAAAGAATTATAACCAAGGCTGTTATCGATTCCGGTGCAAATGGAGTATTCATCGACTCAGCCTTTGTAACAAAGAATAAAATTCCTTGTGTTCGTAAAAGAACTTCTGTACCTGTTAAAGTGATTGACGGGTCCCTCATCTCATCGGGACCAATACTTCATGAATCCATCCCTCTAAAAGTAACCATCAATCATACTCATACGGAAAGTCTTATATTTGATGTTATCTCATCACCATTTTTTCCTATTATATTAGGGATCAACTGGTTAAGGAACCACAACCCTCAAATCTCATGGTTTCCCTTCTCTCTTGCCTTTAATTCTGATTATTGCAAGAAAACATGCTTGCAACGTATTCCAATTCTTCAGTCTACAAAAGAACCAGCTAAAACCTCATGTTGTTCTGACACCGAACTGGAGTCTCCTCCTCCTACAGTCATTGGAATCCTATCTTCTCTTATTGACGCCATTAAAGATCTCAGTGAAGATGCTCTTGAACTTCCTAAATCAATGAAATTATCCAAGAGAAACGGTCTCTACTATTTTAAAGACCGGATTTATGTACCTCCCTCTTTCAGAATTAAAGTACTTGAATTTATTCATGATTCTCCTCTGACAGGTCATCCAGGTATGAAAAAGACCCTTGAATTGTCTAAAAGATACTATTGGTGGCCTCGTCAAGACCAAACTATTGAATCTTATGTCAAATCTTGTTCTGTATGCCAAAGATCCAATCATGTGTCCTTACTAAAGCCTCATCATCCTGACCCTTTCCAAAGAAATGTCACTACTTCTCCTGATCCCATATTGGTCCAGGGTGAAGAAGAATACGAAATTCAAAGTATACTGGATTCAAGGATCCATCGTGGCTCCTTACAATACCTCATCAGATGGAAAGGATATGGAATTGATGAAGATACATGGGAAAACTCCTCTGTCGTTCATGCTGACAAATTAATTTCCAAATTTCACAAACGTTACCTGTCCAAGCCAAGTCAATAGCACCCAGAGGTTGCTCATTAAGGAGGGGATACTGTCATGCCTTAATTATAATATCCTCTTACTTCCTGGTTCCACGGAGCTTAGCCACACCTCTTTATGACACGGTCTCCCTATTTAATCCGACCGCACCAGCTGATCGACGCTGGATTATTGAACTACGTTCCGTACTCACGAACCGGCTGCAACATCGTTGTGAAAGCCCTCTGTTACCGGACCGGACTAGAAGACTTAAAGTTCCCTTCACCTCTCCTCTTCCACGACTAAAGCTGAACTCTCTCCTTCCAGGATAACCGCCTCTGAGGAGATCTCGGGAACCAGTGTTCTATGTGCCGGAAGCTAAGTAAAACCTCTGTGATAAGCGTTGCATTTCAAAGCTGTTATTTCCTGACTTCAAAGTCCTTCGATAAAGCAAAGCCGTTACAGCTAACTTCAACTCATACTTTATCTCAGTTAGCTGCATCTATATCGCTTCAGTTAAAGTCTATGGAACAGCTATTGTAACTTCTTATCACCTAATTCATTAATACTACTAAAGAGACTCTTTCTGATTCAGTGTCTGCTAATTACTACCGTTTACTACTTAAAGCTACAGTGCCTGTAATTGTGGACTTCAGTTATCGTTTACTACTTAAAGCTACAGTGCCTGTAATTGTGGACTTCAGTTATCGTTTACTACTTAAAGCTACAGTGCCTGTAATTGTGGACTTCAGTTTTCGTTTACTACTTAAAGCTACAGTGCCTGTAATTGTGGACTTCAGTTATCGTTTACTACTTAAAGCTACAGTACCTGTAATTGTGGACTTCAGTTATCGTTTATTAATTAAAGCTACAGTACCTGTATTTGGACTTAAAGTCAATACCTTTTTGATAATAAATATTCAAACTATAAGAAATCTGCAGTTGTGTTCCTTCATAACAAATGTTTAGACGTGACAATTATCTTTCGGGGGTCCAGTTTCGTAATTTGTTTTAGTAATTGTTTTACTTGTACAGATTAAAGTGCATAGTTGATTTGTTTGTCAGGTATTTAGCTGAATAAATAAATCAAGACCCAGTTCCAAAAGCAACTAACATACAAAGCTTTATTTTTAACTCAGGACTACCCCTAATGTGCATAACATTAAACTTGCTGCGACACCTCAATTTTAATACAAATAACCAAATAATATCAGAAAACATACTGAAACATATATAATAACATTTTCATAAAGGGGTGGGGAAGACAGTAATTAACACAATATCTATCCTGCCTGCATAATTCACAATATGGAAATCCACCTGAATATGCAAATTAACAAGCCTTGCTATTCAGGTAGAGCATATAGCTGTTGCTACCAACAGATGGTGCTGTAGAGGCTCGATAGCCAAATCCAACTAAATGGTAGAAAGCATCAGCAGGACAGGAGAGCATTGAAAACATTTACAATAAACAACTATACACACACTGCACCTATAATAGGCACAGAGTAACTTAAACATAAAAGTCTTCAAGTAAATCACATATCACAAACAGAATGTTCCATAACTCCCAACAGCAAACCCAGTCACATATAATCCCAGCCCAAGGTGTAGCAACTCTGGGGAAAATGGAGGCCAACAGTTACTAAAATAACTGCCAGAGAGAAGGGTAGAGTTTATATAGCCCTAGTGATAGAGACTATCGTCACATATCTCCCAATGGAGACTAACCCGGGAGGAGACTAAGAATGAGTTGACTCCCAGATTAGTCAGTACTAGACTTGTCCAATTCGTTTCAGTCCGAATATGAATTTGGACGAATTTCGGGACATTGCAGAATTGCCGAAGTGCCGAGGTCCCGAAGTTCCGAAAATACAGAATTTCCGAAGTGTCGAATTGCCGAAGTTCCGAAGTGCTGAAGTGCCGAAGTTGCCGAAGTACAGTGTTGCCTAAGTACTAATATACTTACCCAGTAAAAGAAGAAGAATAATGTTACACCGTATACAAGTTTAAATAAAAAGTATACAAACACAGCCAGGATTTAGCTGTAAGCATTTGCAACACTTACAACAATCAAGTAACATAGATTCATATAAAATATAAGTTACTTAGCCAGTCAATGTAATGACTGCTCACTGTAAAAACAAAAACAAAAAAAACACATCCCCCCTCTCAAGCCCCCACCTGTGCCACGCGAGTGGGGGCTTCTAACCTGAAGGGGGGACCTATTGCCCCCCCGGCCCCCACCCCTGAACGGAGGGTAGGGGCCCTAAAGTAAAATAAGAGGGAGGACCTATTGATCTCCTGATCTCCCCCCGGCCCCCACCCATGAGCAGTGGGTGGGGGCCCTAAAGTAAAATAATGGGGGGGGACCTATTGTCCTCCCCCCGGCCCCCACCCCTGAGCGGCGGGTGGGGGGCCCTAAATACCAATTAGGGGGGGGACCTAATGTCCTCCCCCCTGGCCCCTACCCCTGAGCGGTGGGTGGGGGCCCTAAATACCAATAGGGGGGACCTATTGTCCTCCCCCCGCCCCCACCCCTGAGCGGTGGGTGGGGGCCCTAAATACACCAATCAGAGTGTTATGAGTCAAATTACACAGCATGGGAAAATTCCAAAGAACTTTCCCACGCTGTGTAAAATGACACAGAGCACTCTGATTGGTGGATTTCAAACCAACCAATCAGAGTGCTGTGACAGGTAAATGTAGAGACTTACCTGTCAGTCTCTTCATTTACCTGTCAGAGCACTCTGATTGGATGGCTTAAACCCACCAATCAGAGTGCTCTGATCCTAATTGCAGGGCGGGACAAGGCTTTATAAGTCTTCCCCCGCCCTGCAGAGCTCAGTCTGCGTGGAGCCCTCGCCGGGTGAACATGGATTAATTTTTTTTTTTTTTTATTGCGTCGGTTATTATGGATTTTTATTTGCCCTTTTTTGGGGCTGAAAAAAGAAGATTTTAGAAGAAAGTAAACATCAAATGGTAAGTTTTATTATTTTTACAGGTACTTAGTTAAAGGTCCCCCCCTCATTATTTTTAGGGTGAGGGGGGTAGGTAGGGGTTCATATTTTAGGGAGGGGGTGACTAGGGGTTTGGGGACCCCTAGTCACCTGGGGGAGGGGGGTTAAATTTGTATTTAGGGCCCCCACCCACCAATCAGAGTGCTGTGACAGGTAAATGTAGAGACTTACCTGTCAGTCTCTTCATTTACCTGTCAGAGCACTCTGATTGGATGGCTTAAACCTACCAATCAGAGTGCTCTGAGCCTAATTTCAGGGCAGGGCAAGGCTTTATAAGCCTTCACCCGCCCTGCAGAGCTCAGTCTGCGCAGAGCCTTCCATGGGTGGAAATTGATACTTTTTAAAAAAAATTATTTTTTAAAGTGCGTCGGTTATGATGGCTTTTTATTTGGCCTTTTTTGGGGCTGAAAAAAGAAGATTTTAGAAGAAAGAAAACATCAAATGGTAAGTTTTATTTTTTTACAGGTACTTAGTTAAATGGTTCCCCCTCATAATTTTTAGGGTGAGGGGGGTAGGTAGGGGTTAATTTGTTTGGGGAGGGGGGTGACCAGGGGTTTGGGGACCCCTAGTCATTTAGGGCCCCCACCAGCCGCTCAGGGGTGGTGGCCAGGGGGGGAGGACATTAGGTCCCCCCCAATTAGTATTTAGGGTCCCCATCCATCGCTCAGGGGTGGGGGCTAGGGGAGAGTACATTAGGTCCCCCCCAATTAGTATTTAGGGCCCCCACCCACCGCTCAGAGGTGGGGGCCAGGGGGAGGACATTAAGTCCCCCCCTAATTAGTATTTAGGGCCCCCACCTCAGGGGTGGGGGCCAGGGGGAGGACATTAGATCCCCGCATTCTAATTTAGGGCCCCCACCCACCGTTTAGGGGTGGGGGCCAGGGGGGAGGACATTAGGTCCCCCCCCTCATTCTAATTTAGGGCCCCCACCCACCGCTCAGTCGTGAGGGCTCCCCCAATTAGTATTTAGGGCCCCCACCCACCGCTCAGAGGTGGGGGCCAGGGGGAGGACATTAAGTCCCCCCCTAATTAGTATTTAGGGCCCCCACCTCAGGGGTGGGGGCCAGGGGGAGGACATTAGATCCCCGCATTCTAATTTAGGGCCCCCACCCACCGTTTAGGGGTGGGGGCCAGGGGGGAGAACATTAGGTCCCCCCTAATAAGTATTTAGGGCCCCAACCTGCCGCTCAGGGAGGGGGGTCAGGGGGGAGGACAATAGGCCCCCCACTTATTCTAATTTAGGGCCTCACCCACCGCTCAGGGGTGGGGGATGGGGGGGCGGGGTCAATAGGCCCCCCTTTAAATTAAAAGCCCCCACTCGCGCGTTGCGAGTCCCCCTTTTTAAAAAAAAAAGAATTTTTAACAGTGAGCAGCCACAGGCTCTCACTGTTTACTAGACATGCCCTTACTCGCAGTGTAGCGAGTAGGGGCATAATTTACTAATACTAAGTAATCTTTACTTAGTATTAGTAAATTTGGCTGAAAGACCAATTTATGTCTTTCAGCCTTTTGGTAGATAACTCCCTAATACCGTAGGAATTAGGGAGTTATCTACCAAGTGGCTGCAAGAGAAGTTCCGAAATTCCGAATTGTCGAAGTCCCGAATTTTGGAATGCCGAACCGAACCGAAATTTTTTCCCATGCACATGCCTAGTCAGTACTTTCAGTTTCTTAATCCCAAGGCCAAAACAATGTTCAGGATATAAAACAGTTAGAACAGAGTCACTTACCCAGCCAATCACTTCATCTTCCGTAGTATGTAGCTGCAGCTGTGGAGTGTCAACTGCACCTACTCCCTTAAGTCCTTTCAGTCGCTGTAGAGAATAAAGAGTTTACTGGTGTTTCTAAGACAAGAAGTTAAGGATCTGGGACTACTACCTAGGATTCTGGGATTACACTGGTGTAGACCGTAGTCCGTTCCACAAATACAGGATAAATATGCTTCTCCTTTAAGTATTTGTGGACAGAGGCCAGTGACACTCTGTCACGATGCCAGTGCTTCTGCTGGATGTGCGGTGATCTCCTCATTCTGCTGCTGGGGAGAGAGCCTGCTCAGCCCCTTTCCATGGTACATACTCGGTGTGACGGAGCTCCTGTACTCCAACCGAGTACGTCCACCCAGTCTGCTTTCTAGCCGCTTGCAGGAACCCTGGAACGCTTCAGCCTCAGTCGCCGAAGCTTGACTGGGGTCTCTCCGGAGCTCTTCCACACAACCAGGCTGCAGCCTTTCTTCAAGGCAGGGATTATCCCCTCTGCCTATTCCTCTGCAGCTTTCCTTCCATGCAGGTATCGTCCCCTCTGCCTATTCCTCTGGAGCTCTGCTTATAGTGCTTGCAGAAGAAGACTCTGTCACTGGGATCCCTAAAAATCCCTAAAAATCCACACAGGACACAAGTTCCAAAAGGAACTAACATACATCTAACTTATGGTGACAATTTAATAAAAATACAAATAATCAAAACATATCAGAAAACATACATGGAATTATAATAACAATAACATATCTACAAAGGGGTAGGGAAGTCAATAACCAACACAAAATATCTCTCCTGCATGCAAAATTACCAATATGCAAATCTACCCAAATATGCAAATTGGCAAGTCTTGCTATTCAGGTAGTACATAAAGCTGTTGCAACCAACAGGTGGCAATCTGCTGCTAGGTTTGCCTCTACCTCCTCTTGGAAGGTTACCAGCTGCCGCTAGGGAGAAAGGCTGGCTACTTCCTCTCCCTGGAGCGTCATCTGCTGCTTGGAAGCTAGTGAGGTGACCAGGATCCCCATGCCAAAGGGTTGTGGATCCCGGTGGGCTGCCCAGCATCCCTGTAATTCAGATGTGAAAAATATAGTTCCATCCTCATCTACCTGGCCAACAACCTGGGATGTCAAGTCTATTAAATCCCCAGTCTCTTGGGCCTGCTGCTGTACAGATTCAAACAGTCACCTGTAATCCTGTTCAAGCTCCCACTCCATGGTAACCAGATGGGTCAGATCCCTTGTGTCCCGGATGTCCAAAAGTCAAAACTCCTCAGGACTTCCGAATTCATTACTATCCTCAAAGGCCTCAAATAATAAGCCATGACCATCAGAGCCCTCAACCTCTGTAGGGTCATCAGCCATTAACCATGGGTCATGCTGGACCACATACCACTCTAAGACCTGGTAAGAATTGTCCAGCCACAATTCTCTCTGAACCAGCTTCTCAAATTTATACAAGAAAAAAAGAAAGAAAATCAAATTTATACACCCGTTCTGCCAGGGGTTGCTCTCCCAAAAATGGCATCCGCAAACCAACTTGATTTCAAAATCACTGCATTATGGTTGTGAGGGATTCTCTCCAGAGTACAAAAAAATCTCCTCAAGAACATTGTTCTAGAGTTCCCATCGGTTGGATCGCACCCCACAGGTCCAGTTCACCCTGTGCCAAGACAGGGCCATCGTACTTGGACAGAGCCTCCGACATTCACCACTGGAACTCTTCTTCGGATGAGGACGAGTGTTAGCTCTATCCATATCTGGAAGATGTGTAGGGGTCCCAGAGAGAATGGTAGAGTTTATATAGTCACAGCAATAGTGACTACAATCACAGCCTCTTTACTTCTCCTTCTGCTAAAGACTCCTGTTTCACTAAAGGATCTTTGCTACCTTCACTGTTCACCAGATGGCATACAAATCTCACTGCTACTCCTCTCCAGGACTTACAGACTACAACTCCCTGATGCTTTGTCAGCATTATGTTTGTAAGGACATTACGGGATATGTAGTCCAAAACATCTGGAGTGCTGAAGGTTGCCTACGCCAGTCCTATACATTGTTATACCATGTGGGTCTCCTGGCCACTCTACTTTATCATTTATGTCTTGCCAAACTAAGCTTTATAAGGAGAGGCTACTTCATTTCTATTTGCATCAAGGGAGGTTGTGTAATATATACTGTATATATTATTCTTTGCCATTGTTATTCTAGGACGATTACAGTTATTTATAACCAAGCTAATTCCATTGAGATTAGGCTCAATTGTCACAGTCTATGCCAAGAGTTATAAAACTTCATTTACTCTATAAAATATTATGTCCTTCAATTATTGCACAATATTACACCATCTCTACCAGGAATCGTGACAGACAGCAATGGCATGCGTAAGTAGTTAAAATACAGTACATGCATATGTCAGTGATGTGATCATTGTAATTCAGCAGGTAAAACATGTTTAAGGCGTAACAGGAACAATCTTTATGACCCGATTTCCTGTTGTCATGGTAGTTTACCGTTTTCGAGAATCTGTCCCCTGCCATCAGAATCACTGTGTTGTCTTCACAAATAAGAATATCAGCAAGAATGTCTATGGACAAACTGGATCAATTTTTTTGAGTATAGGCAGCAGTAGGTGATGTGTTTAATATGCCCAAGGCCTTTACCCCGCAAAGGGTTTTCCAGTCTGTTAGGATAATTAAACTAAGGATGATCATTTGTCCACAATAGATGTAGAGGCCCACTTTTCTCCTGTTCTGGGTTTCAGCCTCAGACAGCATGGTTAGACCCAACTGCATCGGCTCTGGAAGAGGAGACAAAGTGGATTCTGGTGTTACAAAATAAGATGCCAGCTTTTGGTGAGTTTTTTTCAGTTTTCTTTCCTTGGTATTTTGTTTATGTCCAAAGTGTTCATCTATGCGTAAAAGATCAGTTATTAACATCTCAATATCCTCTGGTAGGTTCCGAGCCACTACTTAAAGGACCACTATAGTGCCAGGAAAACAAACTCTTTTTCCTGGCACTATAGTGCCCTGAGGGTGCCCCAACCCTCATGGCCCCCCTCCCGCTGGGCAGAAATTGGAGGAAGGGCTTAAACACTTACCTTTCTCCAGTGCCGGGCTCCCTCCGTGCTGGGGACTCTCCTCCTCCTTTGGCGCATGCGCATTCAGTCAGTCCATAGGAAAGCATTCTCAATGCTTTCCTATGGACGCAAGAGTCTTCTCACTGTGAAAATCAATCAAGAACGGTATTAAACAACACATTAGGGAACACTTTAACAAAGGCCTGATTACAACAAAGGATTAGTGCACAAGATGAATGTTCACTAGACTTGTGCATTGCAAAAACAATTACACAAAAAAGAAGTAAAATATTTTGTATATATTTAGCAGTACATTGATATGAGCACCAATAGAGATAAAAAAGGAGGAGCATTAAAAAATCTATATATTATGTATTTATGAAATTATTATAAATATTAGCATTAATATAGCACCAACAATTACTACCCTTTACAATTATAGAAAAAGGTGAGGCACGCCCTACTCAAATTAGACTGCAACAAATGTATATGTTAAAGGATCATTATAGGGTCAGGAACACAAACATGTATGCCTGACCCTATATTGTTAAAACCACCATCTAGCCCCCCTGGGACCCTCATGCCTCCATAAATATAGTAAGAATCTTACTGTATTCAAGCCTGAAGCTGTAACTCTGCTTGCTGTTGGACTCAAAAAAACGTGGTAGCCTGATCCAATCACAATGCTTCTCCATAGGATTGGCTGAGACTGACAAAGAGGCAGATCAGGGGCAGAGCCAGCATGATTCAAACACAGCCCTGGCAATCAGCATCTCCTCATAGAGATCAATTGAATCAATGAATCTCTATGAGGAAAGTTCAGTGTCCGCATGCAGAGGGAGGAGATACTGAATGTTTGGATGCATTTTAGGCAGCCATGAGCCAGGAAGGATCTCTAACAGTTATCTGAGGAGTGGCCAGTGAAGTTATCACTAGGCTGTAATGTAAACACTGCATTTTCTCTGACAAGACAGTGTTTACAGCAAAAAGCCTGAAGGTAATGATTCTACTCACCAGAACAAATTCAATAAGCTGTAGTTGTTCTGGTGACTAAAGTGTCCCTTTAAGGCTTTGCCTGGAGTTGTGGGAGGGACTTTTTATTAACTATAAAAGGGACTCCTCCCTTTCCTACCCTACCGTTCAATACTTCCGATTCATGCAGATCACCACCTTACAAACTGACCTGTCCATGTGGAACTGCTTTCCTGCCTGCTGTTTGTCCAGTGGCTCCAGATCTCTTCACTGTATATTCCGATCCGGATGATTTCACTGCTGCTTCAGTCTTCAGTGTGGCAAACTAACCCAGAAGCACCCGCTGACCTTTGAATCTGCGGACAGGTTGTTGTGCCAGCGCCTTCCCACGGCGTCATCACAGTTTGACTCTATTCAATTTTCACTTCATTCGTTTACTAGGTCTCTGTTCGTTTAGTTTTGTTTGTTTGCCTTAGGTTCCATTCTTGGGAACCTTTCGGGTTATATGCCCGAACGGATACCATCCCGTTTAGCTCTTTCCATACGAACAGCTTCTTAGGCATAGGCTTACGACAGCATTCGCATGAATTCAAAAGAATGGATTTGTGACAAACTGCCATTTGCCACTGGGCATTGGAGAGGACTTATTGCTAGCCTCCTGCCCTGCGACTATGGCTCTGGAAGGTATTGCCCTTTAAAACTTGTATTTGGGCCCAATGCATGTTTGTATGCTGTTCCTGGCCCTTTAAATACTCTGGAGCAGTGTTCCAACTTTTGAGCTGGCCCTTCGAATGCAGTCGAAGTGCCGAAGCCGTCGAAGTGCCGAAGTCGTCAAAGTGGCCGCCATTACAGTCGAACACGTGGCGGCGGCCATTTTAATCCAGTCGAACGCGGTGAGCTGTACCTTCCCCTACCCTTCGACACTGCGGCTGGAGACTAAGTCCTGTTCGAAGGTTCGAACACACGTTCGAACGGGACTTTGTCATTTCTGGGTGTAAAACAAGCCTCTGGTAGACAATAGAACACCACGGAAACAACCCCGGTTTCACTTCGACACTTCGACAAAAGTCAAAGTGAGTTTGACGATTCGGCGGGGCCTTCGGATGGGACTTTGTAACTTTTCAGGGCAGAAATAGACCGACCGCACAGCCTGAATCTGTGGAACTGTTTTGGGAAGGGAAATGTGCTTGCGGTCAGTCATAAAGGACTTACAGCTAACTATTTAACCCCTGGATGGAATTAGCTGAATTTTGGATATGTTTGTAAGTAAAGTACCGTATATACTCGAGTATAAGCCGAGTTTTTCAGCCCATTTTTTGGGCTGAAAAACCCCAACTCGGCTTATACTCGAGTCAAGGTCTGTATTATGGCAATTTGCATTGCCATAATACAGACTGGGGGAGAGGAGGGCTGGCAGAGCTGTACTTACCTGTTCTGCAGCTCCTGTCAGCTCTCTCCTCCTCCGCGCCGTCCGTTCAGCACCTCGGTCAGCTCCCAGTGTAAATCTCGCGAGAGCCGCGGCTCTCGCGAGACTTACAGTGTGAGCTGATAGAAGGAGCTGCACGGACGGCGCAGAGGAGGAGAGAGCTGACAGGAGCTGCAGAACAGGTAAGTACAGCTCTGCCAGCCCCCCTCTCCCCCCCACTGAACTGCCACTGGACCACTTTTTTTTTAAAAAAGGGGGTATAAGGACCACTGTGGGAAGGGGGGGGGGTATAAGGACCACTATTGGAGGGAGGGGGTGGGATAAGGACCACTATGGGAGGGAGGGGGGGTATAAGGACCGCTATGGGAGGGAGGGGGGGGTATAAGGACCGCTATGGGAGGGAGGGGGGGGATAAGGACCACTATTGGAGGGAGGGGGTGGGATAAGGACCACTATTGGAGGGAGGGGGTGGGATAAGGACCACTATGGGAGGGAGGGGGTATAAGGACCGCTATGGGAGGGAGGGGGGTATAAGGACCGCTATGGGAGGGAGGGGGGGGATAAGGACCACTATGGGAGGGAGGGGGGGATAAGGACCACTATGGGAGGGAGGGAGGGGGGATAAGGACCACTATGAGAGGGAAGGGGGGGATAAGGACCACTATGGGAGGGAGGGGGGGGATAAGGACCACTATGTGGGAGGGAGGGGGGATAAGGACCACTATACCACTATGGAAGGGAGGGGGGGATAAGGACCACTATCGGAGGGAGGGGGGTGGGATAAGGACCACTATGGGAGGGAGGGGGGGATAAGGACCACTATGGGAGGAAGGGAGGGGGGGATAAGGACCACTATGGGAGGGAGGGGGATAAGGACCACTATGGGAGGGAGGGGGGGGATAAGGACCACTATGGGAGGGAGGGGGGGGATAAGGACCACTAGGGGAGGGAGGGGGGATAAGGACCACTAGGGGAGGGGAGGGGGGGATAAGGACCACTAGGGTAGGGGAGGGGGAAGTAAGGACCACTAGGGGAGGGGAGGGGGAAGTAAGGACCACTAGGGGAGGGGTGAGTCAGGACCACTGGGGGAGGGGGGTGAAGGAACACGGGGGTGGGGAGGTAAGGACCACTGAGGGAGGAGGAGGGGAGGTCAGGACATATGGGGGGGGGGCAAATATCATTGCACCGGCCCTGCACACACTGCATTCATACACTGCATTCATACACACACTGCACTCATACACACACACTGCATTCATACACACACACACTGCACTCATACACACACACACACTGCACTCATACACACACTGCACTCATACACACACTGCACTCATACACACACGCTGCACTCATACACACACGCTGCACTCATACGCACACACTGCATTCATTATACACACACTGTAAATAAATATTCAATTAATATATTTTTTTTAGGATCTAATTTTATTTAGAAATTTACCAGTAGCTGCTGCATTTCCCACCCTAGTCTTATACTCGAGTCAATAAGTTTTCCCAGTTTTTTGGGGAAAAATTAGGGGCCTCGGCTTATATTCGGGTCGGCTTATACTCGAGTATATACGGTATGCTGATTATTAATATGTGTTTTTTTTAATTAATATTGGATGTATAGTTTTAAAGTTATAAAAATGTATAAAAATGTATGTTTAAACTATATGTTATAATTGGGTTACCTCTCAGGCTAAGGGGAGGGAATCTGTGTGAGGTAACCATTGTGTGATTGGGTAATGTTTAATTGGATGTGGGCGTCTCCCTTGCAGGGGAGAATTGCATAAAAGCAGAGTGTGTGTAATTAAAAGAGAGTTCTTCTTGACCCTCAATATGTAGCCTTTACTCGTTATTGGAGGGAGCTGCTATATCACACTGGGGATTGCTATGCTCTGCATACTCCCTTGAGCTTTAATCACTTAGTTCTTGTTCCTGATACCCTCTTCTGGAGGAGAGGTCTTTCCCACACGGTCCTGAATGCTGGAGGTTCATTCAGGGTGGAAGGAAGACGGTGAGGCTCCAGTTAAGCTAAGGCGGTTGTGGAGTCTGCGGTGGTTCTGGTGCCGTCTGCAGTGCTGGGAGTCTTCAGGAAGTGCTAGGAGCATCCGTCAACGGAAGGTGGTCTATTACAGGATTCATATATTAGTTTGCTATGTGAGGTACGAATGTTCTATGGGTGTATAGAGCGTTGCGTCCTTTTTAAAATGTTACATTCGCATGGTTTCGTTGAGGCATTTGTTCATTTAAAAAAATGAATGCCCTGCGAGGGTCACAAGCTCCAACTTTTAGGATGAATGCGCAATGGCAGTATAGAGCGTTCGTGCCTTTCTTCAATTAAATGCCAGTTTGTAAACTGAAGCCACATATGAGCTTGCACGAACACAATTTTATTAAACTTATTAGGTCCTAGTGGTTACTTTGGCTCGTGTCCCTCTAGTGGTTGTAAATCATCACTACAAGAATGTCTCTTTGTATGTAATGCTTATAACAGGCGTTCAAGCATTTTAAAAGTGGTTTTATTCATGCTCTCTCTTATTGTCGAATTATGATCTTCAATTTATTTATACGTCATATGGATTTAAGAAAGATATCCTGGAAGGCAAAGACGTCAACCTAGTCTCACTTTTGACTGCTTCCCAGGATATAGTTGAGAATCGTACCTATGCCTATGGTGATATATCTGTTGTGCTGAAGGCCAGGGATCCGAGATTAAATAGGAAACTCTATTCTATACTATCCTATGCCAGTTTATCCTCACAGGTCAGAGGAGCTGGACCTCTACATGCACAAGCTGGTGGACTTCAATACGGTGAAGGTGTTCGACTTGTGATTGAAGGGACTGAAACCCCTGGGCTAGAGTCAACACCATTTAACAGTAGAAGAAAGGGGAATTAAAGAGAAACCCAAAGAATCCTTAGGTGGGGATTGTACCAGCCATACGCTGTACATCGAGCAGTGGGCCTGCTCAATACACTATGAGTACATTTTATATTTTAGATTCTTCTACTACAGTAAGATACAGTGAGCACTATATATTTTATTCTCTCTACCTCCGGTTGGAATCACTCCGCCGCTGGACTACTGGATTACGGGTTATACTCCATATATCCTTGGAGTGGGGATTATTCCACTTCATGCACTTCATATCAGAGATGGATTTTAGCTCTGGAAATTGTGAGTAGGACCTTATCATATTTTTAAATATCCAAGTACATCTACTTAATGCACCATTGGATTTTCGTCTCTCTGCTTTTTTCTTTTTCATATGCCCTACTGAAATTACAAACCTGCACCCATGACGAATCACTGCTCTACAATAATTTCACCTACCACTGTGGACTATTTTACATTGGACTAGTGATAAGCCATTTTTTATCTCTCTATTTTTACTTATACACAATATTTACATTAAAGGCGCACCCTTGTTTTTTGCTCTGTTTTTACTTATCTATAGGGGACTAGAGGGAACCCCTTTTTCTGTAGGTGTGCTGCCTGTACCATATACATATTCTCACGTCTTGTGTGGCATTTTAGCGCTGATCCTACCCTGACTTTTTTTCTTCATAAATACGGTGGTATAGCATTTTATGACTAACATAGGTCTTTTTTCAGTGAACATGTCGGCATCGGCAGCTCTTACCGAGTTTTAACGTTAGAACAGACTGGAGCCAACTGGATACAGAGCTTTTCTGTAGACACTTTGCTGGACTAAGAACTCCAGCTTCTGCAATATGCACATCTACAACGCGCACAGCCAATCTATATCCAATCACACCAGAGGTCTCTCCCAACCCGGCCACCTCTTGCACTAAAGCAAGTGATAAACCGGCCAAAGATAAATTAGGACGTCCAATTGTGTACTTGGGGAAATCACAAATATATAATAATTTCAATTAAGGTGCCTGTGGATGCAAAAACAATGTGCTCAAATAAAATGTGTTCTAAGAGGTACTTGACCTCTGTAAATGTTGCTAAGCTTGCCAGCTTACCATCCACCACCCTTCTAAACACTTGGTGAAGTTCTTAGTTGCAGGTTTTCTCAGGGTTTCAATTCAGGTATTATTCATAGGCCAATCGGAACAGAATGCAACAACTTGCAAACTGCTCTCGCAAGTCCAGAGGCGGTAGATATGCTATGTGTAGAATATTGCATATTCTATGTTTCTATTGATTATTTATGGATGTTTAGATTGACATAAGTAACCGATGGTATCAATAAGTCACAAGGTTTTCTTGTCTGAGAACTCTGTAATGTGGATTGGGGGTCTTGTCCTTATATGGTTAGAGTTTTACTCTGACGTCAGTATTGGCACATCAATATAGTAACTGAACAAAGGGACACAAGGTCTTTCTCTCTCTCTCTCTCTCTCTCTCTCTCTCTCTCTCGGCTCTTGTACAGCTATGTAACAATGTAACTATCCCTTCAGGAGTCCAGCAATTACCATCTGCTGTTGAACAACCTGTAACATCCTTTGTTGTTTTATTATGTATCAGTAACTGTAAGAATAAACCTGAAGAAAGCGTAAGTCAGATTGCGTATTAGTACTTTTCATTAATATAGACATATATTAATGTGGCGGGCCTTTGACCCAAGACCATATATAAAAAGACGTATATATCAATCAACTGGAAAAAGACACAGAAGAAACAGAAAATTATTACATTGGACAGCCAGCCAGTCTTCTATTCAAGTTTTGTTCCCACTTCCAGGGAGGAGAGAGAAGAGTCAAGTTACAAAGCTGAGTTTTGGAACTGGGAAATCAAACTTGAAGAAAAAAAAAAGAATCTAGACTGTGTCACAGAGACTAAGAATATTTGCACAGAAAAAGAACTGTGTTTGTAAGAAAAATAAACTTTTCAAACTAGAAAGACTGATTTCAAGATTACAAGATTATTACAAGATTATTTTCTACAACTGAGAAAAGCACAAGATACAACGTGAATTCTGCGAGCACGCACGTGGCAGAGATTGGCAAGTTTCCTGATCCAAGTCCAGAACTACGCAGCTGTATTAATGAAGCAACTAAATAGAGAGAAATAACTGATCTGGTAAAGCGTGACAGATCCATGTGACAATAAATTAGGAAAACATTCCTTTAGACAACTGGACATCTGCTGTTGGAAAGAGACTTTTAACCCCTTAAGTCCGGAGGACGTAATATTACGTCCTGCAGGAACCGGCTCTAAACGCCGGCGGGCGTAATATTACGTCCTCGCCATAATGGCCGCCCACGTGGCCGGCGCTAATCGCCCGCTGCAGATTGCAGTCGGGGGGGATGCCTGGCCCCCCAGGCAACCCCCCCTGTGGCCGGTGACCGCGATCTGCAGTCTCTGATCGCAGTGACAGGCTGTCACTGCGACCAGTATTAAGCATGTGTCAGCCGATTTCAAATCGGCTGACACATGCGGCCGGCAGCGTTCCCCTTCTGCAGATCGCGGTCGGGGGACTTACCTGGCCCCCCACGCAGTCCCCCTGGGGTCAGTGACCGCGATCTGCGAAGTCTGAGATCGCAGTGACAGGCTGTCACTGCGATCTCAGAGCTCTCTGATCGCAGTGACAGCCTGTCACTGCGATCAGTGTTACATGTGTCAGCCTATTGGCTGACACATGTAACTGGCACAGTGATCCCCCTGCAGATTGGAAGGGGGGAGTGCTTGTACCACCCAGGCACTCCCCCCTGTGGTCAATTACCCAATCTGCAGGAGGTGATCACAGTGACAGGCAGTCACTGTGATCACTGATCCTGTGTCAGCCAGTGATGTGAAATCACTGGCTGACACTGTCATTGCCCCCCTGTCCTAAAATAAAATAAAATAAAATATTAGTTAAAAAAATTACAGTTACAAATAAGATATACTTAGATCATATATATTATATATATATGATCTAAGTATATATATATATATATATACACATACACACACACACACACACATTTACACATACACAACGTGTATTTAAATATTAAATATTAATATATATATAAATATATATATTAATATCAAATTACACGTAGACTGATACTGATCAAATATATATATAATTATATATAAAAAAAATATGTAAATACGTAAAAAAATAAAATTACAAAAATATTTAAAAATAAATAATTAATAGATGTGTTATTTCGTTCTAACTGTATTGTGATATTAATATATATATTTATATCAAAATACACGTAGAACAAAATAATATACATATCATAATATATATATATCTATATACATAAATATATACGTATATATCACTATATATATACCTATATATAAATAAAAATATTAAAAAAAATTATATATATATATACGTATATATACACATATGTATATATATATATACATATATTAATTCTACACATATATTTATGTAATAATTTTACATAATTAGGTATCCTAATTAATTACAATTAGCAGGACCTGCCTGACAACCCATGCCGAAAGTATAGGGAATTTAATTTGCTAGCACTATATTTAACCCTATAACTTTCCAAGACACCATAAAACCTGTACATGGGGGGTACTGTTTTACTCGGGAGACTTTGCTGAACACAGATATTAGTGTTTCAAAACAGTAAAATGTATTACAACGATGATATCGCCAGTAAAAGTGACGTTTTCTGCATTTTTCACGCACAAACAGCACTTACACGGACGATATTATTGCTGCAATACTTTTTACTGTTTTGAAATACAAATATTTGTGTTGAGCGAAGTCTCCCGAGTACAACAGTACCCCACATGTACAGGTTTTATGGTGTTTTCAAAAGTTACAGCGTCAAATATAAGGCTTGTGTTTCATTTTTTCACATTAAAATTCGCCAGATTGCTTACGTTGCCTTTGTGACCCTATGGTAGCCCAAGAATGAAAATTACCCCTATGATGGCATACCATTTGCAATAGTAGACAACCCAAGGTATTGCAAATGGGGTTTGTCCAGACTTTTTTAGTAGCCACTTAGTCACAAACACTGGCCAAAATTGGCGTTTTTTGCATTTTTCACACACAAACAAATACTAACGCTAACTTTGGCCAGTGTTTGTGACCAAATGGCTACTAAAAAAGACTGGACATACCCCATTTGCAATACCTTGGGTTGTCTACTATTGCAAATGGTATGCCATTATGGGTGTAAATTTAATTCCTGGGCTACTATACAGTCTCAAAGGCAACGTAACCAATCTGGCGAATTTCAATTTCAAATGTAACGTGCTATATTTGACCCTGTAACTTCCCAAAACACCATAAAACCTGTACATAGGGGGTACTGTTTTACACGTGAGACATCGCTGAATACAAATATGTGTATTGTATTGCAGTAAAAGCAAACAGTATTTTGACATCCACAGTTAAAATGTCACATAGAACAAAAAAAAAATTAAGAAATTCTTTTTTTCTCCCATTTTTTATATTAAATTATGTTCAATACCTAAATATTTGATGTTAAATGAAAGCCCTGTTTCCCCTGAATAAAATGATATATAATAAGGGGGGGTGCATTTAATATGAAAGAGGTGAATTACGGTTGGACAGACATATAGCGTAAATGCCAGGTTTTGTTTACGTTTTGTTCTGTTCACAACTTGTACATTTGGCTGCGGTGTTAAGGGGTTAATCTGATCTGCAAACTGTGATGGAAGATTCTACAGAGTTAATTTGATGCAGAAGATTAACAGACTAAAAAGAAATAAAAGATTGACACTAACATACATATCAATTTCTAAATATTAACGAAAAAGAAAACAGACAATGAAAAGTTATTTATCAGTTCTGAGTATATTGAAACCAAGAGAGAGAACTCATAAATGTGTGAATGTGTAACGTATGGAGTAAAATTATGAAATAATAGTATTATGAAGAGAACTATCATATTATGACCTATACATAGGATGAGAAGTATCAGAGGTAGATAAAATATGAAGTTGATAAAATAAGGATCATGTATACTTAATACCATAAAGATTGAGTTCAGTAATATTTCACAGATTCACAAGAATGAGTAATTTGTTTATATCGAGGTGAAGTAAAACAAACAATGGCAACTAAAGGAAGAAAACTAAAGAAGGATAATTTATATTGATTAATATTAAGTATTTATATACATTAATAATACCTTGTATATAAGAGTTCAGAGATCCAAGAGGAACTGAATTGAAGTTTAGTTAAGATTTTATTTTATTTTATTTTAGTTTAGTCAGTTGTAGTGTGCTAAGGAATATGGATTGGTCAGAACAAATGTTTAGGTAACATTAGGACAATCCTACTTTTATGTTAAGATGTATTACATTAATAAGTCATTACAAATAAGGTAAATAAGTAAAGATAAATGCTAATTAGCTAATGCTAATGAAGAGAGTGATAATAATGAATTTAAATTATTCTTTCCAAGTTTTTTTAAAGTAAACCATGTTTCTGCTGAATGAAAAGTTTGTTACTACAAGGTGGAATTTTAGTGAAAATTATAATGATGTAATCAGAAACAAATCTATGATAGAAAGATTTCTGGGTGGAGAATTTCTAGAACAATAAGTATTGTCAACACCATGAACATTATTTGAAGAATTATTAGAGAACGTCATGGTTGATAATTGTAATGGATCGACGGGCACCCCGACTGGGTACCCCCATTGAAGGATGCTCCTAGCGCTTCCTGAGGGCTCCAAGCACTCCAGCTGACACCATAACCACCGTAGACTCCTTCAGAGAGCAGGACAGGAACAAGCTCTTACAAGAGCTTAGTAGTGATATAGCAAGAGAGTATGACTACCATAGCAATCCCTTGTAGCAGATTCCCCCAATAAGAGACGGCACTCCAAATTGAGGGTGAAGTAGAACTGAGAACTTTTAATCAAACACTCTGCTTTTATGCCCATTCTACGACCATAGTACCGCCCACAGGGTTTTGAAGTACAACCAATCAATACTTACAATACACTCAGACACTCCCACACAAAATCCTCCCCTCTGCCTATGATACAATTACCTTACACAATGGGTTAACCCCTTAACGACCGCTGACGGTTCAGGACCGTCAGCGGTAAAACGTGCGTTTGGACCGCTGACGGTCCTGAACCGTCATAACGGTTTTGGGCTACTTACCTGATCGCCGTCGGTCCCACGGCGGCGATCAGTGCTCCACCCGGTCCAGGGGGGTTGCCTGTCTGCCCAGGCAGTCCCCCTTCGGCAGATCAGGACCCCACGGCCATGTCATCACTCGATCACATGACCGCAATAGGTGTCCATGTGTCTGCCTGCAGGGGGACTGTCTGTGCTGACAGGCAGTCTCCCTGCAAGTGAAAAATCCAAAATAAAGTGTAAAAAAAAAATCTGTGTAAAAAAAAAAAAATAATATGTGTATATATATGCTATATATACATGTATTATATCTATATATACCTATATATAATATATGTATATATATCATATATATATGTCACACTAAGTGTATTTTTATATTTATATATACGTATATAATTATAAAAATACACTTATATTTAAATTACACACGAATATATACAATATATATAATAACTATATATATGGTATATATATATTATTATAAAATACAAATAATATGTTAATAAAAATAAATAACAAAAAATAAAAATAATTTTTAATAATTAAAAAAAAATTATATATATATATTCAGTTTTATTCTAACAGTATTTTGATATTGATATATATATATATTTATATCAAAATATACTTAGAATGTAATGATATATATATCTATGTATAAATAAATAAATAAAAATAATACGAAATATACATATGTCCACATACATAATTACATAAATAATTTCATAAATATACACGTAGACGTCAAATATATAAATATGTATATATATTAAAATTCTACGTGCATATTTATGTAATATTTTTACCTAATTAAGTAATTTTAATGATTGCAATTTGAGGGACCTGCCTGCCAACCCAGGCCAAAAGTCCAGATAATTTAATTTGCTAGCACTGTGTTTAACCCTGTAACTTTCTATGACACCCTAAATCCTGTTCATGGGGGTACTGTTTTACTCGGGAGACTTCGCTGAACACAAATATTAGTGTTTCAAAACAGTAAAACATATCACAGCGATGATATTGTCAGTGAAAGTGAAGTTTTTTGCATTTTTCACACACAAACAGCTCTTTCACTGAGGATATTATTGCTGTGATATATTTTACTGTTCTGATACACTAATATTTGTGTTCAGCGAAGTCTCCTGAGTATAACAGTACCCCACATGTAGAGGTTTTATAGTGTTTGTGAAAGTTACAGGGTCAAATATAAGGCTTGATTTTACTTTTTTTTTTTTTATTGAAATTTGTCAGATTGGTTAGGTTGCCTTTGAGAGCGTATGGTAGCCAAGGAATGAGAATTAGCCCCATGATGGCATACCATTTGCGAAAGAAGACAACCCAAGGTATTGCAAATGGGGTATGTTCAGCTTTTTTTAGTAGCCACTTAGTCACAAACACCGGCCAAAGTTAGCGTTTTTTGCATTTTTAACACACAAACAAATATAAATGCTAACTTTGGCCAGTGTTTGTGACTAGGTGGCTACTAAAAAAAACTGGACATACCCCATTTTGAATACCCTGGGTTGTCTACTTTAAAAAATATGTACATGTTAGGTGTGTTTCGGGGATTTATGACAGATAACGGTGTAACAATGTCACTATTGATACATTTAAAATATATATATATTGAAACAGCAATTTCCTACTTGTATTTATAGGCCTATAACTTGCAAAAAAAGCAATAAAGCATGTAAACACTGGGTGTTTTTAAACTCGGGACAAAATTTTGAATCTATTTAGCAGTTTTTTTCATTAGCTTTTGTAGATAAGTAAAAGATTTTTCAAGTAAAAGTCCAAAAACATGTTTTTTTTTTTATTTTTCACCATATTTTATTATTTTTTTTAAATACAATATATGACATAATATATATACTGGTATGTAAAGAAAGCCCTTCTTGTCGTGAAAAAAACAGTATATAACTTGTATGGGAACCGTAAATGAGAGAGCGGAAAATTACAGCTAAACACAAACACCACAAAAGTGTTAAAACTGCTCTGGTCCTTAACGTACAAACATCGCAAAAACAGGCCGGTCCTGAAGGGGTTAATGTAATTATCATAGGCAGAGAAACACAGTTTTTACACATGTACTATAACTTTAAAAATATACATTCAATCTTCATAAAAATGACAAATTATTATTCAGCACACTTTAATTATAAACATAATCAAAATTCAGCCAATTCCATCCAGGGGTTAAAAAATATAGGTGGAGGTCCCTTTATTTTCATGCCCAAAACAGTTCCATAGATTTGGGCTGTGCGGTCGGTATATTTCACACTGAAAAAATGACTAAGTCCCATTCGAATGTGCGTTTGAATCACCGAACAGGACTTAGTCTCTGTGGCTGAAAAATCAGTGTAGGAGAAGGTAATGATACCGGAGAAACTGACGGAAGCCAAGCACAGAGAGATGGACACAGGTTTCTTCAGGAAGGAAGAGATTCTTTATTGGATCACCGATCGGGACTCAGAGGGACTAACGTCACCAAAATACAACAAGTTCTGAGCCCCGGACAATAGTGCAGGCTCCTTATATAGGCACATAACTCCTCCCATATTAAGCTCCACCCGCACATTCTCTTGACCTATCAACACAAATAAGAATTAACTTCCTGCTTGACCGCATGGCCTGTCCAGCACAATGGAGGAGGGGAATACTACATCCTGTATTCTTGCACATGCTCCGTACACTACTGATCGTATCTTGCCTCGTGCAACCAACTGATCGATACGTCAGCATATGCACGTACACATGCCACGTGGTAATCTCGGCCTACTAAATTTATTTTTACCGAGATTCCACCACATTCCCCCCTTTGATGCCTCTTGATATTTTACAATTACTTGAGGCATCACTTAACCTTAGTTTGCATACACCGCAAGTTACCTTGAACCAGACCAGACTTAACTTATGATGTGAATCTTCAACACTCATCTTCCTGCATTGGTTCTCCCTGATCTAGAGCCTCATATTTATAAATTGCCATTATCTGTGCAGCAGCCTTCCTCTCTGCTATATTTTCTATCAGACTTTGCACAGACCTAACTACTAAGGGTATAAGACACGGCAGGAGTAGACACAACATTAAAATCAGTAGGACTCCACCTACCACTGCCTTAAGCCCTCCAAACCACTCATACCAGCTACCAAACCAACTACTTGGATTATACCCTTTCCATACCTGAGTAGGCACATGTGCTAGTTTAACCATATGGCTAGTAAGCTCAGCTATTGCTTGCCCTTCGTCATCTATTTGAAGACAGCAATTGCTCAGGTTAAACTTCCCACATACACCTCCCTCTACTGCCAAAAGGTAATCCAAGGCTAATCTATTTTGGTATACTGCTGTCCTCATCCTGGTATTATGCTTCGCTAGAAGATTGAGCGCTTGTGATGTCTCGTTAGTAATAATCTCAACCACCGCCTGTAATCTTATAATACGGTTGAGCATATAAATAGGGGTTCTATAACCAAAAGTACCATCTTCTGCCCACGTGGCTGGCCCATAGTAATCTATAATACGCTGGGGAGGCCATTCATTATCTTCCCAGGCGCCTATCTCTATGGGTCCCCTTTTCTTCCTATGATTCACATCATATACTTTAACACCTAAAGTCTCACCTGTTTCAATAGGTAACAAGAAGAAGGATGGTTTTAGCATACCCAACACACATGCCCCTTCCCAGTCCTGTGGCAACTCCGAATAGGCTTTCTTACCACAGATCCAGTACAAATTTGCTGGGGCTCTCCAGGTAGATGTGATGGATAGATCAAACCACACATCCTTTAAATTGGCGTATCTAGCAAACGGGTTAGATGGTTCTGAGACATTTGAAGCCGACCACCAAGTTGTATTCTTTGTATCATCATCATAAGCTTTTTGCCCTAGACAAGTTAATTCTCCTACAGAAGTATTATACATTATTCCTTTCCTTGCTATGCAAACATAACCTATGATGGAGGTCTTTAATCTCCACTCAGATTTACCTCTAACACTCATATGATAATCGGCTTGTGTAGATATTAATTGGTCAACTGCCTCAGAACCGGACATTACCTCCTTTGCTTCCCAAGGCCATTGGTCTCCCATGTTAGTACCTCCACACACATAGCAGTTGGTAACATTAAGACTACCGGCAATACTTTCAGCTAAATCAATGAACAGGTTTTTAGCATTATGGGGGATCTTATTATCTATACTCATCTCTTCATAAAAGGAATGGTATACTTGATGAGTCTGGGAGGATACCGTATCAGTCTCTATCCCTATAAACAATACTGTCCCAGGATCTAAACCCGTCCCATATATTTGAAACCCAAATAAATTACCATACTTGTCTAAAAACTTGTCGGGGTTATTTATAAGTATATGGACTGGATTACATTCCATAGACTTACAATATGGGCTGGTAGGCAACTTAGTCACTATCATGTCCTTGTCTACTGTCTGTCCCCAAGTTGCCCACCCCACACAAGACCAATATGGGCAAAAGTTATAATCTCTATTTGGGCATCTAGGACTCACATATTTATTTTTACTACTGGGACAAATATATTTATCGTTAGACCCATACGTCCTCTCCCATCTAAGATCCCCACATACATTCCACGGCTTTCTACCACTTGATATCGCCTTACATGCATCAAATAGCAGAACACCCGAAGAATATACGGATTCTAATACTGTCTTGTTAATTAGGGTCCCCTGAGGATCTCCATTCCTGAGAGTCAACCAAATTGTACGAGGTTGATACTCTGGACTGAAGCACTTAGGTTCTCCTACTCCTAAATGGCACACACTATATTCTATATTAAGGTATCTACATCTTGATACATCTCCTTTACACTCGTATTGTGAATGCCAAATTAGGGTTTGGGAAATATGGTTACCTGTTCTTGTAGTCTTAATGCATACCTCACAGCTAGGAGTGTCGGTACCTCTACCTTCCTGAATATAAAAATACACATAAATAAACACTATCAAAAACACATCTTTCGTCGTCATCCTCAGTCTTCGTCCGTGCGAAGGCACCTCAGCTTCCAGGATGTAAGGGCTGCAGGGAATGGAGTTCTGCTCGTCTTCACAGGAGTCCCTTCGAGACTTTCCCTGGCTTATACACTATACGTCGGTGAGCGGACAGGCTTTATTATGGCCGTCTAAACACTCACTTCACCAAATCTCTGTAACAATAAAATTTATAATCCACAAAGTTCCTCGTTACTCCGACTGAGTCGTGCGTTTTAACCGGATCTTGCAGGGATTCTGTGGATCTGCTGTAACTTGCCAAGAATCGACTGCTGCTGGTTTAACCCTGGAGTGATGTATCCACGGAGTCACTTCAGCTACTTTTATCGCTGTAGGGGTAGACAAAAGAACAACATAAGGACCTCTCCACTTGGGCCCTAACGGTACATTATTCCACTCTTTAATCCACACTTGATCTCCTGGATGATAACTATGAACTGGGGGATAAATATTCACAGGTAATCTATCTTGTACCCATTTCTGTACCTCCTCCATAGTCTTACCCAACTCTACAACCTGCTGCCGGGTAATTCCTTCTCCCAACTGACTCAAGTCCCCCCTTAAGTTACCAAGTACGGGAGGTGGTCGCCCATACATGATTTCAAAAGGAGAGAGGCCCATCCTTCTGGTAGGGGTACTGCGGATTCGCAATAAAGCTATGGGTAAGAGAACGTTCCACTTAAGTTGGGTTTCCTGACACATTTTAGCCAACTGATTCTTAATAGTTCTATTCATTCTCTCTACCTTACCAGAACTCTGGGGTCTATATGCAGTATGAAGCCTCCACTTTATACCAAGCATATGAGTCAGTTGCTGTAGGCACTGGTGAACAAAAGCTGGACCATTGTCCGATCCTATAGAGCAGGGTAGTCCATATCGGGGTATTATTTCTCGTAACAGGAATCTCACAACTTCTCCTGCTTTCTCTGTACGAGTAGGACATGCTTCTACCCAGCCTGAATAGGTGCACACAATTACCAGCAGGTAACGATGTCCACCCGATTTAGGCATCACTGTAAAGTCAATTTGTAAATCGGACATGGGGAGTCCCCCCATAAACTGGACTCCTGGTGGCTTTACTGGTCCTTGTCTTGCATTATTTTTAGCACACGTTACACATCTTCGTACAATGGCCTGAGTCAAGTTGGACAATCTTGGTATGTAGAAATGTTTTCTGAGAGATTCTTCTGTGCTGTCTCTCCCAGAATGTGTCCCGTTGTGATAATTTTGGACAATTTCTACCGCTAGTGATGCTGGAATGACTATTCTTCCATCTTCTAACTGATACCATTTGTTCTCCAAATACTTTCCAGGTTCAGTCTTTAACCACTCCTCTTCTTGAGCTGTATAAACTGGAGTCCATTGAGACAGTGGAGTTGGTATAAGAGCAGCTATATGCCCCACATACTCCTGTCTTCCCGATTCAGCGGCACGCTTAGCTGTACTGTCTGCCATCCGATTTCCTTTAGTTACATCACCATCTCCTCTCAGATGCGCTCGACAATGTATAATACCGACTTCTTTCGGCTCCCACACTGCTTCCAATAGTTGTAGGATTTCAGCTGCATATTTGATTTCTTTGCCTTCTGAATTCAATAGTCCTCTTTCTTTATACAAAGCTCCGTGGGCATGAGTGGTTAAAAACGCATATTTGGAGTCCGTGTAGATGTTCACTCTTAAACCTTCAGCCAATTGTAACGCTCGTGTCAGTGCCATCAATTCTGCCTTTTGTGCTCATGTTCCTTTTGCTAGTGGCCGAGCTTCTATCACCTTGTCTATTGTTGTTACTGCATATCCTGCATAGCGGATCCCTTCTTTCACATAACTACTGCCGTCGGTATAATATTGAACATCGGGGTTCTGGATGGGAAAATCACGAAGATCTGGTCTACTTGAAAATACTTCATCCATTACTTCCAAACAATCATGTTGACTTTCAGTAGGTTGTGGCAAAAGGGTAGCTGGATTTAAGGTGTTTACAGTCTCTAAATGCACTCTTGGGTTTTCACACAACATTGCTTGATACTTGGTCATACGGCTGTTACTAAACCAATGATTTCCTTTGTAATCCAACAACGTCTGTACTGCATGTGGGACTCGTACATAAAGTTCTTGACCCAGAGTGAGTTTATCGGCTTCAGCTACCAGCAGGGCGGCTGCAGCTACGGCTCTTAGACAAGGTGGAAGTCCGCTGGCCACTGCATCCAGTTGCTTAGACATGTAGGCAACAGGTCTTTGCCATGATCCCAAGTACTGTGTCAATACTCCCACAGCCATTCTTCTTTGCTCATGTACATACAGGTAGAATGGTCGTGTGTGATCAGGTAGACCTAATGCTGGGGCACTCATCAAAGCCTTCTTCACATCTTCAAATGCCGTTTGCTGTTCTTGAGTCCATAAGAAGGGGTCGTGCTCTGTACCTTTGATAGCTGCATACAGAGGTTTTGCCAGTATCGCGTAGCTGGGAATCCATATCCTACAGAAGCCTGCTGCCCCCAAGAATTCTCGCACTTGTCTTCTATTCTTGGGTATCGGTATTTGGCACACAGCTTCTTTTCTCTCTGGCCCCATAATTCTTTGACCTTCAGAGATATGGAATCCCAGATATTTGACAGTTGGCAAACACAACTGAGCCTTCTTTCTAGACACCTTGTATCCTGCCTTCCAGAGAATGTGTAGTAGATCGTGCGTTGCTTGCTGACATATTTCTTTTGTAACTGCTGCTATCAACAAGTCATCTACATACTGTAACAATACACACTCTCCTGGGATGGACTCGAAATCCAGTAGATCTTGACTTAGAGCTGAACCAAATAGGGTAGGTGAATTTTTAAACCCTTGGGGCAGTCTTGTCCAGGTCATTTGGCGTTTTGAGCCCGTTACAGCGTTCTCCCATTGGAAAGCGAAAATACATTGACTTTCTGCGGCAATTCGCAGGCAAAAGAAGGCATCTTTGAGATCTAAGACTGTGAAGTAAGTAGCCCCGCCCGGAATTAAAGCAAGCAGGTTATATGGATTGGGCACGACTGGATGTATACTAACAACCGCATCATTGACTGCTCTCAAGTCCTGCACAGGTCGATACTCATCTGTACCGGGCTTTTGAACAGGCAGCAATGGGGTGTTCCAGGGGGAAGTACAGAATTTTAGGATACCATACCGTATGAACTTATCCAGATAAGATTGGATGTTCTTCTTAGCCTTCTGCTGGATGTGATATTGTCTTAGGCTCACTGGATAAACCCCAAGTTTTAGTTCAATTTTAATAGGTGGAATATTGCGGGCCAGTCCTGGTGGGTTGTTCTCTGCCCAAACTCCTGGTATATTGAATAAAGACTCATCACTCCTAGGGTTTTGGCTAGTCAACGCTGTATAAAGTCGCCACTCTTCTTCCTTTGGTACGGATAAAGTCATAATACCTGAAGGTCCATTAAACTTTAAGGATGTTGTTCCATTCGGTAGGAACGTAATCTGCGCTTGTAATTTAGATAGCATATCACGTCCCAGCAATTGGACTGGACATTCAGGCATATAAAGGAATTGATGTTTTACTACGTGGCCTCCCAATGTACAGAGTCGACTTTTAAGAACCGGTTTTTCAGCACTTCTTCCAGTTGCTCCTATTACAGTAATAGTCCTTCCAGATGGAGGAGCAACTAGATTAGTCACCACTGAATGTTCAGCACCAGTGTCGATCATGAACGCACTCCTTTTTCCCCCTATTGATACATCGACCATAGGCTCCGCTCGACCAAGGGGGATGGAGCCCGGTCGGTATCAATAGTCCTCCATGACCGTGTCAGCCAATCCTACAAAGTCCCTACCTTCTCTATCGCGGGACCTTTGCGCTGCTGGAAAATACCTGTCTTCCCTAACACTTCCTCTGTTCCCATTGCTCCCTCTATTACCATTACTCCCTCCGGGGCCTCCTCTACCTCTCGCTCTGCCTCTAAAGTTTCCATAACCTGTCCTAGGTCTGTCTCTCTCAGACTGTTCTCTTCACGGACACTCATTTCTCCAATGCCCTTCTTCTCTACAATATGCGCACTGATTTCTACTTAGAGGTTCCTCATTCCACTTACTATCGCCTCTATCTGGGCCCCTTCTATCTACGCCTGCGATCGCTACCGCTAGCATATCTGCCTTTCTACGCATCTTGCGCTCTTCCTCTTTCTTACTTTCTGTTTCCCTATTCATATATACTTTATTCGCTACCTCCATTAGTTGGGTGATAGACATACCTGCAAACCCTTCTAACTTTTGTAGCTTACGCTTAATATCTCCGTAAGCTTGGCTGACAAAGGCGGAGTTCACCATTCGGGAATTATCTGCGTCTTCCGGATTAAAGGGGGTATACAAACGGTATGCCTCCAATAATCGGTCATAAAAGACACTGGGCGCTTCATCACTTTTCTGAATCACCTCAACTGTCTTCGACATGTTAATGGCTTTCTTTCCTCCGGCTTTCATGCCAGCAATTATAGCGTCTCTATAGGCTCTGAGTTGAACCATATCAGCACCATTTACATTCCAATCGGGATCGGTGTTAGGATAATGTGTTGCGGCCCATGCTGCTGGATTGGCTTGATTCAAAGCACGGGCTCTATCCTCTAGCGCTTTAATGGCCGCTTGATTAATTCTTGTCCTTTCCTCATTGTTAAACAAAGTCATTAATAACTGCTGGCAATCAGCCCATGTCGGGTTATGTGTCTGAACTATCGAGGTGAACAGATCAGTCATAGCTTGTGGTTTCTCAGTATACGAGGAATTGTGGGTCTTCCAGTTTAAGAGATCGGTTGTCGTGAACGGGACATATACGAAGACTGGGTCAGCATGTGCCATTTGACCTGCGGCATCGATATAGGCTGACCCGGGATTCAGACGAAGAGGCATCTGATAGTGTTTTAATTGTTGGGTACCGGTCAGTTGTCGGGTTTGTATGGGGCTACGTGGAGGGGCGTCAGTTATGGGTTCCAGTCGGGGAGAAATAGGGTATGAGGATGTGGGAGCTTGGTTTTGGGAAAAGGTAGTAAATAAAACACTTCGGGTCGAGCTAGAAGAAGCTTGACCGGAAGTCTGAAGTGGCGCCAAATCAGGATATTCAGATCTAATGGGGGTTGGCTCTGATTCCGGAAGGGGAGATTTAGTACGAGAGGGGGTGGATTCTGTACTGGAGGAGGAAGCGGAAGTGGATGAGGGCAATGAGGGGAGGGTTGCAGGACTTCCTGCATTTGCGTCACTTCCTCTTAAAGGAAAGTAAGGGGGCGGCAAAGGGATCTCGGACTCAGGGGGCGTGTCCAAAATGGGCCTAACACCAGTCCTAGTGGACAAACAAGTCCTAGCCACCATGAGGCGACACTGCTCCTCGTGGCATGTCTGGATCCATTTTGGCGAGTCATTTACGGCCTGTCTCCAACAATCAATATAAGGAAACTGTCCGTAAAGTTCAGGCCTACCTGATACAGCCACGTGTAAGCGCTGTACCAGAGTTGGATCCAAACTGCCACGTGGCGGCCATGCCGCAACCAAAGTAGGCCACTCCCTAGTACACAAAGTGACCAAACGTACAGGAGACATTTTAACCCCAAAATCACATGTCTTGAATCCCTTTTTAAAATTCTTCACCATACAACCTAAGGGATCCGGAATCGTTGACTGCGACGCGCCCATACTTATCAATGGAACGTTGTTGACAACGAATACTATACACGCGTACTATTCAACAGTCACACCCGTTTCCTCTGGCAACAGCACCACGTGGTACGGTTACCAAGTGAAACGTACACAATAACACAATAAACACTCAGGGAATTCCCGTACACACACAGCTGTTACACCAGTCACTAGATAATCAATATTATGCCCTTTGGCGAAACTATACAGTCACCCACGCTATAATTCTCTATATACGAATTACCCGTCTATAACACACCCCAGTAACATCGTCTTTTACAAATAGCGGTTATAGTACGGTTAGCATAGGTCAAAGCACAATTTAAGGTCACAATACAATTATTAGTGGTTATGGTGTTAAACATGCAATGGACGACAATGATTAGTACTTATATACAGTGTCAGTAAATATACAGGGTTATGGTACCGTGCACTATAATACAGCAACACACTATTAACACTCTCGCTAGACGGCTGAGCTCGCGCTATCTAACAAGATATACACTTTACTAAACAATCTTTAACACATTTACAATTCCCAACTAAACTATTGGCCAGTACCTTGAATGGACTACCTAAAAACAATCTACATACGTTTTGGTTAGCCACACTGCCCAAGCACCACATATAGCGAGCTAGAGGACCGAATTTACACAGACGCCTCTTAGTCGATAACTATCAAAAATCTAGTGGGTTCCAAATTTACACGCCTTCCCACTTAGCCCAGATAGGATGAGAGCTAGCGAACCGAATTTACACAGACGCCGCTTAGTCTCCCGGTCCCTCCGACCTAGCGAACAAAATATACACCCTAGAACGCTAGTCTAGACAAGACACCGGTGTCCGGCTAGGGCTATTTACACCAGAGCCCCGCCTGACTAACAAAATCAAACGGTCTGACTAAAGAGCGTTCGATCGAGCGGTGCGCCTTCGCTCCTTCCCTCCGACAGAGGGGGCAGATTCCATACACAGATTTAAACCCCTTTTGGGCTTACCGCACAATCGGTATACCCCTAGTGGGTCTGCCGTCTAAAACAGCAGTTGTCTTACCTCCTCGTTCCTGAACCTGAGTTCACACTCATCGACGGGGACACCCCAGCACTTCTTACGTAGAGGCCGATGATCTCCTGGACAACAGACCAGTGGCGCCGAGACGAAGGGAGGTCCACGCAGAAGTTCAGGGGTGCAGCCGTAGAGAACGTGGGCAAAGATAGACCGTCTCACGCCTCTGCCTCTCAGCTACCGTTGAACGATGAGCTTCCCGGCCAATGCACCAAATGATACCGGAGAAACTGACGGAAGCCAAGCACAGAGAGATGGACACAGGTTTCTTCAGGAAGGAAGAGATTCTTTATTGGATCACCGATCGGGACTCAGAGGGACTAACGTCACCAAAATACAACAAGTTCTGAGCCCCGGACAATAGTGCAGGCTCCTTATATAGGCACATAACTCCTCCCATATTAAGCTCCACCCGCACATTCTCTTGACCTATCAACACAAATAAGAATTAACTTCCTGCTTGACCGCATGGCCTGTCCAGCACAATGGAGGAGGGGAATACTACATCCTGTATTCTTGCACATGCTCCGTACACTACTGATCGTATCTTGCCTCGTGCAACCAACTGATCGATACGTCAGCATATGCACGTACACATGCCACGTGGTAATCTCGGCCTACTAAATTTATTTTTACCGAGATTCCACCACAGTAAGGGTCAGCGGTGTTCGTGGAACTGTGTAGCCGATTTCAGTTCCATTAATTTGGCTCCACACACCGCTGACGGCATTTGAATGAAAAAAGATGGCTGCCGCCACGTGTTGGTTTGCACGAACGGCGGCCCCCCAGCGGTCAGCAATTTACCTACAGCAGGCTTCCAGCCTGGGAGGTAAATTGCCTGCACACTTCCACTTCTGGTTGGCCCGCCTGTACAGTGGATGGCTCGGTAAGCTCCTATTACCGAACCACAAGGGGAAAAGCCATGTAAAAGTATTTTAAAGGTCTCGGGACATAGTCTTAAAGGGGCATTGTTTCCAAAAGTCACAATATGTCCCCAGATGGTTCTTAAAGAGCCAGCACGGTCCAATAAAATACAATATGCCCAAATAATGTTCTTAAAGGGCCACACCCCCCCGGGCCATAGTCGCAGGGCAGGAGGCTGGCAATCAGTCTTCCCCAATGCCCAGTGGCGAGGTCGGTTTGGTCACAATAATAACACATCCTTTTGGGGGGGGGGGGGGGCGGACCAGGGATCGAGAGTAGAGCTCCGGCCCCAACACGCTCATATTAGCCTATTTTGGCACAGAAAACTTGTAAAAGAGAAACCCTAAAAAACAACAAAAGAGGGGACCTGAGGCGGGAGCATCGGTCCTTGATATGATGACGGCCCACAAGATGGCGCCGGACGGAGCCCCGCATCCCAACCCCCCTCGCCACGTGCTGCGCAGAGTGGAGAGCCTAAAAGAGGGGAAACTGCACAAATCTTATCACGGCTCGCGGAAGTTCAGTCATATCTGGCGGGGGAAATTGAGAAATCAACGGCAGTCCTACAATCAAAAATCTCCGCTTTGGGTGACGCACTGCCAGATTGGAAGAGAGGTTGGAGACTACGACCAGGGCCCACAACGCGGCAATCGCCCACATAAATGGGTTGACAGCCCGTATGACAGAGGCCGAACTCGCCATCGAAGACATGACCCAAGAGACGTCATTGGTGCTTTTTATATTACCAGACTAAAGAGTCCCTGATGCGGAGGAGTAGGGAGGTCAGACTGCAATATGAAGGAGTCGAGATTCAAGTTTTTCCAGAACCTGGCTCTTAGGACCCTCCAGAGAAGACGGGAGTGGAGGCACATCACCGAGGCACTACCGGGAGCAAACATCCAGTACGCCTGGGGCTTCCCCTTTTGATTGATGGTGTTCCAGGGAGGGAAGACCCACACTCTTACGCCCAACAGTGACCCAAGGAGCTTCCTGGACGCCATGGGAGTGACCGTCCAAGGCAGCCTGCCGGTGGCACGACCGACTTGTGAAGAACTGGATGCTCTCCCGGTCGAGGTGGGAGCACGACGGCGCTGACTACGGAACCGGGTAAGAAGCGGCTAAGGCCGGCCCGCGGGGACACATTCCGGGGAGCAGGTGACATATAGAGTGATGGGTCTTGAACTGTTTGCGAGGGGGGTATGCTTGCATTTGTGGCTCTTTTCGCCTACACCAACGCTGGGGGGTCACATATCTTGATTGGAAGGAGGTCGAAGGAAAAACAAAAGATAGAGGCAGAGCTGCGGGTGGTGAGGCCTGGGCCTGTGTGTATAGGAGTCCAATTTACAGAAACTGGCGTATTATGTGCCCACTCTAAATAGCCCAACATGGAGGGAGGACCATAACTGGACTATTTGAACACCAAGGGACCCTACCTTAAGGCTAAAGAGGACACCACAGGGGGAGTGTATGTAACCACTACCGGCCCTAATGCCATGATTAGTGTCCTAACGCAAGCTCAGACGTCTCACTGTTATAGATACAGGTGAAATACTCAGAAGGGTATGAACCTACCCCCCCGATCAAAAACAAAAATAAACAAAAAAAAATTAAATAATAACAAAAAGTTAAAAATGGGGAGAAAAAGGCACAAAAAGATTGCGAGAAACATGTTTATTAGGAATGGGAGGTGATAATATTATGGAGACAGCAGGCTAGGGTGAAGAGAGTACTACGGGCAGGGCACCACGGCAGAACTACCTAGGAGGGCGGGAGCAGTGGGTAGTGCAGAGGCCAGAATAATGGGTCCAGCTATGGGGATAGTCCATGGAGTTAGCAGAGCAGCAATTCATGCTGGCACCGATGAGAGTCAGAGAGGGGCAATTAGAGACCCGATGACACCCATGCAGGGACCCATAACTACTGAGCCAGTCGACCCTAGATGGCAGGCCCCCCACAGGGTACTTTAAAGGTAGCCACATCTGTCCAAGGGTGGGCAGGGGTATCTGTGAGTTTGTGGGACCACCCGTCATTTCCAGCAGAGGGAGCGGGTCACATGTTACAACTGGGAGATGGTGTAGGCAGGCAAAGAGGCTAAGGAGAATCCACAATATCCCCCATTCCAGTCACACCTACCGGGATAATATGTCGAAATGATATATACAGTTTACATGCATGTCTAGTTATCAGGTTCTGTTAAGAAGATGTATGCGTATGTCCTCTAATATGTTGGATGAGGGTTTTATGGAAACGTGTATGGTGTAGATAAATATTGTAGAAAGCTTAATCTATATATATATGCATATAGATGGGAGGGCTCATGTACTCGCATCTCTTCTAGATGCTGGACGCGGCTGAGGTGCGGGGACTTGACCCCTGCAAAAGTCTGGCGAAGGGTAAGACCACACACTGTTGGTGGAGCACGGGAGGTGCACCACTCTTTCTCATCTTTTCTCTTATTGTCTCTCTTACTTTTTTTTTACCTTTTTCAGTTCCTATTTCCTTCTGGGGGGACGGTCGGGTAGGGTGGAGAGGGGGGGGGAGTAGAGCAGAGGTGAGCGGGTCAAAAGGTGTAACTGTTAGCATAGGTTTTTGGCGGTGAAACTTACTTCACTGAATGTAATAACAGAGTTGCAATACTTATCCAGGATAGCTGCCCTAAATCGGATACAGAGGGGCGCTATGTCATAGTTTCAGGTACGCTGCTTTACCATATCACTTAATAAACGTGTATGTACCGAACACACCAGATGCAGCCCTTTTGGGAGACACTACAGGCCAAAATCCAAGCTCTAAGCCATGGGATGATCATAGTGGAGGGTGACTTGAACGCAACACCAAGCCCAGCGGTGGACAGAAGCACACATAGTGGTACACAAAGATCGCAGGGGAGGGGAGGACAGGACAAAATGCTGCATAGCTTTATTGCGACGACTGGGTTGGTGGACGTGTGGAGGGCGCATCATCCGAGCACAAGGGACTATACATTCTTCTCTGCCCGCCATGGAACTTACTCTAGAATTTATATGTTTCTAGTAAACAGCGTGAGTCTGCCACGGGTAACTGGAACGGATATTGGGTTCATTACCTGGTCGAATCACGCAGATGTGTCCCTGACATTGGGGAAGCCATGCGTAATGGCCCCATGGACGTGGAAGCTTAACACTTCCCTTATGAGAGACCAGAGTATAGCGGATCAGATTAGATCGGACATCCTAAGTTTCTTTGAGACTAACATCACCCCAGATATGAAACTAGCAACAGTATGGGCAGCTCATAAGAAAATAATAAGAGGTACACTCATAAAACTAGCGACAGCTAAAAAGAAATTGAAATTCCAAAAGCTAGAAGGCCTCTTGGGCGATCTTAAGAGAACAGAGCAACAACACCAGAGCAACCCGGATGATAGGACTGCAGAAGGACTGGGGGAGGTGAGGCTGGCTTTACGCACACTGCTCCTAGATGACACAGCTAAATCTATCACGTGGTCTAAGAGGACCTTTTACAAACAGGCTAACAAAATGGACACCCTTCTAGCCAGAGTCCTGAAACCTAGACAATGGGGGGGGAGGGGTGAGGGGACAATACCTCTATCCGACATAAAGACGGGTCAAACAAAACCAATCCCCGAGACATAGCGGACGTTTTCACAGATTATTATAAATCTTTGTACAACCACACCCCAGGCTCTGAAGAGCGGAGAAAAAGGGACGAAGCCTTAACGACACAATTCCTGAGAGACTTAGGGCTACCCAAGCTAGCACAGACAGGGTCAGAGGCGCTAGCAGAGGAAATAGCTCCCGAAGAGGTGGCACAAGCCATATCCGCCCTGAAAGACAATAAAGCCCCTGGACCAGATGGGTTTGATGGGAGTTATTACAAGTAATTCAGAGACGAACTCTCTCCCCAACTAGCGGCCCTTTTTAATGAATTTAGATCAGGAGGAACCCCGGACCCATACATGCCCTTGGCTATCATTATTTTGTTACTGAAACCAGATAAGGACCCTGTTAACCTGGGTAGTTATTGGCCCATATCCCTGATAAATCACGACATGAAAATCTTAGCTAAAATCCAGGCGATGAGACTGAACCCATACTTAGATACGCTGGTAGATGCAGATCAGGTGGGCTTCGTTCAGGGAAGGCAACTATTTGAGAATACGTGAAGAAACATAGATCTTATTTGGAAACAGAAGGCCACACATACCCCAACTATGCTTGTTTTGCTAGACGCTGAAAAAGCGTTCGATAGAGTCACATGGATATATTTATTTACACTCCTGACTCATATGGGATTCCCGGGAACAGGCCATAACCTTGATTAAGGCTATGTACAGTAATGTACGAGCGCAAGTGAAAACCTCAGGGGCCCCTCTAAACCCGTTCAGTTTATATAATGGCACCAGGCAGGGATGCCCTCTATCACCACTTTTATTCGACCTTTCCCTTGAGCCTTTGCTTCAGGCTCCTAGGAAATGCCCGGATATACGGGGTGTCCGCATGGGGGGCAGGGAATACCTGGTGTCAGCATACGCGGATGATGTGCTCTTGAGGCTCACTGACCCCTTCAACTCCATGAGGGCGCTGAGGGGGGTCCTGGATGACTACGGAATTATATCGGGATATAGAGCCAACAGACCTATGCAGGAGAGGGTGCGGTATGAAGGGAACGTATCTCCACATGTGGTGGGAATGCCCACAGATATCTCTTTTTTGGCAACAGATTAGGGACTTGATAGCTCAAGTACTGGCCAGGGCCCCTCCTCTGGACCCATGGCTATACCTACTGAGTAGAACCACCGAAGGATGGACTAGACACGAACAAAAACTTATACATAAAATAACCCTAGCAGCTAGGAGAACGGTGGCCTCAGATTGGCTTAAACCAAGCACCCCGCCTATAGCAGGGATCATTAATAGAATAAGAGAGGTACACCTGATGGATGACCTTACAGCTAGAGTCTGGGGAACGCAAAAAACATTTCAGAAAATATGGGCATTATGGGAGGATAGCCCCCTGAGCTGATGAGATCTGGTGACCCGTTTCCCACAATACGGAACAACAGAGCGATGAAACCCCTTTCAGCCCCCTACTCCACCACTATACTTCTTTCTTCTGTCTTTCTTTCCTATCTTTCTTTCTGTCCTTTCATCAAAGTGAACAGCGTGAATCCCCCTGAGGCTTCAGGGGGAGGAGCCCTTGGGAACTGGTAAAAGAAATAGGTGTGACGAACTGTAGGCAGAGTGGAATCACCCCCCAGGGAGACCGCTGTCTCACAGAAATATGGACATCACCCATTAGAATCCGTAAATGGTAATATATAGGGCAAAAGTGGCCTCAAGGGTTGAAAAAGAGATGAGGAATCCCCAATTCTCTATGACAACTATCGTATGACACAGACCAAAAGTAGTCTAATGGGGGCATATCAGCCAGTGGGAATCACACCTACGATGTTTAATCTTCTGTTTAAGTTGACCAGTTTATTCGAACTGTTGTTATTCTCTTAGATAAAACAAAAAAACTATGTTGACAAGAGGTAACCCGATCTAGTATACCATACGGAAGGGAGCAGTGCCCCTGGTAGGGAGCATTGGCTCAGTACAATAGGGTATTGATCGGGGCGTGAGGATGCACTGAATATGTTAAACATTTGTTATATACCATGCATGTATCGACATGCGCAGTGTTTTCACTTTCGCACCTGTTATGTATCTTTAACCTCTGTCAATGAAAATAAAGAATTAAAAATAAATAAATAACACATGCTTTGAATGTTTAAAAACTATTATGAGTCTTATAAGTGGAATTAGAATATTTCAGGTGGTGAGAGCCTACTGAATATACAAACTGATACCATGATTGTAAAGTACTGATACAATCGTGTCTAGGTGGTATTAATGGTATAGGACTGTAATTCATGAATACAAATGACAAAGAGTTTAAGTTCACTCGAAACCATATCATTCATGGAAATATAACTGGACGGGATATACAAGTAATACATGTATTAGTACTTAAGTATTATCAGTTCTTGAGAATGAAAAAAACGACATTATATGTGTCTGTATTAGGAATATGATAGTGATACGGTTATTATTTAGAAAGTTACAAGGTCTTGATTTTGTTATCTACAGACATGAATGTACCAGAGCAGGTAGATTTCTCATTGCTTTACATTGTTTATTGGATCAACATTTGTAAATATTTTATTTTATTCATTTATTATAGTTATATCTATATATTATGTTCAAGTAATTATGATGTAAAATGGAAATGGATATCAATACATAGCGGAAACAGAGGAGCCTTAAAGTAAAGTAAGCATTATGAGGGATAGAAACTCCACCTTCTAAGAACTCTCATATAACAGAAAGTTGTGACTACATCTTGTCTTATGCTCAATGACTGATATAAATGTGATACAAGTGATGTATGAATGGACAGGTTACTTTCATTGTGTTATGCTTTTAAGACAAACCATAAACAGAGGGAATGTGGCATATTGCATATTTTATGTTTCTATTGATTATTTATGGATGTCTGGATTGACATAAGTAACAGATGGTATTAATAAGTCACAAGGTTTTCTTGTCTGACAACTCTCAAATGTGGATTGGGGGTCTTGTCCTTATATGGTTAGAGTTATACTCTGATGTCAGTATGGGCACACCTATATAGTAACTGAGCAAAGGGACATGAGGTCTCTCTCTCTCGGCTCTCGTACAGCTATGTAACAATGTAACTCTCCATTCAGGAGTCCAGCAATTACCATCTGCTGTTGAACATCCATTATCCTATAACATCCTTTGTTATTTTATTATGTATCAGTAACTGTAAGAATAGACCTGAAGAAACCATAACTCAGATTGCGTATTAGTACTTTTCATTAATATAGATGTATATTAATGTGGCGAGCATTTGACCCAAGACCATATATACAAAAGACGTTTATATATCAATCAACTTGAAAAAGACACAGAAGAAACAGAAAATTATTACACTATGGCAGTAGGAATTGTATCAAGGGTTTTGTTGGGTCCTTCTTACAATCCTCCGTTCTCTATTTTGAGGTCAAAACCATTTGGTATAGTTATAGGGAAAACTCTTAGAAATCAAGATTAATTATAGACCTTTCAGAACCACACTCCACAGCAGTTCCTTGTTTAAATTCCTTGATTTCCTCAGAGGACTTTTTGCTGCATTATACAACCATAGATCATGCCATCAATGCAATTATCACGGCAGGGATAGGAGCATGGCTCAGTAAGACAGATATAGTTAATGCTTTTAAACTACCAGGGCCAGATTAAGAGCCCAGTGGGCCTAGTGCTGACAATTATGAGGGGCGTAATTACAGAATTTTATCGACCAAAAATACTAAAACAGTCATACCTCTCCAGCGTTATATATCTGGTGCCAGAGGGAAACTCATAGGATGCAACTATAAGAAAATGCAGATTCTCTTAAAATATGCTAATCTCTCTCTAATTAATGCTTTAATCTTTCAAGTAAATCCATTCCCCCTTACAGCAGTGTCCAGTGAAGCAAGAAGTCAATGGGCGGTGTAAAAGGGTGGGCCACTGAAACGAATCACGTGACCAATACTGCCAAAAGGAGCGAAAATGCCCAAAAAGGGTGCATGTCTGCCCAAAGAATTGGAAGGCCAATCTTGCATCAGTGTCCCTATGTATCACAGTTTCAGTGTCCCCATGTCATCCAGTCCACTAGTCTCCCAGTGTCTGTGTCCTCATTGCTCCAAGTGTCCCCATGTCTCAGTGTGTCCTGTGCCACTAGGATACTAGGGGACACTGAGAGACATGGGAAAACAGACACTGGGAGACTAGGGGACCTTGGAAGCCATGGGGACACTGAGACACTAGGGACACTGGCTGGGATACATGGGGACACTAGAAGACATGGAGACACTGTGTCATTAGTGTCTCCGTGTCCCAATGTGTCTATCAATGTCCCTATGTCTCACAGCATCCCCTAGTGTCTCAGTGTCCCCAGGTCACCCAGTGTCCCAAAGTGTCTCAGTGTCCCCATGTGTCCCCTAGTGTCTCAGTGTCCCCATGTTTCCCAGTGTCTCCAAGTGTCTGTGTCAGGGCCGTCTTTAATATTGATTGGACCCTGGGCAAAGCATTTGCTTGGGCCCCCTGGACCCTGTACACCCTCCCCAGGTGTGCAGTCACGTTATCACCCTTAATACAGTGGCAACCTAAAGTAGAGAGGTGCAATAATATTTTTTGGGCCTCCCTATTGCAAGGATGTTTAAAAGGTAGATCCCCATCTGTCGTACAACTACAGCAATGCCTTGACAGCTGGGGCTCTACCATTTACCCATGTTTGCAGGTTTGTATTTAACACTAGGCAGTTTTTGTATGTTTCAATGTAAACAGGTTTTTGTATGGAATATGTTTGTATGTGGTGTTGGCGTTTGAATGTAAGCATGTATTTATGTCTAGTGTTGGTTTTTGAATGCAGGGGTGTGTATACATATAATGTTGGTGTTTAACACAGACGTGTATTTGTATGTAGTGCTGAAGCTTGAATGCAGGGGTGTATTTGTGTGTAGTGTTAGCGTGTGAATGTTGAGATGTATGCACATTTACACACACAAACACACAAGTAGATATACACACACTGACACATAGATACACAACCTGACACAAATTCAGATACACAGACACACATACTAATAACATAACATACAGATACAGCAAAACACACAAAGACAACATACAGATACACACTGACACACATACAGACACACCGATACACACCCTGACATACACAAAGATTCAAACACTGACACACATGCAGTTACACAGACACACATATACACACCTGACACACGCAGATACACACACAAACTTCATACAGATACACACACAATGACAACATATAGATACACACACAGATATACAGACACATAGAGACAGACATACTTACACAGACACATAAACTGACAGACATACTGACACATACACTGACAGGCATACTGACCCACATTCTGACACACACACTGACAGTGTGCAAAAAAAATCTGCATTTGTATTGTGGTATTGCAATACCGGCATGGCCAGGCAGCCTCAAATACCATCTGTGCCAGTAAAATACCAGTCAAGAGGAAAACCTAAGAGTAGAGTGTAAAAAAAAAAAAAAGAAAATGTAATTTTTTTTTTTTTTAATGGGCCTATTCCATGGGCCTGGGCCTGGAGCTGCAGCTCCATCAGCCCCTACGTTAATCCGGCCCTGCAAACTACTACCAATTTACCCATCTCTATGGCACCTGCATGGTATTAAGTGGAAAGGCCTGTATTAATTTTTCTCCATGCTTTCTTGTGAATCAAAAAGCAGTAAAAAAATGTTTGATATTTGCAGAGACTCTGTGCAGGCTTTTACATAATGTAATTTGCTGCCCCACTGTAATCCATTTTCCGGATGACTTCCTTTTTATTGAGGAAATGCCCCCCCCCCCCCCTCCCCACCTCCACCAGTAATGTAAACAAAACACAACCTATTACATATGTTTGGTGTACCAGATTCTCTCAAACTAATGGGAGGCCCAGACAATGTAATAATTTTCTTGGGCATCCAACTTGATTCTTTTGCAATGGAAGCCAAGAGAAAATAGATAATATTAAGTATTCCTCAATTATAACTTAACTTAGTTATCAAGGCAGCTATATACCTGGCTTTTATGGATTTCTCAGGCCACGAGAATTTGCTACCACTAACACTACCAAAATAGTCTTAAAGATCCTATCTGGTTAAACATCAGGATCATTACCTACTACCCATCACTAAAACTAGCCAACTGGGCAAACTAGTCGATATTCCCTATTATCCTACTCACAATAGATGGAGCCCTGTGAAAGTTTGATACCTACCTTCTATCCTTATAACCGCTACTGTCACTACCTTTACTGTAATTACATGGGTCTATCCTGACAACCACAAATCTAGGTCTGTTTATTAATTATGAGACTGGGTCTGAACCCTACTAAGTATTCTGGCCATTCTTTCAGGATAGGGGCCGCATCTACAGCATCCAGCCAAGACATACCAGATCATGTTATTGAATCACTGGGTCGGAATCAACAGCATATTCACAGTGTATTCCACAACCTGTACAAGAAATGAGACAGGCTTCTGCTAAAATGTCCCCGAAAAAAGTAATATACTTTGCATTATGTTCATTGCTTTTTTCTTTTTGCCCTCTTTTATTTTCAGGCCTTCCGCATCGTTGGTTCCGGCACACCACAACCGACTTTTCCTATATCAGGTGTTACATACAAGTTTGCTCTTACAAATACTATTATCGATTTTGCCCCGAACACAAATATATATTTTATATATACGTATATAAAATTGATTTATATACAATTTTATGTATTCTTCATTCTCGGGTCTTCTACAAGAGGCCTGGGAGTCTGAGTGTTCCGCGCAGTATCTTAGCTGTGCCTATAATTGCACTCTTCTGGATAGCGATCTTATATGTTCCACTTGGAATCTGTTGAAGCCACTCCCACAACTTGGGGGGGGGGTCACAACCCCGAGTGCCCCTATCACAACTGTGACTTGAAATAAGTCTTTTATGTATATATATTCTTTGGTTAAAGGCACACCAGGTTAATATACATCTATATTAACCAAAAAGTACCTTTATGCAATCTGACGTTCTTTATAAAAAAATATGCATTTATTCTACTGCAAAAGCAAACAATAATATACTTAAAAGATGGTATTTCTTAATGACTTACAGAGAGTGAGAGATCTTTTTAAGTAGGCGTCTTTGTATCATCAATTCAGGACACACTAGGAGAGGAGAGTGTAGAGTAGGAGAAGAGAGCGTGGTCCTTTGTCCTCAGTTCTTTATATGCAAAATTACATCATAACTTTTAATTTAAACACTGGCCATATAAAGAAACTAACCATATAAGGAACTTACCCCCAATCTCCCTATACAGCACATTCCAGTGTCCTCTTGGTACAGAATAGCAAACAGCATCTGTTCTTTTTAACCCATTAGACATCCATACCTTAAAATGTATTTGGCCATTGTAGGTTGGCCATTACTTGCTTGTCTGTTTGCAAAGTCCCACAGGTTCTTAACCATCTAAAAGATACATATATATATAATACAAAAGATACTTCCCACTTTATCTGTGAATAAAACATTTAGTGGCTGTCCCCTAACCATTGGTCATCTTTATCCCATTGATCATCACTTTTTTTTTCCGTTCATTCATTGTTTCATTTTGTTTTGTGATCCAGACATATGGGAATTTGAAGTTACAGACAAAGCGTAATTTGTTTGAATGCACAAGTCTAATACTCACTTGATTGAAGAAACCTCTACAGCAGGGTGGGTCACCTCTAACCCAACATCTGTAGCAGAAAATAGTTTGCAGGTTGGCTGGAATAGTTTGCAGGTTGGCTGTAAGGGTAAGCACTGTCTGCAATGCCTGGCAAAGAAGTCCATCCTATGATCCTTGATAAAGACCCGGTAGGGCAAAAACGTTTCTGTTTTTTTGCCCCAATAAAGCTGCTATTTTTGTTATCCTGGAGTGCCTGAACCATTATTTATTCTGCACACCCTATTATCAAGGTCCTCAGTAAGAGCTTTGCAAGACTTGTCATACCTGCAGGCACTCTTGTAATGTCACAGTAGTATAACACAACATGCAGAGTATAAACCCACCAGATCAGAAACAGAGACAGGTATAGAAATGTATTACCGGTCCTCAAGGGCATCACTGGGGAGGGGAAGGCATGGCCCCCCCTACATCATGCAGTGCCCTCCCAATTGAAATTGAAGCCAGGAGTACTTAGTCTCCCTTCACAAGCTGCAGCAGCAGTGCACAGAGGTGGGTGGAATTCCCACGTCTGGCCAAATAGGGTGCTGTGCTGATAGGAACTTCCTGCTAGATCACAGAGAGGTGTGCAGGGGAGAGACAGGGAGGAATCTCAGCTCTGCCTGGGAGAATGAGGCATCCAGGCAGCTGCTGGTAAGTGTGAGTCAATGTGTGTGTTTCAGTCTGTGTGCGTGGTTCAGTCTGTGTGTGTGTGTAGGGGGTTCAGTCTGTGTGTGTATTGGTCAGTCTGTGTGTGTGTATGGGTCAGTCTGTCTTTGGGGGGGTCAGTCTGTGTATGTATGGGGCCAGTCTGTGTGTGTGAATGGGTCAGTTTGTGTGTGGGGGTCAGTATGTGTGTGTGCATGGGTCAGTCTGTGTGTGGGGGTTTAGTCTGTGTGTGTATGGCTCAGTCTGGATCAAAGAGATGAGTGCAGGAGAGAGGCAGGGAGAGGAAACTCAGCTCTGCCTGGAGGAATGAGGCATCCAGGCAGCTGCTGGTAAGTGTGAGTCAGCATGTGTGATTCAGTCAGTTTTTCTGTGTGTATGGTTCAGTCTGTGTGTGTGTGTGTGGGGGGGGAGTTCTGATTGTGTGTGTATTGGTCAGTCTGTGTGTGTATGGGTCAGTCTGTATGTGGGGGGTCAGTCTAGTGTGGGAGCTCAGTCTGTGTATGTATGGGGTCAGTCTGTGTGTGTTTATGGGTCAATCTGAGTGTGGGGGGGGTCAGTATGTGTGTGTATGGGTTGGTCTGTGTGTTGGGGTTTAGTCTGTGTGTGTGCATGGGTGCATGGGTCAGTCTGTGTGTCTGTGTGTGGGGGGCATCTGTGTGTTTATGGGTCAGTCTGTGTGTGTATTGGGTCAGTCTTTGTGTTTATGGATCAGTCTGTGTGGGGGCGGCAGTCTGTGTGTATGGGTCAGTCTGTGTGGCGAGGGCAGTCTGTGTATGTATGGGTCAGTCTGTGTGTGAGGGGTTCAGTCTGTGCGTGTATGGGTCAGTCTGTGTGTGTGTGTGGGGGCAGTATGTGTATGTGTCAGTCTATGTGTGGGGGCAGTCTATGTGTGTGTATGTGTCAGTCTGTGTGGGAGGGGTGGTCAGTCTGTGGGTTTGTATGCGTCAGTCTGTGTAAGTGCCTGAGCTCCAAAAGAGATACCTTTCATCTCGTGATTTCTCCTGTACCCGATTGATAGGCAGGCTTCTCAATCACCATGGAGCTGATTGTGTCACCCCCTCCCTGCAAGGTAAGATTAGGGAAAGGGGAATATTCTTTTAGCTCCTATTAAAGAACACAGTACACCCTCAAAGACAGTAAACCCCCCCACATACAGTACACTCCCACCCACACAGAGTACACCTTTGGATACACACAGTGCACCCCTCACACACTTCATCCCACACGTCATCTCTTCACCCACATACACACTTCTTCCCCACGTACATTCACCCTCACACACACACATACATACATACTTCACCTCATTACACACTGAATCATACACACCACATACACACTACAGCTCCTTGATAGGCACACAATGCAACCCCAATACACATACACTCACACTGCAGTCCCTAGATGCACATGTACATGCTTTACAGGCCCTCTCAGCACAGACAATCTCAAAAGCTCCTATACGTGAGCACGTGCTCACACTAAAGCCCCTGGTTACACATAGTACACCATAAACAGACTCCTATATTAACACACCTCACCACAGCCCCTTCTAAACACCATGAAAAATTATCTTGCATCTCCTGAAAAGGTTTTCCAGTTTCTGTGAAAAGGTGTCTTATGTGTAATAAGGAAGGTGCAGCGGTGAAACTACAGGCAGTGCTAATGTTGCTGTTACACTGGGGTCCATCGAGTGGCCTGTGCACTTAGGGACACCCCACAGGCATGTGTCTTCAGGGGCCATAACAATTTTTGCACCAGAGCCCTCTCTACCTTAGTTCTGCCACTGTGCAGCAGCTTCCCTGGCACACAAGCTCTGCCCCTGCATGGAAAATTGACTATCCATATGCAAGCTCTGCCCCAGCATGGAGCTCCACCCGCACTTTCTAGCAAAGGACCTTGCTGCTGAAAGAGGCCTGAAAATGGCATCCCAGTTCTCCCACAGCCACAGCCTCCAGTGCCAGGTAGGCTTCCAATACTTAGCATGAAAGGGTGATCTTGTATGTGTTTGTGCCTGCTACTGAGTCAGTGTCAGTGAGCTTGTCTTTAGTGAGCTTGTGTGTTTCTCAGTGAACTTGTCTTTAGTGAGCATGTGTGTTAGTGAGCTTGTCTGTAGTGAGCATGTGTGTCAGTGAGCTTGTCTGTAGCAAACATGAGTGTCAGTGAGCTTGTGTGTGTCAGTGAGCTTGTCTGTAGTGAGCTTGTGTGTGTATCAGTGAGTTTGTCTCTAGTGAGATTGTGTGTGTCAGTGAGCTTGTCTGTAGTGAGCTTGTGTGTGTGTCAATGTTCAAGTAGAGATTGTAGCCATACTAGTCCAATAACAAAATATTACAAGATACAAATTGTATCTGTTTTTTGCATATATATATATATATATATATATATATATATATATATATATAAATATGTGTTTTCCCCCTAAATATGAAGCCTGGAGACACCACTGCTGGTCCTTTAAGGACACATGACATGTGTGACATGTCATGATTCCCTTTTATTCCAGAAGTTTGGTCCTTAAGGGGTTAAAGTGTTACTATAACGTTTTTGAAAGGATGGAACTTTCCAGTAAAATATGCCCTCCTGGGCACTGTGGAGAAGGTCTCCCCTCTCAATCTGCTATATAACCTGAAATTCAATGCTGGCCGATGTTTCTGGTGCTGCTTTTCCATGTCCCCTCCTTACATCACAGGGATTGCATGCTTTCATAGAAAAGCCTGTGATTGAACCATTTCAGCATCTCAGAGCGCATGCTTCCTTTGGGGGGTTGGGGGGGGGGGGGGGGGAGAGAGAGAGAGGGTATTTAAAAAAAAATCTAAAATCAAATGGGCAACAGAGCGAGGTGGGAGGGAGCACCCACAGGGAGGGAGGGTGTAAGGGGAGAACTATCTTCCCCTTGTAGGCAATCTGCACACATATCTCTGTATGTATAGTGTTTCAAACTGAAACACTGCAAATACTGACTCCTACCACACTGACCACTTACATGGTCATGGTGGCTGGACCCTTTAAGGTGGCTGGGCTCAACGTATATTTAGGTGAATAGAGTTTAGATGGATAGCCAAGAATAAGTCAAAATCGAGAGAGACAGAGACCAAACAGAACAAAAGTGTCGAATAAAGATTGAATAAGCAAACCAAGAATGTGCTCTTAGGACCGTAACCAAACAACAGCAGCGCAAGGTGCTAGTGTCAGAATGGAGTATTTAAAGTAAATAACTCACTGCACCATTCCTGCCTGCCTAGGACAGGCTAGGAACCATATAAAATGATACAGGTTCAGAACAATTTTGTTTCAGAAATTACGCCAGAATGGTGCACGTCTATTTTGATGTGGTGGTTGGCATTCCACAAATAGTGCAAGTCTAAGGAAGTGCTACCGCTACATACTTGTCACTCAGGAACTCTACCTACTTATCAAAAATGAATGACACTCTGTGGAAACATGGACATCTTGTTATATATCAGGGTGTCAGGCAGCCCTCTGGGAGAATACTGAAGAAGGATATTTGGGGTGACTGGGGATAATGATAAGACAGGCTGTAGCACAAAGACAAGTCCAAGTTAACAACAGAAGTAACTACAAGCTGTAAATCTTGGTAAAAAATAAGTAAAAAGGTCAGTACAGGTGGCAAAAGATCATAAGTGAAAAAATGCACAAATACAATTAAAGAGAAATCTCTTGCTTGAGCATCAGCTATAGGACAAGGGCCAAGCCTCATCATCACCATCTTTGTTGAGCACCATTAAATCATGCAAATATGATGTAAATTGCCATAGCAGTGATTCCCGGGAGGGTCTGTGCCCTCTCTGGCAGGGTTCATCGACTAGAGAGGTTTGTAGAACTACATGTATGTACGAAGCGGGGAATGTGGTGCGACTAAGAGTAAGGAGACTACCCCAATAATGACAAACAACGAATATTGGATGAAACAGGCCACAGCATTTATTCAACTTACAACTGTAGGACTCATCCGAACTCTATTCTTTTTCTTTAATTAAAATATAAATAAACACATAAATATATATATATATATACACATACCATAATTAACATATAAATTACACTTATTGCCCTACAGCCTCCAACTTAAATAACCGTCCTTGCCAACAAACTTAACCAGGTGCCTATGCACCAAAAACTTTACCCACTGGTGTCTTGCCTCCCCCCTCATCCAAACCAAAAATTCCCATCATCTTAAATGCTCTACCACCAGCCGGCTTTTTGCTCGGTGGGCACGTCCTATTCGGTAACTTAAAAGTTTACCTTACAGAGCAGGGGAGGTTGAGACTCACCATGTCCATCTCCTGACATTCCATCTGCTCCCCAACCCTGTTGGCAAGGACACGCTCCCCGCTAGCTGTGACGGAACAAACATTAGGGTGGGTGGGAAGTTGTTTGCTGCCCAGAATCCCAAAAGGCACTGATGTAAGATGATCCCTGCCCCACTACAAACCCATAACCACTCCCCTAAAACACATATAGCCAATCACTAGCACCATCCCCACACTCATCCATGTGCCCTTGTCCGTTTAGCTGTGCTGACTCCCCAGGGCCTGGACATGAAGCAAGTTTATCATCCCTTCACAGAAGGAAATGAGAGGACAGCACACATGGCCTAGGTCTCAGCAGGAAGTTCTATCAGTCGTAAGCCACGGCTCACCATTATATTAGTAAATCTAAAGCATATTGTTGAACTCATGAATATATCTTTCTTTATGCAATCGTCATTTTTACAGCAGAAAATAACATGTCAATCTGTTATGAGACTTTTGTGCAAAACCTTACAATAAATCCACATTTGTACATTTTATTAATGTAAATTAAGGTGGATGTATTCACACCTCATGAATGTGTACTGTGGGAGGAAATAAAGTATTTTTATTACCTCCCCCAACTGTTTCAGATTTGGTGGGCCAGTCCCAATTTTGGGCTCTTGTATCATGGTCCCTATTAGACTCACTTACACCTCCCCTAATTTTATACCTTGACATGTGATATTGGGGTAAGCTATTTTACTGGTTGCCCAGGTAAGGTTTCCGCCCTAGGCCTATTTGCAGAAGCAAATTTAACAACCCTTAAAAGCACCACTGCTCAGGTGTCTTTTCAGCTTCAAAATTGAAATAACGCATAACTGGCAACAGTGCGAGAAATGAGAGGCAGAGATGTAACATTACGAAGAAGATTTATTAAGACAAAAACCATTGCTATTCTGAGCCAAGGTGCTAAAAAGCCTATGTTCTTTGGCTGGTGGAAGATTATTTAACCTATCCCAGGGCTAATATATTAAACGCTTTTTACGTTTTTTTTTTTTTTTTTTATGTATTGCACAAATTTGTAAACTTTGTAAAACCCCTGTCAGTTCCTTCTACAAAAAACCCTGTCCTGCCCCTCTGCTACAAACCCCTGCACCCCACACACCCAGTCACAGGCACACACACAGATTATAGGCATACAGTCACACACAGTTACAGGCACAATGTCACACACACACACACACACACACAGTCACATGCAGACAATCACACATACAGTCACAGGTAGTCACACACACAGTTACAGGCAGACGGTTACACACACAAGCAGTTACAAACAGTTGTAGCCAGACAGTCACGCACACAGTTACAGTCAGACGTTCACAGGCAGACAGTCACACACACACACATAGTTACAGTCACACACACAGTTACAGGCAACATCACACAGTTACAGGCAGACAGTCACAGACAGACAGTCACACACACAGTCATAGGCAGACAGTTACACACACAGTCAGTTACAGTTAGTCACGCACAGTCATAGCCAGACATTCACGTACACAGTTACAAGCAGACAGTCCAGTATCCAGTCACACACACAGACATTCACAGACAGACTGCCCCCTCCCCCCCTTAGTACGCCACTGGCCCCCACTATATATCTCTATATCTATATCTATATCAATATCTGCCTGGCTTCTAGTCTTTTGTGACAGTGCTTACTCACTGTTTAGTAGACATGAGCCCACCTGCTGCCTGGTGAGTGAGACTTGGGTGGGATATAAAGCCAACCATTGTAATTAATGTGGAGGTTGTATTTACTCCTATAGTCTTCTATGCAATTTCTTTTTTTCTTTTTTGCTGTCCGCCCACGCCTCACCCCTCTGTCAGACCTTACACTGGCTTCCTGTAAGATATAGAGTTCAATCTAAAATTCTGGTACTTGCTTATAAATCTCTGAACCAAGGACCCTATAAAAGTTAACTCAAAAGCAAAGTTAAGTGCTACCTAACAAGTGAAGGAGTGCATAATAAAATTGAAAATGTAACTTCACTTTGCTTTTGAGTTAACTTTCATAGTGTCCTTGGTTTAGGTAGGCACTAGCCTAGCGCGGTGTCGAGGTATTAGGGACAGATGAGAATATATGCTCTATGGGGTACGGTGGTTATAGTGGGAATCTAGCAGTGATTATTATAATCTATTTGTGAGTCTTTCTGTTTCTCTTATATTCATTTTCTAATCTCTTGGCTGATATCAAGGAGTTTTTTTATTTTTGAATGAGATACAGATAATCCCTCTGTGTTCCCCAATCACCGCTTATTAGGTTCTGCTTGGTAGTAGGGTCTCCCTCTTAAGTGGAACACTTCATGTACCCCTTATTTGTCATGTAGGGCTGATACCCCATTACCCGTTATGCAGACATTTGTTTCTTATTTAGGACCCTCTATTAGATATAGTAGCTCTACGCTTTTAGATTCAATTAAAAGGATTTTCATTTTTTGTTCTTTTTGCTTTAATCTATTTTAGGTTGTACTAATTCCCATACACCCATCTCCATTGGAATCGACGTCTGGGATATTGTTCTTCTTTTTTTCTACTTGAGCTTTTGCCTATTCTCGTTTTTCTTTTGCACATTTTGCATATTTTGTTTGTTAATAATATATATATCCCTGCCCACAGGCATCAGGTGGGGGCTTCAAAGTAAATGATGATCACTGTACAGCCCCTACAATGAGTGCTGTTAAATAATATACAGGGGGACTTAGTGTCCTCCCTGAGCTCCCCCCAATTGCATGGGATGCAATTAAATGAAAATAGGGGGACCTAGTATTCCCCCAGTCCAGTCTCCACCCACTGCCCCCGAAAAAACCCTGTACTTTACTAGCGACTGGAAATGCCCCCACCTGTGGCCTGGTAAGTGAGGCATAAGGAAGGTTGAAAACCTCCCTTATACTAATGTGTTACTAGCTTTCCTTTTTAAGTATTACAAATATATAAAGAAAGCATTTATAAACTGCTTTTAACTGTCAAACCCATTAAATTCATTTAATGGTCACTAGCGATCCAATAAATGGCTTTCAATCGCCAAACCCTATATTTTCAATTCTATAACAAACCAATATTTATCAGCTTACAATAAGAGGAGATAGAGTTCCCTGGGCGTTACAATGTAGAGTGTATGCATGCATGACTTAGGCCTCTAGGCCGAAACGTTGTATCTTTTTTTGTCCTTTTTGATCTCCAATAAATATATTTTTTTGCCTTCACCCTACGTTGTGACGCATGTGGACCTCTATTTCTTGTTTTTCCTGGTGGGCTGCAGACCCCCTTCCACAGAGTTCCCATGTAAACTTACTTGTGTGCAGCACTCCTGTGACATTAAGCTTACAGTAGGCATTACACAGTGGTGATCTAATAGATCCAAATCGATAGCTGACAATCTGCTGATAACGTGATCAGCTCTACTTAAGTCGAAGCCATCATCTGGTAATTTTTGCCAATATATTTCACAGAATGCCACTGTTAATCCAACATACGGTAATTGAATTGACTTTATTTTGGTATAAAAACAATGATTGTTATTTGGCACTGAGACACTTTCTATTTTGTTCAGTGACGTTCTGTGACATGTTCTAGAAATTCAGGTTATGCGATGCTGCCAGTATTTTATAAAAGAGTTTGCAGTTTAATAATGTAACTGCTACTGAATGTATAAACTTCCTATTATATAAAATTGGAGTTACTGAATTAAAACAAGATTAATTACACTATAATTATCATGTATTAGTCATAAAAAATGATTAGTAGAAAATATGTAAGTCTCACAAACATCTGCCGTTGCTAATGGCTTCAATATTCCGTCTTACAATGCTACAGTCTATAATGAATGCTGTGGTGAGGCTCGTCTTCCTGTCCGCCCACGCCTCCCACTCCTCACCCCTCTGTCAGTCCTTACACTGGCTCCTGTAAGATATAGAGTTCAATCTAAAATTCTGGTACTTGCTTATAAATCTCTACATAACACTTCTTGTACCTACCTACCCTCACTAATATACAAGTATGTCCCATCCAGGCCCGTATTGTGGGGATATTTATGGGATAATAATAGTAAACAGTTGAGAATTGCCCACTATTTCAATTCTCAGATCCCAAAGATCGTTATCGTGTAAGTGAAATGTATTCCATATAAATAAAATCACAATTTGTTATAAAAATAGATACAATTTATTGTGACAATTTAAATACCGTATTTATTCGAGTATAACGCGCACACGTGCATAACGCGCACCCCTAATTTTCGATTAAAAATCGGTATAAAATTTTATACCGATTTTTAATCTAAAATTAGGGTGCTTGTTATACTCGAATAAATATTCGAGTGGGTGCTCGATAATACCGACCGCCGGGCTCATTACAAGCCCGGCGGTCCTGGGGGGGTGGGCAGCAAGCGTTTACTCACCTCCGTGCAGCTCCTCCAGCTTCCCAGTGTAAATCTCGCGAGACCCGCGGCCAGCTCTGACGACGTCAGAAAGCTTCGCTGGAAGCTTTCTCTGTGTGAAACTTTTGTTTCTCTGTGAAGCCCATCATAAATCATTGTCTTGAAAATTAAGGCTGTTAACCGTTGAAAATTTTTTTTGTATTGCCATTGTATTGCATATCATGTTATACTAAATATTCAATGATTATTGTCACGCATGTTACTTATTATTATTACCGTATTTATTCGAGTATAACGCGCATTTTTTTTAACCGATTTTTAATTTAAAATTAAGGGTGCGCGTTATACTCGAATAAATATACCTTCCAGGACCGCCGGGCTCATTACAAGCCCGGCGGTCCTGGAAGGTATATTTATTCGAGTATAACGCGCACCCTTAATTTTAAATTAAAAATCGGTTTAAAAAAATGCGCGTTATACTCGAATAAATACGGTAATAATAAGTAACATGCGTGACAATAATCATTGAATATTTAGTATAACATGATATGCAATACAATGGCAATACAAAAACATTTTTTCAACGGTTAACAGCCTTAATTTTCAAGACAATGATTTATGATGGGCTTCACAGAGAAACAAAAGTTTCACACAGAGAAAGCTTCCAGGGAATAGCCATAAAAACTTTAGCTGACAGTTAGAATCACCCTTTCAATGCTGGCTAGACCTCCTAGGTAATTAAGACCTATTCTCATGTAATTTTTTTAAAAAAATAACATTTAAAGCAGCTCATTAGTCATTTCCTGGAACCATCTAATAAGAGAATTCCATCAAATTCTATAAGCAGAATTTTAACTTGCCTAAACAGATATTTTATCTTATTTTAGAGCAAATCAATACACCTGGATAAATGGCACGATATGCTAACATGTGATATGTCACATGAATACATACTTATTCTAATTCCATCTGCAGCATGGAATGGTTATAAATATATACTACTTAGTTAACTAAGATTTCTAAATATCGAAATCTGATCGTGATTTATCCAGTCATATATCATGCTATTAGAAAATTTTAATTAATTTAGATTAATTAAATGAAGCCAGTATAATTACCAGTTTAGTAGATATTTTTTATCAGATTAGTAGGTATTCTCAGGAATTTGAATGTCATGGGTCTCTTTCTCTGTCTCCTGACTTAGCCTACTTCCAACTCTTTGCTCCTGACTGCCCACTCTCTTGCTTTCTCTGCCTTGCTTTGCTTTCTCTGCATACCTTGCCTCCTTTGCATTCCTCTCTCTTCCCTTTGTCTTAACTTTTAACGGAAAAGATTCTCTGTTCGTCACTAGGTAATAGACCAATAGGGACACTGGGGGTGTGGTTACCTTCTAGATAACAATTTGGTCTATAGAGGGCAGTCTCGTCCCACTAAACATACCTATCCAGGAAAGAGTTAACTTTTCCTGGTGGCTATTTTGACGTCATTTACCTTATCTTTATAGTTGTCTATAACTTAAGTTTTCTGTCAGATCAAATAGTTTCTTTAAGTTTTGTCCAGACTATGTGTCTGGCAAATTCTGCTATAATTTCTAATATGACAGTTATAACTAAGTATGACCCCTAAACTTACAATGGGACGTTATACAATATCGAAAGTAAAATTAAATTAGTTAATCTTCTCTGTCACAAATGTCTGGGTTTATAATTAATTATATTCCATTAGCATTTAGACAGTCTGTCCATCCCCCATTCTCATTTCTTATCAACAGGTTTGTATATACTAAGCATTCCTTTAGCTCTGGCAAAGTGGTTAGTTTTACAGAAGGGATAAAAATCTTGTGTCTTTTGTTAACTTAAAAATAACAAAATGGAGTCTGCTCTGTTCAGAGTGACTGACAATGTACATTTTAATTTCTATCATAGCACAAAATGTCTGCCGATATAAATACCCTGACAGTATGCTCTGCCGAAGACCTGCATCTATCCTCTGTTTCTAATCACACCTCTAACGCCAATTTCCTGACTTCTCTAGGGCTGAACCATTCCTATGGAACTAATTTCCCTGATCCATTCATTTAAAAACATCATTGAAAACTCATTTCTTTAGGAAAGCATTTCAATTAAACTGAATAGAGGGGTAGGTGGAATATCAGTACTTGTAATTATAGTATGTGGCTGCTGAAACTTCCCAAAAACTTCTCTTCTTTTCTGGTAGTACGATAGATGTAAATAGTAGGATCAGGGAGCAGCGCCTGTGATGGAATTCCCACGCTTAGAGCGATATGGAGGAGGGAAGGAAAAAGACACGGATATAGTGTAGTATGTTGAGATCTTAAGTGATAGTAAATGAAGGGAAAGAAATTGCACTTACAATTTTCTGGAGCCTATGCTCAGCTCCAGATATGTGCGCCTGGACGGTACAATCCCCGCCTATGGATATGTAGATGGTCCTTTCATGTCCTCAAAAGGGGGTATCCAGTGGTAGTAGGGTATATCTCCTTTCCAATGGCAGTAGGCCGGTATTCAAATAGTTGGTGATATATAATAGGGATGTGCATGGGGATCATTTTTGGTTCGGTTCGGCATTCCGAAATTCATGACTTCGGCAATTCGGAGCCTGTGGCTGCTCACTGTTAAAAAAAAAAAAAAAAAACAACATCCCCCCCCCCCGACCCCCACTCCTGAGCGGTGGGTGGGGGCCCTAAAGTAAACGAACGGGGAGGGGGACCTATTGTCCTCCCTCCGGCCCCCACCCATGAGTGGCGGGTGGGGGCCGTAAATATCAATAGGGGGGAACCTATTGTCCTTCCCACTGGCCCCCACCCCTGAGCGGCGGGTGGGGGCCCTAATTTAGAATAAGGGGGGGCTATTGTCCTTGCCCCCGGCCCCCACCCCTGAGCGGCGGGTGGGGGCCCTAAATACCAATAAGGGGGGACCTATTGTCCTTCCCCTTGGCCCGCAATCTTGAGCGGTGGGTGGGGGCCCTAAATTAGAATAAGGGGGGACCTATTGTCCTCCCCCCTGGCCCCCACCCACCCCATTGATGCATTGCATCTCTATGAGGAAAATTCTGCGTTTCCATGCAGAGCGTGGGGTTGCTGAATGGCAGGGCTGCTTACTGTGCAGCCCTGAGCCAGGAAGCCCCTCCAGTGTTTACATGAAAATGCCTGAAGGGAGCTATTATACTCACCAGAACAACTACATTAAGCTGTAGTTGTTCTGGTGACTATAGTGTCCCTTTAAATAAATGGTATTACTGGGGTAACTGCATACAAGTTCTTCTTCCCTTGTCAAGTCAATGCTGGCAGTTAACCCCTCTTCTAACGTAATACTGTTATCAAAACCCTCTAAGCTCATCTTGTATTTGGCACCAGCAAAACACTAAATGGCGACACCTAAAGTCTGGTGGCAGCGATGTAAACTATGATGCATCACGTAAGGACAGTAGAAAAAATGGGCCTGGAACTATGGGCTGGATTCAATGTATGCTTAGAATTTCCAGGATCAAGGAACAAAAGTCATCATATGTAAACATCTGGACCTTACACTCCAATAATAGTCAGCTTCAGCTGAGAACTGGTGATCCATAACGTTAGGATCCACCAAATCCTATGACAACAAACCACTCTGCCCAATTAATGTGGCCCAAAAATGTATTCAGAAGACCAACAGATACTTTGGGACAGGATACACTTTTTCAATGTGTATTCTAACTCCAAATATAATTTTTTGCCCAAACCTCTATCAGAATAACCTTGTCAATAGGTCAAAAGTATGAATTGCGATAGCAATGCAAGAAACAAAAAGTTACTTTGTGTATAAATTAAAACAAACAAAATTTTTTTATTTTAGGTTCTATATTAGGTGATAACCTTTCATTAATACTGCCATAACAATGACAATATGCAGTAACTGAACCAGACAGGTTAGTTTGAAATTAAATTAATGTATTTCCATAAACTAATCCATTAACCCCACCCTGCAGCTGTCAAACTATCTGTTTATACACATATTGCCACCAACAATATTACTAACAACAATTTACCCTGTCAGATGCAGTAAGTAATGGCAGCCAGCATGTCGGGCTCAATACTTGTATGTAGATAGAGCTCCGCACCTGGGATGCACTCTGTGATTGATAGGCTTTGTTGATTACCATCCTATTTAGTACCAGCTACTGTACACACTGCATTAGTGCTGTCTTTGAGTTTTCTCAATTATTTAGTCCTAATGCCTGCCATCCTCTGTAATGCAATATAGCATAAGATGGAAATATGCATTAATATTGCTAGGAGTATGTTTCTACTTGGGTAGTATGCCTCTCATTATGATTATTTTATTTAATGCTATTTTTCATTGTTTTATGTGTATATACATTACATTTTTATTGTGTATAGTAGCTTTCCAAAGTGACGACCTACGATTATGTGTATATACTGTATATACAAGGTGGGAGTCTGTAGTTGTGCGATGGCATATCCAGCCTATATAACCAGACCAATCCTCCCCTTACCTGCCGTCAATGCATCAGTGTTGTAGATAGTCTCTGACTTCAGGAGAAGCGAGATGTCCTGCAGGGAGCATAGGGTGATAGGTTAGGGTCAGCTAAAGGTCAAGGGTTAGTTTACCTACCTTGGAGCCAGCTGAATCCAGTTTACTGCGGTTTTCACTTAGGTATGTTCATTGGCTGTTAGATTTTTGGCAGGAAAATGTTAGGCCCTGATTGGTTAAGATTAAAGAAAGCAGCACGCGCTATTTAGTAATAGGTATATATACCAAGTTTGAATTGCGCGGGCCTCATGCCTGAGATACTTACAGATCAAGAGGGAGAAGTTTTGAGCTTCCACAGTCAAGGTGCGCCTATTCAGCAGTTTTTTCCCGCGGAAGGTTGCAAGGATTAGGAATTTGCACCAGTATGGAAGAGCTCATGCGGCAACTGGAGGAGGAAGCTAAATGCGCCGGCGGTGAGGAGTGGCCGAGGAGTTGCCTGGAATCCGCCCCTTCGGTGGCAGCCTTTGAGGAAATAGAAGAGGAGGAGCCGGAGGCTCGGTTTTATCACAAAGCCATAGAGGACAATCTAAACAGGATGGAGGCAGACCTGAGCAGCATGGGGGGTCGGGCCAGAGATAGAGGAAATTACAAGCGACCAGAAGGAGTCAGCCAGAGGAAGAGGAGTGTCGAGGAAGAAGAGGAGTAGACAACAGATGAAGCTTTTTTCATCTTCACCTCTCCGGAGGGCCATGAAAATAAGGAGGCCAGTCATGACAGCTGCCCCCTACGTCGGCTGCTTAGTCTGGCAGAGATGCAGAGCAACAACTGCACAGGGAGAACAGAGCGGAGCCAGGAGCACACAGCCATGTAACAGAAACATTGAAGTCAGCTGAGAACTTCCCTGGGAATGCTAATTTGGAAAAGTTAGGGCAAGTAGCCACTATGTTAAATAGCGTTTTAAATAATGCTAAGCAGGGCCCTGCCCCTGCGTGGGTTAACCCTATAGTCAAACAAAAGTTTGTTCATAATGAAACAAGGGTAAATGAAGATTGTCTAAAAGAAGCTATGATTTGTGAGATTTCTCCGCTGGGTTTGCTTTTAAGCAGCAATATCAGAGAGAAACTTATCAAGGGTGATTATATTGATATTTTATCGCTGCTTCCAGCTGTAAGGAATGTTTAGCCAAGCAAGGAAACGAGAAAGAATAGCACAGGCGTAGGCCTATACCACGCTAATGTAATAATTGGTTACAGGCTTTTTGCATATATGGTAGTATTATATGTGGAGATAATCCAAGTTTAAAAATGGGGCTTTTTTTAACATTTGGAATCAGTGCTGGAAGCATACAGAAAATTTGGTATAATTGTGATGACATGTATAGACAAAAAAATTCAGTTCAAAAGCATATGGTTAATTGCTCAGCACAATGTTACCACAAAGGCAGATTTTTTTCTAATAGATTTGCGGAGGTTTTAACAGCGACTGGCCAGAAAAAACGGTGTCTGTTGGGCTTTTAATGATGCACATTGTACATGGCTGCACAATTGTAGATACAGGCACATCCGGCAGTAAAATGTTTCAAGAAGTCGGGTCTTAACAGTAATTTTCAAAGCAAAAGCGGTGACTCCAGTGAAGCTGCTGAACATGGTTCATTGTTTAAAGGCCTATTCAAATCAGGAGAAGGACAAAGTTCTTTATGAAGGTTTTGCGTTTGGTTTCAAGGTTCCTAGTTATAAGAAGAAATTTAGTTGGGTTAATAATTTAGAGTCGTTGGAAAAATAATAAGGAGTTGACGTTCAAGAAGATAGTTAAGGAAATAGTTTTAGGTAGAGTTGCAGGCCCGTTTGACGAAGTTCCGTCTGAATATTTTTGCATTTCACCTTTGGGGTTAGTACCGAAGAAGGAGAGTAGTGAATTCAGGCTCATACACCATTTGTCTTTCCCCAAGGGGGATTCGCTTAATGACGAGATAGACATGGGACATTTTACAGTCCGTTATGCGTCTTTTGATGATGCTATTGAATGGACTTTGGTTTGCGGCAAAAAATGCCTTAATGGCTAAAGTTGACAATGAGTCAGCATTTAGACTATTACTAATGCAGAAAAATAGAAAAGACCTCAGGAGCATAAAGCCCCTAGGGACCATGATTAGGTTACCACTGCTAACTGTATATAAAAAATAACTTTTATTAAATCATTAAAATCAAGAATAATAGATTCATACCCAGTGAACAAATAAGTGAGAAAAGCAAAAAAAAGGAAATAATAATAAGTGATAATAAAATAAAATCACATGGCAGGTTAGGGAGAGACCTACTTGATCAGCCACTAGAGCTGAAAAGATAGTATACCTAAATGGTTGAAGAAAACACACCGGTCTCTCACACAGCAGCTCATATGCTACACTATATATCTCTGGGGACACAGCACAAGGGAATAAAATATAACCCCCCCGAAGCTCCTAGATAGCCACTCAGAGGAGTGGCTTGTATGGATATTGTACAAAATAAAATAATACATCTCGCAGATATTGTACTTCAGAGCATGTAAAACAATAGTTCTGCTTAAAATGACATAAATAGTATCTAGCTGGGTGGAAACACTGTTGCTAAAACCCCAGAGCCCCTGATCTAACTTCCGTGGGCTGGAGCCTGCAATGGTAAATAAGTTGCTAGAATCAAGTTGCCGTCGGACAGAAGAGGCTACACAACAGCACTCAACCCCCCGAGCTGACACTAAAGTAACAAAAAAATACAGAACTAGAGGCTAACTGCCTAATATACCGCTAGGAAGTACGGGCTAGAACTGGGACTACGTGCAGAGAAAAAAGCGTGGAGGTAAGGTAGCGCAGTGCTGGACTAAAATCTTAGCCTCCTAGACTGCCTCCTATAGCGCTGGACCGGCTATCCCAGTCCTAAAAATACTGCCATCCTGCTGAGACAATTAACTGACTCAGAACGATACCCCAAACCAAGTCCCCTAGTGTTCCCCGTTCTAGTGAAAAATAAAGTAAAAAATTTAATGTAGCAAATAAATGGGCTGAAGCCTGCCTATAATACGCCTGACGCGCGTTTTAGCGCTTCCACTAGCGCCTTCGTCAGAGGCAATAATCTCTATTACTAATGCATCCTAAAAGTTATAACTCTATAGGCTTTCAATTTGATGGGAAATTATTCTTTGATAAATGTTTACCAATGGGCTGCTCCTTATCTTGCTTTTATTTTGAATTGTTTGCATCTTTCTTGGAGTGGGTTATTAACTTTAAAACAGGCTTAGGATCAGTTGTCCACTATTTAGATGATTTTATCTTTATTGGTAAGAAGGCACTGATCAATGTTCAATGCTATTGCAGGCTTTTTGTTCAATAGCAGAGGAGCTTGGCATACCGCTAGCAAAGGATAAAACGGTATTTCCTACAATGTCGTTACAATTTTTAGGAATTGTTATAGACTCAAGTAAAATGGAATGCAGTTTACCAGTTGACAAACTGCACAAAATTTCAATTTTATTACGGCAGGTCCACTGGGCTAATAAAGTTTCGGTTAAAACTTTTCAAAAACTTACAGGCCTACAGGCCTTTGCTGCCAAAGTTATACCAATGGGCAGTATATTCACAAGAAAAATGTCATTGGCAATAACGGGTAAGAATTCACCATATCTGCATATTAGGGTAGCCAAATAAATAAAAGAGGATATTGAGGTCTGGTTGGAATTCTTATGCAGTTTTAATGGTAACACTCTATGGCTAGCCAGTATGGCGGATAATGTAGATTTAGACTTTTACACTGATGCAGCGGGTAGTTATGGTTTTGGAATTTATTGGAATGGTAAGTGGGGAGTAAGGAGCTGGCCGGAAGATTGGAAGAGGGCAGGCTGGACAAAAAATTGGGCGCTTTTAGAATTGTTCCCTATCATGGTAGCGTTAGAACCTTGGGGCCAAAACTTTGTGAACAAGAAGCTAAGGATATTTTGTAACAATAAAGGTGTAGCCGATGCTACTAACTCTCTCCATGCTTTCTCTCATCAGGTCATTTCAGTCATGAGCAGAGTAGCAATACTGTGTATGTCTAATGATATTTGGTGAAGGGCAACTCATATCCAAGGTAAGTTGAATGGCATTGCTGACGCCCTTTCTCGTTTGCAGTTTACACTATTCAGAAGCCTGGCTCCAGAAGCGAGGAGCAGGTTATGATTCCGAATCGAATATGGGAGTTGATATCACCAAAGTGAAAGAAATTGTAAAGAATTTGGTTGCTAAGGCAACATAGGCAGCCTATTTTAAATCGTGGTTATGTTGGTGTGATTTTTGCGCTCAAAAGCAGGCGGATCCCCTTAGTGCGAGTTTAGATCTCGCAGTTTAATTTTTTTCTTAAAATGTTTAAGGCGTGTGGGATTATGTTTTTGTTAAAGATGCTGGGAGGGGTTCAAATTGTTAGGAATTTTTTAATTCAGCAGTTATTAAAGTCAGGTCCTTTATTAATTCACAGTGACGGCTCGCCTTTAACACAATTCCAATTCAGAGCTGTGTTGAAGAAATGCCTGAGGCTGTCAGGTTTAGGAAAATAAACATTTTCTTCTCACTCATTCCGTATAGACGCAGCCACTGTGACCAGCGGAAGGGGATCTTAGGCAAGATCAAATAAAGAGAGTTGGAAGGTGGAAGTCGCATTGTGACAAGCTTTATGTACGTCCAGATTTAATGTAATTCAATGTTATATGTAATTGTAACATTTTCTTTATTCTAGTTTCCTTGCCAGCGGCTATTTGGATAGTTGGGCACTCATTCATCTTTTGGGCACAGCCGAGAGATCATATGGCCCGAGTTTGGCACTGGATGACGACAAGTTTATGGTTTTTGGAAAGGAGTAAGGGGTTTAAGAATAAATTAGATGTTTGGGACTCTTGAAGGTTGTGCGAGTAAATTCCCTGATCCTAAATGTATTTTTTTGCACATTGGAGGAAATGACATTGGTAATATTAGATCTTTGCATTAAGAATCTTCTGAGTGAAGTTAAAGCGAGATTTACCAATAAATTTTTTATATTTTCTGAAATTGCGTCGCGACTAATATGGAACAAGCAGTTTGGTTTGAAGGCTCTGGAAAGAGTCAGTGTCAGGATCCCGCAGGCGGCTGCGAGGGGAGGCTGCAGTCCGCTCGCGGCACTCACCCTCCAGCCGTCCGCGGTCCCCTTCCTGGCGTGCGCTCGGCGTGCGGCATCCTCCCAGCCACGGATGCCGCCCGCGTCTCCCTCTACATCCCCCAGCGGCAGCATACATGACGCTGCACGCTGGGAGATTCCCCATTTTATTAACGCCGGGGTCAGCCACCTGACCCGGCGTTAAAGGCACAGTGCCTCAATCACAGTGGGAGGTCTAGATATCTCCCACGTGTGATTGTTAATTCTGATTGGAAATTATCCAATCAGAATTAACCTATGGATTTAAATACTTACTTTTCCTGTTCCTCTCTGCCCTGTTGTGGTCTTTGCTTGCTAGTATTGCTACTGAACTTGTGTTTCTGGTTACGTACTCTCTGGCTTGTGTATCCGACTTTGTGACCTTCTCCTACCCTTTGACCTCGGCTTGTCTCTCGTTATTCTGTCTTCTGGTTCCCCTTACATGGCTTGTCTCCTGACTATTCTTTGTGTGCTTAGCCCGGCCACTCTAAGGTCCGGTACTGCACCTTTTCTGTGTGTGTGTTAGTGTGTTTGGTTCCCGGAATCGTGACATTACAACAGGGCCAAAATGGAACCTGCTGACATTCCACAGCTCCTAGTTAATCAGGAGGCTAGAATGGATGGTTTAGACCACCGTATGGATCAGTTTGCTCAAGCTACAAACCATACTGGCTAGTACTGCACACTTGCAACCTGCCGTTAAGGAGGCTGCTGCTGCTGTGCCCGAACCCATTCCCACTCTGGTACCCGTTCCTGCTCATGTAGTTCATATGATGCCGCCACAGCGCTACAGCGGTGACCCGGCATTGTGTCGTGGTTTCCTCAACCAAATAGATATCCATTTGGTGATGAATCCACGTTCCTATCCCTATGACAGATCCAACATTGCCTTTTTGATAAACCACTTGTCCGGGAGAGCTTTAGCATGGGTCAACCCCATGTGGGAGAATACGTCTCCTATGTCCTTTGCAGATTTTTTGACAGCTTTCAAACGCACGTTTGATCAACCCGGTAGGGTTGCTTCTGCTGGCAAAGCTCTGCTCAGGGTCCGACAGGGTAACAGATCTGTAGCAGATTACACTATCGAATTCCGCACTCTAGCAGCTGAAGTGGTTTGGAATAATGACGCCCTCGTAACAGCCTTTCAGGAGGGTTTGGCCGCTTACATACTGGATGAAATAGCATCCAGGGAATTGCCTGTTCTTCTGGATGATGTTATAGACTATATAATTCTTATTGATAACCGTATTAGAGAGAGACGTAGTCAAAGACGGATGGATACCCGGGTGTTACCTGCTCTACCCAGTACTGCATTACTAGCATTACCTGCTCCTAGGCAACCATCCCCCGAACCCATGCAATTGGGTGCTACGGGGTTAACTGAGGCTGAAAGAGCGTATCGTAGAAGGGAGGGGTATGTCTTTATTGTGGAAAGAGGGGACACCACTGTAATACCTGCCTTAAATTACAGGGAAACTACAGCACCTAAGGCCTAGAGAGGGGTCGGCCTCGGGTGTTATGACTTTGTCCCCTCATGTGTCCATCTCCAGAACATTTATTATGGTTTCTCTTTTGGTCAATAAAACCACTATAACCACCAAAGCCTTGATCGATTTAGGTGCGGCAGACAACCTTATGGATGAGAACTTTGCTAAAACTGCAGCCTTGACTTTGATCCAAAAGGCCACACCCTTGGCCGTTGAGGCCATAGATGGTAGACCACTTGAGAAACCTCTGGTGACCCATGAAACCCAAGAAATAGTTATGTCTGTGGGTGCTTTGGACAAGGAAAGGTTAACCTTCCAAATAATTGACTCCCCTACTGCTTCCATCGTTCTGGGTTTTCCCTGGTTAGTTAAACACAACCCAGTACTTGATTGGGGTTGTTTAGATATACTCTCCTGGGGGGAATCTTGTCAACGAGAATGTATGGCTCATGTACGTCCTGTTTGTTTACTCAACGTGCCCACGGCTAAACCACTTTCTGTTTCTGTCCCGTCTGTGTATGCAGACCTTGCATTGGTTTTTGAAAAAAGGGAGGCTGATAAACTAACTCCACATTGTGACTATGACTGTGCCATAAACCTGTTACTGGGTACTATGCCTCCTAGGGGTAAGGTCTACCCTCTTTCTGAGAAAGAAAACCAGGTCATGGAGGAGTACATACGGGAATCCTTAAGTAAAGGTTTTATTAGAAGTTCCAGCTCTCCTGCTGGTGCTGGTTTCTTTTTTGTGGCAAAGAAGGAGGGCGATTTGAGGCCATGTATAGACTACAGGGCTCTGAATAATATAAAGATTAAGAACGCCTACCCTATCCCCCTCATCACTGAGTTGTTTGATCGTGTTAAAGGTTCTAAGTACTTCACTAAATTAGACCTCAGGGAGGCTTATAAACTTGTCCGTATAAAGGAGAATGACGAGTGGAAGACAGCGTTCAATACGCGTAGTGGGCATTACGAATATCTGGTCATTGCTTTTTGGACTGTGTAATGCTCCTGCTGTGTTTTAGGACCTCATAAATTATGTCCTTAGGGATCTATTGCATGTCTGTGCCGTGGTGTACCTTGACGACATACTTGTATATTCTCCTGATTTGAAGTCACATCATAATCATGTGAGGATGGTGCTTAAAAAGTTATTACTGAACGGACTTTATTGTAAGTTAGAAAAATGTTTGTTCGATCAGACCTCTGTGTAATTCTTAGGATATATAATTTCTGAACAGGGTTTCAGTATGGATCCTGCTAAATTGGAAGCCATACTGTCCTGGCCACTTCCCCAAGGACTTAAGGCTATCCAGCGTTTTATAGGATTTGCTAACTATTATAGGAAATTTATAAAAAACTTTTCACCACTTATCTCCCCTATAACGAAGCTGACTAAAAAAGGTCTACACCCTAGGGTTTGGACTCCTGAAGCTCTTAAGGCCTTCGAAACTCTCAAGAAGGCATTTGCCTCTGCTCCAGTGCTACACCACCCTAATCCTTCTCTTCCCTTTGTTATGGAAGTAGATGCTTCTGAATTGGGTGTGGGAGCAGTACTGTCACAGAAGTTATCGTATGACGAACCCCTCCATTCCTGTTGTTACTTTTCAAAAAGGTTGTCTGATCCAGAAAAGAATTACGATGTTGGGAACAGGGAACTATTAGCTATTGTGTTAGCTTTTAAGGAATGGAGGTACTTATTAGAGGGTTCTAGACACAAAATTATGGTTATAACAGATCATAAGAACCTCTCCTATATAGCTGATGCTAGAAGGTTGTCCGCCCGGCAGGCTAGATGGTCTCTATTTCTTTTGCGCTTCCAATACGTTATTACCTATAGACCTGGTTGCCGTAATGCCAAAGCTGACGCTATCTCTCGACAGTATGAACCTTTAGAATTTGTTAACCCGACTCCTGAACCTATTATACCTGCGTCTCAGATAATAGCTGCTACCCGTTTGGTTGTTTCGTCTCCTTTCCTTGATAATATTTAGACATACCAAACCCAAGCACCCCCTGAGACGCCTGTTGGTAAACTATACATTAAAGTAAATGACAGAAAAAAGTTGTTAACTTTATTTCACACTGCCAAAACTGCTGGTCATCCGGGGGTTACCAAGACTTATAAGGGCCTCCTTCAACAGTTCTGGTGGCCTTCACTTAAGCGAGACGTAGTGGATTTTGTACAGGCCTGTCGGGTCTGTACGCAGTGTAAGTCTCCTAATGTGAGACCCCAGGGTCTACTAATGCCTCTATCTGTACCCAAGAAACCATGGACCCACTTATCCATGGATTTTATTGTAGACCTTCCTCCTTCTGATGGTCAGACAGTGATATTGACTGTGACGGATAGGTTCTCTAAAATGGCGCACTTTATTCCGCTTAGGAAACTGCCTTCTGCGATTCAGCTTGCTCAGGTGTTTGCCAAGGAAGTGTTCCGCTTGCATGGGGTACCTCAGGATATCGTATCTGACAGGGGCCCTCAATTTGTCTCTCGGTTTTGGAGGGGCTTTTGTGCTGAGATGGGGATCTCCTTGTCGTTCACTTCCTCCTATCACCCACAATCTAATGGTGCAGCCGAACGTGCTAATCAGTCTGTGGAATTGAATTTGCGCTGCTTCACTAATGCGCACCAGGACGACTGGTCTTGCCTCCTTCCGTGGGTTGAATTTGCCAGGAATACGGTGTCTCATTCGTCTACTGGCTTAAGTCCTTTTGAGGTTGCTTATGGGTTTCGGCCTTCTGTCCTTCCCGGTGCGTTCTCCGACAAGGGAATGCCCGCCTTGGACCAGCACCTCGCCTCTTTGCGGAAGATGTGGGATCAGGTCCATATTGCGCTGTCTCGTTCAGCAGCTGCTCAGAAGAAGTTTGCTGATCGCCGTAGGGGTGCGGCCCCTTCTTATACTCCGGGTGATAGGGTATGGTTGTCCTCCAGGAACCTCCGTCTCAAGGTTCCCTCGATGAAATTTGCTCCCAGATTTCTTGGTCCCTACAAGGTGTTACGTAGGATGAACCCCATTTCCTACTCCCTGGACTTGCCTCCTTCCATGCGTATTACGAACACGTTTCACGTCTCGCTTTTGAAGCCCTTGCTGTGTAACCGGTTCTCTCGTCCTCTCGGACGGCCCGTTTCCCCTCGCACTGTCTTTAGTGACGTGTACGAAGTGGCTGCCCTTCTCGACTCTCGTGTTTCTAGGGGTCGGCTGCAATATCTGGTGGATTGGAGAGGTTACGGTCCTGAGGAGCGGTCTTGGGTTTCGAGCTCTGATTTGCACACTCCCTCTTTGGTCCGCTCCTTTCATGCCCGATTTCCTTTGAAGCCTTCTGCTTCAAGCCCTCTGGGCGGTCTTCGAGGGGGGGGGGTAATGTCAGGATCCCGTGGGCGGCTGCGAGGGGAGGCTGCAGTCCGCTCGCGGCACTCACCCTCCAGTCGTCCGCGGTCCCCTTCCTGGTGTGCGCTCGGTGGGCGGCATCCTCCCAGCCACGGATGCCGCCCGCGTCTCCCTCTACGTCCCCCAGCGGCAGCATACATGACGCTGCACGCTGGGAGACCGCCCATTTTATTAAACGCCGGGGTCAGCCACCTGACCCGGCGTTAAAGGCACAGTGCCTCAATCACAGTGGGAGGTCTAGATATCTCCCACGTGTGATTGGTAATTCTGATTGGAAATTATCCAATCAGAATTAACCTATGGATTTAAATACTTACTTTTCCTGTTCCTCTCTGCCCTGTTGTGGTCTTTGCTTGCTAGTATTGCTACTGAACTTGTGTTTCTGGTTACATACTCTCTGGCTTGTGTATCCGACTTTGTGACCTTCTCCTACCCTTTGACCTCGGCTTGTCTCTCGTTATTCTGTCTTCTGGTTCCCCTTACTCGGCTTGTCTCCTGACTATTCTTTGTGTGCTTAGCCCGGCCACTCTAAGGTCCGGTACTGCACCTTTTCTGTGTGTGTGTTAGCGTCAGGCGTAAAGTGAATAGAGCCATTCATGCCGTTTTTAGGAGGTATGTGTGTGAGGCATGTGGATTTGAAAAATGGTGGCAAAGGGCTTTACTCTAAGGATGGAGTTCATCTATCTGAGATTGGGATTGAAATTTTTAATAATGGTTTAGAAGAAGGAATATAAAAGGCTGTAGGCTTGTGGAAGGGGCCGCAAATGGCAGACAATTGCTGCCATTACGGCTTGGGGTAAGGTCGCCTCAAATACGAGGTGGATTGAGGCTTAATGTTTAAGCAAGCTGGCTGGTTCAAGGGCGGATTGTTAAAGGACCACTATAGGCACCCAGACCACTTCAGCTTAATGAAGTGGTCTGGGTGCCAGGTCCAACTAGGGTTAACCCGTTAACGCCATTACGGCGTTCTATGCCGTCCCGCATTAAGTGGGCTTTAAAGCCGTTGCGGCGGCATAGAACGCCGTAACGGCATTGAGCCCCTGGAGATCGGAGGTACTTACCTCTGCCGCGATCATCTTCTGGGGGGCTGCCTGACATCCCAGGCAGCCCTCCCCCGGCAAATGAGGCCCCCAGGGGCCATGTGATCGCTCTCAAAGAGCGATCACATGGCCCCCTATAGCTGGCTGTGGATCTGCCAGCAGGGGGACTGTTTGAGCTCTCAGACAGCCCCCTGCTGGTGTGGATGTGTAAAAAAAAAATATTAAACATGTTTAAAAATAAAATATACATATTATATATATGTAACATCATACAAAGTGTATTTTAATATTAATATAAGTACATATATTAGTATTGAAATACACTTAGAATGACGTCACGTTACATATATATAATATGTATATATAATATATATAATAGATATATACACATATTATATATATATATATATATACGTATAATTACAATAATAAATAAATAAAATAATAAAATAAGTAAATAAAATATTGAGACTAAATTTAATATAACTTATATATTCATATGTAATTTCATTCTAATTTTGTATTTTGTTATTAATATATATATATATTGGTAACAAAATACACTTAGAATGACATTCTATATATATCTATCTATATGTAAAATACAAATAACCGCAAATATATATATATATAGATAAATACATTTTATACTTTTAATGCTCCTGACAACGCTGACACGCCGAAACACGCGTCGAGCTATTTGTTCAATTATTTATTTTCTCACTTTTAATCACTAGGTAGCACTATGTACTATATTTATATACTTAGATAAGTGTGCTTTTCTTAGTGGAGGAAGGGATAGAGGCTTTAGTAGGCATCAGTGGATGTTCCACTGTGCCAAGGTATTTCAGGGTCAGCCTGTTTTTTCATTTATTTTTCTTTTGGGGGGTTTCTTGCAGAAGGGGAGCGTTGTTCTCTCCTATCTCTGCTTGTGATTTATATCACCCCATTTTAGCTTTATTGATCTGCATAGGCAGCCTGACTCAGTAGCACCCCTTTTGTTAGTAGTTTAATGTTCTGACTAATTACAGCCTCTCTCAGTTCTACCCTTCCTCTTTTGGTATATGCTTTTTTACTGTCATCCTTAGAAATATTAAAGGTAGGGCTTCCTCTTTCCTGTTATCCTCTCATTTGGACTTTTGGTCCGTAGTTCTTCTCTTTTTTTTCATAGATAAATACATATAATTACATAAAAGATTACATTAGTATACACGTAGAATTTAAATACCTTTAAATGCATATATATTAAAATTTGATTAATTAGGGGCGTGGCCTGAACGCTGAAGCGGATGGTCGCACGGCACTAGTGCTCCGCTCAGAGATTAGCCCGACGAGCGACTAAACACAGCGAACACAGCAACGGAACGGCTACAAACTGCACCATTTACCCCGAGATCATGGCACAACAGAAGGGTAAGAAAAACCCCGACAAGTCAGGCTTCTTCACAGCCCGTTCAGCGCCAAACAAAGCCCTGAGCCAGCATGAGGCTGAACAAGATGGCGGCGGAGACGACACCCTCCCCCTACAGCATTCACCCGACTCAGGGAATCTCCCAGTCACCCAGGACATACTAAAAGCATGCCTGGATGAAATGTCTGACAAGCTGCTGAACAACATCCAAGCATCAGTCAAAGCGCTCAGCAAAGATATCCAGGAACTGGGTGAAAGGACTGCCCACGTGGAGAACCTCATGGGCGAATATGCAGAGGCCCACAACGATCTGGCGGACCACGTCCAAGCCCTGGAAAAGCAACTTACCTCTGCCCAACTCAAGCTCTCTGATCTTGAAGACAGATCACGGCGGCAAAACCTGAGGGTAAGAGGGATACCAGAATCTGTTATGCAAGCTGATTTGCCAGAATTCCTGACTGGCTTTTTTAAGGGCCTTGTGCCTGACATACCGACAGATATGATTTTACCAGACCATGCTCACCGTGTGGCTAAACCAAAGTTCTTGCCCGCGGACGCAGCAAGGGACACGCTGACTCACCTACACAACTATCACGTCAAAGAGGCCATCCTGAAGTCGGCTAGGAACCGCACGCACCTCCCAGCGCAATACAGCCAGCTTCAAATATACGCAGACCTCTCAGCGGCCACCCTACAAAGGCGCAGGGACTTCAAAGAGATCACTGGCACTCTGCGGGAACACAAGATCCCCTATAGATGGGGGCACCCAGTGCGCTTAATCATCCAGCGCAATGGCGCCTTCATCCACGCGACGACGCCCGAAGACGGATTCAAAGCTCTGAAACAATGGGGATTACCTGTCAGCAAGCAACCTGAGCGCCAGACCTCGCCTCAACGACTCGAACAAAAATGGAAGAAGGCGAAAAGATAACACACCTTTCACCGCCACGCACTCACACATGAGTATTACAGATTCAGGACTGAGTAAAGACACCTCCTGATTGTGACCACATCTCCTTGGTATAAGTATCTGACTCAACACCTCCATTAGCTCACCACACTCGCATTCTAACCGCACATGCTACCACACACACTTAAAAAAAAAAAACCTATATGTATATATATATATATAACTGCGCTCGGGTATCTTCTATACCCATATACTATTTTTTTTTCTCTTCTACACAGAGGAGAAGGGACAACACAAAAAAAACACAAAAAAAAAATATATAAAAAAAATAATAAATACAAATAAATAAAAAAAAACAAAGTTACTTAATTTCAACAAAACAAACAAAAAAAAAATTATTGAAATTATAACAAAGAGATAATAAACTACCCCTTCCCTTTGACATACCACTAAAGGTAGTCGTAGTAAGGTGCAGCAACTGACTGGTAGCACGCGTGCAAACTGTTTCTAGAACACTCCCTTTGGCACCAGATACACTAGGCCAACAAATGCGGTACTCCAGACCTACCATCCCTTCTGACAAAACTGATTGCAGGTTGGAGTGCCCTACCATCCGATCCTACTCATGAACTTGCTGCCTCTCCATGCCTATAATTTCTATTAGTAAAATGTTTGTTTGTAACTTCTTTATTCTACAGAGCTATTACGTGATGTTGCTGAATTGTCTAGAAATGTATACGGGCTAATCGTCCAAGTTGTTATGTTTGTTTTACTCTCATTGCCAACCCCAGTAGTGCCCATCCAGGGTACTCAGCCCAATATGGGATCTGCGGTCTTGTCCGCACTGCTTCTCCTTTTCTTCTATACTAACTTCCTACCTTCCTTCCCTCAACTAGTACTATCCTGACCCTCTGTGGGGATGCTATCACACCAACTCCAGACTTCAGTGCCAGAACGCAATTCCCAAGACGAAACCCAACCCACCACAGATGCATGCCGCGAGACATCTCCTCAGCCAGTATGCGCTTCAAACGCAAGTATAAACCTCACCACACTACTGCCTATATACACCATGATAGACTTCACCTCCAGGTCACGCATAGACACCTGGGAAACACAAGTAAACCACACTATTGGTAACATAATTAGCGTCTCTCACAGATCTTACCCTTCTGAAAGTATATTGCCATAATGTCAGGGGGCTGAATACCCCTGTAAAACGCCATCTCCTAATGCAAGACCTCCAAAAATCCTTACCTGACGTGGTGTGTCTCCAGGAGACACACTTCACTAAACCATTCAATCTCAAACCTCTGACATACCCGTTTCAACACCACGCCACCGCTAAATCAAAAACGAAAGGGGTCTCGGTGCTCATAAGCAACCGAGTTGCTTTCACAGAACACGAAATAGTTATAGATGAAGAAGGCCGTTATATAATACTAATTTGTACCATCAATGATATTGTTTACACAATAGTAAATGTATACGCACCCAACTCAGAACAACACAACTTTCTTCACAGAATTTTAGCGAAAATAGCACCTATCCAGAAAGGAATGTTATTATTATGTGGAGACTTTAATCACATCCTAGACCCCACCCTAAACTCATCCAAAGTAGCAAAACCACAGGGACACACACCAGCCAAAAGATTATGCAAAACATACCAGAAACTGCTAGACGAACATAACCTATATGACGCTTGGAGAGTCCTTCACCCCGTAGAAAAGGACTTTACGTACTTTTCATCCGTACATAACTCCTATACCCGAATCGACAGGTTCCTCACTGAGGGGAAACACCTAACACAAGTGCTCAGTTGTTCCATAGCGACGATTGCATGGTCTGACCATGCGCCTATCACCATGGAACTCAAAGACAAATTTGAAAGCCACAATAGAAGCCCGTGGCGCCTAAACGAAACGTTGTTACACGATAAAACGTTTAAACAACACATAGCAACCACGCTCACCAACTATTTTGCGGAAAACACCACACCTGACGTTTCGGCGGCAAACACGTGGCTAGCTCACAAACCAGTTATACGCGGGGAACTGATTACCTTAAACAAACGTCCCATGCCCATCTGGTCACCTGGCACAAGCAACTATATGACCTTAATAAACTAAACCAAACGAACCCGGCCCTGATTTTGAAACAACAAATCTCAGAAACGCAGGATAAAATACAGAACCTGGCGCTCACTAGAGTCGGGTACTCACTGAGGAAATTAAAAGCCACCCACTACTCACAGGGGAACAGGGCGAGCAAAATACTAGCCCAAAGACTACGTGACAGACAGGCCACGTCCAAAATAGCGTACATCCAGACACCAAGGGGAGACAAGGTAATGGCTCCGAAAGCTATAAGCGACGAGTTTGCCACGTACTATGAAACTTTATACAACCTTAAAAATGACCCTCTAATACCCTCGGTGTCCCCCTCATCTATTGATGACTATCTACAGGATGCCAATCTGCCAACCCTTACACGACAGCATAGGGAAGCCCTTGCAGCACCCATCACTCAGCAAGAAATAAAAGACACGATAAAAACTCTCCCAGTATGCAAAACCCCAGGTCCCTACGGGTTCGCGAACACGTACTACCACCTTTTCGCGGACATCCTATCCCCAGAGTTGACCACTTTATTCAACCACGCCATAGATAAACACTCATTACCCACAGAAATGTTACAGGCACACATAACCACTCTTCCCAAGCCGGGGAAACCTCCGACTGCATGCCCGAACTTCCGCCCGATTTCCCTCCTAAATACGGACGCCAAGCTGTTCACAAAACTACAAGCCAATAGACTTAATGCGATCCTACCAGATTTAATACACGATGACCAAGTGGGCTTCGTGCGCGGCAGACAGGGCTCGGACAACACCCGTAAAGTACTAGACCTCATGCATAGCTCCAGAAAACTAGGACTAAAACAGTTCCATAGATTTGGGCTATGCGGTCGGTCAATTTCATGCGAAAAAACGACTAAGTCCCATTTCGAACGGGACTTAGTCTCTGGAGCTGCAAGTTCCGTATGGGAGAAGGTAAGGGTCAGCGGTGTTCGGCAGAATGTGTAGCCGATTTTATTTCCACAGAATCTTTAGCATACACCGCTGACCGCATTCGAATGACCAAAATGGCCGCCGCCACGTGTTCGGCTGCCGAATGGCGGCCACCCAGCGCTCGGCAATTAACCTGCAGTAACCTCACAGCCTGGGAGGTAAATTGCCTGCACACTTTAACTTCTGGGTGGTCCGCCTGTGTGGTACTTGGTTCAGTAAGCCCTATTTACTGAACCAAGTAGGGGAAAGCCAGGAACAAGTTATTTTAAAGGTCTGGGGACATAGTCTTAAAGGGGCATTGTTCAGCAAAGTCACAATATGTCCCCAGACGGTTCTTAAAGGGCCATACACACCAATAAAAGTTAATACATTTTCAGGGGCACAATCTTCCAGGAGCCATAGTCTTGAGGCAGGAGGCTGGCAAATAGGCTTCTCCACAATCCAGGGAAGCAGGGCAATTTTTCATTTAAAGGGCCAGTTACAAATAGCCATTTGTAACAAGTATACTTTTACTTGAGAGGATATGCGCAATTACTTATGTTTATATAAATAGAAAATTCTAGTAGTTTTGGTATGTGTTAAAGGTTTAACTAAAATATATGCTTTTAATTTGGATAGCACTTATGTAATAAGTACATAAGTATTAGTACCATATAATGTTTACCTCCATTTGAATATACATGTTTAGGTGATATGCCCCGGTATAATGATTGGACTTTTAACAGAGTTATTTACTCTGAGGTTTTGAACTATGTCCAATGAACATTGACTTTCCCAATACACCACGCCCAGAGAGGCCGGCATATAAACGATAGGGCAGCAGGATCCAGAACGTGATCTGAGGAAGCCAATTGGGCGAAACGCGTCATCATGCACGACGTAACCACGTGATCGCTCCAAAACCCGGAAGTATCTGCCTGCGGTGGCTCAGTCTGAGAATCGGTGGATTTCAGCCAAATACTCTGCGACCGCACTTCGGAGATATCTCCTGCACGGGTGAAAAGAGCCTAATCACTTTGTGTGATTATTTTAATGTGTATCTACAAATAAAATATTCTTGAAGGATCCAGCTGCTGTCCTGATTCTGAAAAGGTCTCTAAGTCCTGAGATAAAAGGGCTTATGCCAGCAAAGTTAGAGCAGTCTTCTACTGCTCTACCACTGTGAGTGTTATTCATCCTTATTCTATTTCACATATTTATAGTACATACTATCCTATGTTTTTTTTCTTGTGTTAGTTTCACATATATCACCCCGATGGGTAACCAGTGCCATTGTTGCTTTTCCCAGCTATTATTTGTAAGTTTGAATTTTCTTTATAAATTTTCATGTGTTGCACATTGCACATGCACTTTATATTATAGATATATCAAATGGTATGATATTTTATGGTTTACACGTACTAAGTGTTTTAAAGTTATAGCGCACCTTATTTTTGGATTATGTTTACATATGGGTTAATCCAGCCTCTCGTGGCTGTTTCATTGACAGCCGCTAGAGGCGCTTCCGCGCTTCTCACTGTGATTTTCACAGTGAGAAGACGGCAGCGTACATAGGAAAGGATTGAGAATGCTTTTCTATGGACTGGCTGAATGCGCGCACGGCTCTGCCGCGCATGCGCATTCAGGCGATGACGACCGAAGGAGGAGGAGAGTCCCCAGCGCAGAGGGAGCCCGGCATTGGAGAAAGGTAAGATTTTAACCCCTTCCTCCCCCTTCAGCCCGGCGAGAGGGGGACCCTGAGGGCACTATAGTGCCAGGAAAACGAGTTTGTTTTCCTGGCACTATAGTGGTCCTTTCAATTTTAATCTTTGTGGAATGGTTATAGTATTAAATGGTTATGGTATTAAATGGTTATGGAATTAATTTAAAGTGTTTGGTGATGACTCTAAATACCCTCAATAAAGCTACGGCCTTTCCATCCAATGTTAAATGGTGTCAGTGTTATTTATTATTTATTATGGTATTTGATTTATCTGTTTATGTGTTATTTGGTTTATTTATTTACAAATATGATCATCTGAAGGACATGGAGAAGCGCTGACTTATCGCCAGTGAGAGAGATGTCCTGCAGGGACCATAGGGTGATAGGTTAGGGTCAGCTAAAGGTCAAGGGTTAGTTTAGCTTGGAAGGTTAGCCAGCTGAATCCAGTTTACTGCAGTTTTAACTAAGGTATTTTCATTGGCTGTTAGTTTTTTGGTGGGAAAATGTTAGGCCCTGATTGGTTAAGATTAAAGAAAGCAGCACACGCTAGTTAATAATTGGTATATATACCAAGTTTGAAGTGCGCGGGCTGCACGCCTGAGGAACTTACAGATCAAGAGGGAGAAGTGTTGAGCTGAACACCCATCCACCCCTTTTTTATTTTCATTATGGTGTCGGAGGCAGAGGAATTGGGGGTAAGGTCGCCTCTAATACAAGATGGATTGAGGCTTAAGGTTTAGGCAATCTGGCTGGTTCAAGGGTGGATTGTTAAATTTTAATCTTGGTGAAATGGTTATGGTATTAAATAGTTATGGTATTAAATGGTTATGGAATTAATTTAAAGTGTTTGGTAATGCCTCTAAATACCCTCAATAAAGCTACTGCCATTCTATCCAATGTTAAATGGTGTCAGTGTTATTTATTTTGGTATTTGGTTTATCTGTTTATCTGGCATTTGGTTTATTTATTTACAAATATGATCATCTGAAGGACATGGATTTGGCCTGTAAAGATTTTCACACTGCAAGTCTCAACGTCGAAGGCCTTAGTCCCTGCAAACTGTGTTCTGAGTTTTTCGTGAGCCAGGAGGTCTGTCACAGTAGATACACGAACACCGGGAGTATAGCAAATATCTCTATTCACTACAGGATACAGCAGTTAATCAGCATGGTCTCTGTGGTTTTCAAGGACTAATTTAACAAATTGTGAGCACACTGAGGCAGCCTCGTGTGCTGCCTGTTAGCTGTATTAGCCTTCCTGTATCCAATAATAGTACTTCCGGCCCTCGTCAAGTGAGTTCAGTATCTGCTTTCAGATGCATTCAGCTAATTCAGGGCAGCATTCAGCTGCTCCTACACTTAAAGTATTCACTGTTTGGAATTGCAAGTCTCTGTAAAATGATAAGTTTGACCCTGTTTGGTCAGATACATGATATTTGTTTGGCCGCTTTCAGCCACATTATAAGATCTTTAGTTCAAATATCTGTATACTGTACATTCAAATGAGTTGGAATTTGGGGAAATCATAAGGGGAAAGTATAATAATCTATATTTGCTGAGCTATTACAGAAGTAATTGTCCCTCTAGTGGACTATTTATGGTAAAGCGTGACATTTATTTCTCTGTAATATATTTAATTTTCGCTTATATTAATTTACTTTAATACACTCAGGTTAAGTTGTAATGTTTTGTGTTTAAAAATCTGTCAAATATTACTATAGTCGACATTTGGGTAATTATTGTTCTTACTACTAATTGTCTATAATGTCAGGTTATGTTATTTACCAAAATGAAGTTCATATTGCAAGGGGGGATTTTCACTAGCCTTGTCTTACTGTGTTTCCAATGTTTCAGGGTACGTTTTCCAGTATATACATGTGCCACATTACTCATATGTCTTTTTCATAGTACGTTCTGCTCTTATACATAAATACCTAAGGGTAATTAATTAATACAATCTAATTTATTCTTACAATTATGGCTATCTCACGTAGGTCCAGTCAATCCTGCTCTTATCATATATAGCAATTTTATAACAAGACACTGAGGCTTCTCGCGGGCAGCTCCCTTCCTATGGAATAGCCTGCCTACCGCCATCAGACTCTTCCCTAGTCTTGCATCTTTTAAGAAGTGCCTTAAAACCCATCTCTTTAGGAAAGCTTATGGCCTCCAAGACTAACCTCCACCTCACATACCTGTCTCTTGCCCTCTCCTAAAGGGCAGCCCACCGTCTAGCCGACCGCAGCTACTTTTCTACGCATGGCTCGGGAACAGGCCACTTCAACCAGCACCCCAACTAGCAGGAAGACCTGATCAAGGTGGTTCAAAGGAAGTTCCGGTGGCAGACAAGCCTATGGTAAGCTTGATTCTACCACATGTTTCTTCTCCTGTTTCTGTAGGGGGCAGACTCCGTCTTTTTTTCCCATCCTGGGCATCTTTCACATCAGACACATGGGTCCTAGACACGATACAGGGGCTTCACATAGAACTAGTGGGGACACCTTGTTGCATCCCTACTCCTCGACTGATCTGTTTTTCCCGTCGGGATCGCAGGTTGATCGACGGGGAACTGTCGGCCTTACATGCTAAGAAGGCTGTAGAGTTGGCTCCTCCAAGCCTAAGATGCGGTGGATGCTTTCCTGCAGGATTGTCACGGACCTCTTCCCTATGCTTTCCCTCCATTTGCCATGCTTCCCAGGGTGCTGCTTCAAGTTCACCGCCAAGTGGCGGAGCTGGTTCTTTTGATCCCATTCTGGGGGACTCAGTCGGGGTTCCCTTAACTTCTGGAGATAGTAATAGATGTCCCCAGGTTGTTGCCGATCCGTCTGGACCTTCTTCAGAACCTAGCAGGACGTCACCATCCTCTCCTCCTAAAAGGCTCCCTCCTGTTGATGGCTTGGCGGATTTCAGGGCAACCTGGCATATCTTGGGAGTTTCGGACACAACTCAACGCCTCTTGGCGGATGCATGGGCTCCTGGAACTCAAAGATCATATGGGTCAGCTTGGAGATCTTGGGCTGGCTGGTGCCTGGCTAGGGACGTGGATCCCGTTTCTGCACCTGTAACAGCAATTCTCTTATTCCTCACGTCTCTGTTTGAAGCTGGCCGAGCCTACCGGACGATAAATGTATATAGGTCTGCCATTTCTTAGGCCCATCAGGGTTTCGAGGGTTGTCCGGGAGGACAACATCCTTTAGTATGCCGGCTTCTACATGGCTCCTGCCTCTCTCGCCCACCGAGACCACCTTACTCCTCTACAGGGAGTGCAGAATTATTAGGCAAGTTGTATTTTTGAGGATTAATTTTATTATTGAACAACAACCATGTTCTCAATGAACTCAAAAAACTCATTAATATCAAAGCTGAATATTTGTGGAAGTAGTTTTTAGTTTGTTTTTAGTTATAGCTATTTTAGGGGGATATCTGTGTGTGCAGGTGACTATTACTGTGCATAATTATTAGGCAACTTAACAAAAAACAAATATATACCCATTTCAATTATTTATTTTTACCAGTGAAACCAATATAACATCTCAACATTCACAAATATACATTTCTGACATTCAAAAACATAACAAAAACAAATCAGTGACCAATATAGCCACCTTTCTTTGCAAGGACACTCAAAAGCCTGCCATCCATGGATTCTGTCAGTGTTTTGATCTGTTCACCATCAACATTGCGTGCAGCAGCAACCACAGCCTCCCAGACACTGTTCAGAGAGGTGTACTGTTTTCCCTCCTTGTAAATCTCACATTTGATGATGGACCACAGGTTCTCAATGGGGTTCAGATCAGGTGAACAAGGAGGCCATGTCATTAGATTTTCTTCTTTTATACCCTTTCTTGCCAGCCACACTGTGGAGTACTTGGACGCGTGTGATGGAGCATTGTCCTGCATGAAAATCATGTTTTTCTTGAAGGATGCAGACTTCTTCCTGTACCACTGCTTAAAGAAGGTGTCTTCCAGAAACTGGCAGTAGGACTGGTAGTTGAGCTTGACTCCATCCTCAACCCGAAAAGGCCCCACAAGCTCATCTTTGATGATACCAGCCCAAACCAGTACTCCACCTCCACCTTGCTGGCGTCTGAGTCGGACTGGAGCTCTCTGCCCTTTACCAATCCAGCCACGGACCCATCCATCTGGCCCATCAAGACTCACTCTCATTTCATCAGTCCATAAAACCTTAGAAAAATCAGTCTTGAGATATTTCTTGGCCCAGTCTTGACGTTTCAGCTTGTGTGTCTTGTTCAGTGGTGGTCGTCTTTCAGCCTTTCTTACCTTGGCCATGTCTCTGAGTATTGCACACCTTGTGCTTTTGGGCACTCCAGTGATGTTGCAGCTCTGAAATATGGCCAAACTGGTGGCAAGTGGCATCATGGGCAGTCATTTTGCGCCTTGGTTTCTCCACACACTTCTTGCGACCCTGTTGACTATTTTGAATGAAACGCTTGATTGTTCGATGATCACGCTTCAGAAGCTTTGCAATTTTAAGAGTGCTGCATCCCTCTGCAAGATATCTCACTATTTTTTGACTTTTCTGAGCCTGTCAAGTCCTTCTTTTGACCCATTTTGCAAAAGGAAAGGAAGTTGCCTAATAATTATGCACACCTGATATAGGGTGTTGATGTCATTAGACCACACCCCTTCTCATTACAGAGATGCACATCACCTAATATGCTTAATTGGTAGTAGGCTTTCGAGCCTATACAGCTTGGAGTAAGACAACATGCATAAAGAGGATGATGTGGTCAAAATACTCATTTGCCTAATAATTCTGCACTCCCTGTATGTGGGATGTCTCCATGGTGCTATTGTTGTTTACCTCATGACCATCTAATGCGGTCCTTTCATTACGCCAATTGTCTGCAAAATTGGTCACGCTGTTTTGCCTGATATCCTGTAAGAGGGTTTCGGATGTTTGTGCCTTGAATTTCGACGCTCGTCCCTTCACTCCTGACAGGGTGACTTTTAAAATATCCAGATGTATGAAGACTTCAAGTAGATCAGTTTCTTATCCTGCCTTCCCTTCGGCTCCAGCGTTGTACCCGGTGGCTTGTTTACGGGATTTGAGATTTGCACTGAGCCGCATCAGTCGCCTTCTATGCCTCATCTTTTTCTGTACTTTTGACCTCCTTTCTCCGCGGTGAAGAGTACTACCATGGCTTGTTGGTTGAAATATGTATTGCAACAGGTGGGTGTTGACACTTCGGTGTATACCAATAGTGAAACTAGTGTGAGTGGAAAGTCACCTGATAGATATATAAACCATTGAGGGAGGATCTGCTAAATGTAGAGAAATAGCATACCTATGGGTAGGCTATTTCTCTACATTTAGTAGATCCTCCCTGTGTGGTTTATATATCTATTTTTGTTTGTGTGGCTTTCAACTTAAGGTGGGAGTTTATTTCATTTTATATATCCCACTTTTCATCTATATTTAAATAAGGTTACGTTTAAACTATTTGTTCAGGCATATCCTGACTCTATCAGGTATCTTTCCACTCACACTAGTATCACTATTGGTATACCGTTTTTTCATTACTTTTTTGATACTCACTAATCCTCCTATTTTCTCTCTCTTCTTTTGCTATTTATTCCATAGCTTATTTATTTCTGTTCTGTTTCTTTTTTTCCTCCAAAAAGTACTTTTCAAACTCCAGAAAGTAAGTTTAGAAAATTTACAATTTCTAAAAGACTTCGGTATAGTGGAACTCCTTGTAATTCATTCTTCATATATATTTGTATAGGTACCCCCCCAATACTCTTGAAATATTCAATAAAAACCTTCTCATTACACTTTCTTCCAAGGTATGTGTTCATTAACTATCACTTTAAATATCTCGTACTGATACCGGAGAAACTGACGGAAGCCAAGCACAGAGAGATGGACACAGGTTTCTTCAGGAAGGAAGAGATTCTTTATTGGATCACCGATCGGGACTCAGAGGGACTAATGTCACCAAAATACAGCAAGTTCTGAGCCCCGGACAATAGTGCAGGCTCCTTATATAGGCACATAACTCCTCCCATATTAAGCTCCACCCGCACATTCTCTTAACCAATCAACACAAATAAGAATTAACTTCCTGTTTGACCGCATGGCTTGTCCAGCACAATGGAGGAGGGGGAATACTATATCCTGTATTCTTGCACATGCTCCGTACACTACTGATCGTATCTTGCCTCGTGCAACCAACTGATCGATACGTCAGCATATGCACGTACACATGCCACGTGGTAATCTCGGCCTACTAAATTTATTTTTACCGAGATTCCACCACATTCCCCCCTTTGATGCCTCTTGATATTTTACAATTACTTGAGGCATCACATAACCTTAGTTTTGCTTACACCGCAAGTTACCTTGAACCAGACCAGACTTATCTTATGATGTGAATCTTTTAACACTCATCTTCCTGCATTGGTTCTCTTTGATCTAGAGCCTTATACTTATATATCGCCATTATCTGTGCAGCAGCCTTCCTCTCTACTATACTTCCTATCAGGCTTTGCACAGACCTAACTACTAAGGGTATAAGACACGGTAGGAGTAGACACAACAGTAAAATCAGTAGGACTCCACCTACCACTGCCTTAAGCCCTCCAAACCACTCATACCAGCTACCAAACCAACTACTTGGATTATACCCTTTCCATACCTGAGTAGGCACATGCGCTAGTTTAACCATATGGCTAGTAAGCTCAGCTATTGCTTGCCCTTCGTCGTCTATTTGAAGACAGCAATTGCTTAGGTTAAACTTCCCACATACACCTCCCTCTACTGCCAAAAGGTAATCCAAGGCTAATCTATTTTGGTAGTCTGCTGTCCTCATCCTGGTGTTATGCTTCGCTAGAAGATTGAGCGCTTGTGATGTCTCATTTGTGATAATCTCAACCACCGCCTGTAATCTTATAATACGGTTGAGCATATAAATAGGGGTTCTATAACCAAAGGTACCATCCTCAGCCCACGTGGCTGGCCCATAATAATCTATAATACGCTGGGGAGGCCATTCATTATCTTCCCAGGTGCCTATCTCTATGGGTCCCCTTTTCTTCCTATGATTCACATCATACACTTTAACACCTAAAGTCTCACCTGTTTCAATTGGTAACAAGAAGAAGGATGGTTTGAGCATACCCAACACACATGCCCCTTCCCAGTCCTGTGGCAACTCCGAATAGGCTTTCTTACCACAGATCCAGTACAAATTTGCTGGGGCTCTCCAGGTAGATGTGATGGATAGATCAAACCACACGTCCTTTAAATTGGCGTATCTAGCAAACGGGTTTGATGGTTCTGAGACATTTGAAGCCGACCACCAAGTTGTATTCTTTGTATCATCATCATAAGCTTTTTGCCCTAGACAAGTTAATTCTCCTACAGAAGTATTATACATTATTCCTTTCCTTGCTATGCAAACATAACCTGATGGAGGTCTTTAATCTCCACTCAGATTTACCTCTAACACTCATATGATAATCGGCTTGTGTAGATATTAATTGGTCAACTGCCTCAGAACCGGACATTACCTCCTTTGCTTCCCAAGGCCATTGGTCTCCCATGTTAGTACCTCCACACACATAGCAGTTGGTAACATTAAGACTACCGGCAATACTTTCAGCTAGGTCAATGAACAGGTTTTTAGCGTTATGGGGGATCTTATTATCTATACTCATCTCTTCATAAAAGGAATGGTATACTTGATGAGTCTGGGAGGATACCGTATCAGTCTCTATTCCTATAAACAATAATGTCCCAGGATCTAAACCCGTCCCGTATATCTGAAACCCAAATAAATTTCCATACTTATCTAAGAACTTGTCGGGGTTATTTATAAGTATATGGACTGGGTTGCATTCCATAGACTTACAATATGGGCTAGTCGGCAACTTAGTCACTATCATGTCTTTATCTACTGTCTGTCCCCAAGTCGCCCACCCCACACAAGACCAATATGGGCAAAAGTTATAGTCTTTATTTGGGCATCTAGGACTTACATATTTATTTTTACTACTGGGACAAATATATTTATCATTAGACCCATACGTCCTCTCCCATCTAAGATCCCCACATACATTCCACGGTTTTCTACCACTCGATATTGCTTTACACGCATCAAATAGCAGAACACCCGAAGAATGTACGGATTCTAACACCGTCTTATTAATTAGGGTCCCCTGAGGATCTCCATTCCTGAGAGTCAACCAAATTGTACGAGGTTGATACTCTGGACTGAAGCACTTAGGTTCTCCTACTCCTAAATGGCACACACTATAGTCTATATTTAAGTATCTACATCTCGATACATCTCCTTTACACTCGTATTGTGAATGCCAAATTAGGGTTTGGGAAATATGGTTACCTGTTCTCGTAGTCTTAATGCATACCTCACAGCTAGGAGTGTCGGTACCTCTACCTTCCTGAATATAAAAACACATGTAAATAAACACAATCAAAAGCACATCTTTCGCCGTCATCCTCAGTCTTCGTCCGTGCGATGGAACCTCAGCTTCCAGGATGTGAGGGCTGCAGGGAATGGAGTTCTGCTCGTCTTCACAGGTGTCCCTTCGAGACTTTCCTGGCTTATACACTATGTGTTGGTAAGCGGACAGGCTTTATTATGGCCTTCTCACTCACACCTGTAACAATAAAATTTGTAATCCACAATAATTCCTCGTTACTCCGACTGAGTAGTGCGTTTCAACCGGATCTTGCAGGGATTCTCTGGATCTGCTGTAACTTGCCAAGAATCGACTGCTGCTGGCTTAACCCTGGAGTGATGTATCCACGGAGTCACTTCGGCTACTTTTATCGCTGTAGGGGTAGACAAAAGAACAACATAAGGACCTCTCCACTTGGGCCCTAACGGTACATTATTCCACTCTTTAATCCACACTTGGTCTCCTGGATGATAACTATGAACAGGGGGATAAATATTCACAGGTAATCTATCTTGTACCCATTTCTGTACCTCCTCCATAGTCTTACCCAACTCTACAACCTGCTGCCGGGTAATTCCTTCTCCCAACTGACTCAAATCCCCCCTTAAGTTACCAAGTACGGGAGGTGGTCGCCCATACATAATTTCAAAAGGAGAGAGGCCCATCCTTCTGGTAGGGGTACTGCGGATTCGCAATAGAGCTATAGGTAAGAGAACGTTCCACTTAAGTTGGGTTTCCTGACACATTTTAGCCAACTGGTTCTTAATAGTTCTATTCATTCTCTCTACCTTACCAGAACTCTGGGGTCTATATGCAGTATGAAGCCTCCACTTTATACCAAGCATATGAGTCAGTTGTTGTAGGCACTGATGAACAAAAGCTGGACCATTGTCCGATCCTATAGAACAGGGTAGTCCATATCGGGGTATTATTTCTCGTAGCAGGAATCTCACAACTTCTCCTGCTTTCTCTGTACGAGTAGGACATGCTTCTACCCAGCCTGAATAGGTGCACACAATTACCAGCAGGTAACGATGTCCACCCGATTTAGGCATCACTGTAAAGTCTATTTGTAGATCGGACATGGGGAGTCCCCCCATAAACTGGACTCCTGGTGGCTTTACTGGTCCTTGTCTTGCATTATTCTTAGCACACGTTACACATCTTCGTACAATGGCCTGAGTCAAGTTGGACAATCTTGGTATGTAGAAATGTTTCCTGAGAGATTCTTCAGTACTGTCTCTCCCAGAATGTGTCCCGTTGTGATAATTTTGGACAATTTCTACCGCTAGTGATGCTGGTATGACTATTCTTCCATCTTCTAGCTGATACCACTTGTTCTCCAAATACTTTCCCGGTTCAGTCTTTAACCACTCCTCTTCTTGAGCTGTATAAACTGGAGTCCATTGGGACAGTGGAGTTGGTATAAGAGCAGCTATATGCCCCACATACTCCTGTCTTCCTGATTCAGCAGCACGCTTAGCTGCACTATCTGCCATCCGATTTCCCTTGGTTACATCACCATCTCCTCTCAGATGCGCTCGACAATGTATGATACCGACTTCTTTCGGCTCCCACACTGCTTCCAATAGTTGTAGGATTTCGGCTGCGTATTTGATTTCTTTGCCTTCTGAATTCAGTAGTCCTCTTTCTTTATACAAAGCTCCGTGGGCATGAGTGGTTAAGAACGCATACTTAGAGTCCGTATAGATATTCACTCTTAAACCTTCAGCCAATTGTAACGCTCGTGTTAGTGCTATTAATTCTGCCTTTTGTGCTGATGTTCCTTTCGCCAGTGGCCGAGCTTCTATCACCTTGTCTATTGTTGTTACTGCATATCCTGCATAGCGGATCCCTTCTTTCACATAACTACTGCCGTCGGTATAATATTGAACATCGGGGTTCTGGATGGGAAAATCACGAAGATCTGGTCTACTTGAAAATACTTCATCCATTACTTCCAAACAATCATGTTGACTTTCAGTAGGTTGCGGCAAAAGGGTAGCTGGATTTAAGGTGTTTACAGTCTCTAAATGCACTCTTGGGTTTTCACACAACATTGCTTGATACTTGGTCATACGGCTGTTACTAAACCAATGATTTCCTTTGTAATCCAACAACGTCTGTACTGCATGTGGGACTCGTACATAAAGTTCTTGACCCAGAGTGAGTTTATCGGCTTCAGCTACTAGCAGGGCGGCTGCAGCTACGGCTCTTAGACAAGGTGGAAGTCCGCTGGCCACTGCATCCAGTTGCTTAGACATGTAGGCAACAGGTCTTTGCCATGATCCCAAGTACTGTGTCAATACTCCCACAGCCATTCTTCTTTGCTCGTGTACATATAAGTAGAATGGTCGTGTGTGATCAGGTAGACCTAATGCTGGGGCACTCATCAAAGCCTTCTTCACATCTTCAAATGCCGTTTGCTGTTCTTGGGTCCATAAGAAGGGGTCGTGCTCTGTACCTTTGATGGCTGCGTACAGAGGTTTTGCTAGTATCGCATAGCTGGGAATCCATATCCTACAGAAGCCTGCTGCCCCCAAGAATTCTCGCACTTGTCTTCTATTCTTGGGTATTGGTATTTGGCAGACAGCTTCTTTTCTCTCTGGCCCCATAATCCTTTGACCTTCAGAGATATGGAATCCCAGATACTTGACAGTTGGCAAACACAACTGAGCCTTCTTTCTGGACACCTTGTATCCTGCCTTCCAGAGAATGTGTAGTAGATCGTGCGTTGCTTGCTGACAGATTTCTTTTGTAACTGCTGCTATCAACAAGTCATCTACATATTGTAACAAGACACACTCTCCTGGGATGGACTCGAAATCCAATAGATCTTGACTTAGGGCTGAACCAAATAGGGTAGGTGAATTTTTAAACCCTTGGGGCAGTCTTGTCCAAGTCATTTGGCGTTTTGAGCCCGTTACAGCATTCTCCCATTGGAAAGCGAAAATACATTGACTTTCTGCGGCAATTCGGAGGCAAAAGAAGGCATCTTTGAGATCTAAGACTGTGAAGTAAGTAGCCCCGCCCGGAATTAAAGCAAGCAGGTTATATGGATTGGGTACAACTGGATGTATACTAACAACCGCATCATTGACTGCTCTCAAGTCCTGCACAGGTCGATACTCATCTGTACCGGGCTTTTGAACAGGCAGCAATGGGGTGTTCCAGGGGGAAGTACAGAATTTTAGGATACCATACTGTATGAACTTATCCAGATAGGATTGGATGTTCTTCTTAGCCTTCTGCGGGATGTGGTATTGTCTTAGGCTTACTGGATAAACCCCAAGTTTCAGTTCAATTTTTATAGGTGGAATATTGCGGGCCAGTCCTGGTGGGTTGTTCTCTGCCCAAACTCCTGGTATGTTAAACAATGTCTCATCACTCCTAGGGTTTTGGCTAGTCAACACTGTATAAAGTCGCCACTCTTCTTCCTTTGGTACGGATAAAGTAATAATACCTGAAGGTCCATTAAACTTTAAGGATGTTGTTCCATTTGGTAGGAACGTAATCTGCGCTTGTAATTTTGATAGCATATCACGTCCCAGCAATTGGACTGGACATTCAGGCATATAAAGGAATTGGTGTTTTACTACGTGGCCTCCCAATGTACAGAGTCGACTTTTAAGAACCGGTTTTTCAGCACTTCTTCCAGTTGCTCCTATCACAGTAATAGTCCTTCCAGATGGAGGAGCAACTAGATTAGTCACCACTGAATGTTCAGCACCAGTGTCGATCATGAACGCACTCCTTTTTCCCCCTATTGATACATCGACCATAGGCTCCGCTCGACCAAGGGGGATGGAGCCCGGTCGGTATCAATAGTCCTCCATGACCGTGTCAGCCAATCCTACAAAGTCCCTACCTTCTCTATCGCGGGACCTTTGCGCTGCTGGAATATACCTGTCTTCCCTAACACTTCCTCTGTTCCCATTACTCCCTCTATAACCATTACTCCCTCCGGGGCCTCCTCTACCTCTCGCTCTGCCTCTAAAGTTTCCGTAGCCTGCCCTGGGTTGGTCTCTCTCGTACTGCTCTCTTTGCGGACATTCGTTCCTCCAATGCCCTTCTTCCTTGCAATACGCGCACTGATCCCTACTCAAAGGAGGCTCCCTACTCCATCTATTATTGCCTCTATCTGGGCCCCGTTTATCTACGCCTGCGATCGCTACCGCTAGCATATCAGCCTTTTTACACATCTTGCGCTCTTCCTCTTTCTTACTTTCTGTATCCCTGTTCATATAGACCTTATTTGCTACCTCCATTAGTTGGGTGATGGACATACCTGCAAACCCTTCTAACTTTTGTAGTTTGCGCTTAATATCTCCGTATGCTTGGCTGACAAAGGCGGAGTTAACCATTCGGGAATTGTCTGCGTCTTCCGGATTAAAGGGGGTATACAAGCGGTATGCCTCCAATAATCGGTCATAAAAGACACTGGGCGCTTCATCGCTTTTCTGGATCACCTCAACTGTCTTCGACATGTTAATGGCTTTCTTTCCTCCTGCTTTCATGCCAGCAATTATAGCGTCTCTATAGGCTCTGAGTTGAACCATATCAGCACCATTTACGTTCCAATCGGGATCAGTGTTGGGATAGTGTGTTGCGGCCCATGCTGCTGGATTAGCTTGGTTCAAAGCACGGGCTCTATCTTCTAATGCTTTAATGGCTGCTTGATTTATTCTTGTCCTTTCCTCATTGTTAAATAAAGTCATTAATAACTGCTGGCAATCAGCCCATGTCGGATTATGCGTCTGTACTATTGAGGTGAACAGATCAGTCATGGCTTGTGGTTTCTCAGTATACGAGGAATTATGGGTCTTCCAGTTTAAAAGGTCGGTAGTGGTAAATGGGACATATACGAAGACTGGGTCAGCGTGTGCCATTTGACCTGCGGCATCGATATAAGCTGACCCGGGATTTAGGCGAAGAGGCATCTGATAGTGCTTTAATTGTTGGGCACCAGTCAACTGTCGGGTTTGGATGGGGCTACGTAGAGAGGCGTCAGTCATGGGTTCCGGTCGGGGAGAGATAGGGTATGGGGATGTGGGAGGTTGGTTTTGGGAAAAGGTCGTAAATAAAACACTTCGAGCCGAGCTAGATGAAGCTTGACCGGAAGTCTGAAGTGGCGCCAAATCAGGATATTCGTTTCTAATGGGGGTGGGTTCTGGTTCCGGAAGGGGAGATTTAGTACGAGGGGGGGTGGATCCTGTACTGGAGGAGGAAGCGGAAGTGGATGAGGGTAATGAGGGGAGGGGTGCAGGGTTTCCTGCGTTTGCGTCACTTCTTCTTAACGGAAAGTAAGGGGGCGGCAAAGGGATCTCGGACTCAGGGGGCGTGTCCAAAATGGGCCTAACACCAGTCCTAGTGGACGAACAAGTCCTAGCTACCATGAGGCGACACTGCTCCTCGTGGCATGTTTGGAGCCATTTTGGCGAGTCATTTACGGCCTGTCTCCAACAGTCAATATAAGGAAACTGGCCGTAAAGTTCAGGCCTACCTGATACAGCCACGTGTAAGCGCTGTACCAGAGTTAGATCCAAACTGCCACGTGGCGGCCATGCCGCAACCAAAGTAGGCCACTCCCTAGTGCACAAAGTAACTAAACGCACAGGAGACATCTTAACCCCAAAATCAGAAGTTTTGAATCCCTTTTTAAAATTCTTCACCATACAACCTAAGGGATCCGGAATCGTTGACTGCGACGCACCCATACTTAACAATGGAACGTCGTCGACAACGAATACTATACACGCGTACTATTCAACAGTCACACCCGTTTCCTCTGGCAACAGCACCACGTGGTACGGTTACCAAGTGAAACGTACACAATAACACAATAAACACTCAGGGAATTCCCGTACACACACAGCTGTTACACCAGTCACTATATAATCAATATTATGCCCTTTGGCGTAACTATACAGTCACCCACGCTATAATTCTCTATATACGAATTACCCGTCTATACCACACCCCAGTAACATCGTCTTTTACAAATAGCGGTTACAGTACGGTTAGCATAGGTCAAAGCACAAGTTAAGGTCACAATACAATTATTAGTGGTTATGGTGTTAAACATGCATTAGACGACAATGATTAGTACTTATATACAATGTCAGTAAATATACATGGTTATGGTACCGTGCACTATAATACAGCAACACACTATTAACACTCTCGCTAGACGGCTGAGCTCGCGCTATCTAACAAGATATACACTTTACTAAAACAATCGTTAACACATTTACAATTCCCAACTAAACTATTGGCCAGTACCTTGAATGGACTACCTAAAACTATATACACCCGTTTTGGTTAGCCACACTGCCCAATCACCACATATATAGCGAGCTAGAGAACCGAATTTACACAGGCGCCTCTTAGTCGCACTATCAAAAGTCTAGTGGGTTCCAAATTTACACGCCTTCCCACTTAGCCCAGATAGGATGAGAACTAGCGAACCGAATTTACACAGGCGCCGCTTAGTCTCCCGGTCCCTCCGACCTAGCGAACGTAATATACACCCTAGAACGCTAGTCTAGACAAGACACCGGTGTCCGGCTAGGGCTATTTACACCAGGACCCCGCCTGACTAACCAAATCAAACGGTCTGACTAAAGAGCGTTCGATCGAGCGGTGCGCCTTCGCTCCTTCCCTCCGACAGAGGGGGCAGATACACAGATTCAAAACCCCTTTGGGCCTACCGCACAATCGGTATACCCCTAGTGGGTCCTGCCGTCTAAAACAGCAGTTGTCTTACCTCCTCGTTCCTGAACCTGAGTTCACACTCATCGACGGGGACACCCCAGCACTTCTCACGTAGAGGCCGATGATCTCCTGGACAACAGACCAGTGGCGCCGAGACGAAGGGAGGTCCACGCAGAAGTTCAGGGGTGCAGCCGTAGAGAACGTGGGCAAAGATAGACCGTCTCACGCCTCTGCCTCTCAGCTACCGTTGAACGATGAGCTTCCCGGCCAATACACCAAATGATACCGGAGAAACTGACGGAAGCCAAGCACAGAGAGATGGACACAGGTTTCTTCAGGAAGGAAGAGATTCTTTATTGGATCACCGATCGGGACTCAGAGGGACTAATGTCACCAAAATACAGCAAGTTCTGAGCCCCGGACAATAGTGCAGGCTCCTTATATAGGCACATAACTCCTCCCATATTAAGCTCCACCCGCACATTCTCTTAACCAATCAACACAAATAAGAATTAACTTCCTGTTTGACCGCATGGCTTGTCCAGCACAATGGAGGAGGGGGAATACTATATCCTGTATTCTTGCACATGCTCCGTACACTACTGATCGTATCTTGCCTCGTGCAACCAACTGATCGATACGTCAGCATATGCACGTACACATGCCACGTGGTAATCTCGGCCTACTAAATTTATTTTTACCGAGATTCCACCACAGTACCATATGCATTCCCTCTATCTTAATCCATTCTATCTTAATTCTTGGTAATCGTCACTGAGAGGCCAACACTTTACCAGAACGCTTGTGGCACCAACACCTCCTGGTCCAATTCATAGATAGGGCCTTTCTTTGTCGCTTGGCATTTAGCAGGGCCTCACTATCCACAACCTGGAAGCTTTTCCAGTAGCCAGCCAGTTCACAGAATTGCCATAAATTGACAGAGTAATCGCTACTCACTAGGTGTTTGAGTGTATTTGCATTCCTTGTCAAATGAATAAGTTCACCAGCCAGACAAAGAAACTCTTCAAGTCCGAGTTGCATCAGAACCTGAACTATACCAAAAATAAAGGCAGATTAAAATGCAGAAACATTGTGCATCCTGCCACAGCAAAAAATGCAGAGTTGTTCAGACTGATGACTTCACAAACAGACACATCCAAACCAGGGCCCAGTGAGGAAGGATCTGTTCTAAACACAGTTTAGAAGACTTACACATCAATAGCAGCTTCTATCAATACCATAAACAGACTAGAGGCTCTGGAGTCGGCCAACCTAACTGGCCGATCTTCAGCTACACATTTCCTACCTCCAGTTGCCCCCACAGGAAACATTTACTAGAGTAATAAAGTAGCAGGTACTAGTCAACCTTCCATCACTACCAGCCATCTAATCACTCCCGCTCACATAGTCCTATTGGCCATTAGAAATTAAAAGATGGAAAGGGAAAAGATGTTAACTTAGTTTCCCTACTTATTGCATCTCGAGACATAGTTGACAACAAATCACACATTTGGGGGACCTAGCAGTAGTAATAAAGGCTAGGGACCCCAGGTTGAACAAGAAACTAACTATCTCAAAATTTGTCTGGCCTTTGTTTTGTTCAGAGTAATTTGCTCTAGTTTCGCCCACCGTAGGTAGGAGTTGGATTTATATATGCACTAGCTGGTCGACATAGGGCACAAATATGGCAGATTTGCATTTTTTTATTATCATAAATCTTTTTCAGCCAAAGCAGCAAGTGCCTTGGCCCATTTCAACATCAAAAAGGATTGGGGCCAGCTAGATACAGAACTTTTTTTAGGCATTTCTCCACGCTCAAGGTACCAGCTTGTGCAATCTGTACTTCCACCACACATTTCACTGACCTGTGCCCCAACAAAGTCAGCCTTCCTACTACCAGTATAGCCTCATCACCTCACACATTCAGACCAATCAAGAGAGAATTAAAGGATAAGGCAGAATGATAGACTTTCAGAGGAAGGCACAAGTGTGCAATCATTTCAATGCAGGGGGTTGGGGTTCAGTGCCTGCAGGCTGCTACACGTATGCTCTCTGTGTTTTAGTGCCCACATCAAAACTATGTGTCCCAATCGCTTATTCCTGAAACAATGATTATCCCCAATAAAAACAGACACACTAAGTCGTTTAATAAATCACCTGTCGCCCCACTTGGTTGATTTTTTTTGCATGGGTTTCACACAGGCTTAATATCTATTCCCACAGGCACCATTGAATGAAATAATCTACAGTCTGCTACAAACGAACTTCAGTCGGTAAACCTGCTACTATCTAAAGAACTTGAGCAAGGTTTCATGATAGTCTTGTTCCGTAATCCCCATTTTTTTTCAATTATATGACCAGCTCCCTTGGTATTGCTATTGGAAAATTTAGCAATAAACAAAAATTAATAATTGATTTCTCAGCTCCTCATTTTTCCACCATACATAGTTTAAATTCTCTTATACTATAGATATCGTGGTTATGGCTTCCCAAATGTCTCCCCACACCGTTTGGTCCGCTAGAGGCCCAGGTCTCTCTCCTAAGCCGAAATGTATGACAATGATCCTTCATTGAAGGATTTGGTGATGAGTAAATATAATGCAGATATCTGGCTTTTTTGAATTGGGCATTACATACAGGATTTTTCGAGCAGGGTCAGGGCTGTGGTGCCTGCCTTTTTGTTGATAGGCCTGTTTAGGAAGCTTCGAATTTGTAGATAGTGGAAATAATCCACTAGGTGTAAAGTGGAGTGGTTTGTGGTAGGTCAGGGAAGGGTGTTATTTGTTTTGAAAGAACTGGTGAAAATGAAATAGATCATGGTCTTCAAATCAGGTAACGTGTTGAGGAGTCATGCCTGGAGTGAATTATGTGTTGCATAGTACTGGTGTAAGGGGAGGAGATCAAAGAGAATGAAGTTGCTATTTTAGTTTTTTGACAATCTTTATTTTTTTGTTTCGGTATATTTAGAGATAAATAGCAACAATAGAGAAGCATATAGTAGAACGGACAGTACAGTTGCAGGATTTACAATCTTTAAGGCAATATTATGTAATTTTTCCAAGATTTACTTCTCGCACCCCGACCTCTCTGTTATTAGAGTAAAAGTTACATGACATAGGCACTGTCGTTATTCGGCAGGTGTTAGTTTAAAATTACCTTAATAAGACTCGGACACCAGTTATTCTGTTGGAGTACAACGTCCACAGCTTTATTAAATTTCAAATAAATTAACAAATTTAGGGTCATTGTCATTTCTGACATTTTGTTACTATCCCCCCATACAATACCCCTGACAATGACCCTAGCACTTAAACAATAAATAACATTTCAATAACATTTAACTTATAACACACGGCCTACCAAAGAGGCCCCAACCAAACGTAACTGTAGGGGTGTACCCAGACACCCCTACCCCCTAGGTTCGTAGCCACCGAAGAGCTTGAACCTACCAACACTCTTATCCACCTGGCCTACTCCGGCCTAGGCCTTGGCCTATCCACTTCCAATTCCAGCCAACTTCCGACTTTAACATGCCCTGTTCCGCCATAGCACATGCCTTGACAACTTAAGGACATGCGCGACCCCCACTACACAAAAACAGGGCCCTATCAATACCCTCCTGAAAACCCAGGTTCAGCAAGTCAGTCCCTACATCTGACAAATGAACCCCGTCTCTCCTGAAATAACCGGGCAACATGCCCTCCAACTCCCTGTGTCGGACAACTACTCCCCCCAAACGTCTAATAAATGCTGACATTGCCCTATTCACCTTGCCCCTGCAACGGGCTACCGCATCCAAGTCCCTAGCGTGCCTCCACGCAAATCGGGGGACCATCTCCGACCACACCACTACAACGCCAGGGACCAGCCCTACCAGCCGGTCCATGTCCCTCTTCATCCATCTCACCAACTCCCTCTGAGGGACAAGACCCAAATCATTCCCCCCGCCATGCAACACTACCACATCAGGCTTCGCCCCCCCATACACTTTCCTGAACAAAACACTGCTCAAACCTTGCCAGCTAAATCCCCTAAAACCAAACCATGAGATCGCCACCCGTTCCCGAGGAAAGCCCAGCTGTGTTCCGCTCCTTCTAGCTGCAGCTCTCTTCTGTGCCCAATACACGAACAAATGGCCGATCACCCACACCGTCCAACCTGAAATGAAATAAAAGTTAGTACTTCGTCATCCAAACCACCGTCCCGTCACCAACACCACCACTCAAAATACTTAGCTTTCAAAATGCTTTTTTTTTTTTTTTTTTTGAACTTACACCAGCCTGTCTGGCCTCACATACGATCGGAAACGCAAGGATTCCCACCTACCAATCCTTTTTATCCTCTCGTCACCCAGACCTAACCTCGCCGCCTCTGTCGCGGCCCCTATACGGAATGAATGAGTACCAAACTGCATGGGCTCCAGGCCCATCTTCCCCAGTCCCATCCGGAAGACCCTGGTAAACTGGAAACGTGACAACGCTGACCCGTCAGCGTGTACGAAAAAACAGCCCTTACCCTCTGGCCGGAGCGCTAAATAACTAGCGCCCCGCAACACCGGGCATACCTTGGACCCCGGAAACCCGTACAATACCACCGTGCAGCCTTTTCCAAAAACATCCGCTTTTGACCTGCACAATCTGATACTCACCCTGTCAGCGCTGACTACCACGTCTTCCTGCTGCAGACCCCCAACCCCCGCCTTGTTCACACTCACCAGCTCGCCGACTCGAAACGCCCCAAAAAAGGCCCACACAAATGCACCTGCAAATAATTCAACCTCGAAAGGCGAGCGGCATATCGAGGGTAGCAGCTCCACTAACTGTTGAAGCATTCCGAAAGACACCGGCCGCCTCGAGTCAGCCGTTTTCTTCCCTCTCCTGAAGCCCTTGATAGCCTGCCGAACCAAGAAATGTTTAGTAACATCTTCCCACCCGTTGAACTTAAATAAAAAAGCCAGAGCCGACATATGTCTGTCGACCATGGCCGGCGAGGCCTGCTTAACAAGCAATTGGCAAAGAATCCACAACAAAACATCCAGCCTCCGCTCCGCGGAAAGCTCCCCCCCTACCTGAAGCACCGTCTCCTCCCATACTTTCCAGACCTTAACATACGCCGACCAGGTGCTTGGCGCCAGCGACTTCCTTATGCACTCCCCAAGCAGGCCATCCCGAGTTGCCACATTTCGACTGGGCACACCTGCCCCACCTTCGCTGCACCAGGAGCCACTTCCCAAAAACGTTCCCACTGTAAACGAGATAGAGCATCAGCCACCACATTCTTACACCCTCGGAATGTGCCTAGCCCTAAACACAATGTTAGATGACATACAGAGCAAAACCAACCGCCGCAACAATCGCACCACCGGAGGCGAGCTAGCAGACAGGCTATTAATCGCCTGCACTACCGCCATGTTGTCTGAATGAAATGTGACCCTCTTGTTGGCAAGCTCCTTGCCCCAGAGTGACACCGCGACCACCACGGGAAACCGTTCCAGAAACACCAGGTTTCTGATAAGCGGGGATGACAACCACGTGTCCGGCCACCCCTCCGCGCACCATTCTCCCGCCAAATAAGCACCAAAACCAATACTGCCCGACGCGTCCGTAAACAACCCTATAGCCTCAGACAACACGGACAGCTCCCTAAAAAACACCGTACCATTAAAATTGGTCAGAAAATGATCCCACACCTCTAGATCTTCTCTCATGTCGGCGGACACTCTAATATAGTGAGACGGCCGCCGCGCCCCGCTGGTTGCCTGAGCCAACCTCCTACAGAATATCCTCCCCATAGGAATGACCCTGCATGCAAAGTTAAGGCTCCCTAGAAGAGATTGCAAGCCCCTTAGCGTAACCTTCCTTGCCCTTTTTGCCGCGCCTACCACCTGTCGTAAAATCTGCAGCTTATCTACTGGCAACCTGCACTCACCGGCACACGAGTCAATCTCCAGACCCAAGAAACAAATGCACGTAGTGGGGCCCACTGTCTTATCCGCAGCTAAAGGCACCCCGAATGCATGCGACACCCACTGCAGAGTCCCCAGCAGCTGACCGCACCTACCCGAATCACGAGGGCCGACACATAGGAAATCATCGAGATAGTGCACCACCGATTCCCCCGCCGACTCTTTGCGCACCACCCATTCCAAGAACGTGCTAAACTTCTCGAAATAGGCGCATGACACGGACCAACCCATAGGCAGGCACAAATCTACAAAGAACCCGTCCTCGAAATGACAACCCAAGAGGTGATGACAATCCGGATGGATGGGGAGCAGCCGAAACGCTGCCTCCACATCCACTTTCGCCATTAACGCCCCCCGACCCGCTCTCCGTACCAGCTCGACGGCTTTGTCGAATGATGTATAGGAGACCGAGCACAAGTCCGCGTCAATGTCATCATTCACCGAACCCCCTTTCGGGTGCGACAAATGATGAATCATACGGAATTTACCTGGTTCCTTCTTGGGAACCACACCCAAAGGGGATATCCGCAGATCCGCCAATGGCGGGTCCGCGAACGGACCCGCCATCCTACCCAAGGAAACTTCTTTCAACAACTTCTCCCCAACCACCCCCGGATGTTCCATTACAGACTTAAGATTTGCGCTAACCCCACTCGGACCTTTTGCCTTGAAGGGGATCCGGAAGCCTTCCGTGAAACCCTTCCATAAAAACTCTGCATCTTGCTGACTATCGTATTGCCTTAGCCAAGGCAACATCACGTCGACCTTCACCGGGGACCGCCCCAGCGGTAGTCGCTGTAGCAGCGGTTCCTGTCGTACCTCCCCCTGTGCTACTCTTCCCTTTTTTAAAGCATCTACTGACCCCGTGGCTCCCGCCGCAACCGGAACACTCGTGTCTAAACCTACACGAAGCCCCCCATTTACACTGGCCCTCGTTAAACGCCCAGCAAAAACCTTTTTTCTGACCCGCCGACGCAGCGCTCCCAGTGGCTGCGCCGGCTGTCCCCTGAAAGGGAGCAGATTTCTGCGCCATCATCAGCCGCATCCATAGCGGTAGGTCCATCTGGTCCCACCGCATGGATGCATTCGCTGCTAGCCGTTGACGAAATTGTTCGTCGTACTTCCACCATGCCAGCCCCCCATAAGTCCGGTACGCATCACCTATTCCATCGAGATAGCAAAATAGCTGGGAACAGCAATCCGGACGCTTTTCGCCTATAACGCTGGCCAAAATACAAATGCCCGCAGCCAATTCCCAAAAGTCTTCGGGATCTTCCTATACTTACGCCTCTTTTCCTCCTCCTCCTTCTTGGCGTCCTTTTTGTCCTCCTCCTTGAGGTCTAGGAACTCCTCTAGGGGGAGAAGGGAAAAGATTTCCACGAACTCACCTTTCCATATCTTTTCCTTCACCTCCCCTTTTAAATGACAGCCAAGGGGACCCGCGAAGGACACGTGCACGTTTTGCCGCGCGGCCTCCGAGATGTCCCCAAAACCTGCCTCCTGCTCAGACGCCCCTTCCGTCGATTCCACCAGCGGAAGCGCGGCATTCGCGTCCCCACTGGCAACCCGCCCCGATAACGAACCTCTACTAGTAACCACCTTACCTTGGTCCCCGTCTGTGGCCCATACTCTACCAAACTGCTGTGACTCCCTACCTTCCTCCCAGGAGTCCAATAAAGATTTCAAACAGCCTATGAGTGTTCCTGGATGTAATGCAGAGCTCGACTCACCACTGTTGTCCCCGGCCGCCTCAGGCCCAGGGGATGCCGTCCTTCCACCGGCCCTGACAGGCCCCGGAGCTTCCGCAAATCGCCGACTCCTGCACTCCTGGTCTCTCCTCGGAACCGCTGGCGTGTGACTCCGCGACCTGTAAGGAGACGATAACCTGGGCAGTCTGTTCGATCGGTCCCCTGCCCACCCGTGCTCCCTACGCTCCTCCCTTCCGTCCCAGTCCCGGCTCTTCCTTGCCGCCCTACGGTCCCTGCTGACAGACCTCAGCCTCCGATCCCGGCCACTCCCATCTGAAGAACTGGATGCACTCAGCCGACTATTCCCACTCCAATTCCTAGAAACGGACCTCCGCTGCCTAACTCCGCAACTGTGCCTGGAGTCGCTACGCCTGTCCCGTGACGGGCTCCTGTCCACACTCATCCGACCTCTGTCCGTGCACCTACTTCTGCTGTGCCTGGCGCTAGCGCTGCGCCGCTCTTCGCTCCTTCCCCTCCAAACACTAGGCCTCTTAGTCAGACCCCCCTGGGAGCTGCCTGCCGGGCCCTCCCGCCCTTCTCTGCCTCGCCTGCCTCCACCAGCTGTCATGGGCCCCGGCCCCTCCCCACCCGGCTGGCCGCTACTCGTCGTCTCCTGTCCTCCGCTGACCACTACCGCCTGACTACCAGAAGCATCCCTGGCTGTTGCCGCTCTCTTCGAATTGTGGCTGAGCTCGCAGCGCCCCCTCTCTCCTCCCTCTGTCTTGCTCCCCGACCTGGCTCTCGATAAGGCCGCCCTCTGTCCACTGCTGACCCGATCCCCTTGCTCCTGAGACGGGACCGCTAGTGAAGAGCCTGCAGCAACACTCTCGCTATGACTCCCCAAACCCCCCCTGGTGTTCGACTCACCGCTTCCCGACAGTCCGGCCTCCCTGGCCACCTGGCCGCTTCCCGACCCACTCTTCTCGACAGCTGTCCTGGAAACCGGCTCCGTTCCCGCCTTCCTGCCAACCGCAGATCCGCGGGGCGCCATCTTCCCCCGCGCTCCTTTCGCCGTGGCCTTCCTCGCCTGGCTAGCCGTCCCAGTGACCGGCGCCGCCTGCTTCGACAAACCGCTGCCGGAACCAGTCGCCATTTCCCTATCCTCTACCGATGGGCTCCTCCGACGACGAGGTGCGGGTGCCACACCCGGGCTGAGACGCTGCGGCGGCCTCGTCCTCCGTGTAGGCCTCCGCTCCGGCTCCCGGGAAGTTGCAGCAGCGCCGAGCTGCTGATGTAGCCACTCCATGCCCCGATCCCTGACAGCCGCTCGGACTCCCTCCAGGATTTCTTCTAACGATGCCATACCTGCAGAAACGAGAAAACAGAGGAAACCCACAGACCTGACAAAGAACAGGTGAGTGAATTTCTGTTAAAATGTCTCCTCTCTAAGATGGCCGCTATTTAACTTGCTCTTAGACCACCCCCACGCTGCATTACCCTAAGCCCACCCCCAATTCTTAACCCTGCCCACTCTCTGGCCCTGTCAAGGCCCACTCCCCTTCTGCGTTGTTCCGTGGGCTTCAGACTAGAACATTAGCTAAAAAAAAACATTTT